>NC_044571.1:104122440-104744440 GCF_901933205.1 Camarhynchus parvulus
AGCATTTTAAGGGAGTTCATGGGGTCCCACCACTGGGTCCAGCTGTCAGAAGCAAAGAGGAACCAGCAGCCTGGGAGAAGGCAGTGAAACAGTAGGAGAATGCTAGGGCTGGGTGAGTGAAGCCATGGAGGACAACTGCACATTATGAGAACGATTTGCCATCTTGAAATAAAAATCTCTCTGGAGATACAGACTCCACATTAATTCCTTCCAATTAATCCTCACAGGCTCTCTGTCACCTCGTTTTCTCCATGTAAGAATTTAGCATTCTGTAAATTTGTAGAAAAGTTATATTAACTGATATTTTTAGGCATTCATGGCATCATTTTCAGTTCTGTGTAGTTTAAGCCTGTCTATGTGTATGTACAGAGAGTACTATCAGAAATAGACATGGCTTGAGCATTATTTCAAACATACATAAAAAACTTTCTTCCCATTCACCTTCCTTGTCCTTGCCAGCCATCTTCTTTTTCCTCCCTCCCCTTTTCACAAGCCTATCCATTTCACTTCCCTAGCTTTTAATGGCCTTTCCTCTTCCTTCTCTCCCTCCCTCATGTCTTTTATTCACTCTTACTCTTCTGTTTGGCCTTTCAAATTTGTTTTTGGCTAAAATGCTCTTAACAGTATTTGAGTAAATACAAGGTGAATGGATACCACAGGGACTAACCACTTCTACTGTGCTACAGGAAAGAATACTTTTGCTTTTTCACTGCTACTGCTGCTTAGAACAATGTATTCTGCTCAGATTATACTCACTTCATATATATATTGTTTCAGTTAATAGAAAACAATTTCATATTGATAGCAGAAGCTTCAAAGGAATGTTTGAGCAGAGAAGATATGAACCCAATCTAACAGGATGAAGAAAGAGAGAAAGAAAAGAAAGAAAAGAAAGAAAAGAAAGAAAAGAAAGAAAGAAAAGAAAGAAAGAAAAGAAAGAAAAGAAAGAAAAGAAAAGAAAGAAAAGAAAAGAAAAGAAAGAAAAGAAAAGAAAGAAAAGAAAAGAAAGAAAAGAAAGAAAGAAAGAAAGAAAGAAAGAAAGAAAGAAAGAAAGAAAGAAAGAAAGAAAGAAAGAAAGAAAGAAAGAAAGAAAGAAAGAAAGAAAGAAAGAAAGAAAAACAAAAAGAAAAAAAAGAGTCTATCCTTATAAGAGTGCATACTGAATGTGTACTTGAAGTAGGAGATTATAATTTTAAGAGCTCAGACATACAAAGAGTGGGGAAAAGAATTTTTATTCCACATATGGTGGAGGCTAAATGTCCTAATGAATTCAGCTCCCGGTTCATCAGTTAAATTAAGGAACAGTCCTAGTATATCCTGATACAAGCCAGCTTTTCCTCAAAGCCTCTCTTCTCCTCATCTTCCCCTTCCTCCTTGGCTGGCGTCTGGATCCCAGAACAAGTAGAAGAAGGAGAAGAAAGCAAAGGAGAGGGACAAGCATGGAAGTGTCATTGTTGGTTTATCCAGAGGTTCCCAGAAGAGGCTTTTTCTGAGCACAAAGTTAGGGTAACTCAGACCTTAACTTATGAAAGCAATATTTAAAATAATTTAAAAAATGTCCTGTTATGTGTGTGTTTGTGAGAATGGGGAAGAAAGCACTTTAGCTCCAATTAATCTCTTATCAGTTATGGGAATATTAAACCTATGAATGCTGAATCCATCCAGGGAATAACTTCTCCACTGAAATCAAGTCTTATTGTGGAACAAAAAATATACAATTGCCTCTGCTAATACATAAATAGAAGAAAGGTTGATGAACAAAAATAGGTGAGACCAAAAGAGATGCAAAGGAATTGAATTTAACTAATTGATTTGAAAACATAGGGCATGTTTATAATTTCTAACCTTCTTTTTACTGTACAGCAACAGCAGGATGAACTCCTCTTGATGGTGATGATGATGATGATAATATCAGTTTGTGCTAGCCCAGGTCCTGCACTATCAAAGAATTTTATCTGTACATCTTCTTTTTCATTATTACAGGGGTTGTTGCAAAGAATGTAATTTTCATGTTAATGTTCTTATCCATTCCCTCTCCATCAAAATTCCTTTTCTTTAAGCTATATTTAGGAGAATTTGGCAGATTTTCCTCTCCCTGTAGATAGGGAAAAGGTCCCTTTCCCTCTTAAGGTTTACTTAGGCCTTGTTAGATACAGAGAAGGAAGTCCAGAATGATGACAAAGAATAATAATTATGAAGATAAAAATAGAGTCTTTGCTCATTTAAAGCTAATCCAAGAAGTGTAAACCATAAGCAGATTCGAACCTGCACTGAAAACAATTGTTCCTCTGCCCATCTGTTTGTCTCTTCCAAACACATGCTTATTCAAGTCATGAATACTTCAGCAAAATAGCTTTATTTACTTCACTTCATCCAGTGTGGTCTCTCCCACACCCATGGACTATTTCCTGATATAGTTTCTTTTGGAGAAACATTCCATAAAAGCCAGCCTGACATGTTGTCTCTTGGTGGTGATGCAAACCCAAATGCTGCTGCTCTTGAGCATGCATGCTTTAATATAAGTCTTATTATCACCATCTATGATTTATTCTTGGCAGAACCAGAAGGCCTCTCTGCCCACTCCAGGGTAAACAGCCAAAATTTCTGTCTGATTTAATACTGAAATAAGGCTAGTTCCAGAGAAACTGATGATTCCTGTCTTACCATTTGAAAGAGATCAGGGGTAGGGGGAGAAAATACACTGGTTTTGCTCAGTATCACCCTTGTACATTCAAAAGAGCAGAACAGCCAGTGACCTCCTTGTGAGCTGACTCTGAAATTGTTTCATAAAGATGTTTGCAAGAGATGCTCAAACACCAGCTGCTAATTTTCCTCTCCTGGTTTGCATTTTGCTCAATGTCATCAGTAAGGGATAAACACCTAAGGCTGCTTGTGATGCAACACCTCCCACAATGCAAAAAGTATTATTCAAGAAAGTACAAATTACAATGACTTTAAGTACATAATGCAACTTATGTTGACTTCATCAGAACTGGAAAAACTCCTGTATTTATTCTCTCTATATGCACTTTTTTTTCCTTAAAACATACCATATAGCATGGAGGTGTTTATGAGAGATTTGTGGCTGTGGAGAGCAATATTTTTATTCAAACCATATGAAAATTGTAAGATCATAGTGATTGGCAGCCTAAAAAGAAATGAATTTGTTGTGTTGAATCGGCTTCTAGTACAAAACTGTCTCCTGTGTCACCTGTTTGTTTCTCCCAGTAGAAAATTACAACAAAAAGCAGCACTGATCACAATTCTTACAGTAGAGATCAGAAGAAGAATGGCCTTGAAAATCAAATTATTTTCACATTCCTACAGTCCGTGTAGTCACCTGTGTAAAGGCAGAAACAAAGAACACCTTTGTAGAAGCACCAAAACATGTCTGCATTTACTTGTTTTACACGGAAAAATAGCATTATCACATCTCTGTAATTAAACCCCTTATTAAAAGATAGCTCAGTTCTGTAGGCATGAGGTAACAGTTTAGAAAGGGGTTCATAAAGCCCTGTGGCAAGACCTGGGCTCAGCAGACTGAAGCAGAGCATTCCTGTTCTCTGAGAGCAGCAATGGTCAGGGCATGGTAGCAGAGCACCACGGAGGTGAGTGAAGCCTCTGTGGTGAGCAGCACCAAAGCAGTGTGTTCCACTTTATCAGTCCTGACAGACATTCCACAGAAACCTGCTCAGCTCATCTGGTGCTTTTCACAAGCATTGCAGAAAACCACCTGTTTTGCTTCTCGTCGATCACATTCCTTTTTTTTTTTTAATTCCCACTGTTTTCCAAAAATAAAATAAAAAGGCTGCTGGCGCTTGTGTCCTCTTTGTCAATTACACAGCTAAAATTCTAACTATTTTAGACTATTCAATGCTACTTCAAGTTAAATCTCATAGCTCTTTGAACAATGGAGTTAAATTTTTCCAGGCACAACAGCAAGACTTTAACTTTGTAACCCTTGGAGTCCTATTTCCCTTTTTTGTAGTTCTACTACAAGGGAAGCACATAATTGTCCCTAAAATTACACACATACTTTTCATCACTTCCAAATGGTTCTTCCCTTCTACTTGAAAATGGGAATTCTTTTTATATTGGCCCCAAAAAGACAACCTACATGTTGCAATAAAAAAGTCCACTCTTCCTGTGTATTGCCATTTCTTGGGATTTTCCAGTTCTACCAATATGAAATTTTTGCTCTCCTGCATACAGCTAACACAATTTAACACCATGAACAGTTGTCACTGTCATGGTTCCTATGTGAAAAATATTAATGAAATAGTGAAAGAAAAGACTCAGGAGTGATTCTAAGGGAACTTCACTTGTAAACTTCATCAGGTCCAAGACCAAAACTTTTGAAAATGTGTTATTGATCTCAAATTTCTGCTTATTATCTCCATCTTCTTAAACAAAGCTAATTTTCTGCATAGTACCATTTCAAGTTCATTACAAAAGTCCCCACAGACTAAAATCTAATATTTTCCTTGCCTATGAAATCTGTTACTTAAAATCCTAATTTAATGAAAATATCAAGTTATCTGATGTGATCGTACTTTAATAAACACATACAGTGCTATATCCTATTCTTTTTATTTGCTATCATATTTCAGTTACTGTTTCAAGAAATAATCATATTGAGGGAAATTACTGACGCAGATTAAGAATTTGATGGGTGAATCTGAACAAAGTAATGCCAAATTTTTTGGCTTCCTATCCTAAACAAGGGAGAATAGATGAGAAAAGAAGAGTTTTCTAAAGAGGGATAGTAGAAACCCCAGACCTTTAAAAGCTAGGTCATGGCAAGTGTATTGTTGATTCTTCTACATATTGCACATTTTTCTAACCCAAGTTTTATTACTGGGTAGCACAGTTTAATTATGAGTGCAGCAGTGACACTTAGGAAAAGAGAGATAGATTGTTAAAATACTAAACATTCAGCCTTAAAATTAGTGTTGTTATTATTGGAATTGTTTTTCAGGTGAGATGTTGCTGAAGCACCCAAAAGTTTGCCTGCTTTCACTTAAGATCATTAACTTCTAGCACCCATGAACTATAAAAGCAAACTTCTGGAGAATTCCCATCATTTTGAGGCAAAGTGGAAAGAGAAGTCCATAATGTATTGCAAGAAAACAATTCCTGTTCCCATATTTCTTCACTATTAAAGGAATGCAAGTGTAACTGTAGCTAACACTTCAAAGAAAACAAATCTCAGAGAGAATACTGCCAAAACACTGCTCACTATCATATTAGTAAATGCTTGCAGATCCTCAAAGGTGTAAAGACATGGTCTTTAAACAATTAAGGTCATTTATGAACTTAGACAGTGGCAAATCTTTATGTATTGCTAGAGGGAGATTTCCAGGAGCAAACTTCAAATTCATTTGAACCAGACTCTACATGTCAATTTTTGCTTTCTATTGCTTTTGGTTAAAGTGAATAATGACATCAAGGCTAAGGTTTTAAAAACAAGATTATCATGTCAAATAACATTATTATATTTCTCAGAATTTATTAAAAGATGTTTAAGAAGCGATACATAGCAACAAAGTTGGGTTTAAGCAGCAGGAAAAGATATATAAGTTTTAGGAGTTTTTTAGACCTTAATGAAAAGCAAGAAAAAATTAGTAAAATGCATCCAGAATAAGGGGTTTTTTTAAATATATACTTTTAATGGCAGTGGTTTCTAAGATTCCTGCAATTTGGCTATACCCACAAGATGATTTAACTTAAAATGTCGTTATTTTTCTTTTTATCCACTAAGAAATTCCATTAACCTTGAGCTTGCAATGTCAAAACTATGATGGTGAAATCTGCAGTTTGCACTTCCAAAAACATTTAGTAAAAATATGGCTGAAAGCAATCTGCAGAAAGTGCAGGGGGAGCTAATGGAAAATAATGTGACAGATCAACACAAGGACTTTAGAAAGAGACCACTTGTCTGCCAACATCATTGTCACAGTTGCCTCTTTTTCCAATAAATTCTAAAAAATAAAAAGTAAGTGCTAAACTTCAGTCAGAAGGATTCCATACTTTAAAATTAGGCCATATATATGATTTAATACAGGATCACCTTACCTTTTTAATACAAATGTTTTAAACCTTATTTTATGCTCCACATGAATTATACATCTGCAGTTCATATCATTTATAAATTATGTGGCCTTTAAGGAATTTGACAATGGACTGATCTAAGATCAAGGGGAAGTTCTCCAGAATGCTTTTAGGAATAAACATCAATCTGACTGTATAATTTTTTAGGCATTTTGAAGTGAAGTATCAATTTTATCAGATAATTATCTGCTGGAGGTCAGTGTATGTCAGTTCCCAATCATTTTCTATTAGAGATATAATGCAGAGGAGGTATACGTGTACTGGAACATCTTTTCCCTGCATATTTATAACTAAGTAGTCCTTCAGGCTTCAGGAAGATAACACAGGTAAAACAAAGATATTTAACCTGCTCTCCTGAGCCAGGCAAGATTCATAGCATGGACAAAAGCTGAGGTCTTCTGTTATGGTACTGTCCCAATAGGGATAAATTAGCAGAAAAAGGATTAATTTTAGTCATGGCCAATATGACTAATGATTGTATTTTTCAGCATAAATACATAAATGACTGTATATTTCAGCATGAATATATAAAAGATAAATATACCAGGAATCACAGAAAAACATTGACAAAGTTTGTTTGAATTTACTTTGTCTTAACTGTGTCTTTTAATTCTTCTAGGGCGTTACTTTCCTTTAAATTAATTTTATTACAGATCTTTATGTCATTCCTTATTTAGAATTAAATTTGATCTATTTCACCATAAAGACCTGGAGCTGCAGTCTCCCCATAATTCATGAATACAAACAAAAGCTGAAAAATTGTAAAGTGAAATATTATGTCATGCAATTATTTCAGTGACAGGTCTCCAGGAGCAAATTTCAAATTCATTTGAACCAGACTCCATATGTCAGTATTTTATTTTCTATTCCTCTAGGTAAAATTTTCATAACAATTCTAAAATCCTCACAACTACTAAAAAATTAGTGTGTCTTTCAAGGGGATGGAAATTCAGACTTCCCAGGATCTGGCAATGAAGTCCTGCGATATGGTCTATTAACTTCTTTCGAGGCCACCTGACACTGAGTGCTATCACCTTGCAGCTAACAGAAAATACCAGGCAAAATTTTAAATACAAGTTGTTTTTTTTTTTTTAACTTGCAAAGCAGAACAGGAGGATGGATTCTGCACCTGTTGCAATCTCAGTGAGTCACCATGGGGCTTTGGACATCCCCACTGCTCCTGGAGGGGTGCTTCCCTTCTCTGTGTGGCTTGGAAGCCTGCGTGGAATCTTTCAGAGTCCTTTCAGACTCTGAGGAGTGATGGAGTGTGAGAGCACTGCTATAACTGAGGTAATAAATGCCCTCACTCTCCCACCATATTGCTCGACAAGAACAAGGATCTAGGGGATTCAGTTGGGAATCTGGCAAGATCCAGGAAGGTCTTCCAGCAGTGAATGTGCCCAAATGGAAATACCCACCAACTGCAGCCCCAAGCGCTCATTAGAAGATAAAAAAAGCTACAAATTAGCTTGCAGAACAAAACCCCACTGGTTTAGAGGCTTCTCTCTATGTGATTCTTAGGGGATTTATGTTTTTCTGAGAAAGAAATGTTCTCACTGCATACCTTCTGTATTTAACACTGCAAAGGAAGTATAGACCAAAGTATAGACCAAAACCACTGTCTTAAAAAAAAAAAAGCAGAACATCAAACCTCATGTAAAATTTTAGTTGCTGGGCTCTTTCTTTGTCTTCTGTATTTGACTTGAATAAACAAATTGCCTAAAATTGTCAAGTAATGGCATTAGAGTCTGTCATCTCAAACTGCAATACTGATTGGGTTTCATAGATGAAGAAAAAGACTTCCCTGCCCTACAGGCCAGCCAGGCTGCTACTGCCTCCTCCCACACCAGGGAAGCAAATGTACATCAAGCACAGGCTTTTGCAGCTTTGCACAGCACCACTGAGAGAGATTCTGTAGCCCTAGGCACAGCCAACCCCAAATTAGGTGTTTTCTGGTACGTCATGTTTAGCAATTCCAGTATGGCCCATCATGAAAGTCAATTTAGACCCACAGAAAGCAGGTGCAATGCACATGACATGGCCCTTCCACTGCAGGCTGGCTTCACCATGCCACTGTGGTGGCAGAGCTGCCACCACACGGAGAATCCTGCCTTAGCCTTCCCCAAACCCTTAATCCTCACAGACTAGAGACACTACAGCAGAAAAAAGCAAATTGCTTTGCCTCAAAACCACAGAGAGTTAGCCCAGTGCATAACAAATGATATTTTCTCCTTCTGCCTGTTTTTTTTTCCCTGCAGGGTTCTCACTATTCATCTCAGAGAGCTTAAAATTCACTGGGAACCCATGAATGAACAAGCCCTTGTGTTACTGTTGTAGATGAGAGGCTGCCCCCTTTTCCCAGTTGGAAAAATAAATGCAAAAAGAGAGCAAATGACTTTACCAGTTGCAGAGCATGTGTACCTGTGGCAGAGCTGGGATGGTTCATGGACTATCCCTCTGCTTGGAGCACCATCCTACGCGCTATCCCTGCCCAGGACTCATTCTGTTCTCATGAATGGTGAAAACCAGACAGAAGTCCCTGAGAACAGACATGCCTAAAAAAAGACTTTGGCACTGATTAAAAATGGCCTTGAAGCTTCAAAAAGGCAGTCAATGGCTCTGGAGACGTGTAATGGGTTTTTAAGCTCCATTTTTAGTTTCTGTGGTTATGCAGCAAGATTTTAAGCAGTCGACCAGCCCAGTGCATCTGGCTGTTCCTGCTGGTGATGAAAGCAGTGGCCTCTGTTTATTCATGCTGTGCTCATCAACCAAATTCTGCAGCTGATGTGCAGCAAGCCTGGGGTTTGTTCCACTTGGGCTTTGAGCTGCAGCATTTGAAGATGAGCAGCTCCTTTCAAGATATTTGCAAACCTTGTCAGAGTCTGATTGCAGCATGGCACCGACGTTAGGCTGATTATCACTTGTCTGAGGAGGCACTGTTTCCATGAGCACACTGGCTTTTCTCCTGCTATCTGCTGAGCTAGATATCAACATGCAGTGCTGGGGCAGCAGTGCTACAGCAAAGCCCCAGCTACACTGCTGAAACAGAAAAGGATCAATTTTTTCTGTAAATGCTAAGAATTTGACAAGAAGATTCCAAGGACAGTGTTGCTGTGTACCTCAGATTAAAAAAAAACCCAAACAACCCAACTGAAAAAACACTCCAGCCTGACTATGTGAACTTTATCCACTTCAACTCTGACTTATTCAGTAAATTTGAGCAGGTACAGAAAATCCATTTCACCTAAATAGTTTATTCATTATACATTAGTGTAGCAGGTGGAAAGAAAATAAAGAAGAAGAAGAAGATCTTGAAAATGACATAACAATACTTTTCTTCATTATTTTAGTTTTCTTTCTTCACTTTTCACTGTTTCAGATGCCAACACCAAACTTTTTTATATAACAAAAATATATAAAATAAAACAATATATAAAATAAAAAATTTCCCAGATTTTCAGTCTGGAATGACTGGACTGGGATAAAGAGATAGCATGTACATGCCATCTGTACAGAAAGTCACAGCACACTCAGAGCAAATGCCTGGTCCCACTCCATGATCCAGCTACTCCTTGGGAACACTGAGCAACCCAAGTGCATCTGAATGAAAATCAGGAAAGTTCAAGCTCTGCTCCCCTCCCCAAGATCTTATAGACTACTGTTTGCAAATGCTGGTCTCTGGAGGAAAGCAAAGTCACTATAAATTATCAGAAAAAATAAGAAAAATGTATATCCTGTACATAACCACAGTTACTACTCCTGTTCTCTGCATGTGCCTTTAATCCATATTGGGGTTGCCCTCATTCAGACTCCTCAAGCGAAGGCAGGAGACTGGAGGGGACCTGGACTTCATCAGTATCTGATCATATTTTGGCAGTTGTGTGAATTTTCTGCCAAGCATAGTGGAAAGGTTAAATGGTAAATGAGGCAAAGTCCTGCAGGCATCTGACAGGAGCCTCTGGAAGAAAACTGCTTTCCTGCACCTGAGCAGTTGAGCTAACAGAGACAACATTTATTTTCACCAGAGCATGTTGCCACAACCCTCTGTTTATTTTAGCATTGTAAAATTTTCCAGTAAATCCTTTGGGGATATGCTCTGCATGTAACTTTCATTAACTTCAGGGAAAGTTTGAGTTGGGACAGGGGAAAAAAAAAATCCTTACACAAAAAAAATTGGTGTCTTCTTGTATGATTGCAAGCATTTGTCCATGTTGTTAGTCCTAAAAACTGAAAAGTAATTCAGAAATAAAACAAATAGTCAGCAGAATGAGCAGAAACTATATAAACTGGTGGTGACTTTCTCCATTAATGATTTTAAGAGATATTTTGGTCTATTGTGCTGCCTGCTTGCGAATAATGAAGGAAGAAAAGAATCACTGATGAGAAGAAAAGAAACCATCTAGAAATAAAAGAAAAAAGGAAAAATCATTACTTCTATCCTTATTCAAACACTATTCTGAAAGAAGCATTGATTAGAGGAAAAGTCTGAAAGCATGTGACATCGCACACAGGAAGAAGCACAAAAATACTTTCAGAGAGCCCTGACAGACCCCAGGGTTTGTGTCCTCTGCTTAAACCTCCTGAAATCCACAAGTATCAGAAGGGAATTTGCATGATGGCTTGTATTCACTTAAGACTATTTGGGAACTGGATCTAGCTGGTGCACATCAGATTAAAAAAAACACCAGTGCTGTTTACTAAACCTTTTAATTAATGCATAAAATGTGCTTTTATTTCTGCTCCTGGATATAAGTAACAGCTGGGATGTCACAAGCACAGTGTCTACCTGCTATAGATATATTTATTTCCTAAGCTTCTCTACCTCTCCTAGAGGCTTTCCCAATTGCCACTTTAATAGCTTTACACTTCCAAAATAATAAGCTTATGCCACTAACATACAGTGCCTTTGTTCCCAGTTGCTTTATTTCCCTAAGCAAAACAATCTAAATGCCTAAAAAAAGCTGAACTTTCTTAAAAAAATATTAATTTTATTTTTATTTATTCATTCTTGCTGATGGAGTTTGGAGTAAATTGTAACTCACCACTGACTTATTTCTGTGACTTGATGGTTTTCCATGACAATCCAGCAATAGCTAGGACATGGAATGAAATGTATTCAAGTCACATGCTTACTTTTGCAGTTGTCTTTCACATTATTCTCTTCCCACCTTTCCTACATTTTCTGCAGTGTCAGGCTCTACTTAATTTTCAGCATCTCGTGCAAACAGCCCTGAACAGTCTTTCATGCTCCTGCTTCTAAGAAAGAACACTGAATGAAGAGGAACCAGAAAAAATTTTTTAATTCATCTTTCTCACCCCCAAGATGCTTCTTCAATCTTTCCAAGGTGTCTCTCTCTCACAAAACAGAAGGAACCAACCAAAGGTCTGTTAAATTTGGAGATAAGAGCAGCATTTGCCTTTACTTGTTCTTCAGTAGAAACAGAACATTGCCTCTGAGGAACTTGTGCTGCATCATGATAAACAAAGAAATACTGTTTTCTCAAATACAGTCAGTCATGGAAGCAAAGACAACATGATTTTTAAAATTAATGCTTAGTTGAATTGGGAAAATAACAGGAATATATATGACATGTTAGCATCTAGAACATTTTAGCAATAAGGCACCAAATTATACCTAGAAATACCTTTCAAAATTCCTTTCAGTTTAAGTGTTAACCTATATGCAAATCCATTTTGCCCCACAGCTACCCTCCTAACAAGAGACCTCCATCAGAACAGTCTATATAAACTATTATCTGGCTTTCGAAATAGGAATTTAGAAAAAAATCGGTGCTAAAATATTTTTGTATTTTTCTTAAATTTCTTCAATCTCTCTCTTTTCTTAGCAGATTATTATAAAAAACATTTTAAGAAAAGCACTCAAAATAACAGTGTTCATAATTTTTCAGGTAATCCCAGAATCCTGTTAGAGGATAACTGAAATAACTGTGAACATTTTATGCATACATTTAAACATATATTTATCAGATAAATATAACTATATTTAGACCAAACTGCTCCATGTAAAGTGCAAACACAAAAATGGCAATTTTCACGTTAGGACAGGGAGTAGAAAGAGGTCAGAATATGCCCTAATAATTTTTGCAACTTAAAGATTTCTTCTGTCTGCAGCAGTCATTTGCAATAGCAACCATGAAAATATTCACTATTCTTTCTTCGGCCTAGTTAGTTGTATTTCAGTATTCTCCAGCTTTAATGTCACAGTGAATTAATACAAGGTTGACAGCAACAGGAAAGATTTTAATGGCAACTGCCAAACATAAAACATAAAACAAGGGGAAAGAGAGCAAGAACAAGAAGCAGATACTGACCTGCTGCTGGTGTTTCAGCTGTATAACCTCCCCATAAAGTCCACACCCTTCTAGAGACAGATGTTTGAAATCAAAACCTTTTGGCAAGCTGATCACCCTTGGCATTCTCTTATTTGGGCACTCTTGGTTTGGCACTCAGCAAACTAACAAACCCTTCCTAAGCAGCCAAGTGTGCCAGCCCAACAAAAGGATGCCCATCTTTGGGACCTGGCTGCAGAGGACCTGCAGCACCTGTACAGCTCCTCAGACCTGTTCTGCAGCTTGCCATCAGATTTTGCGTGCACATTTCTTCTTATGCCTCAATACTTGTGTGCTTTTACAGCCTCAAATATCAGGTGCAAAGTACAAGGGCCTGTCTCTCCTACTTCTGTCAATTTTGCATGAATCACCCCATTGCTCGTCACCAAAACCTTGTTGCCTTCACAATCCATTCAGTGAGGGGAAAAATGAAAATAAAACACCAAAACAACAAAGGAAAGAATGATCTGTGAGGTCTTTCCTCTGACTTCAGTGACCTTTGGGGGTTGGCCTCCTCTCCCAGAAAACCACCTAGAGGACAAGAGGAAATTGCCTCAAGTTGTACCAGAGGAAAGTCAAGTTGGACATCAAGAGGAACTTCTTAATGGAAATGGCTATTAAACTTTGGAATGGACTGTCCAGGGAGATGGTGAACATCTCCAGGGATGGTGACTCCAAGGAACACCTGGATGTGCCATGGTCTGGTTGACCAGTTGGTGTTTGGTCAAAGGTTGGACTCAATAATCTTAAGAGATATTTTCCAAGCTAAGCAATTCTGTGATTCTATGAATCAGGTCCACAAATGCATGAAAGAAATAGACCCAATACATAAATTTTTAAAACTACTAAATAACTAATTAAAAGAAGCTAATGTTTTGTGCAAAATAGAATGTAATAGAATGTAATTGTTCTGATACACACAATAAAGACCCACAAATAAAAATAGTAGAAATGCAAATATAAAGACAGTTACTCTCTCTGCACTACCATTCTCTGAGCTACCATCGTGTCTTAGTGTTGGCTGGAAGGATCAATGCAGATATTTCTAATTTGAGAGGCACAGCATGTTTCAAGATAGCTGTCAGTAGTAGATATTATATTTTTTATGTTGCTGTTACTTGTTTCCTTAGGTACCCATATACATTTATCCTCAGCTGGCTTAAAAAAACAAACAACCAACAAAAAAATCCAGAACATCTAAACCAAGAAAAAACATGGCCCAAAACCAAACAAGAAAACTCCCACTAAATTCAACAACTAAAACCCTTCAGACCACTTAAAATAACAACAACATCCATTAATATAAGTAATACTACCCTTAAAATCTCTCTCATGAATAGTTGTGCCAAATACCTATACCCCAAGTCCTCTGCAGGAGAATTTAAATCTAAGACATCAATTCAAACTTCAATATTGTTTACACTGAAACTCTGAAATAGATAAAAACTTGTGTTGAGATACACTTCAAGAAAAACAAAACAACCCTTTGCATCCACAAAATGCGGGTCTGAAATCAAAATAAGTTGCCAGAAGTAGTGGAAAAAGGAAATAAGAAATAAAGATGTTTGACTAAGAGATGGTTAGCATCTTCTTTAAAAATTAATAGAACAGTGATGTTGCAGCATAAAACAACTCACAGTTTTATATCGTGTTCCAAATGCACATGATTCCAGCACTAGAATCTAGTTACAGTTGCTCTCAGCAGCTGAAATCCCCACAAACACTATACTTTAGGCAACTGCATATGGAAACCATGTGCAACAGCCAGGGATGCGTAGACAAATCAGAGAGAGGAAGGGATCAGCATGTCACATTGCTGAAGTCTTGGTAAGGAGCCCATGTGAATCTTCAGAGCATAACAAATAGCTAAATTGGCAGAGCTTTACAATGAGCAGCAAATCATTACTGCTTTACTCAGCTTTTGTTTTTAAAACAGCTCGCTGTATTCTTTTGGCATTCATGTGATGGTTACGCTCACATGCAGCAGGAACTTTGTTGCCCTTTAGTGTAAGAGGGAAAAGTGTAGGAAAGGAAGAAAAAGAGGTCAGATGTCCCCAGATGAATCCCTGCTGTGCTTACATGCTCAGGACATCTCAATGGAAAAATATTCAATAAGTTACATTGGTGAATTAAAGCCAGGTGGGGTTTTTAATGAGTCAGGATAATTATGGCAGAATTCCTCCAAGTGGAAGGCCTTGGTGGCTGCTGGCTCATGTGACACAGCAGCTGCCTCAGAACAAGCAGACTGATGCTTTTTCTTTGACTTTCTGCTGTTTTCCAAAATTTATTTCTATTGAGGAGTCTCCCCAGATAGTCTTCCTTTTTTTTATTATTAGTTTTAAATATGTTGTCCAGTGTATTTTCACGGAGCTATTACTTGTCAAGAGGAAATCAGAAGAAAAACAATCAGCAGTAAAAAAGTCAAACCTGTGGGTGTTTTTATTTACATACAAGTTCTTGCCTGAGTGAAAACCCCAACAATGCAGAGTGCCCCCGAAGGACAGCTACATATTCATGTTACCTGCAAGGCAGCAACACAGCAGCTGACAAAATCTAGACAACACCCTACCAATAAACCATGTTAATATTCAGACCAAAAAGGACAGCATCAACTGCTAGTCAAGACAAATATGAATGTGTTTTGTGTGCCTTTCCAATTCTCTCTGTTGCATATAACTTGCGGACATGACTACTTTAAAGAACATTTTTAGAGCACTGTAAATTGTTTTACTGGTGCTATTTTCAGTCTCTCTTTATGTAAAAGCCCTTTCAACAAACAATCTGCACATGAGAGAGAAGACAAAAATGCATAGATAAAAATTACCTTTAATGATATATTAGAAACAGCCAATATCTCATGAACTGTGATAATGAAAGCAAAACATACTCCACAACAGTTTCAATTTCTTGGCTTTTCCATAGTTTTATGGCAACTAAACAGTAGACTTATACAAGTAGCAAGATGATGCTTCAAATATGTTTTTTTGAAGCATAAAAAACATATACTTCAAATAAGTTTTTAAGGGTGACACACCACATTTAGGCCCCAACTTTCCAAATGAACCAATGACCCACCATCACACACTCTTTTTGATACATCAGAGCTTTTCTTAATACATATTCTCCTCAGAGAACTTAATAACAAAATGGAACCTTTTGAAATTTTTGGTACCCATTTGTTTTAACAGAACTACTGTGAATCAAAACCAACCAAGGTGAAGTATAATGCCACAAATGCATTTAACTCCCCCAAGTTCAAACCTCTTGAAATCTCTGTACCTCCTAAAGATCATTCCTAGGAGATGTGCATCATGGAGAAGAAACAACAAAGTTTTGAGAATTAAACTTTCAAAACACTTCAGACAGTGTGAACCAAGAATTAGCATAGCTATTTGACAGAGTGATTGCCTAAATTATTGAATGGGCACTGGATCTGCTGATTCTGCTCTTGTGTAAAATATCACTTGGACAATATCCTTGCCTAAGAATTTCTAATTTCTTTGGGTTTCTGGTATGCGTGTTCAACTACATGGAGAAATCACACTGAAATCTATGTTAACTGAAATTCTTTATGGGTTCATATGTATGATTTTATGTGTATAAATATGTAGGTAATGCTGGTTCCCTTCTATGAGACAATCAAGCAAAATGGGAAAAGGTATTGCTAATACGGTAAGATTATTCTTTAAAGATGTTGAAGCAAAACAAGACAGTAAGTACTTACTTACTGCCAGAAGTGTCACAGGTAGACAGGACAGTCAAAGAATAAAAGTTCAAGATATCCCATGCATCATATCCTTTATTAATGAAGCAGCTGAAGTATAAAAACTTAAATCCCTAAGGGCAACTTTAATATAAATTTAATTATTATTTATTTTAAAACTTCTGGGGCTTGTAATCTAGTTTTAGAATAAAATAAAAAAAGAAGCTGAATTTGGGGTTAAGTTGAAAAACTTCAGCAGGATGTTATTTGAGTTTTAGGGGTTAAAAAGCAATCACTTAACAGAACTGGTAAAACAGGACTTCTTACCCATTTATTTGTGAAAAAATGTATCCCACTTTTTACTTAAAGTTTTCAAAATGCAGAAGATTTTTTTCTATGCAATATGTAAAAAGTACATATTATCTTTGCCACCTTCTCTCTCTTCCAAGAGACAAAACTACAAAAAGAACTTTTCATAGATCAAAAAAGTAAAGACTGATAAAAATGTTACTGATGGTGAACTGGTAATAATGCCTGCATCTACAGATTTTTGATTAAAACATTTTTCTCTGATTCCCTGAAATAGATAAAAAAAAAAAAAAAAGACAAAACTTTTATGATACTCTTCTTTCTATCTGTTGATGCTCTTATTTCTGTCAGCTTCTCAGAAATATCGTGTAGAATTTTTCTGCGTTTTTACTAGATGTGGAATTACAAAACAAGATACACAGAAATACATCATTTTTTCCACACCTAAAAAAAAAATCAGACTTACCCAAAATATACAGATGTGAGGTGATAACCAAATGACATATTCAGCTTTGTTTTATAAAACTATATATAAATCTAATCCATTTCTAAGTGACAGTATCAGGTTAACCTCTGATTTTATGCTCAGTAATTCAATGTCCAACTATCTTTTGGGGAAAATGTGCAGCAGGAGGAAATTGAAGAGATACAAAACGAGGCTCCTGGGAACTTGTTATCACTGGCAATCCCATGCCCGTGTGAGATTAGTGCAGGTGGAAAAATCAAGACAAACAACTGCCAACTTTACACTGTTGGTGTGATTGTCACTATTCTTCTCAGGAGTGATAAAGAGAACTGAGGTGGGGTGATGGTGTTTCCCTCCAGCCCTGAAAATTGCAGTCATAATAGGTAAACTAGGGGTTCAGAGAAAGATGGTGTAAAGAGAACTCATACTCAAGTAGAGATGAGCAAAAGAATTGAAATTTGTAGTTTTCTTGCCCTGGGTTTGCTCCATGCTGCTGTAGGGCACTTTGCAAAGGCCAGGGCTTTGTATTGGGCTCAAGGGAGGGAATTGTGAGGGAGCAGTGAAATCCATCACCAAGCAAACAGAGTTAAATGACTGATTACAGGAACTGCCCTGGAGGGGATGTGTATGTGTGTGTGTGTCATTAAGCTAAGGCCAAAACTTCTAACCTAACTTTTAGCTCCCTCTTCCCCCACAGACAGCCTACCTGCTGCAGCTGCTCCAAAACCTTTAATTGCTTGCAGGTTCCCCAAGAAACTTCTGCTGCAAGCCTGGGAGCTATTAGCCTCCCTACAATAGTTACATTCTAACATTGAAAAATGCCCTCTCCTTCCATCCTTCCCACTGCTCCAAGCTCCTCAGCTGCATCACTGAACTGCTGATTCATGTCACAGATGGTGCTTTTAGCTAAAGGCTGCCTTTTACAACTCGGCAGAAAAATGCCCATACAGAGCCGTTGCTCAGTACACCTAGAACAGGATGCACTATTTCAAATAAAAACACACTTTTAAAGCTAGAGTCAACAGTATTTAATCACTATGCAAATCTTGCCATATGTCCAGACATAAACCCAGACAGTCATGTCCCTCCAGCCCTGTTGGTCATATGGTCAACCTGATTTCTGCCAAGTCCGTGGCGAGGGTGTGTTTTTTCAGGGCCCTGGAAGCTTTCCTCATTTCGGATTAGAGCCATAACTATTCAGGGATCCCAACAGTTTACAGAAGAACTGCCTATGCTCATGCCAGGTAGAAACCACTTCAGGCCAGGCACTCAAACAATTTTAGTATTTTGCTGCCTGACATGGGCATTTGAAAATCCAATGAAATCTGTTTGTCTGAAAAATACAACAAAGTTTCTTTGCTTTTTTGCATAACACCCACTTACATATATGACAGACATACACATTTATCTCTCATTTTGGAACCTTAATTTCTCTATGCTGCCTCAGAGGTTTCCCTTTTTTGTCCCCACAATGGAAATTTCAAATGTATAATGGAGTGGGAATAACAAAGGAGCAATTGTAAAACCAGTAGCGCTTAATATTTTTGAAAAAGCTTTTTTTTTCTTTTTGCCACTGCAGCTCTTTCTGCCTGCCTGCCTGCATTCCCAGTGATGACAGTGCAGTTTCTTTGCCTTCAGGGTCCCTTTTGTCATTTAGGTTCAGAATTCACTAGAAGATGCAGACAACCAGGCCTTTCATTGATCTCTGCTAGACAACTGAGGTGGTGACTCAGCGTCTGTACCGAAATACTGCCTTAGCAATAAGCAATTAACCTGATTAACAGCCCAAATTATCTCCAGGTAATTCTGAGCTCCTAGCATATGCTCCCTATACATCTGTGAATGTTAGCTGCTGCATCTCCATGCTGCATTCATATTTCTCTGCCTGGGAATAGTTGTGCATGTAGACTGCTAGATGGATATTCACAGATAAAAGCAATGATGAACAAAACTGCCTCTCCCCCTGCTTTGGTATTCTGTGACATTCCCATCTCAGCAGACTGTGTCTGGCAGTCTCACAATGAGGCACTGCATGTGTCAGGGAGATGGATTATATCTGCAGTGTCTGAATTTCAACCCTGACTACACGAGCTCCTGCTTAACCTTACCTCAGGGATCTTGAATTTTGTGTCATTGAATTAGAACAGCAAATATATATATTTTTATGTGCCCTTATTATGGCACATTGCAAACATTAAACAGTGTGAGATAACAAAATTAAAGAAAACAATTTTTAACCTTTTTACATATTTGGCAAGGAACATGTTTACTCTTTATTTCAATCTATAAAGCTCAAAATACTGCAATAACAGTGCAATAGTAATTTTTGGTGTGGTTTGCTTTAGGTGTTGGGAATTTAAAAAAAAAATTATTAATTCCTTTTCAGGGTCTTTAGGAAGATCACACAGAAACCAGAAATAAATACTCATTTCCACTAACTGATGTGTGAGTACCAGTGCTGAAAAAACCCATAATGAAATAAATGGATTAATCTCATCTCCTTCTGTCTCATTAAAAGCATTGGTGCTGCAGCTCACAGCTTAGCTGAAATTTATATATGGAATGTATTAAAAGAAACAATAAAATGCCTGAAAAATTTCAGTTTCCAACACCAGGATGAAGCAGAAAAAAAATCACACCAGTGGGAGCTGCACACTATTTTTTCCATGAAAAAAAATTTCCATGAACAATTGCTAAACTTGGATCTTCACTGTTATAAATTGAGATCTGGGTAAAACCAGAAAAATACTAAATATGTGAGGTTCACACTTTGCAATTCTTTAAGGCAGTTGTATGGGAAACAACTTTGGCCTTTTGAGGTTAATTTGGTCCTTTTAAATTATGACCTAAGATTTATCTTTTGGAAATGTAAAGACTATAGTATTATTGTTACCTATATACCTGACTATAACAATATTGTTACCTTGAGTAAAGCAGTGAATGCAGATGAATGGGAAAACTTAATTAAATCTGATAGCATCCACCTGCAGTTGGATATCTCCTGCTGCTCACAGTATTGAGCATTGGACTGATTTCAGAACAGAAACATCCAGCTAAAATCCTTACAGATAAATTTGTTTTACCACTATTTTCTCCTTTGTAAAATCACAATTAGCTTATTGCAGCAGCAGTTTTTAAAAAGTGCAATGTGATTTTTTCTGAGAGGTGGCTACAATGATGCTTTGGGAACACTTTTCACCCATCCTTAAACCCAGGTGGGGTTTGGAGTTTAAAATACCATCTGGAAGAGTACAGGGCTCTGGTGACTACAATACAACTGAAAAGGTTGGAGTAACACAAGGGATTTTAGAACTGTTTAATTAATCTCAATACCTGCACTTTAAAGGTTAAGTTTTTAAAAAGAAGGAAAAAAAAACTGGTTCTACACCAGTTCTTCCCTTTCATAGTCTTGAGTCAGAGAAAAGAATATTAAAGAAAATTTTAATAGTACAATAGACTGGGAACACAGTGCTATACATGTATCTCTCTGCATGTTCATTTCATGGTAACCATATATGATTCCCTATATCGGAACAAGTAGTTAGGAAGAGAAACACCAATACATGATTTATTATCAGAGATGTAGTTCATAAAATACTTCAGTTTTTACACTTAAGCTTGGGTTGAAAAAAATGTTTATCCATCCTGAACCATCATATTTGCAAATATAGAATTGAGGCAGTGCAATAAAAAGCACTCCTAAAGATTTGCACAAGGGGCCTCATGCTCCAAGTTGTACTTTCTGTCTCATCTCAACTGAGGCTGAGCCCAGGAGCTTTCTCACACTCACACAACACAGTGGTTTCATTGATCACCTTATTTTGAGTTTCAACACCACAAAAAAAATTAGTTTTCAAATTGTCCTTGTTTCTGTAGCTGTTTCATGCTCCCTTTTCCTTCTTCCTGCTGAAGACCAAGCTCTAGTTACCTACAGACATATTGCACTACCCACAGCCTTTCTCATGACTGCAGATTCTGCATATCTTGGAAAGCAATAACCAGAATGACACATTCAAAAGTCTTCAGTAACCTTATTTTAGAGACAGGCTTGAACAGCAGAGACAACTTGATACATTTGAAGACCAGCAACAGACTCACACTGTCACTGAGATTATTTTTGGCTGCCCCCATCCTCTGAATGGTATGAAAAGCTGCTTCTACAAGTCATTCAAAGTCTGACTGTATTGCCTCAGGGTATACATTGCATTAGTAGTTAATACAGTTACTTCTGTTATGTAAACACTGCTGATGTTCTGTAAATTCACTATGGATCCCAAAGGCATTTAATGCTCTCTGGTGCTTCTGGACCCAACAACATTGATAATGTCTTTGGAATTATGTCTTTGGAAACTAGCAGCAATCTAGGAAATTGTATTGGGATTCCTGCTCACCTTGGGAAGTTCTGCACAAGCAATTTCTTAGGAGTTTTTCTTTCACTAGAAGGAAAAATTAGCTTATGAACAGCTGAGCACCAGCAGATCATATCCACACCATCAGGTGCAAATGCAGAAGATTTTTGTATGCATAAAAACAAGCCATTCTCTCCTCCTTCTCCTCAATCAATAAAAATACATTAGGTCACACACAGACCTACTCCACAGCAACAATATGTCTCTAGAAGGCTGAAACTAGCCCAGGCAGTCTAGAATAAGAGACAGAAATTCAGGGTAATTCTTTGTTATTTGAGGGCAAAGATAAAGAAAAAAATTGCACTCAAATTGCTAAAAGTTAGTCTTGAAAATGGAATGTTACCTCTATTATTTTATTATAGGACCTGATTTTATTCTTCCCTTCAAACTGATGCCAGGGATAGCACCTCAAGGTCTTCAATAAAAGCTTTTGGTTTTTTCGTCTAGAATTTCTGCCTGAACTTTGGCACTTACAGTAAGACAAGTGCATTATAAACAATGTCTGACAGATGGCCTGGGTGTTTCTCTGCAGATTAAATTCTTCACAAAGTCATTGTTTAGATTTAAAACAGAGGACTAAATGAAAACAGAAAATAACCAGTGAATTTCACCTATAGAAAATGGTATCTGTACTACATTGGTAGGCCTTTAGAAGATTTCTAACCATCATAAGGATGTCTTAGTATTCCCTCCACCCTTGATTTCTCCCTTGGAAAAGTCTGTCAGGTAGGATAATTCTCCCATAGGTCTAGCAGCACGGCTGGAAAAGTTAGCTGCTGGACTAGTTATATCAATAGATTTGCCCCCTGGGAATTAGGAAGAAAATTGCTTTCAAGATTCAAACTTTTCTTCTTCCCTTTATGTCTGAGCTAAAACCACACTACCATAATCTTTGGGATTTGTCAATCTGGCTTCTTAAGAAATAGAATGAAAGGGGATAATAAAATCAGATTTTGATGTAACAGAAGATCAGAATTTGTTGAAACCAAATTTGCATTAATGTACAACTCTTCAAAGCCATCTAAACCTCACAGGTTGGCAACGTGTGTCCAGAGGCTGCTGACTGAGTTATGTTGCCATCAGTCAAATAACAGGCAAAAAGCAAGAATTAAAAGGCAGAAGTACTTAAAAAGTGCATGAAAATAAAGCGGTTACCAGTCCTAGGAGTCACATATTTGAACAGATGGTACGTGAACAGAGCAGGTCCACTTCTCCCCTTCCAGTAATGAACTCTGAAAGCAAAGCTTGCAGGATTTTATCCAGCAAGAACAAGAGAAAAAAAACACTGCTCTCTCTGTTCATAGATTGCTTTATCTTACATTTCTATGGAGCTCTGACTCAAATAAACCATGACAACCTGACAGTGAGATCTATGTCTAACAACTCCTCATAACCAGAACAACCTTAAACAGATTGCTCAGCAACACAGAACTAGGGTTCAAACAACTGAATGCTCTCTGCACAGCAGGTGAAATTCAGTCTCTGTAGTTACCAGTTATTTTTGACCACAACCAAAACTATTTCTGACTTTAAGCAGTGGTATCTTAACAAGCTTTCTTTAAAAAAGATGTACGAAATGACAAGTTGATGTTGAGCTACAATGCTCCTCCCATTAACTTAAAAGCAAACAACTAAAAATTAAGGAGGGATAGCAGAAAAAAAATTGACTTTCTAGATGTAGGAAATAGCTATAATACCATCTCTTCCATAAAACAAAGGAATAGTTTGGAGAAGGAAAACAGCACAGCAAGATGACAAAGTAGGAGGAACACCCAAAAGTCCTGCAAATATGCTGACAAGATCACTTATTCACCTTTGTGCTATGAAGTTCTTGGATTAGTAAACTTACTCTCTTAGGAATGATAACTCTTAATCAACCAGCTTCACCATAGGAGGAAAATATTAACATATATAACTCAAATGAGTTTGACTTTTCTCCTACAGGTCAAACCCTTTGGAAAAATTCTCATTGGTCCTACATTTGAAGCTCCAGTAAAGTAGCTGAATAAGCATGAAACAGTTAGTGGAAGAAACAACTTTTTAAAATTCTTCTATCTACAGCTAAGTCTGTAAAGAAATCCTTGGATGTTTTATAAGAAGAAGGTTTGGCTGCATAGCTCAGAATATAGTCTTCAAAAAGCCCAAAGTATCTATTAAGAGTTAACATGAGTGCATCCATTAAGAGGACAACAAATGACAAAAAAATGAAAATGAAACAAAAAGACCTTAAAAAGAACAAAATAAAAATTGGGAACTCCAGCTCCTTTAAATCTATTTCAAGAAGGTTTACAGATACAAAGTAAAAAATTAACAAAACTACTGTCATTGAAATTTTTCTAGCTCTTCACTGTGCTAAAGCAGGCTGGGCTTTGTTTCCCATTGAGCCTTTGAACTGCACTTCTTTCTTATGTTACTCCTTCCTCACTACACTACAAAATTCAAAGGTTTCCTTTGCCTACTCTTCTGGTTTTGCAAGGAATGTGATGCCATTCTGGTGCAGTGTAACTCACGAGATGCTGAATGAGCATCTCATTCTGAGCCAACTTTTATCCTTAGCAACAGTTCATTACTGTATTTTATTATTTTAATAAGAGATGGAAATAGCAGGAATGTTCAGCAATGTTGCAATAACATAGCTACATTGCTCATTCAAATGAAACTGTATTAGATACAAACTGTTCATTAAAATACCATTTGTGTGAGACTTAACCTTAGAGAGAGGGCAATTCAAAGCCAAAGCTGAGTTTTTTCTTTCATTTGTGCCTGCACACTGCAACTGTCACACCCCATTGGTAAACAGACAGAGCAAATGATTTGCAAGAACTAGACAGATGGGTCAGCAAAGACTTAACCTCAATTTCTTTCCATCACTTTCTTAAACCTCAATAAGAAATGTTGTTCTATATAATTTTTAAAATTTTCTCAGTACCACAACTTGATAAAAACCATGAGTTCAGGAAAAAGCCCAGCCACTCTGTGTAACAGATTGGGAGTTTTCCAAAGTCATGCATAAGACAGATGCCCATTTCCAACAGAAGACTGTGCATGTTTTATGAAAGGTGATTTATTTTTTCTAGTTTAGTAACAACTAAACAGATGTATGGAGGGAAAAATGGCACACAAAGAATCTCACACACAAACAGACTCAGGAAAACTCAGACTTGACGAATCATTTTACAGATGGGGAGGGAAGGTATAGCTCTTTTCTCTTTCCACATGAGTATGTCTCAGTGTCATTCAAATCAGCCTCATGAAGGCCTTTCTCTAGTTATTTATGTGAAAGAAAGGACTAAAATTGTCTTGAATGGCTGAATCAGAGTTTGGCAAGAATAACACCCATAGCAGTTTTGCTTGTTCAACTGCCAATAATTCACTGAGCAACATAAAAATCATAGGAATGGCTTGAGTTGGAAGGGACCTCAAAGCTCCTTGAGTTGCAAGACACATCTTCTATTAAACCAGATTGCTCAAGGTCCCACCCAGTGCAGCCTTGAACATTTTCAAGGATGAGGCATCCAGAACTTCTCTGGGTGACCTGTTCCAGTGCCTCATTACCTGCTGAGCAAAAAATGCTTTCCTAATATCTAATCTAAATCTCTCCTCTTTTAGTTTAATGCCATTCCACTTCTCCTCCTATCATTATCTGCCTGTGCAAAAAGTCACTCTCCCTATCTTTTGGAAGTCCCTCCTAAGTTCTGGAAGGCCACAATGAGGTGTCCCCAGAGCTTTGCCTCTCTTCTCTTCCTCTGAATGACCCCTGTTCTCTCAACCTGTCTTTGCAGAAGAGGAGCTCCAGCACTTCGAGCATCTTTGTGGCCTCTTCTGGCTCTACTCAAAAGCAGATCTTCCTCATATAAACCCATCCCATTCCTCTCTCTCCAGAGACACCAGTATATACCACACTATTCAGGAGGAAAGGCAGGGGATCTCTGGATTTTGTAAACTTTTATTCATTTATATTTGTGATACATAAAGCACAGCCAAATAAACATATTTTATTCATGAAACCAGAGTTGTGAGGGGGGTGGTAATTCTTTAGGGGTTTGCAGAGATGCTGAATTTGTTTGCACCTATCCTCTAGAAAGTTCTTGTTCCTCCTGTCTGATCACTAGATATAGAGGGTGCGTGTGTGCAAATATGCATTTGATTTGCTAATTAAAACAGGGTCATTTTCTCCCATTTCTTATTCTTCCTTTGTAGTACTAGCTGGAAAGAAGGTGTCCCTGGGGATCTCCAGGGTTATAGAACAAATTTTGAGATATTTCTGTTGAATGCCCTCAAAATGCATTAACAATATATATATATTGACTTCACATTTCAGTCAACATCAAAAATTTTGACCCTTGAGGTAAATATTAATCTCAGCCTTGACTCAATCAATATTTACCACTTGGTTCAATACATCTTGATGATCATCTCAAGTTAATTCAATATATACTTGGTATGCAAGAAAGTTTATTACACTGTTACATGGGGTTTATGTATCGTTCTTTCTATTTTAGTTTAAGATAAAGTTTCTAAATGGTATTTTGTTAAATAATATGACCTACCTTTGAATTATATTCTTGATCATAAATAAAATTAAAGATTCATAGACCTGATTTGCAAGCTTGGGGAATGAACTACTCAGCACCAGGAAGTTTTGCTTAATAAAAAATTCAAGAAAATGTCAAAGAACACAAATGTCATCTTTAAAAAAAAAAAGTATTTTCAATACTAGAATTTCTTGTACTCACAAAATATATGAAAAAGAGGAATTGTTGTATTAATGTTCCAGATATCTAGTAATTCAAAAAAGGAAGAGACTGTTCCACAGGTATAAAAACCTGTATAACATACTCTCAGAAAAAGAAAAAAAGATGGAAAAATGCAAACCAAATTTTTAACACTTCTCAAACAAGAGCTCAGAGAAACCTCTGTTCACCACCTGCACACTGCAGCTGTTAAAGACAAAACCCCTGTTACTGAATCTGTACACAGTACTAGGCTATGGTCTGAAGAACCTTGTGTCCACTGAAGCTGCATTCTCATATCTGCTGTGTTTAACTGGTGAAGTCAGAGAAACAAGTTTGGATTTGGTAAAAAACAGGCAATCCCAAATTCAATATTTTGCTTAGTTTGGGAGCTAAAGGTTGATAACAGGTACCAAGCCTAAGCAGGAATCCTAGCACCATAAACTGAACAATCTCCCTGCACAAACTGTTCCGTATAAAGTAGCTACACAGATAAATTGTTATCCAAATAAAGTGGCTATAAAGCAGGAGTGAAAACTGATGGTATTTACTGACACCAAGAGCAAGGCTGTTTTGAGAACTGAGTGCAAGGCAGCCATCCTCTCACCTTACCCTGCACAGGTCTGGTGGAACTCCTGACACCCCACGGGATCTCCACACCCACCACTCTTCCACAGGTTCCCTCCTGGTTGGAAGTAAAATGAAAGCACAATGCAGATAAGCATCTAAATAACAGGCATGGACTGTGTTTGCCCCACAGACCATGACTGGCCAAATCTCTATGCTATTTATTTTGTTAGAGAACCCGCAGAACAAAGGAAACTCCAAATTTAGATTTCTCAGTGTGTTGGCGAAAGCTAGACTTCGGATAGATTTTGTTTCATGAAAAAAGTAGAATATACACATTCATTCCTACAGTGAAGTTATTAAATGTTGAAAAATCAGCTGTCACATAATTTTTAAAAGGTTGTGTTTCTGAACCCAGACTGGGTTACTCCTTTAATGTATCTCATGGGACATAATATCAGGACAAGAATTATCTCTTTTACCAAGAAAAATCTCTCTTTACTCCAGGTTTCATTTAAGAAAGCAAAAATCAATCAAATTTTCAGACCGATTTCCTTAACATCAAGAGGTAATTCACAGGCCAAAGTCACGAAGCACCTACCTGGGTATCCTTCACTCACTGTACAAAACAGTAGAAAGTCTTCTAAGAAACAAGAGAAATTATAACATGTCTCTCCAAATATGTCTGCTATCAGAGGGCAGAGATAAAACTCAGTGTTTTCAGACTACAGTACTTGAAGATTTTGTAGCTCTGACCACACAGCTAATGAGCACTTTAGACATACAATTCACAGGCATACTGATGTTGAAAATAGCAGACCTGGTGCTATTTACTGCCTTGGTATTGATTTCCACAGGAGCAGCAGAACCTCTCAAGGAGAAGATGAGCACATAGTGCACTCCAAATATTGGATGTATGAAAATATGGACAAAGCATGCCTAGATTACCTATAAATACAGGCACCTGAAATTGAAGATGTGCTCAAATTTACTGTTTACTACTCCACAGCATCAGATGGTGAATGACAAGTAGTTCTTAGCTCCCAGCTATGAGCTCCCAGAAGCCAGCAGATTGCCTGCAAGAACGAAGAGAGAAAGCCTATATTCAGCAAACTTTAAATTACTAGAGGAAATCTGTTTCTCCACTGGAAAGTTTTTGATTTATGGATCCCTCGTATGATTAGATACCACCAATGAAGGTTCCATCTATTTGTTATGCAAGACTGAAAATGGGATCAAAGTTGTAAACAAACATACAAGATGAAAATTAAGCTAAAACTAGATAAAGCTCCTCTTAGCACAAGGAAAACACTCTGGAGAGCAATTGGGATTCTGGTAAACCATATGGATCACAATTTTTTGGTCTGTTTCCTTTCTCTCCCATTTTCTCCCACTTTACCACCTCAGTTCTGAGGCTGTTAACAACAGTAGAAAAAACATTGCATAATTACAGCACTGAAATGGCTACAGTTCCCAATGAAGCAGCAGAAAAAATGTAGGCTGAAACAAATAAAATATAGACATAAACAAGGTCAACATACGAGAAATCTTTGTTGCATAGGAAACCAGTAAAATATACTTTGGGATAGAGAAACAAATAAGAAAACAAAAAAAACCCACAGGTAATATAATGTGTAAGAAATTGTCTTTTTTAATAAAGTGAAGTTCTTCTGTAAGTAGCCAATGCCACAGAACTGCATTTGTATACAAGATGCTGATAAGTCATGAACCTGATCCTCCAAACCCAAACTCTCAAAGCTGAACCAAAGGTTCTCCCAAACAGTTTTGTCCTTTGACTAAATCTTCAAGTCAAGGGCAAAGACTGGATACTTAAAACAAAACAAAACAAAACAAAACAAAACAAAACAAAAAAAAGCAAAAAAAAGCAAAAAAAGTGTGCTACAAAAAATAAACACGAATTTGGTGATTGGAATAATAATTCTAATCCACCCCAAAATAAAGAAAAAATAATTAGGCAAACCATTTTTACTGTTTACACCTACCATCAGAATTAGGTGCAGAGCAAGGGTGGCCCTTAATAGTTACTAAGGCTTATTTGACCCTATTCTCCATTTTCTTCCCCTACATTCAAAATCAATATGTCAGCAAAGAAAAGATAAATTGAAAGGTGGACAAGATTTGCCAGGGGACTGAGAAATGCCCCAGGTACACCTCATTTCTTCCTATTCCCCACTCACTTTTCTACCTTTGTCTTAAATCTTGGATTGTATGTGTCTGCCAAGACCACATCAAACCAGTGCAGGAGACCCCAAGGAGGCAGTGTATTTTCAGAAATACACTGAACGTCTCTGTGGCCTACCAGAGGTCAGAGATGTTGCCAGTGAAGCTTCATCAATAATTGCTGCCAGCAAGGTATCCTTAATGGGCATTACTGCACTTAGAGCCTTCTTTCACTGAATGCATCTCGTGAAAATGCATTTCACAGTGACTCTCATTTGACGAGCATTTTATTGGGCACTTAACGATAAAATAAAGATCAGACGTGTCACAGGTAAACCTCATAATCTTTAACCCCTAAGACTATCAGAAAATGTTTTTTAAAATAATAAAACATATAGATTTAAAAGAGCTACAGATTTTGCTATCCTCTGTTGAATTCCAGAGTGGCACCAGTGAAGATTTTGCTGACTTTTCCTTTTTGCAGAAAACAAGAAGATATTGAATGATACAATGTCTTAGGATTTACTTTATTGCTCCTAAATTAAGCTTACATCTGCAACATGGAAAAAAAATACAGAGATACCATAAAAGAAACACACTGTCGCAATGAGGAGCTCTCCTTGGACAAGCAGAAGTTCTCAATGAATAAACTGGTGATTCCTTTACAGAAAGAAGGGAGGAGGTGGCAAATTATGTGTCTCTGGGAGAAAACCCAAGTATGGCAATGAGATGGGTGAATCCCAAACTGAGGATACCCAGACTGAAGCTACCAGAGGCTCAAAAATCTGGCGCAGTTTACATATCTGCTGAGCAACAACCAGACTCCAGAATGACCTTTGAGGATGAGACTTCCAGTTAAAAATTCCCCATTATAATAGAAAGTACTGGAAAGAAATTGGTGATTTTCATGATGGGATCATGCAACAATCAGAAGTGGATGCTTCCATTTTCTATTCTAAAATAAACTCAAAACTCAAGCTAAAATCTTTATGTTTCAAAGTCTACGGCATAAGAAATGGAAGTAAAAGAATTTTAAGAGAACTGTGCCATCATCATGACTTTTCAGGGCTCACTCCTTATCTCAGGCTTACTTTAATTAAGCAGCCCCACTGCAGAAGTCATTTACCCTTACAGTCTAAATAATTTCAACCAGTCCTTACACAAATGTTACGAAAAATTTAGCAGCAAAGCAATTCTCTTTGCATTCCACATGCTACTCCAGATCATCAGAAGTTCAAATTGTCTTCTGGGTAGTTGGCAACAACTGAAGGGAATGGAAAAAATAGGTGAGACATACACATTGATGTCTAACCATTTTTGTCACAGTTTCCTACTGTTTTGAGAAGGACTGGTGGAGTCTTCTGTGCTGCTCTAGACCAGAAAAAATAGTTGTGTAACTCTTTGACTACCAAGGGAGATCTAAGTAGAAATAAGCCTTCACCTTTAAAGGAAGTCATCTGGCTGGCATATTCACAATTCTACTTGTACTGATATTTTGGGCTGAAAAAAAAACAAAAAAATCACTCTCCCTTCAAGCCAGAGCACAAGTGTTATTTTACATCATATCACCTGCCACACTGTTCCTAGTCTTCACAGGGTAAAGAGGCTTCTGTCTTTGAATTTTAAATATTAGTGGCTTTAGTGTTCAGTACCTCAGAAATACTCTGTAAGAAAATGGAAGGTGGACATAGAAGATATTATCAATTCCATCCTAAGCTGAATCCATGGGTGCTTTTGTACTTTAGATGGCCCTCTTTGGAGGAATGTCAACAAAGCTGCTGACTTTGAAACCTTGGCAAAGGAGTCCCTCTGGGCTCACTGAGAAAAGCTCACATATGCAGTGTCACTCACTTGCTTAGCCCAGGTTAGAAAAAAGGATCATGCAAGTACCCTGCCAATAGTTATCTATTTATATTTGGAAATTCAATAGTTTTATATGAACAGAAGTCTATTCAGGGAGAAAGCTTGCATACCAGAAATGAAGACACTTGTTGTCTTAGGAGTAGAGAAACATTTAATTTCTCTTACCATTTTTTCATATTTCTCCTTTTGATTTACTTTAAATAAGCTCCCTTTAGGCTCAGAAGTCTGAAGGGAAGGGGGTTGCTCCCTCTCCTTTTTTGCAGTATGAATAGGAATTGCTCTCCAGGCAGGTTTTTCCAAATGCCCACAACTTTGCTCTTTACTTATATAAAAGGCCTTCGAAAGAAAACAGTGTAGGATGGTTTGTCATCAATTTGAGATTTTTCTAACATTCCTACACTGCTCCAGGTTGGAGGGGTTTTTGGTCAAAACCTCAGCTGCTATTTTCATCCAGCCATAGATGTCAAGATAAGCAGAGCACACTTTGGTACTCGATACTGGAGTCAGGCACATCATCAAGGATGTGAGAGGGGTCATCTCATCCTCACTCTGTTGTTAACAGAGACTATCACAGCACCCACTGAATTTCTCTTTGTGCATATTTTTAAATTCCAGGCTACGATCTTGTTTCACTCTTTAACTTAATGTCACATCCTCTGCTTCTAAATTTATTCTTAAGCTGAGGTTGTTCAAAAGGCACTTTCAATGATATGGAAAGGAAGCTAAATAGGTGTTGCTCTGTAAAATGATATATTCCCTAAAACTGTTTCCATTGGGTATTATAAAGGCTCAGCAAGCAAACTCTCAGGAGGAATAACTAGGTAATGCATCAACCAAGACACAGAAAAACAAGAGGCAGCTGGGCTATTATTAAGAAATGAAGCAGAAGTAGTTGAAAATATAGGGTGCAAGCTTGAGGAAAAAAGCAATTTGGTTAAATAAAAAGAGTAACAGCATCTGAATCTATACAGGAAAGCAAGAACAGCCTTAAAAAAAAAAAAAAAAAAAAAAAAAAAGAAGCAGCAAACCCCTATTTCTCACTGTATAACAGTCTTCTGTCTTTCAGCTGCAACCAGAGCACACAACAAAGTCCATGTCTAAAGGGCTCCTCAAAGCAAAATTTTCTAGGCTTAGTTCCATCTTCACTGAAACCAGAGTGACTTTTGGGGTGTGGGCATCTCCGGGAGGGGCGGTGTGAGCCCTGAGCTCTGTTGTTATCTCCACGTGGGGGCACAGTTGTACTTGCATGAGGTGCTGTTGGGCTGTACGGGTCAATCACCCTCCCTCAAACCCTCTAAGCAACACAAGGGCATCTACTTAATTACCTCAGAACAGAATTTGGCACTCCCTTTTGTCTCTATTTTTTTAAAATAATTTATAACCAGGTTTTTACTCCCAGCAATAACAAATTTCACTTTTCCTCTAAGCTGGTCTTTTATCCCTGGCACTGTGAAATACAATGGGAAACCATGAATTGAGATACTAGCTGCTTCAATTTTTATTTTCAATGTATTAAAACAAAATTAGAAGTGATACTTATTAAACTCAAATAGAGATTTCCTGTGGAGGCATACAATAAAGACTTTGACATCAGCAGATCTACAAACATTAAGTGTCACACTTATAATTTGTTTTAATAGTCATGCAAAAGAAACATTCTTTGACTTGAACTGTGGAAATGTGTTTGGAGTTCTTCACTTTGTGTGCAGGACACTGAATTCATGCCTGGAGACTTCATTACTGGAAAACCAAACAAGCAAATTAGACAGAATTACAACCGTGCAGATTCAGTACTTAATTCTATAAATAATTTCCCTGTCCTAGTGTATTACACATCCAAGTAAAGCAAAGACAAAAGAAATCAGTCAGAAAGAAACAAAAGAAGAAGATAAAGACCTAAATAATTTACAGGAAGTATCAGAGAACAAGAATACAATTAGTGTTTACATTGCAGTGGTTTTGGACTGAATTTGCTTTATTGTAATCAAAACTAGGGCTTGACCCTCAGCCTCCTAGTTATGGAACACCAAGCCTGGCTAGGTTCCTTCAAACCTCTTTGATAGAAGTAGCTCCAAAAATTCAACAATCCAACATTCTCCATGTGTGCTTTGCTCACAGCACAGGCTCCATCAGATGAAGCACTTGCTGCATTGAGTTTAGTGAAAGCTTCCATGGTCACACAAAGTCAGCACAAGACACTTACCTGGCAAGGGACCCAAGGCAGCAACAGAGCAAATGCTCTCTTCTGACTGATTTTAACATACAGAAAGTGATCAGTTTGTCCAGTTACAGCCTCAGTTTAATGCCTTAAACATAGCACCAGGTAGATGTGTTTCAGAGAGCGTGCAAATCTCTTTTAGTCCCACCTACAAGTCAGTTTTTTACATTTCATCTTTCACTGCCTATGATTCTCTTCTTTCTGTGTAGTTAGTGGGATTACCTGTCTCAGGTTAACAAAGTTTTATACTCACACTCAAAGCCCAAAAAATATATATATATATATATATATATATGATTTTGTAAATCTCTGGCTGGAAGAAATGACATTTTCAGCTCTTATTGTAACTACTTCATATAAAGAAATATAAGAGAACAAGGCCCATTTTTCCAGCAGGCCACAAGACCCGTGTTAAACTGCCTGGAATTAGCCTGCTCTCCTTACTTGCCTGCACTGTTATTTATTTGCAGACTTTCCTTTCCCACAGTCATAGATGCAGTCTTTTAAAACTGCTGCCTTTAGTGTACAGTGAGAGATGGGAGAGCAATTAGGGGCTCCATTAAGGCTTTAAATGCTTCAGGTACATGGAATCCTGACCAAATTGTTGCCTCAGTGTTAAACTGCAAAGCAGAGGCACAATTCCAGCCTCCAGATTATACATCTCTCTCTATTAGCCCAACATAAAAGTCACAGTTTCAGGTTCTTTTCTTACTTGCAATTTTGGAAAGTGGTGATCTTTCACAGGGCACAGGCATTAAAAAATTGTGAGCCAATAAGTGTTCAATGCAACAGAAGGAAAAAAAAAGGAGGGAGCTGGGAGGGACAGAGGGATAGATTAAAAAAAAATTACACACCTATGTAAAGGACATACCTACTGACAAAAGAAAGATGATCCAATTTCTATTTGTCTAACCTTAAGCTCATGCAGAGTAATTTAAAATATTTATTTCTAGTCAAGACAAAAGCTAACAGAGGAGACATTACTGAAACAGGATCACATTAAAAACATTTTAAGGGAATTTTTTGAGAGGCTCATAAGGACTCCATCTAGTTTGCTCTGAAATCATTAAGATCCTTGCCACATATTTTTTTTAGAAGGGACATTAGGAAAGAACCTCCCTTGAGAGAAAAAAAAAAAAGAAAAGAGGTCTTTCCACCAATTTATGACTCTTACAATTGTGCAAGTGGAAACAAAATTTTGTTGCCAGCACTTGCCCTGCCATAACTCAGATATTACAGAGCAAGATTAGCAAGAAGCTACCAAACACTGAGTAAATTCATTGTCATATTTTAGCAGCAGCATATACTGTATGAGCACACTGCATTTTAGAAACTGTTTAATTAAGAAGTGTTTAATCTCTTAAGTAGTGTTTAAACTTGACTCATTTTCTGCCCCAAAAGAAGTCACCCATTTTGGCCATGGCAAAGGCACTGCCCTGGATCATCATGGAGCAGCATGGGTTAAACAGATTATTAATATCTCTGCCCTTGAGCAATTAAAATATACTTAAATACATTTCAGTGTAAGAGGAAAAATAGCTACCAGCTGATACTGAAGTCCCTCCACAAACATTTACTCATTTCAAACTGAAAATTTCTCTGTAGTTTCAATGATGACATATGCTTTTGGGTTCTGCGAATTTTTTTGTTAATAAAGACACTGGTATAGGTATATATATATATATTCCCTATTAGAGCCAAAGAAGTGATAGTAGTAGTAATTTAAAATAAAAAAAGATTTCTCAAAATAAAACAAACAAACAAAAAAACCCCCACCAACGTAAACTAAAAAACTTCAGCGCAAAACACAGAAGGAAGACATTAAAATTGGTTCTGTATAAAATGTTAGGGAAAAAGAAAAAGAAAAACGGAATTCCTCCCCTTCTTAAATTTAACCATTACCTTTATCAACAGAGAAGTACAGCCTTTCAAACAGATATGATATGAAGTCTGTTGTGATCTTAAAATTTACTAAAATTTTAGAATTTTCATTAAGTACCGTCACCATGATGCATTGTAACACTTAAACTTATTACAAATAGTGAAAAAAAACCCTGAGATATACAAAATTTCCAGCAAACTAGATAATCTTCTCCTCTCTTTGTTTTTGTTCTCCCATGACTACAACTCAATATTCAGGGTACAATAGCACTATATAAAACCATGTCATTGCACTGTAAAATCTTTTTAAAAATTATTTTGTCCCCTAAACAGATTGTAAGTTAAATTTCATGCACCATTTTCTTAATCTAAGTGATGCTTTGGTCTGTGAAGAAAGAAATTAAGTAGAATGAGAGATGCATACTCAGTACTCAATTCTCTTTATCATAAGGAAAATAGTTTTATTATGTACAAAGGATTGTAACTTACACCAAAACATGGTAAAATTTTGTATTCTGTTGTATGTATGTATGTATCTCAAGACATCTAGAAGGGAGCCTGCAATTGCCTGCATCTGACCCACCCTAATATAATTTTTCTTGACTGAAACATAAGAGAGAGGGAAAAAAATATCTAACCTTTAAGTTGAAAATTTTGGAAGCCCAAAACAGACTGGTATACACTCTTTTGAAAGAATTTAATCAGACTGAACACTCAGCTCAGCTTTTTTTATCTTTCTTTCTTTTTTTTTCCCCCTCTTTCTGGGCTTGTCTGCACAAGAAGGGATAATGGGGAGGTGTATCATTCCCAGCGAGCTGCAGTTCAGTAACTGCTGCATATTTAATGTCACACTGCAGCCATGGCCACGCAGCCAGCTGGCTCACATCTACACTGCAAATAACTGCTTTCATATCTGGGGGGATTTTCTTGACATTAAGCATTACATGACCACGCTCCGTGTTCCTTTCCCCCCTACCAGCCCATCAGCATTGCAGAATTTCACCTGCTGTACGTTTCAGACCACAGCAACAAGCAAACAAAGCACATTTAGCAGCCCCCTGATCCCTCTCCTGCCAGGCAATAATGCATCTCCTCCTCCCATTCTGGCAGTGCCCCTACCCAGACCAGCCACCCAAGTGGAACTGGTGCAGCATTTGTGGTTACCAGCACAAGGGCATCTGGAGGTACATTTGGGGCTCTGCCAGGGCCCAGGGCAGCTGCAGGATGCCAGCCTGCCAAAGCCAAGCTAGAGCCTGGTCACAGAGCAGCGATCAGCCCATCTGTGGCCACCACGAGGGGACACAGCACAAGCGTAGCTGCAAGGAAGCTCCTTGGCATAATATCTCCCCGAGCCACTGCCCAAAATTCAGGGACAGATGCAGATGGTCAGCTGAGCTGTTCTGCCTTGGCAACATTTAACAAAACACACAGGCTCTTCTATCAGCCAGAGTAGTAGAAGTGAGGAAAGATCGGGATATGTCAGCACGGAACATCTGTAATGAGATCATCTCTATTGTCGATGGTAGTGCACAGGTGAGGAAATTTGGGTTTTCTTAATAAAGCAAAAGAGTGTTGAAACCACCCTGTCAATGTGGGCATTTCCAGACCAACCAGTGTGTTAGAAAATGTGTGAGCATTGAGGAGAGAGGGCAATTGTACAAAGAATATGATTGTAGATACCATTTGTTGACTCAGTGCAATTTGGGAGCCACTTTCTGTGCAGACATCCCAGTAGTGTCCTGGAGACTGGCAGGTTTTATCATCTGGCTGCTATGACTTTCTTCATGAAAACACATCTCTCTTATCAATGGATCTGCCAGCATCATATCTAGGCTAATGACTAATAACCTGGGTGGAATTTTGGGATAAAAGCAGCTACATGATATCCAATCGTGCTTTCTATCTGCGGCTGTTCCTGCAGTTCTGGGAGGAACTTACCCTAAATGTACAGGGAAATTTTTCCTGTGATGTTTGTTTTAAAAGCATGGCAAAAGTACAGATACTATACTCATTATTCTGGGGGAAGTCACCTGATGCTCTCCTGACTAATACTGACTTTTATTGGACAGCTAGATATTCACCAAAATTGTTTAGCCACCATCAGAGCAATTGCATCTGGCTGAAGGAAGGATGCTCTTTCACAGCTAGGCTGGTGCTTGCTGAGCAGTGTCTCCACCTGGTATTTTCAGAGCAGGTTATGTGTTACATAACACCAGTGGAAGCATGAGAAAGCAGCTCTCTGGGGGCTGGGAGGCACAGGCTCAGCCAGCTTTGCAGAGCCAGCAGTCAGCCTTCTCTGAGATGACACTAGGGACATGTCTAGCTCTTACCATATTCTTGCTCTTCTTGCTAGATAAAGACTTGTCTTTTAAATTAAAGAATCCAATTTCCAGTGGTATGGGTTGTTTTTTTTCTAGTACCTTGTATAATTTTTCATGCATATTTCATGGGCAGTCTATGCAACACAACATGAATATTTCAAGGCCTTTTTTTTTTCCCCCAGAATTCTAGGGAAAGTTCTTTTCTATTTGAGTATGAAAATTTTTTATTACTCCTTTTTTAAAGCATTTTTTCTACTGAAAAAGGAGTAAAATTAAGGATGAGTTAATATACAGAATTAGCAACTACTGGACAGAAATCCCTCTGTGAAAATAGTATGATCTAAACTAAACTAGGTGAGATGGATCCTGCCTGTGCAGTCTCGTTCCAGCATTCCTGAGGATCCGCTGCCCCTGGATGTCCATAGGCACTCTTGCAGGCCTGAGGAAACAGCAAATTACTCTTCCAAGTAATGGGGTATGTTTGCTTTGGGCTGTGGGAGAAGCAGGACCAATTATCAGGCCACTTGGCAGTTATATCTGCACTGGTACAAGAATCCCTTTTAGCAGAAGGAATGAGAACAGGGAGTAGAGAAAGTTTCTTTAGGCAGACTAGAGTGATCTCAGCACTGTATATATTATGTCATTCACCAGGACTGTGACATTTGGCATAAGTGGAAGGGCAAAGCTCTCCACTGAGGGATGGGTGACAAGGCATCCACGCTTGGCACAGTTTGGATTTAGTAAATTGCTTTCCCTATCTTTCCATTTCATACCCCCTGAAGTCATGCACAAAGTTCACTGTGAAATAAATGGAGTTTTGAAATGATTGCTGACAATGTCTTCATACTGATATGTATTTTCATGGAATTATTCCACAAAATATTTTTTTCTTCCTCATAGTTCATTGCCTAAGAGCAGCACTAGGTTTTGTTTAAGGGTAAAAACTGAAATGGCTTTGTACAGCTGTAATGATCCAATCTACATGTCACTAAATGCTCCAGGGAACACTTTGCGTGTTGATTCTCGGGTTCTCTGAAATGCACTTCATAACATGCTATGATATTTGTGGAACTAAAAAAGGGACCTGTTTCTTTCTAGCCCTCTCAGACTCCTACTGCCTCAGCTCAGGCTTTTGTGGCAAGAATTGCTTCTCCTGCTCTGAGAGATAACCCAGGCCATCTGCAGCCAACTTGCTGCCCTTCCATGAGCTGCAGTCCAGGACTGGTGTCACAGGACCAAACAGCCCTCAAAGGAAGCTGCTCCTGCCAGTGGAAACAAACTCAAACCACTCTGTTCTCCTGAAATGGCTTCTCCATAAATATAGAGGAGAGGGCTGCTTCTTGGCAATCCTTGCAAGCTGAATTCTCAGATCCTTGCTGTTGTTCTGAGGCCAGTGGTCAATCTGAGTGCAATGGCCAGTGAGGGGGCCACAAACATGTATAGGCACCTGCCCACATTGATGTAACAAATGTTTCTGCTGTAGAGTTCCTGAGCACCTATCCCACTGGAAACAGGCCATCCTAAGGAAATTCAAGGCTTCCAATAACCTGATTTTGCTGCCCTTGCATCCAAGACTAGCTGGAAATGGACTGGTCCTGATTGAAATTAAGCACAAAGATAGATAAGAAAGAAGAAAGAGATGGCTGTCCTAGTGGGGAGACAGACCAGTGGGAAGTAATAGCATACTGATGCAAAAAATACCATGTAGAATAGGCCAATTTTGCTCATTATTAACTCCATGCTGCCTAATTTATGACACTTTGAAAGAGAAATATGGAACAAACAATATTCTGTCAGGTATATATATAATATAGATTGTATTTTGTCACTGAATCTTAGCTCACTAAGCTCATTTGAGAAATTTTACTCAGAACCAGTTCCCTTTCCATCTTCCCTTAGATAATTCCTCTGTTTCACTGAAGAAATGAAAGCATACCAACAAATCATGCAAAAAACTCCTGACAGCATCGTATTAACTTTACAGAAACAGACTGATTATCTGTTAAAGTGAACAAAATCTTCCCTTCTGAAGAGAAGGAACCTCCTCATTTATTTGTTCAATAATAACTGCATGTTAAAATTCCAAAGTTAATCTACTTCTCAAAAGCATTCTTTGCATGTTCCTCCCCCTCACCTTCCTCTGCTTATGTAGCCAGCAGTCCTGTCATCTCTACAGGAGCTTTTCACTAAATCCCAGTGTTCCGGTGGATTAGACCAAGAACATGAATTCTTTCTGTGTGTTTAAATGCTAAAAATAAAGCATCAGATTTTCAGCTGACATAAATCAGCCTGATTACACCGAAGCCTGAAGAGAGCAGGGAATAACCCAGAGTATAAAATCCAGCTCACAGAGATTTCCAAAAGTTACCCATGTACCTGCTTCAGTGTGTACCCATATTGGCACATGGCAACACAGAATAGGAAATGTGTACTTACTTCAGTAGTTTTTTTGACCTGCAGTGCTTTAATTTACCTGTTCTTGATTCCAATATACACTTGCTAAATTTTAATTGCGCAAAAGGGGTACAAAATCAGCGGTGTAGCAAAGCTAACCATAAACAGGCGCAGAAAGGACCTGTTCACCCACTCGTGTTACCTGCAAAGGCAAGGCCTAAGCATGCCTCTGATGATACTCCCATGACTTTTACTCTGAGTGACCACAGAGTTCCATCCTCAGGATGAGATGTGCTGGTCACATCTCTGTATTGCTGTTTCATGATGTCTGCAGACCCAGCTAAGCACTAAAAAAGCATCTGGAAAGTTTAAACTTTTTGTTCGGTTTGTGACAGCTATAGATATTTTGTACTTTAAAGAGATTATAGAAATCTCGAAACTCCAGATCTTATGCTCTGTGGGGGATTCCACTATTTGGGCTGTAAGGCTTGTGTTTGGAATGTCTCATGCCAAAACCAGTGGCTAGGTACAAAGCAGAATCTTAGGATTTACTCGGGCCTCCCTCAGCCTCGGAAAGGGTCACAGTCCACCATTCACATTTCCAAAGATATACTTAGCAATGGAACATCCTTAAACCAGCTGCTGCAGTGTTTTACTTTCCTTCCTGATAAAAAGATTATCTAATGTTTAACTTCTAGACTCCTTACTGAAAATGAAGTCTATTACTTCCTTCTTGGCATTTCTGTCATGAAGATAGGGAATAGATCATTCCTTTCCTCTGTGCATTCTTAAAGATTAATGTGTTTCTCATCAGACTTCTAGCATTGAAACGAAATAATTTACCCTGCAAATGAAGGTATATGGACTTCTCAATTTCCTTATTTCCCTCCATATTCTCTTCAATGACTATGGAAGAGCAGTGGCCAGGACTGAACACAATGATTCAGTTGTGCTTCTTTCTGTTCAGTAAGATGAGTGTATCTTAAAACCCAAACCTGTTGGTACACCCTGGTGTATATTTTGCTGGCTTTCAATAATATAATTATATTTAATTCTGGTTTTGGTCTCAACAATTTGCAGGTCCCTGTCCATACACAATTTACCTGGTTGCTCCCCTACCTGCCTTTGTATGGCTGATTATTCCTACCCAAACTTTGCATACTGCAGTTGTCCCTGCTGACATTCATCCCATTCCCACTCAGCCTCAAGATAATTTCTCCCATTTTTGGAATAATTTCAAGCACCAAAAGTGTCTTTCGCCACTCTATACCTCCCTACCTGGAGCTGAACACACCACTGCAGAAACTTTGAAAGATCTTTCCATCATGATATTGTTATGAACTGTGGCTTCCCAGGTAGTTTGTTTGCCTTTAGTAGCACATAAAATGCTACTAAAACCTTCTTGAAAGTCAGCAAACTTAACATCTGCTGTTACTCTGCTACAGAAATTTGTTAAATTTATTTAGAATGAAGAACTATTTACTGTCTTGTTTTGCTGCTGTCTTCTAGGTGCCTGCAAAAATTCAATTAAATTGTTAAGTGTTAGGTAAAATAGTTTTTCCAGTCTTTTTATTCACTTCCATGGCAGCTAAGTTTAGGAAGAAACTTTATCTAGCAAAGATGACACTCAACAGTGGGATCTTCCAAATTCTTCTTCTATTAATAACATCAGTACAAGGTCCTTTAGTACCAATTCCTATAGATGTTAAGGTTAGCTCTTATCACATATGGTTGTAAAAGCTGAAACTGTATCAGCTAAGCAGGAAAGAGCAGTGAGAGCCAAACTTAGCCATGTTGTGAAAAGACATCTTGCAGAGAAGAGGCTGTGTAGTACTTATTCCTACCTTCCAGAACGATAATACTAAGGAACAGAATTATCCTTGGACTTGTGGGTGGTTGTCTGCTAGTTCTGCTTTTCTCTGTGCCTTCTGGCAAGTCATTTAACCTTTTTCTGCTGCAGATTTTTTGCCTATATGATGGACATAATGATGCTCACTATCCTTTTAAAAATGTGCTTCAACAACATTAAAGAAAAAATAAAAAATTCTCAAAGTGCTAAGGCGTTATTTATGAATCACTTTCCCTGGGCAAAGGAAAGTGAAATTTTAAAATGGTGTGTTAAAAAACCCCAAGCAGGAAGCATCCAGCATAATAAAGATAATATGTATACAAAAACATCAGAAGTTTCATTGTTCTGCTCTTAGGAGTAAAAGAAGATATAACATATGTTTTTAACTCCTCCTTCATTTCACCAGCTGTTCCATGCAACCTTTAACTCCTAAAAGTAGAAATAAGCTCATATAAAGTGCATTATTGGTTGGAAAAAAAATCCTGACAAATTTTGCTATACTATATTCACTCCACAAACATTAATATGAAATGAGGATTTATGGAGTTAGTGCCACTTTTTTTTAAGATTATATTTTTTTTCCATAAACTTAAGCATCAATCTTGTTTAGACATTTATGACACACCGGTAAGCTGTCATGTCAAAAAAAAACCAGCTATCAGTGCAAAGAGCTACAGAGATTCTGTGGATGACAGCAGAAGAGATTAGTCAATTTGAGCCCCAATAATTAAACTTTTCTCAAGAAATCACATGAACAAATAAATAAACAAATAAATTTCAGTATCTTATAATACAAAGTCAGTTATATCTATTTTATGACTCCTTGTGAAAGAATGTACAGAAAAAAAAAAGAAGAGAAAAAGAGAAGAAACAAGAAAATGCTTACTGGGGAGCCTCGACTAGACCTGTCATTCAATTTAATTTGAAATATTTTATTAAATTCTGTTTACACCTGTGTCATGCCTTGACTTAAACAGCATCAGAACATTTTGTCCTACCACATTCTGTCATATTTCTTGAAAATGTGAAGTAGTTGCTGAAACACGAAAGTAAAGTTTGAAATCTGAAGTGGAGGTTTTCCCTGGTGAACTTTAGAAGTACCCAACACATGCTGGGGGGTGGTGTTCCCCTACAGAACTTGTCAAAGCTGTATAACTATGTGGTAACATTTGTAAATCCCATTTGCTAGAGCGTCGCCAAGTTCAAACCAGCAATGGAAGTGGTCTTCACACACATTTCCATATGCTTGCATTTCTAAAGTACTTCAAAAGGAGTATCAGGAGTCTCCTGCTCACATATGGCCTGTAGAAGGTATTTAGAATTCTGGAGTGTTAACTTGTGGGATGGGAAGCAGCTCTGTACAGGAGAGATGGTTTCCGTCTGCAAATGCAAAAAACTAGAATTGTATCCTCATCAGAGCCTTAGCATTTACTTTTTCTTTCTTAATTCTCTTTATTGTGAATTTTGTATACTGTGAATTACACATTACAGACCTCCTTTTAGCTTTTCTGCAACAGTCAGCAAATGGAAGTCTATTCCTTATGTTTTGTTCTTTTATTCTTTCCTCTTCTTTTATTTTCTTAAACTCTCCATTACTCCCCTTCAATATGACTACCTGATTATACCTCCTTTATCACATGCTCACTTTTGCTCTCCCTTTCACACATCACACCCACATGTGGTTTTTTCATCAACTTATCCACTAATTTTGAAAATAGTACACTGTGGTGGCTGGTTACACCCTTCTACATTTCTTGTTTAACTTTGTGACTGTTTTTTGGCTGACAATGCAAAATATTGGCAGTAAACTTTGGGTTCAGGACCATTCTCTTGATGTGTCTCACAATATTTTTGTAGAGTCTGGAATATATCAGCCAAACTACCTTATAAATTCATTGCCAGCTGAATAGATCCCAGTTGAAATGTTGTTTCTCATTTCAGTGTGGATTCTAAGAGTTTTAGACACGTCCGTCCTGCCTTTCGTCAAATAATACTTGAAGAACAATCTTTCATTTGAATATGTGTAGTCTTCATAATTGTCCACTGGTTCCAATGGGGCAGGATCCTCAAGCACTGGCAGTCTGGGATGTCATCAAGGCTTCACCAGTACCTTCACTCACAGCTTTAGGTATTTTCATCATGAAAAAATGTTGGAAGACATTTGAACTTGTTATTTGATGCATACAGATCTGCAGATGAGCGTATTTTGCGATAATTTCCCTGTACCTGGCACAGAATTCGGTGCACCTCAAACTCTGCGTTTAGTTTTGGGTCCCTCCTGAAAGGAGGGCATTGAGGGGCTGGAGTGAGTTCAGAGAAAGGCAACAGAGCTGGGGAAGGGTCTGGAAAACAAGTCTGATGAGGAGCAGCTGAGGGGGCTCAGCCTGGAGACAAAGAGGCTTGGGGAGACTTTATACCATTCTGTACAACTCCTGAAAGGAGGCTGTAGCCAGGTGGGGGGCAGCTTCTCTTCCTAAGCAGTAACTGATAGGACAATAAAAAAACACTAGGAGAGATTTAGGTTGGATGTTAGAAGAAATTCTCAATGGAAATGGTTGTCAAGTTTTGGAATCAGCTGCCCAGGGAGTCACCATCCCTGCAGGGATTTAAAAGTCATGTAGATGTAGCACTTGGGGACATGGTTTAGTCGTGGGCTTGGCTGTGCTGGCTGAATGGTTGGACTCCAATGACCTTAAAGAACTTTCCAAAACTAAACAATTCTATGATAATTTAAAGTGTCAGGATAATAAAATCATTTTTGGCAGATTATTTCTGCCAGGTGTTTTTGATATGTGTCTGATATTTCTGAAGGCATAATCTCCACATTTCAAGTTGGTAGGTAGCCTCACTTAAGGATTTCCATAACAAGACCAATCATAGCTTAAGAAGTAAATATAAATCAACCACACTAACAACCAAGTAATCAAACAACTCAGCTCCTCATCTGTTATGAAGCAAGTTTGTAGAGCTCTTGCAAAAACTCTAAGCTTACTGTTCCAAGACAATTTTTCAGCTCAATTCTGTTTCCCTCTTTGAGCAAGCTCTACAGCCAAAAATATATAAAAAAATAAGCCAATGAACTGTCCCAGGTCAAGCCAACTCTATCATGGAATTTCCTATTATAAACAAACCTTTGGAATCACAAATCAAAACTTGGTATCTATATTGTTCTTTCTCTCCCCAAGTTAACCTTGTTCTTATCCTTTAAACTCACTTTATACGATTGTCTTTGAGGGGTAGTTTCCTTTATATATATACAAACCATCGTTGCAGTGATTGATAATATAAATAAGCTGTAAGCACACATTTCATCTAGGCTTGTACTGATATCCATTTGCTTGTAGCATTGTGTTAGGGGTATTACTCGTGAAACTTAACAACTTATTAAAATAACACTCCCCTGCACAGAAAGATGATGCCTGCCACACTCAAGTGAAGTGAAGAACCTCTGTCACACTTGCTCCTCCTTTTGGACTTGCATCTCTATTTTGAAAAGAAGACTAGTAGGAGATTTGAGCTTAGATAAATCCATCTTTTAACAAGACTGTCACACAAAGTATTTCTAGAGTCATTCTTTTTTGTTATTTTATACTAATACTTTTTCAGAAAAGCTGATTCAATTATTTTCCTTCTCTTACCAAAGCATTCTTCTTCCTTTTTGAGATAGGATAAAAAAATCCTAACAACCTCTTTCTGTGTTATGTTCTTATTCTTCCTCACAAGCTCAAAGAGGAATCATTAAATAATAATTTAAAAGTAACCAATGACCATATTTGTGATTTCTCAGCTAGGCCAGAGATCGTTCAGCACCTCAACTTATCCAGTCCAGCAAAACCTGTATCAGAACTGCCCAGCTCAGCCTCTACAATTATAGATCGATTTAATGTGCAGAGGTAAACTTCAGTGCTCTTCCAGGCACAAATTTTCACAAGATTCTAATTCTTCTTCACCCGTGTACTCAGGCAGGATGCTTTGGTTCTTCCAATTACTTCTTTGGGGGGAAGGTTTCCATGTTGTCTGACATCATAGATTAAGACCACCAGAATGTCTATTATTGAGAGCCATTTCCTAACTCTTTCTCCTATTATTTTCATCTGCAAAACTCAGACTTCTTACTGAGGGCCAATAAGCCCATAACAACATTAGAGTGAATCTAAATTTGTCAAAGGAGAATTCAACTTATCCCAAGCTAAAAGCATTTCACCCAGTTAAGATTTCTCTCATCATTATTTTCCTTTGTGATTCCTTATGTTGTCCTTCCATCAGATAGTCCCATAAACAAAGTTCATTATTATTTTATGAGTTTTCTGCAATATCTCAAAGTCTTTATTTAGTGGAATAAATACATCTTCAACAGAAGAGCAAGCTATTTAAAACAGGGTGTGTCAGTATCAATTTCCTATGCTGAACTTTCAATTAAATGAAGAATTAGGAAAATAATCTAAATAAAATAAGGGTATATTTTCCTTCTGCTTTTTCCCCCAATAGAAGGCTCAAAGATTAATATAATACCATGCAACAGAATACATGAAACTTCTACAAATTTTAACAAAACCACAGACAGTGAAAACAACTACATTCTGCAGACAATCTTTTAGAGACAAAAGTGCTCTTCAGACAAGGCCTCTGAACAGGTTGTTTGCAAGTGCCTCTTGATAAAGAACTCCCACATGCAGCTGCGCCCATCATTCCCTGAGGAAGAAAATGCTTCCCTTAACATCCCTTTGATGGGCCAAAATTCAGCACCAAAACCTTTCCAGCCTGCAAGAGAGGCCTCCAGAGTAGGAGCATGAGCTCAAATAGAGCTGGTGGGTCCAAGATGGGGGTGTGGGTGAGGGCTCCAGGTGGGGCTGGCCAGAGCCGCAAAGGCTTACTCAAGACTCTGTGATAAAGGAAAGAGTCAGAAAATTGAGGATGCAGCCATAATAGTAATAAAAACAAGCAAAAAACCCCCAATATTAATCACTTTACATGAATTTCAAGAGAACTGCTTGAAGACAATTCCTCAGTAAGATACCATGCTTTGGGAACTATTAAGTAAAGTTCTGAAGGCTGTTCTTTAATGATTTGAATATCTAAAGCTTGTAGGAAAAGAAAAAAAACCAGTCATTATAAAATAAACTCCCAACGACACAGACTGTGTATCTCCTCCTGTTTTGGTACGCTGTTCTTTAAATTATTCAGCCGGTAGCCACAAACACATCTTCATGTGGGCTAGGAAATATGCTTGTACAGACTTCCAGAAGGCCAAAGTCTTTTTTTGCTACATCAAAAAGCCATGCAAAAAAGTGTGCTGAAATAGAAATGAAACTCCTAGTACTTTCACAGACTTTACTGGTTCAGTGCATATTTGTTCATGGTAGCTTTTGACAAGAAACAGGATACAGGTCACTGGATATTTTTTCAACTATGATCCAAATAATATGACTTTATCTAATTCTTTTCCCACATGATGAACTTATAACACAAAAGTTTTCAGAGGAGAAAACACTCCAGCCTATTGAAAATAGAAGTGGTAGCCAACTATCAAACTAAGAAGCAATGATGACAGTAAGTACAATCTGACCTCATCTTGGCAGCAATGTTGGCTGATCAAAGAAAGTTAGACATGAAAAACTAACACATGAGATTTGCCAGTAATTTCAACTCCACCTTTGTCAGTGGCGAGTGAGTCCATGTCCAGCAAATCCATTTCCATACTGGCAGGACTGGAATAACCTTTATGTGACTGATAGACTGCTTCTGAAAAGACAGCTGATTTTGATCCCTCAAGCACTTCGGCGGGCTGTGTTAGTCCAGTACCTTTAAAAACACAAATTTATAAACAAATACAAGGTCAGATCACAACATGCTGTATGCTAGACTGTTTGGGTTTTTTTTCCCAGCACATTCATTCTATCCAGTAAATAAGCATTTGGAATGTAATAATTTAAGTGTAGGAAGGGAAAAAAAGGCACAAATAGTAACAATCACCAGGGCCATTAATCTCCTCAAAGCTACCTGCCAGATCTTGGCAGTAGAGGCAACAGACTAGTTTTTTTGGAAAGGACACAAATACAGTACTGTGGTTTATTACTTCTCCAGATATATTGGTTTGGCTCTACTTATATAGACCTAAGTGGCACACATTGTCCAGAAAGTAAGTAAATACTGGAAAAACATGAAGTTCTCATGTCAGATAATGGACTTTTAAAATAATCAAAGTTTTCATAGAGCTGTTACATTTAACATCGTTGCCATCATTTATTTTGTCCCTGAGCAATGGGGAAAAAAAGGTAGAGAGGAGAAGAGCATGAACTAAAACATATTAAAAGAAAAACAAAACCCACAAACCATCTGCAAATGTTAATGGGTTGATATAAAAAAATCTAGCCAGTCAACGGCTATTGCACCTGGATCTGCTTCTGCACAATTTCTTATGGTAAGAAGATTAAAGATGATTCTATCCATGGCACCCAGATAGCCTTAAACTAAATGTTCCAGATGAAAGGAATGTTGAATATGAGAAGATGATATAAAAATCCATCAACAACAAATGTCAATGGTTGGCACAGAGCAAAACCACTGTCTGACCTGAGACTGGGGACTGGAGCTCTCACACATGTGGAGCTTTTCAGAATGCAGCAAATAATCCCAGCCTCCCTTCTGTGATGATTCAGAAGGATTTCTTTGGAGGATCTGGGGTCATCTGTAGTATTTTCCAGTTCAACAATGGGAAAACCAAGCACCTGTTTGCATTCCCTAATGAAATGTAAGCTACTTAGGAGGCTTCCCACAAGACCGCATCAGAAGCCAGAACTATCTTCCCAATAAAGTGATCTTAAAACCTCTCTCCATGGGTATGCTCCATAGGCATGTGTGTTTGTCTTTTGGAAATGTTGATTTGTCATTTTAAGTTTTAATGCAATTGCCAAACAGTACCACGATATATTGTAAGGTTAAGATAATGAACACGGCAATTTCAGGAAAGAGGTTCTCCTAGCAGCATCATGAGCCACGTTAATTAAAACAGGGCAACACCAAATATTTCACTTTGTGTGAGATCACCCATATCAAAAGACTACCCTTTTCTAAAACAAAATACCACTTTTCATGCTGGGGAAGGTTTATGTTAAATTCTAACAACCTGGAGTAATTATTTGATGCAGTTGATGCAGCAGCTTGTACTGCAATGATCTTGTTTTTTTTCTTCTGGTGACAGAGGCCTTCTTTAGTTTTGAACTACCAGGCTCAGTTACTTCTGGAATTGAACATATAGTCAAATCCTGGAGTACAGATAACCCATATATGTAATTTTATACAAAAAATTAATCTTACTTTAAACCTAGACTCTTCAAAACCCTAAAAGAAAGGAATACCCTCGAAAATCTTACACGCAGATATGGAGGCTGCATGGTTTATCTGCTTCCTTCCATTACTTATAAAATGCTTTTCTCACCATCAAGCAAATTATTTCAGCCAATGTTAAACTAGAATAATACCAAATCCACAAAAATGGAATTAAAAAAAGCCACCAGGGACAGTTAGAAGAAAAGCTGGATAACCTGAATCCTGTGGTGAATTTAGCGCAAAGAACCTATGTTTCCTCAGTAATTTTGAAAATCTGCTCTTGAAGGATAAGAGGAAGATTTTTGCTGTAGTGACAAAATACAACAAAAAACAGTACTACTTCAGAAGGACTCAATAAAGCAGCTCCAAACTGATAATAACCTGAAGAAGTAAAACTTTTGCCAACTCCAGCAGAGATCAGATCTCCACTGTAACTTTGTTCTGTTTGGTGGATTTTAATTCACTTGAAGATATAACATGTAATTGGGATCTACATGACACATGTTGACATGGTACCAGTATTTCCAATTCAGGAGATTTTTGGCCAACACTGGTGTCCCTGAAAGGAGTGCAACTACTGTAAACATCCAAATCTTGCCAAAACTCATAGTTTCATAGCTGCAGAAAATACTGGGTCTGAATGTGATCATCCTAATCTCCCCTTCATGGTCTTCCAAAGAAACAGGGAACAGGCATGAGAATGAGAGGGAAAGGCTCCAGCTATTTCCAGCTGTAGGTGGACCTGCCACTTCTCTCCTGCAGGGCCATGGGTGGGCACACGACTCTCCACACTCCCAACTTAGGAGCCTGCAGAGGCTCCAGAGGAGCCTGAGTCCCTCTTCCAAGACAGGGAGTTCACTCAGAGGATCCCACTGTTCAAAGGCACAGGAAAACCAAAAGGGAGGTTGCAGACAAAGTGTGAAACTCCTTCCCAGCCTCCCCAAAATAGATTTGTGTATCCTCTCACTGAGATTCTGTCCTGTTACTTCAGTTCTTCCATAGCCTTATTTATCAGATTTTCATCATTTTAACACAGTAAATTTGCGTGCCAACCAGGAGGAACTGAAATTTGTGAACTTCCCAGGCCCAGGTTCAGAACTGAAGTACATATTGTTTCTTCCCTCAGTTAGAGACACACAGCTGCTCCTGTGTCAGCCAAAGCAGTGCTCAGACATCCAAGTCTGGGAGTTTATTTTTATCAGTCAGCAGTCCAACAGAGGCTTTACATAGGTTGGTTGAATCCTACATTTTTCTGTATATTTTATCCATATATCTCTCTAGCTATTTTATATATATATATATATATATATATATATATGATACATGCATCTCTTAAAACAAAGTCAAACCTGTCATCAGCTGAATGTTTAATGCAGAGGCATTACTTGCCTAGAAGAGAATCTGCACAAGGGAGTACTGCAAACCAGCAGAGTGCATTTTGTGCTTCGGTGCAAGATTATCTCACCTCCATTTCCCCTAAAAATCCTGGTGGAAGAGGAAATTAAGGGAGACAAACTGAACTGTGATGCTTAGGGAGTCCCTTGATTCTGCCTGTCACAGTTTCAAGCCTGCCTGGGGCCTCAGGGGAGTCTGGCTGCTCTTACTCCTCCTCTGCCAAGCAGACAGTAACGGCCCAGTGCTTTTATTCATTACCCCGAATGTAATGCACTAAATTTAACAAGTAACACACTCAGCGGGAATTTATTGGCCTTTTGCAGCATGATTGCAAGGTAGGATATGGATATGGATTCCAATTACTGCTGACACCCAGATAAGAGGAACAAAGCCCGTATATGATTGTTATTAATCAAAGGTGATATCTGGTACTGCGAAGAAAAAGAAAAACAAACCAAGAATAATTTAAAAATACTTAACTAAGTACTTTTTTCCTATCAAAATGTCAGTGGTTGAAAATAAAATTATGCTGGCATTTTCTAGCTAGGAATAATAAAAAGGATAAGCAGATTGTGCAAAAACAGCCAGAAAAAAGTAAATAAAAACTGCTATTGATTATAAAATTACATGCAGAAAACTCACATCCCAGGAGATGTAATATGCTGTGTAAAGCTTAAAAAAGAAATATGCTTGGGTTCACAGCTGTAGAAGTATTAATAATTGTTAAACAAAATGAAAATTCTGTGTTGTATATTCCAGAGAGCTGAGATTCATATTCATCTGACAGTATTAAAAGATGGGCTCGGAAGAAATTAATTTTTCTTGTTCACATCTGGAGTTTAAATAGGTACAATATGAATGGGCAAAGAACAAGCCAAAGACCACTGCATCAAAATTCCAGAAACCAACAGATGTGAAACACATGTAATGTCTCTCCTAAACCTCTCCCAGGTGTGCACAGAATCGAGCCACTGAGTTATATGGGATTGCATTCATTTCATAACACTGCATCCCACAGCATGTTGAATACTATGGTCATCCAGAGCAGTGAGAGGCAAAGAATTTGGATTCATAGTGTTTGGAATTGCCAGTCAGCTTGGACATAGAAGACGAAAGTCCTTTCCAAGTTGTCTAAACTGTTAAGGCCAGCAAAGTGGGACAAGAGAGCTTATGAAGTTTCTCACTACTATTTCCAATATTCAGGCTGAGCACATCAGATGAATATTTTCTGCTAACAACTCCTTTCCCTTTCTGAGCCATAAGCAGGATGAATTACTTTTCAAAACCATAGTGTTAAAAGGGATGAAAATTTCTGAAAGACACAACAGAAAAATTTGCTTGAAATCCAGTGAGTCTGCTATTCACTGACAGACTGTCTTATATGCCTATAACTTATGTATTACTTAAAAAATTAATCAGAAAATGTGAAAATTATGTTGCAAATACCACAGTGGCTCTTCCTGGATCTATTCTAGAACTCTTTCCTGCTTCTTGAGAACATTTTTATTTCCCAGTCCCTTCAGTATTTGTGAAAGGCAATGTATGTGCCCACTGGGACCAGAACTGACACAGTTGCTGTCTCAAACAAACCATCACAAACTTTTCCGTGAGGCTTCCAGAAAGGAATTCAATGCAGTGACTTGGAGAACAAGCTTAAAGGAGCTTTGACAATCCTTCTGTCTTTAACTAAAGATTTTATTCTACAAGGCATCGTTATCACATCATCTGCATAAGACATGGCACATGCATAAGGCTTACACCTAACCGGGGTTAGCCTGCCTTTCCTGGGGTGCTGCCTCTCACCTGTAAAAAGCAAGACAGCAGTTTTTGCTGACATTGAGAATTACATTTTCATCTCTCCTGTGAGGAGAAACGCCATAAGCATGCTCTACACATACAAGATATATGTTATAAAGATTTATACATTTCATCAAATAAAGAGGCGAGAAAAATAATTTTAACAAAGGCCTTTACTTAGTTAAACAGAAAAGCAATCATGTTTTCTCACTGCTTTTTGCCACTTTACTGGTATATGAAGTGTTTTCAGAGTGGGTAGAGCAGGAAGAAGAAGAGAATGAATAGGAATAAGATATTTATAGGAAATAAAAGTTTTTTAAACACATCCCTTATACATTATATACTGTATATTATCTATCACATGACATTTGCTATTTATATGTGAATGGTGGATTGTACGAGAGCACAAAATCTTTTTTGCTGCATTTAATGCTGTAAGGTTTTACTGATAAATATTTGATTGCATTTATACAGCATTTCAAACTGAGGGACAGTCAGCTCGGTGATGCAGCCTTGGATATCAAACAGATCTTTTACTTTTATTAATAGCTCTAGCATTTTCTTGCAATACATGAAGTTTGTCACTGAGGCAGAAATGGAAACAGATAAAATTTTGATTCATCAGAGCATGCAGCTATGTTTATAATTTTAAGCTTGAGATTAGTGCTCACCAGGGCTTTGTAAATAAGGACTTTACTAAGTAATGACTTAGTAAATACACTATTTCCCCAACATTGGCTTCAGAGATTACTTCTGTAGTCCTCCAGCTAAAATGCGTGCTAGTGTTTTACAGTCCTTGCTCACAGTAAAATAAATGCACAGGAGGTAAGTTTCTGTGATTGTCTGCACATTGTTTTCCAAAGGACATGAAACTAATGTTGTTTCCTCATATTGCAACTAGAACCTTATATGAGAAAAGCCCCATGGGTGGCAACAAATGTTGAATCTCCAGTCTTTTGTTCTCAAATGTTAATGACAAAAACCCAACAACATTTTCTGAAAAAGATTACAATTTAAAATGGTAATGGTACATTTGTCTCAAGGGAATTTGTATTCTGTCTGCAAACCAATCAAGATATGGTAAAAGGATTTAGAGGGAAATCACAGCTGAATGCATAAAATCCTGGGAACAAAGAATGGTACCTGCATACAGGAGACAGCTGGCAATATCCATCAGTGGACAGAGAATGCAATGCTCTTTATTCTTACAAATACAAAACCATCTTAATTCTGATAGTTTCTGCTATATGTGACCAGTTTTATTCACACCACGTTGTCAAGGAAGTCACTGTGTCCTCCATATTTTTGCTAGCCCATAGCATGGATGTGCATTGGATCCAGACTCTTCTGATTGGAATCAAAATCACCAAAATGTGGATCAGGTTGATAACTCTAATGTAAAATATTATCTTCTCCTTCCCCTACCCTGTCTTGAATTTCTCACAATGCTTTTAACACACTAATCCTTAAGAATCATTTAAGCAATAAGAGTAGGAGAAGGCATCACACCAGACGGGAATAATTTCATGCCTCAGATGTGTTGTGAAGCATGAGGATGAAGAATAAGGGACTTAGTCACCTGGGAAGTGCAATAATTCCCAGAAATGCACTGCTTAAAGTATCTTTTTGAAATTATTTCATGGGAATTATTTTAGAAAAGGTCAAAAAGAATGATTAGATTTGAGTGATTAAGGTGCCAACCATACAGCTCGTAATTCACTTTTAAATAAATTAAGTTCTCTCATCATGCTCTTAAAAATAAAGTGTACATTTTAAAAATTAAAAAAGACCTCCTTGCTCAGGTGAACTTCCACCCTGGCCAAGGTCTGCTACAGCTGGGAAAACAGGGTTTGGGCCACTCTACCTACAAGTGAAGATACTTTCATGGTGATATTTGTCCAAACCCAAAGCAAGAATAACCATTGGAAAGTGCCCATTTCCTCTTCCTCTCAGTGATTCCTCTGCCACAGGAATGGAATCCTTTCTTGGTTTAGGAATGTCAAAGTAAACAGATGTTTTGCACCACTGTATAGGCAAGAGACATAAGTGCTCTCTGGATCAAGCATCTGCTTGGGTGTGGAGCAGGTATCTCAAATTTTACTCTTAGTTTTGTTGGAGCTTTTGTCACCATTTTGTTTCTTTTGCACAGAAAAATCACTTCTATTCTTCAGGGTTGAAAAAAATTGTGTCTTCTTCGTGCAGATTTAATTTTTAATAAAAAAATAGAAGTTTCAGAAAACCTGTAAAATGAAAAATTAAAAAAAATCATCCTTCATTACACAGATAACGAGTTATAGTTCTGTTTGCTGAGGCATCATCTCATGGGTTCTACTAGGCAAATTATCAAGTATTGCATGGAAACAACACTTTGGTTTTGGAAAAAAGGTATCATTTTTCCTTTGAAAATAATTGAGCTGTAGCTAATTTTTAAAGTTATATCATTAATCTAAAGTTTAATCTTTAAAGTCACACTCCTACTCTCATTCTTGTTATATCTTGTAATTTGACCATACTAGATACTGCAAAACATTTTCTTTCTTATTTATGTCATTTTATGTTTCTTCAATGGCATGATGCTACGGGGTATCTTATTTGCCTGATAACATAAGGGGGAAAAAAAGTTAACAATTTAAAGCCAGAGGAAAAGAAAAGGCATTCCAGATTTTAAACCAGAATATTTCTTACTTCTGTTAGCTTGTTATGGCTCTGAGGAACTGATCAGAGTATCTGAACCACTTTTGACATTGCTGTCAAAATGAAATATTTAAATTAAGGGATTTATTTTTCCTCCCCTGGTCAAGTACCACATACAGGTAAAATGTGATAAGAAATCAAAAGGATGAGGCACACTTGAGGGGGTATTCTCTCAGCCTACCCAAGGCACATAACACAGACATGATCCCATGTAACTAAGTTTAGCAGCCAACATCCAGCACAGAGGCAATCATGTGTAGAGGCAGGTTCTGTCAAGGGGTAGTAAAGAAGGTTATTTAGTTCTAACAACAAAATCTTACATTCAAGCTAAGTTTACAGGGCATTTACTGGTTGCTACAATGCATGAAATGCTGTAATTTCCTCTTTCTTGCCTGAACTTCTGCTGGTGTTCCACTTTTGGCAATTGTTCTGGGCATAAAGAGCAGTGAGTGTGTTGGTCTCCGCAGCTGAGAGCAGGAGAGATCCCGCAACTGTTTGTCTTTCACATTAGAAAGGATCAGCTATGGAAGGAGTCTGGGGGCTCAGAAGGCCTTGACAGCTTTGCATCCTCAAGAAGAGACTAATTTGCTGCCAATTGTAAGCAATATATACTGGGGTGAGTAGTGGGCTTAATAACCTACAATAAAATTTCTCAGTTTAAGTATTCAAATGATAATCATGAAATCATTTTCTCTTAGTCATCATCTTCCCTGTGCCCCTCCCTGCTTTGCCTGTGATCTGGTTTACATGCCCTCATTTGCAAATATTTTTGGGACAATGTCAGGTTGCTTTAGGCCAAACAATGAGATTTCTTATCTATTTTTATAAAATTTAATCCCACTGGCAATGTTGGCTTGATTTCTCTAATGGTACAATGAAAACAGTGTTTCATTTGGCTTTAAAACTATGATCACAGATGAAACATTACAGGGCTATGCCAGAGCATGAGGGCCAGGCACCGAAACCAACTCTAAACAAAAACTGAAACTATGTAGTCTGTATTTTCGTTATGAAATCTGAAAAAAAAAAGGGGGGAGAATAACCCTAAAACCTCTATAAAAGTTGCTTATATAAAGAAATAAATTTATTAGATAGCAATATACCGCTGCTATATTGTAACATGCTGCTGATGTGGTATCAGCCAGAGGTGTGGGGTCCCAGATGGGGCAATGTTCATTAACACCCAGCAGCTGGATAATTCATCAGCCAACCAGCACATGGAGTTTCACACCCCTCTTCTGCAATTCAAGGGGGACTTTTCCCCTCCAGCCCACTCCCACTCTGAGTTTAACTCCACAGCACAACTTTTAGGTTATCATTGCAAGGATGTCTAATCCACACTAAATATGCTAATCGAGAAATACCTCAAGGGCCTCTTTGTGCTGGTTTTGGTTCTACATGTATGCAAAATCTGCAGCTTTCAGTGTTATCTTGGGTAAGAAGTCACCATCTCTGGTTCATGAAATGCCATTTTCCTTGTTCTGTATAATGGACAGGTTTCAAACATTATCAACAGACCCAGGCTGGGAGATTAGCTCAGAAGGACACGTTCCATAGAGGCAGGATGGATATTCCTTCTACTCTTTGACCTTCTAATCAAGAGACCTCGGCACAAATAATTTGGTGGGGAAAGGGGAGGGAAGCTGAGAAGAAGTGTCCACCCTGCCATGGCATGCACAGAGGATATCCTGCACACAAGAGCATAGTGCTTACAAGCCCATCAGTATTTACAGCCAGTCTCTTTTTTTTTTCTTTTTTAATTGTGAGATTCCCCAGAAAGAACAGTCCCAGCAGCGCTGCGGTGTGCGCTGCCAGATGCCAAGAATCTGCAGCCTCTCAGAAGTAGATACACTACTCCTTCCCCAGTGGTCCTGTGCTTCTCTGGGACATCCTCTGTGATCTACCAGCTTTGGTAAAAAACCTGCTTGCTGTTTTAAGGGTATGAAAAACCTGCCTTATCCCATGGACAAATTAAGCAAATGTCTGTTAGTGAAATCTCATGGACTATCCCTTCCATCAGTAGTTTTAATTGCAAGTTTTTCATAGACAGGAGAGGGGTTTATATCCTGGCTTGAAATCACTAAAACTGCAAGACCATGTTAAATTGTGTGTAAATGTTGGGAAAGAGCACATTTGAAAACTGGACTGAAGAAAATGGTGGCTCTTCCTCCTTCTCCAGCCCGATTTTGTGAACTCAAATGTCCATCTGGTGTGGTGCTGTTCTGCCTGCAGCCACCCCAGGGCCTGGGTGCTGGGCCCTGATATATTCTAATGGCAGATGCCCAGAGCCTCCACGCTGGACCCTCCTTTTTCCCAGGGAGAAAAGGAAAACCAGGGAGGTACCTAAAGAAACAATATGTCAGTTCTTTGTGGCTTTGCTCCCTCACTGCAGGTACCAGCCTAAGATGGGGCACTGTGTGCTAAAACAAACCTCTTGTAAATATTTCATATTCATGAGACAAGTAAAAAAAGGCCTGTCACCACCCTGTGCATTTCTATTATTTAAAGGGTCACTAATCAAGCAGTGAACTTACCTTTCCGACAAATCTCCATACCAGACAATCAATATTCATCTGCTGCTAGCGATACCCTTTCCCCGCCCGCCCAGCATGGGGATGCAAGCTGGGCTCTCCTCCTCCTCTTCCTCCTCCTCCTCCCTGGGGATTAACACAGCCTGGGCAACGAGCCCTGAGGACCTGGGAGGGTGTGCTGTGTCCAGCACCCCCGGGAAAGGGTTTGGAATTGTCGCCATCGGCCGCAGCGGGTACAGTAGTGGCGGGACTAGGAAGGGTTAAAGTTTTGTCTGTGACACTGAAATTGAGGCCAGCTGTAGGTCATATTCATGTCCCAGTCACAGGAAAATGAACCTGTGAGACAGAACCTAATTATCTGCTAAACCAAAAGCCAGTCTCAGTTCAATAACTTACGACAGAGCTGGCAGCCAGATATAGTGTTGCCATGGTAACGCCGAAAAAAAAAAATCCACTGCAGTAGAGAACAAGAAGGAAAAGAAGGAGACTGTAACCCTGAATATGCTGTAGCCATTTGATCTTGGACAAGTAGATATGTCTAAAGAGCCAGATTGCTACAACTGTCTATCCACTTTAATATCCTCTATAATTACTGAAATGAAAAATGCAATTACAGTGTGCTCTGAGCTAAAAACCAGGAATAACTGGCTAACTGGGAATTAATTTTAGAGGGAACAATATCGGTTTCTTTCCCCTCTCAACACACATGGACTGAGAAGTATGTGGGGGCTGGAGAGCAGAGCTGCCTGCTTCCTGCTAGTCCAAAATCACTACATGCCAATCAAACCTTTGCTTTTCCCCATCACCTTCCCCTCCTCCCTCTTCCATCCACAATCCATTACAGACAAGGGAAAAGTTCAGTAGAGCAAAGCACTAAAGATCTCGCTTTGTGGACTGCAATGTCTGAACTACGTGGAGTTGAGGGTGACAAGAGTTTACAGCTCACAGGAAAACATCCTGAGCGTGGCCCCTTGCACGAGACACACAAAAAGTCAGAGCAGTCCCTGTGGAACCACACTCCTGGAGCCAGGGGCAAGGGATCATGTCCCCCCAGCATGCTCCTATGGGGAACTGAGCACAGCATCCTCAAGCAGAGCTGGTGCTGGGAATGGGGCTTTTTCCAGCTGAATCCTCCCAGGTAGCAAAACAAAGGATATCATCCTTGAATTACTCACCCAGCTGGCCAGGCACAAGGGCACAGAGCAGTGCCTTGGACCACCCCCACTCTGCCAGGCCCTTCGGCACAGCTGAAAAAAAGTTTATGAAAAATCAGACACAAATACACACCTAACACAAAACTGAATTGTGCTTTGAAATATATATTCAAAAATATATATCTATCAGACACAAGTACACACCAAACACAAAATCAAATTGTGCTTTGAAATATATATTCAAATATATATATATATATATATATAAATATGTGCACATATTGTTTACTGCTGTGAGGAGCACAAAACCTATCTCTGTTCATTTTGGTCAGAGATGCAGATTTGCTGTCGGGAAGATCAGCAGTGATTCTGTGAAAGAACCTATATCTGTTCATGTGTATTAAAGACAGATTGTAAGTGAAACATCATGGTTAGAACAGTACAATTAAAGCAAATAAGCTACTTATTTGACACTCCTGTATCAGCGTTTCCAGCTTGCTGGAAGAGCTATCTGTGCTTCTCAGAGCAGCTTGCTGAACAGTGAGACTTCACTCCCAGATGCTGGAAACTGCATGGTTTCAGACTCTCACACAGGCATGCTATTCAGACTCAAAGTGTTCTTGCCATTATTAATTGCATAAGAGGCTTCTGAAAAAATTGCAGTATTTCAGATGGTTAAGATAGCAAAATCATTTCCATCCTGAGAATGTGATCAGGAAACATTATCGTCCTCATATTTTTACTGTGCACAGGCTTTCTTTCTTCTAACTGGGCAACTGAAGACCAGATTTGGCAGTTCTTTTCCAGGAAAAAAGGCTTTTATTCTAGTAATAATAGTGTCTGGATAAAAATTACCCATTTAAGTGTGGCACCTTCTGGAGAAGGTTCTGTATCAATCACCAATTCACATTGCTGTGTATGTGTATGTGAAAAAAAAAAGGAAAGTTCATCCAAAAGCATGTTATTGGCATTCTAGCTTTTTAAGTAAAATATGCAAAAAACACTCAAAAACCCAACCCAAACTCCACAAAAGTCCACAGGCAATGCATCATATAGATCTTCATGTCTCTGTATAGTTTGAGACCCCCATCCTGATCTCAAAAATACTTACCATTAGTACCCAGTCCAATGAGTAGTTCTGTTGAGGTAGTAGAGGTGTCTGGTATCTACAGAGAAGTGGAGCATGACCTCTCTACACCGGCACAGTTTCTGTCAGCAGTAATGCAGACCAAAAGATGTCCATAGCAATATTTTCAATCAGCCAGCCAGGTGCTTGGCATGCGTGAGATCTCCTAAGGTCTGTGGGTCTAAACCTGATTATGGTGGTCATTAATTTGGCCTGATTTTCATCATGGAAAATATGAACGACCTTGTGCTTTTCTTTCATTGATCTCTGTGTTTCTGAAATGTTAGCAACTTGCTTCTCTGCCAGTCTGAGAATTGTGCTGAGTCTTTTCAAATTATGTAAAGGATTTTTAGGAAAATATCTTCTGGAAATTGTCTTTAATACAGTGGTTTTTGGCCTTCAAGCGATCTATGTAAACTGATAATTCATTTTTACGAGAGAAATTTATCAAAAAGGCCTCTGAATCTTTTCTACAAGGATCACTCTCACAGGAAATTCAGAGGCATGCAAATAATGTAAAAGAAGAGAAAAATTATTGGGAAAAGGTTAAAAACTTCAGCACTGGGAGAAGAAATTCTGCTTCTATTTAAAAAACTGAACTGAAAAAGACCCTGGTCATCACACATGGTAAAAGGAAAAAAGTCTTGATTTTGCTACTGAAATGTGTTTCGTTTCTCACCTGAGCCTACAGACATTCTGAGACAGCACTTCCAAAAAGAGTGGGCTGCCCTTTCCCTGTCTCTGACATGGATCTGCTGAGGAGAGGCAGGCTCATCCTGGGGATGAAGCAAAGGGGAGCCCCAGTGTGGGTCTGCAGAGCCTCTGAGCAGCAGAGCTGCCTCTGCTCCCGGTGAGTCTGACAGGGCCACTGTTAGGGCTGGAGCTTTTTTGGGAGAGAAGAACCCACCCTCACCTGTGATATTGGCAGCACATTTATCACTAACAAATCCCAGGACTGTACACTTTAAGCTGCTCGTTGTAGCTATGAAAGGGGCTAGCTAGAGTACTGATATGTTTACACAGCTGAAATCCAAACGTGTGCCTCAGTTGGTGTTCTGACATTTGTTGAAAGCAGACCAAAAAGAGACCAATTAATGAAAAATGAGAGCACAATTTTGTAATGGCAGAAGCATTACAGACAGCTATTTGCTAAAATGTCTACCCTTTAGCATCAACATTAAAAAATAAATAAAGAAATTAAAGAAAGAGAAATCATGACCTGACCATTATGGCAGTAACTGGTCAAATGCTGTCTTGTGTCCCCGTATGAAACTGCAGCTTTCATAAATCTGAGCTACACCAAGTATCCACTGACATATTTTATTAATTCATGCTTTTATCCAACCTCCTGAAAACATAAACTCGGAAAATTGAAGCTGGTTGTGATAGTCACAGTTGAATATTTCAAGGCAGCATTTTAATCTTCTGAACAAAAGACGTAGTTTGTGAAGTTCTTGAAACTGCAGTGGAACGGGACAGGTAACATGGGACTTGATTTCATATGTATTAAGCGTCTGTTGCCTTTTGTGATGACTTGAAACATCTGAGACATCAATGTGAGGCTGACATCAATGTGAGGCTGGCAGATATGTCACACAGTTCCAGCGGACTTGCCATCTTTGGGAGCAGCACCAGTAGGATGCCCTAAGACAAATGGCAAGTGTAGCTTTACACTTTCTAAACATTTCCAATGACTTATGTCTCCTCTAAAGTCCCAAGCACTAAATTTTAGTCAGGCCTGAAAGAAATACCAAATAACCACATGAATCCATTTTGTTTTGGCTCATCAACTGGGTTGCAATATGCCCTAATATACTGGCATTATACTGCAGAGTGCCTGTACTTGATCTAATTCCCCTAAAACCAGCACTCACTATTAGATGCTAAAGTTTGTTCTAGAAATGAGAGCTCAATCACTGTATTAAAAAGTGAGGATTGTGAACTACTTCAGGTAGAGTATTTGGTAATATCATCACAATTTATAAATTGTGATGCTATAGTTGCCTTAAAAAATCATGTATAGTTGACATGAATCATCCAATAAATCTGCTATATTAAAAGCAAAAATCTCCATTTAAACTAAGCAGTTAATATTTAAACTCACGTTCCATTAAAAATATGCCAGGATAGTTTTGCATCATGTTAAATGATACACAGTGAGACCACTTGATTTGATTCTATTTTTGTTTCAGTTTTTTGGTCCTGTGCAAAGCAGCTAAATATTATATTTCTTTGGTTGAATCTAAACAGAACTTTTCAGTCTTGGAATATAGACAGTTTTGAGTCTTTTTTCCACAGCTAGCATTCTACTTTGGTGCAGGCTTCAGTGTAAACTTCCCATCTTGTCCTTGAAACCCATGACTAGGTAGATGTGATTTTCTGACAAGGGAAGTGCTTCCCAGGGTTCATTACACTGTCCCCCATGTAATTTGGGGATAAATTAAGCACAGAAGGATCCAGCTCATAGTATGGAGCTTTTTGAGAGTGGAAATAGTTTAAGTGTCTTGTAAAGATGGTGGCCACTCTTCAAAATGTTTAAATTTGATGGTGACACCTTAGCAGCTGAAGCTAAAGGCTCCCCTTGACTTTAACAAGGCCAGAGCATTCCTTTATGGGAACTACAATGCTGAGACATACCTCTGTCTTCCAGGACACGCTTTATACAGATAAAAACAGTCAGGAGAACATCACAGTGCCAAATGTCACAGTTCTGATTTAATCCACCTTTAAGTCTCTCCATTGTACAGAACAGTGTGTGGCTGGAGAAGTTTGCCAATAAGCTAAACATATCAGAAAAAACCATTGGCCCCAGGTAAAATCTCTCATATGAATGAACATTAGAAATTGTCCCTGACTAGAAAACACTTAGTGAGAAATGAAGTGAGCATAATGATGCAGGTTACACAGAGGCATTGCACCTTGGAAATCCATGCAAACCACTTACACACGGCTCCAGCATTTCCTCAGTCTTCTGTGGATGCAAATGAATCTGCAGAACATTGAGAAATTTGTAATCAAGGAAAGATACCATTGTTATCACACCAAAAGGGTTCAGAAAATTAAAGCACAAGTAATTAAACGCATGCACAAAAGAAAAGAAAAATTCTGCCAAGGGAGCTTAAATAGGTTGGTAGCAGCTATTAGTCACTGCATTGAATTCCACAGGAGACAGAAAAAAAAGAAACAAACCACAACAGAGAAGTATCACTTTACTTGTCCTGATCATATCCTTTTCCTTGGGCATGTCCTAGTGGCTATTGTCAGAGAAAAAGGATTCTGGGCTAGATGCTAGCAATTTGCTAGATTGTTAGTATTTCTCTCCACACCAGACGTGTCTTACTGCTCTTTGAGATGTGCTGTGATAAAGCCCATGAAGAGTGTCTAGACACAGCACATAGCTAAGGCCCTTGGAAATCATTTGATGCACTGTGTCTGTGTCGTATATGCATGATTTTAATGAGCTTCTTACAGGTTTTCCAGGGGTACTGTGCAGCAGGCAAGATACACACAAAGAAAGAAAAACCCTTACCTTTGATTTCACACCTGTTGCTATAGACACCACAATGTGTTTCACTCTGTCCTGTTTAAGGGGCTTAAACATGGAATGGCCATCAGATATTTTTAATCCTCTGTATGCTAAGGATGCTTTTCCTTTCTCAGTTTCACATAGGAATGCATCTGTTGGCAAGTTTAGGCACAGCTTACTCACTGGCTTAGATTCTCATACATGCATTACCTCATGCCACCTTCCTTTTTTTAACCAGTGTCCTCTCGATGGTTTTGTTTTGCCAAGTAAGAAACTGAAATTTTGCAGAGCGGGGTAGCTCCTTGTGAAACTATTGGAAAGAACATTTCAGGCTCAGTTTTGGACCTTCAGCCACTGGAGGTCTGATGCCACATCAAAGCCTTCACCTTGGGCAGTGGCCTTGCTCCAAAGGGGTGTTGTGCTGTGGATGAGAGCCCTCGGAGTGAAGGGCACTTGGAATCATATTTACTTACGCTTGTTAGTGCAGCAGCTCCATGGGTGCTACAGTCACTAAGCTCATTCCCCTCCCTCCTCGGATGGGGAATATCTTGTCTTTACAGTGCATTCTTACCACCCAGGCAAAAGAAAAAAAAAATTAAAATAAAAAAATAGAGACAGCCACTTTAATTTTGCTTGGGGTTTATTTTTGGCTCTTCGAATAATAAAAAGTGCAGCTGAAATTTTTAGAACCTCTGGGCCATTTTTGCTACAGAAAGGCTGTTACAAGCAGGACAATTTATTACACAATGGGGAGTCCTGGTGTGCCAACACTGACACCACTGTGGAGTACCCCACAGGAATTCAGGAGAGCAGGCCTGTGGCATCACATGTTCTGTGCCTGCCTTTTCATCCTTCCCGTGCAGGGAAGCCTCTGCCTTTGGAAGTGGGAAAAAGGTAATGTAGGTTCAGGAGCTGTACCCATCACCTTCAGCAGGCTGTCAGAAAAGGTAATGGTATCAGGTCCTGTGGTGCACTGCACACACGTATTTCTGTGATTTTAAACTTTATGTGGGAAACCAGAGTCATTGCATAGAGCAACTAATCCTCCAACAAAATCATGGAAATTCTGAATAAGAAGCAAAAAAAACCCCAAAAAAACAAGACCATATTTGGAATATCCCAAGATTTGTGAAATGAAATTGATTTCCATTCAAATCAGGTCTTTTACTCTTCTTGAAAATGTCAGGGTGTCAGCCTTGGCCATTACCAGACTGTGATTTATAGTTGAGGCAGAGCAATAATACTCAGGTGACTGTCTGGAACTGTACTGCTGTGTCTGGAAAGGCTACAGATGACAGCTTCCTCTTTTCTTAACCAACTTGCATTGCTTATCTAAGATCAGTCTTCCCCCATTCCTCCTCCCCAAACACATGATAGGAAAATGATAAAATGTATAGGCTCGCAGATTTACTGAGATCAGGCAAATAAGCCTTGTGAAGGGACTAGGTTAGAGAACTTTGGAGACACATATTAAAAATAATCCTTTAGCTAGCTATATCCTAGCTGTTTGGATGGATACCTGTAAAATGTGAGACTGATTGCCTGGCTTCAACACATGGGTATGTTTTAATCCATCTGTAGGATCTATTTCTGTAACTCGAGCATACAAGAAACATAGGAAATGCTGAAACCAAGCAAGCTTTCAAATGGTAAGAACAAAACAGCTGCTGTCATTTCCTTCTGAAATTAAACTCAATTTATTCAATAAATAGATTAATGGAGGTCAAAAACTACCTGGCTTATAATTACTCAAACACTGATAAGCTAATTTTGTTATTTCTCCCATTGACATAAGGTTTTGCTTAAATAAAGGCAACAGAAGTACTTAACAGTTTAGGTGATAAACTCCTACTAATTTTAACTGGAATTGGGAACTTTTAAATACCTAAAAAAAGACTTTTCCAAATTATTTTCTCTCTTTATTACTTTAGCTACACTTGTGATCTCAGTATAGTGAAGCAAAGAAGAGAATAAACAAGATAAATGAGTAAGAAAGTCAAACAAAAGAATTACTAGCAAGCTAATAATACCATTCCTGACATCAGCTCGCTCATTCTGCTATTAGTATTTGCAGAAGATATTGACAAAATGGAAAAGACTCAAACAAGAACAAACAACGTAGTCTGATCTTCCCAAAAATCTTAGAGTAAGACAATGAAGACAATCTCATTAGTTTTTCCACTGAAAATCCTAAGAGGGGGAAGGAAGCAAGTGACCATTTAAATTGTCAGGAAAATTAAAAAGGTAGCTGGAAACTAATGCTAAAAAAATCCTAATTGGAAATAAAGGCTATGTTTTTGATATTGATGTAATAGACTACTGGGAGACTGTTCCAGGAGGCTATTATGGATTCTCTGCCATCCCAAATCCTAAATATACATGTTAACCAAACAGAAATTGTTGGTGTTGACGTGGGAGTTGCTTGGTGAATGCTTTGGCATGTTTTATGGAGGAAGTCAGACTGGATGATTGAGTTTGCCTTGGCAGCGGACGGGATATTTCTGCTGTGTGTGGGAGACGCAAGGGAGGAGAGCAAGGGGGAGGGAAAAGGAGGGAAAGAAAGAAAGAAAGGAAGGAGATGCCTGGCTGTATTTGTAGCCTAGCCCATGTAAGGTGCAAGTCCTACCTGGTACCAAGTTTCCTCGTCTAGTGAATGGCACATGGTATCTGGAAGCAGAGAGAATATAGGAAGGCATCCATGGCATTCATGGATTGCATTCACCCACAAGTTTTAGCACAGGCAGAAGAGCTTTCAAGTCCTCTCAGAAGACTACTGCAGGTGCTAAGTTCTGCTGTCACTTTGTAATCCAAGCTGAAGGATTTTTTTTCACCATGCTAAAATCACACAGAATTGAGACACACACATTAGACCCATTTATACAAAAATGATGAGCCAGGGACTCTCAGTGGGGCTCCTCCTTTCCGTTCATTTTCTTATTTGCTTTTGCAGAAGAACTTTGGGACCATTAAAAATATCAATCTGAAAAAAGTAAATGTGTATATCAAAACTAGTCTGAAGAGTTTCAATGGAAACCAGTTGAATATTGGGATCTGAGACCCCATAGCTTCAGAGTTCAGATGCAACCCTCTCTTTCCAAACACTGCACTAAGTCACTGTCAATAAATGAAGGACAAACAGCAGAAACAAGATGGTAAAAGACATGTATAAAATGTTGCCTCACACTGCCACACTAAATCATGACCTCCTGCTTTGCTAATATTTGCTTTATACTGAGGTCTCAGAGCTCTAATAAAATCCAAGGTCCCCCTGTGACAGTCACTGTGCTCCCATTAGTGAGTGGTGCTCCCCACATGAAAGAGCCCACAGTCAGCCTGGACAGCATGGGAAAATGGCAGGGAAGGAAAGTAAAGCTCAAGGGAACTGGTCTGCATTCATGATGGGTGCCAGGAAGCGACCCTAAATCTTTAGCCATCGATGTAGAATAAAAGAGCATGTAGGCAGCAGTTTGGAAACGTTTCAAAGGGCTTTAAAAGTGTTAGTTATTGCATGTAGTAATTTTGATTTCCCACTAGCATTTAGGGAATGATTACCAAATTTCAGAAAGCCAAGCTGCAGTCCTTGGAATTTATTAACTCATAAAAGCCTACCAAATCTCAACACTCAGATACCGGCAACACCCACAAGAAATCTAACCTTCTGAGTCAGCCAGGAGAGGTTTCCAATGCTGCACTGGTAACCTGCTTCACTTCTAAACATCCAGCCATTGTTTGAAAACCAGGTGCCTCAATGACTCCTAAAATATCAATATTTTGACCATAGTCCTCTATTTCAGTAGGAGACATAAGTTTGAGAATTAAGATCCAAAATAATATGCCAACATAATAAACAACAGAAAAGCACAGTCTACTATGTTTATTTAAAATGTCACAGTAAATCTAGCTCCCTGAATACCCCAGTGCACGTATATAAATAACATCGGCAAGAGCTATAAGCACTGCGTATCCTCAGACTTGTGACAAATCTTCCCAACAGAGGGGTGAACCCTGTGCTTCCAGTGGAGAGCTATAAATCCCACCACAAAATGGCTGTGCCGGCCATTTCACGCGCTGGGTTTGCTGAACGCTGATTCCTGTGCTTTTGGGACACCGTGCCACAGGGATGGAGAGGGGCTGTGTCTGGGTTAGGATCACGCCAGCTGCTGCAGGATGGCAGCAGTGTGAGAGTCTGTGGAGCTGCCTCCTGTAGGCCCAAAGCAGAACTAGGCTCCCTGAGGGCAAGGGCCGACTGTCAAACCTTCTGGAAATATGAATCTGGCTAAATGCTGGTAGCAAAACTTTCTTGCACATGGCCAGCAGAAACTACCTCTGCTGAACAGAGCAGCAGAAAATTATCCTTAGCCTGCTCTTCCCAAATCACAGTTATTAAATCTGATGTTCCATAAACGAACCTCCTTTCTGATTGCGCAGAGATCAGGACTAATCATGCCATTCTTTGAAAGAAAAGGAGAAAGAAGATCTTTATTTTGAAAACTGCAACCAACAACCTAATATCTTATGTCTGACTACTGGTTGTTTCTGAATGGGGCCAAGGGAGGAAATGCAGAGTCTGCAAAAATTTACAAGTAGGGGCAATTTATACATCCTTCATGTTCAGAATGAAGAACCACTGTTGGGAGAAATGCAAACAGAGGGAGAAAGTATGGTTTAAACTCCTAGGAGAACAAAGCCAGCTTCTTGTAGGCCCTTACAGTGAGGCTATGGAAGGGGCTGAAACAAAGAGATGAAGAGAAGAAAGGAAGAGGTGATTGTTACTCACTAGTAAGATTCTATTTCACAGAATAAGTTTGGCAGAAGAAAAGCAACCACCTTGTCAATTCTCTGGCAGACGTACACCCACATGGACAGAAACATTTTAGTTACTAGAGAGTGAGTGAGGATCCCACAATCAAACTTTTTATGGACACAAAGTTTTCCCCATGTGCTTCAAAGGCAGATTGCAGAGGAGAGAGAGTGTAGAGGAACAGACAGTGAACCACGAAGACTTTTCCATTGCTAACTCTCTCACTTGTATGAAAGTCAGTATATAAACAGGATAAACAGAATCTACTTCTGTATGCATTGGAGGTACTCACTTCATCTGATTTATTGTTATCCGATGGAAATGCTTTAAGCAAAGGGATGCACTATGAAGAATGCATTCTACTAGGAAAGGCTTGAGTTTGAAATTAAATCCTGTGCTAAACTTTTCAAGAAGTATCTACCTTCACAGAAGTCTTTTCATAGCCCTGCTTATTTCTACTTTAAACTTCTCATTTATTGTACTTTAAGCCCCATCAGTGAATGTAAATGGGGTTTCACTATACGTTTAGTGCATTCAAGCATTCTTTGTTACAGTTCCCACCCTGCCGCATTATGTGAGCTCTGCCACGGAAGTCCAGCAGTCGGTTTGTTTTCTGCTATTAATAAAAGAACCTACTTTTCCGCACTTCTTTGAAGAAGTTGAAAGGGCTACGTGTTAGAGGGGGAGGTGGTGGGGAACAGACTGTGGTGTAATCCCCAAACGCAAATGCTGTCTAGATTAGAAACCTCCCTGAAGAAAATTTACAAATGCTAAGACTGTGCTTTTTGTGTGATGAACACTAGAGCAATAACTTAGCCACATACTGGGTTCTGCCTAATGCTTAGGGAGCCTACTAGGTGAAAGGAATTAAATGAAAAATAAAATCTTCCAGTTGGCTCTGTGCCGGTGCCATCCAACCCTTTTGGTATCAAGTGACTTACTAATGCAACTATTTTCATGTGTATTTCATCACTGACATATCTTAATATAATACTTAGGAATCTGTTAAAATAATAATAACAAACACACAAATGGGATTTACACATTGCCAGTGTTTTTACATAGTCCAGGAAAAGCTTAATTAAAGGGGTGGGACGTGTCTCTGCTGAATAGCTGTTTTTCCTTCATACCTTCCCATGCATGACACGTACACATCCAAGAAAAGAAGTTGGGGGTGGTGGTGGTGGAAGAAAACCACCCAAAACCAAAACCAAAATTACCAGCCCTAAACTACTCAGCACAACCTTGTTGATTTGCTTGGCCATTTAAATAAATGAACACGCTTCTTGTAGAGAATCACAGCCCCAGCACAACAGCTAACGAGTAAAAGAAAAGTACAGAATATTGTCTGTCTTGTTCCCTATAGAATACTCATATTGCTCAAACTATCATTACCATATCTAGTTTATCCCACAATTACAACTAATCTTTAACTCTTAAATAAGTAGGAACAGGCATAAAGATTGCGCTTCTGAAAGCCTACCAGATAAACTTTTGTCTGTAGTCAACTGGAAGATTCTGTGATTAATTTTAAATCCTACTTAATAGGTTAAAGATGTTTTTAAAGATGACATAATTTTATTGTGTTGATTTTATTAATCTGACTTTCAATTATTCTCTAAGGCTCCCATCCACTTGTTGCTATTCAGGCACTGCAAGTGAAGCTCATCAATCAATTGAGCTGGATTCTGGTCAGAATATAACTCCCCATAAGAATCACTCTAGTGTTGCCAAGAAGTGCAACAACACAGCGTCCAACAAACTTGGAAGATGCCTATTGTAAGCAGCAAACAATGAAAAAACTTAACAGAGTGATGAATGCCTCAGATACGTTGTTTGGACAAAACCACTTTAAATGAACATAATAAAATAAATCTACTTTTAATTGAGTGATACAGTTTCAGCTGGCATTTTTATAGTACTTCAGATATGTTTTTTCTATTGTGTGACTACCTAGCTAGTTATAGACTTCAGACTCAGATGGCAGGCAGTCTTTATTTCTTTTTTTTATTTTTTTTTATAGGCTACAGTTGGTCCTTAAGAGGAGATGACTGCTTTTCAGTGTGAAATTATGAACCTAGTCAGGAATTGAGCATAATCATCACAAGGGCGAATCAAAATGATGGCTACATTTACTGCCTACAGAAATTTCTGCTGCACTGCATATTAACACACTGAAAATGTTGTGTTAGCTTATCGTGGATGTGCCAATTTTCATTACCCACGGAAATGCAGAACATCTTCTGTTAAACCTCATTGACATTTTTCATCAAGTGAATAGAGCAATGCCCTGAAATGTGATAATTGTAGATTCTTGTTATACAACTTCAAGTAAAATATTCTTCCCTCTAATTCCAACAGTAATTAACTTGGATTGGAATTCCCTTGACTCTTGTAGCAGTCTTCAGCACTGTATTAATGGATCTTAGAGTTTATATGGTTGGAAAAGAAATCCTGTCCCATATACTCAATACTATACAAAGGTGCTAAAGACTTTCAGGTTAATGAAGAGAATTGATCAAATCACCCCAGCTTGAGCTATTAGCTTTTTTATTCTTTTTTTTTTTTTTGCATTGTTTGGGTGAAATATGAAACGATATATTGCTGAAACTTAAAATGCCTCAAAAATGAAGCTCCAGAAAATTGTTGCATCTCCCATGAAAACTAAAAATTAAAGTAGACAATTATCATAATAATAACTCAATTGTACATGGCAGACAAAAGAGAAGCTAATACTTCCCTCTATTTTTTTTGACTGATGTTTTGTTGGGCTATAGCTAAACAGCACTTTAAGTTGACAGTAAATTAGCAGACAATATGAGGGAGGAAAAAAGAAAAAAAAATCACGTGGGGGTTAAGATGTTTATGTAAAACAGTGATTTTCCTTTTTGAAATTAAAACGTACAAATAAGCTGGTGTCAGAGCCTAGGTGATCCTTCATTTCCACCGCATTGAGCAGGCTCCCATCAGCAGCAGACAGCCGCTAATATATGCGTCTGGCTCAGTCTGCTCCACCAACTAGGAACCCATCGAATTGTTAATATCAGTCCTTTTTTGTATGCACCACACATCTTTTTCACTCTCTCTCTCTCTCTCTTCCTCCCCCTTTGCAAGAGCTTGTGTTTTTGTTTTTTTGTTTTTGTTGTAGCACAAGCTGATTACTCTGAAATCACTTATTAAAGAGCATTTAAATGCCTTTTGCAGTGAAACAACATCAAATTGTATAGAAATATATGATTCCTATATATAGAAATGCATCAAAATTCTACACATATATCTAAGCCTAGCATACTGAAGATTATGCTTTCTATTTATTTGTGCTAATAGAGACAGCTTTCATATTCTGTCACTGGGTAAATGGGACTGCTTCCTGCGTGGTCTCTGTAGGCGTTGTCACGCAGCTCCATGACACAGAAAGACGTTGTTGATCTTGGTGGAAATTCTGCCTGTCTGAAGACCTTGCTTCTTCCTCCCCTCCATCCACCTCTGCCCTACCTGTGCACCTGAGGTTGGGCTGGCTGTGCTGAGACTGGGGAAGAAGAGGGAGCAGGTAAAAAGGCAGGCAGTGCACCAGCTTTCCCATCACTATGGCAAGGGGCAGCAGTGAGTATGATGGGCAGAGTGGAGCCACTGGAGTCATCCCAGTTCAAGCAGTAATGCAGAGGCAGGACTGTGTATTCACGACTTTTGCTGGAGCACCAGATACGCCAGGCAGGGGTGTATAATGATTCATTTTCTTCTCACTCTCAATGCAGGGCAGAGCACAGTTGAAATCTTCAGACTGACAGAGACAAAACGTTTCACACCACAGTTTCACCTTCATTGTACATACAGTGTTAAATGCAAGATTAATTCAGAGTGCTGAATGTGAACTATCTTCATTCAAGAAAATTTTGCTGATCAAAAAATAAATGCAATGACAATCTTTGATATGCATAGATGGGTGCATCTTACAGCTGATTAAATCTATAAGGACTTTTATTTCAATAAACACTACGTGTAATTTAAATTATATATTGACATGTATATAGCAACACACAGTATAGTTTTATCTCATTATACAGCTCGAATGAAGAGAATATGTGTTCACCTGATCAGTATCTTAAATAACCTGTTTTCAGTATTGAAAACTGCTACAGAATATGTATAAATTCCTAACAAAGTGCTTCACAAGTATAGCACCTACCTGGGTGCATTTGTCTTTCCTATACACATTCAAATCTACTTTACTAATATTTCCAAAACAGAAATCAACGTTGAATATCACATCTGTGTTTAAAAGGTTACCTCTGTATCTGAATTTTTGCAAGTAACTCTTTTGGGTGTTCTTAACATGTGGAATTGACAGTTTACAAAGAAAAGAATTACATATTTACAGGAACGGTATCATCATTGTAATTGCTAAGGCAATATTTTTTATGACTATTTAAAGACTAATTACATCTTGAGCAACTTGAAAACTATGTACTGAGCATAGTTTCTGTCTCTTAAGAAAACAAGACAAGAAGAAAAAGTATTATACTAACAGATAAGAACAATTTATTTTAACAATAGTGTTGATGCTTACAATAAAACACAATTCCTCCCACACAAGTGGAAAAAATATACTGTAGCCAAAATGCCACTTTTGAAATGAACAAATACTTTAGATGCCTGATCTGTGTGAAGCCTTTGTTTCAGCAAAGCCTGATGTATCCACAAAGTCCTTCAGCATCTTGATTAGACACAGGAAACAGAGAAAAATGACTCAGAACTAACTCACCTATAAAATATCAAGAAATACAAATCAGATTACGTGTTTTAGATCAGATGTTTGAGACAAATAAGCAGTGGAGAATAACTCATGTGCTTGTGAATCTCCTTATGCAAAGTCAGTAAAGAACTTAACACATGAGGGACAAGCTACAGCTCACACTGTTGTTTTCCAGAGGGATAAAAAATATAAGAGTGATGGAGAAGTTACAAGTTGAGTTCAATGCTTAGAGTATTGTGGGTTCGCTTTAAATTGAGCAGGTACAAGAAATATGTTTCTGAGTGCAAAGGGATGGTAATGCTGCAGTATGATTTTTAAACCAATATTCTCTTTCAGATTAAAATGTAAATTAAATGAGAGAATATTTTAAATGACATATTGTGTTCTCACTTGGACAAAGAAAAAGGATGACAGCTAAGTACAAAATACTCTTTGTTCCACATTACAGGAAAAGCTAAGCAACAGTTTTCCTGTAGACTGAAATCATTATTCAAACAATAGAATGAATGTTTTCTAGGCCTCAAACATCAGTGTTTATGGTTTATGTTTTGAAAGTCAATTGATGCTTGAACAGTAAGGATGAATATATTCTTTTTGGTAATTATTTATCAGAATTGTCCACAATAATAATAGTAATAACAATAGTATTAATATTATGGTTGTAAGTCTTTTATATATTTTAGTATCTGTTTTGAGTTGGAGTTTTGTTGTTTTTGTTGTTTGGGGGGATTTTTTTCATGCAAACTAACATTCAGGTTAAATTATAATTCTAAATGTTACATGACATCCAGTCCAGTTTTCTAAACATATAAATATGTAACATCCTAATGCTGCATGATGAGTAACAGTTGTTTGGATTTTTTTTTTTTCTTTTCTTTTTTAGGAATAGTTCTGATGCTTAACATTTAAAATAGGTATATTTTCCTTTTTACCCTTCCAGGCAAGGAAAGCTCCTTTGGTTCTCTAAATTCTGCAGAGAAACAAATACAGTCCAAAGCTGCTGGTTCCCCTCCGCCTAGGTCCCAAGAGCCTGACTTGTGATTGTTGCTAAAAAACCTCACAAGTTAGGGTCTCAGGGACTAGGAAAAGTCCGATATGATCCAGAAGAATTCGTCTTCCAATAAACTGAATTGTTTAGTAGTCATAATCGCTGTCACCAAAACTTTCACTGCTATTGTTAAATAGAAAAAAAAAACCCAAACCCAAAAGAAACCCTAAATCCAATGTCCCGTCCCCCCACCAAATCAACACCACCTCCTTCCCCCCAAATAAACAAACCACAGTTTCAAGTAGGGGGCAGAAAAGATCAAATAAGCAGGCAAGACGCATACATACATTCGAACAATGTATCAGCTGACCGAACAGACTTTTCTGAGTATGGTCCTTAACTTTTGAAAAGAAAAAACAAAGAACACAGGATAAAAATCTTCACTGCCTTGTCTCACAAGTAGCTATGTTACTATAATGCATCAGAGGGAAGCGTCTACAAATGGGTTAAAATCTGCTTCCAGCAGATTTGTACAGTAACAATTTTATTCTATTTCCTTAATGCCTGAAAGAAGGATTAAATGCTTGTTCTAATTGAAATATTTCCCCGGTATACTTTTAGTCCTGCTGTTCAGGTGGGCCCTGGGTTAGAGAGTACTTTAAACCCATCCACGATGCAAGGATAACCTTTGGGCGTGTATTCACTTTTTGCCTCTTCCCCACATTCCACATTTAATCCTTCTACAGACTGCTAGAAAAAGCTTCTTCCTTTCCAAGGGCAAAACTAGCCTTCACTCCATAAGCTGCAGAAAACATTGACATGCAGAAATTGTTGTCACTTGAACCAGATTACTCAAAGCACACATAACTTTCAAATACTGTCGATACAGTAAGAAGAATTGCTCGGATTTCCCAAATAATTTTGTTCTGAAGCCGAACACTTTTAATGGCACGACCACAATCCTGAATTACTTTTGCATTCATTCTCCTCTGATCTTTAGCCTTGTTTGCAGAATGAAAAAGAAAATTTCTACTTTAGGGACAGGATCCATCGTGGCTTTTTTTTTTTCCTCCATCAGATCCCAGAGCAAAAGAAACAGCAGCCATAAAGGTCCTAGCCACTGGAGCAGAATCTGGCATAGAAAACTCAGCTCTTCAGGAAGCCGTTCAGCTTTAAAAAGGGAAAAAAAAGAGAAGGGGGGGAAGAATTAGAATCTCTGCTGGTCGAACAGGTGAACCATCCATTTACAAGAAAGCTGTACAGAGTGCTCTGCCGAAGAAAAGATTTGCCAGTGCCCCCTACCCCCACCCCTGCCCTTCACCCTCCCTTCCAGACTGATACTTCAGATTTCAGAACATTTTGGATTATTTACAATATTATTTCAGCTGATGATATAATGAAACATTATATAAGAGCCGTTCCTTTGTCACTGTGCACCATTCAATCAGTTATGCCTCAGACACAAAATAGTTAAATGAAACAAAAAAAATACATATATGAGAGAGATATATATGTATAGCAGTCCCTAGATTTCATTCAATTTCTTTTTTTAAAGCTGATCATGATTTAACAAACAATTTTGACCACAGCTTTCAAATCAATAATTAGAATGAAAAATCTCTCCCCTCTATAAATATGACATTAACATAATTATACCACCCCCATCGCATAGACCCATCCTCTTTAGGGAATACATCTGATGCTCTGAAGATGGAAATCAGTCAGATTTTAGTTGCTCTCGAACGTACCTTTGCTTCTCACTGACTGACTGGCTTTACCTTCCATGCACACACACACACACACACACACACGGTCACAGCACACACACACGCACACTCACACACACATGCGCACACACACACACACACACACTCACACACACAGGCACAGAAAGGCACAGCAAAGCAGCGGATGCTGACTCAGAGCAGTTGTGTGTGGAGGGGGTGGTATCGGCTGGTATTTTCACTGCACTCATCATTAACATTAACTCACTCTCTAGCATCCACCCTCTCTCAGACCTGCTGGACTGCAGCATTTGCATGACGCTGTCACTCTAGCCCTTGTGGGTCAGATGTTAGAAGAAAAAAAAAAACAACAAAAAAACCTCAAGGCTCTCATAAGGAATGCCTTCATTTCTTCCAAAGGGTCCCTCTTCTTATTTTTCCACCTTTCTACTTCCTCTGTTGCTGTGTCTCAGTTGTTTGACATCTTTCCGGAAGAAAATGTCTTGAGCTGCAATAAGCCAGTAGTCAGTCGGTCCTCCCCTCACCTCACACTCCTATTCCCACCCCCTTTTTTCCTAATCAATAAGACAGATCTCCAAATGCAGTTGTGAAAACAGGCTCTGACACACAGACTTTCATCCTCGATCCTCTGCCTCAGGAATAGCAGGCAACCCAGGCTCACACGTGATGTAGAGAGAAATAATGCCAGTAATTCTTGAACAGTCTTAGGAGTTTATTCTACGCCTTCTTCATTTTTTCCTCTGCTGGAATAAATACCAGTGGGAAGGACACACTAGCTTTCAAAAGCTACAAGGATCCACTTCTTCAGAAAATAATGAACATTAAAAGACTAATATTAATCTTCCTCAAAATTAATGCTATCTTCCTCCCCCCTTCATTGTACTCTTTATAAGTAGGAATTGTCTCATAGCCAAAACCCTGCCAGGGTCTGAATCACCATTCACTGTGCTGAAATCGTGAGTTTCTGGGCTTCAATTGGCATTTAACTGGACTAAGCAATTTTTTTCCTCTTTTTCTTTTCTTTTATTTTAGACTTAGTTAGAATAAAATAAAAAGATAGAAGCTGCCTGTATCAAAGGGAGCACTGCAAGAGAACAATGGCAATACACCCGCACCACCACACTGAGTACTGAAAATGCATGTTTGAGCCCCACTTGTGTATTTTTTCTGTGCGATATTTGCTCCGTTTTGGTAGAGAAGTCTGAACACATACATACACACCGAATACACACACACAGAAACTGAAGACACGTATAGAAAATATACAACACAAAACAAAGCACAAAGGCTGATAACTGAAACACAGGCACAAGTTGTCTGACAGGCTATGAAAATCCACAGAGCATAATCATTGTGTGCATTTTTACCTTGTTCCTTTGTTCTTAAGGCAAGGGACTTTAATGGCTTACGGTGTTGACAGTCTTTCGGCTTTTCCCTTTTTTACGCCAACAGTATTTGGGAATTACTTTTCCAGACAATACCACACCACTGTGATTCGCGGTATAGAAATTATTTACCAGAGGGGGGGGACAGGTGATACGCAATTCACCAGCCAATTCTCTGAGCTGCCTGGTGCTGTGGAAGCCCCCGGCGTAGCCAGGCGGGCAGGTCCCAGGATGCAGCGCTGCAGTCCCGGCTCAGGTAGCCTTTTGGCAACCCTACGGTAGCAGCAGCCAACGCGAAGGGCATCCGCTTGCAGGGAAGGTCCAAAAAGAAAATACCACACAGCCCCAGAGTAAAGGAAGGAAGCCAAAACGCCAGGTACACGCCCTAAGTCCAGCTAGTGCGCGCTTGGGACCAGTTGTGGTGATGGTGATTGATTTCTTAGGAAAAGGATGGAGGAAAGTAGACAATTAGGAAACAGTTAAGTTTGTAATCTCGAAGAAAGGGAGAGACGGAGACAGACACACACCCACATACAGAGAGCGAGCGAAGAACGCCAAGCATGAGACAACAAAAACAAGACCAAAATCAGATTTGGGAAACTGAAAAAATACAGGATTACAGCATTCAGCTTAGCAGTTACTGAGGTATATGAAAAAAAAAAATTACCACATGCACAGCATGGCTTAAAATACTTATTGCCATCAACAGTCTGTGACGGATGCCGGCTTCTTACTGCTATACGTACATTAGATTGGTCATCGCCTCTTAATCTCCTTTTGCTCAGACCCATCCATTTTTTGCTGCTCCAGCATCTGTGCCCTTTATGCTTTTTTTCTGTATAGCTACCCACAATACCCTGGATAAATTAATGTCATGACCTCACTATGGCTATCAGAAAGAAAAAAAAAGTCTACTATTTTAATAATTGAACGTGCACGTACAGCAAACTGCCTACTGATAGCCCAGCTTTGTGGACTGCCTCCAAAAGCAGCCTTTGCTAGCTCTGCGAATCAGAGACAACAGATGCAAATACTGGCCACAGAGCCCCGGCTCTCTGCCTTGCCTTTTTTTTTTTAAAAACCCACCCTTTTCAGTCTGTGCCACTTCATTTTCCCTGTGCCTCTTCCCTCAATGGTTAAAAACATTAGCCTGATGAAATTAGAGGCTTCTGAATAAAAGGATGAAGATGAGTGAAAATTATAAATGGTTGCAGATTCTGGAAATTTATATCCAGACAGTGAGTAGGGAAGAGTACCCAGGTTCAAGTGCTGAACCTCACTCGGGAGCACCTCTGGGGCCAATGGGACTGCAGACTAGATTAAATCAATAGTCGTCTGAAACGAGATGTCGTAATCAATCAGCTCAATTACCACTGTCATAGATCTGGGCTTAAGGTCTTTCCTGATTCCACTCTTCTAATCATTAACCCTTATACATCCTCATAATAGGAACTCACGCTTGCTCTGCTGCCCTACCTTCAGACCAACAAAGTTTAGCTTAGTATTTTCTCCTCTTTTTTCCTTTCCCTATTTAAATTATATCTGAGTGGGTCAGCAAGAAATGTTTTAAATGTGAATATGGTGAGATTAGATGCATTCCTTTAAGTGTACCTATTATATATGTGCTGCTGTGCACTTATATATCATTATTATGCCTCTGGGAGTGGCTGGGTGGATCAAAGACTGCTGTTTAATTAACATTCAACTCAGCTGTTTCCTCGGAGATTAAAAATAGAAGACTAGTTGAATTAAACTGAAGCTGTTCACTCCTTTCACTAATCCAATATTACAGAACCCTCCTCCCCACAACTTAGTTAGAAACAACTCATTTCTGGTTAATCAGCCACCAGGAAAATCCATTTTCAGTTTGACGGTAAGTGTGAAAAAGTTGGAAAGACAGTTTTGTGTGCATATCTGAATTTCACAGAATTGCCCATCATTTACATTTTGCATCCACAATACAATAAATCCTCATGCAATGCAAGGAGAAAAGAACCATCAGGCTTGACTGTGAGCATAACCACTTTAAATTCTTGCCTTTAATTATTATTTACTGTATGAAGATTAAATGTCAACCATTAAACTTTGTTTTTTGTAATTCCTCTGCAAGAAAATATCTAAGAGGTTTTCATTAAAATGCTCTAGCAGTTCTCACATATCTGTCTCTGATTTTGTTAGGAGGAAAGAAAGAATACAGGTAGCAGTTATCCAGAATTCAGGTCTCCTAAGTCTGATTTCTTCTGTTAGACTTAAATAATAGTCAAGAAAGATAACCCTGGTACATTTACACTTACATCACTGCCTGTACACACACTGCCTCTGCTTCCAAGCAGAACCACACCTTTTTTAACCATAGATCTGCTTCTCATCTGGACAGACAGAACGCACAGCCCCACTCCAGGCAGCACTGAGAATACCAAATAGAAGAATTAGCTGTGGTAATGGTATTTGCGGGGGTGGAATTTGTGCTCCTGGAGATGCTAGCAGTGGGTATGGGACAGGGGCAGCAAACACAGATCTCACGGCAAAGGCAGAGGCCGAGGTCGGGGGTCTGTCTGGACAGGGCTCCATGCTGTCCAAACCAGGTTATAATTGGAGATCGACTGCTGGATTTAATGACCCGCTGTTTTCATTAGTAGAAATATAAAAAATTGGTCTCGAAAATGATTCAGCTGCTAGCATAGGTGCTTTTTAACAGGCTTATACCTCAGCCAGGAACAGCTTGGTTGCAGTCACTGACCCCTCACAGATGGAAAAAAAATGACCTCAGCTTTGCCTCTTTTCTGGGAAAGCTGTAGCTGGCAGGGGGATGAGAAACAAAAAGAACCTTAATTTTGTCCTTTAGTCATGCTAAATGAATGCACTGCACCAGACACCACCTTAAACTGGCTGAAGGGCACTGCTCAGTTTTGCAGGCAGCAGCTCAGACTGTGAGCACCATCCACAAGGGGACAGCATCCACATCCACACTGGAAAGATGCAGTTTGTGTCTGTGAGGAATAGAAAGGGGAGCAGCCATTGCTGAAAGCACCCAAAAATAATAATAATAAAAAAATTAAAAATTTAAAAAAAAAAAGAGAGACAGAAGAAAAAAGATGTTTCCTGGATTATTACTTCTGGATGGAGAGGGGGGAGAGGTGAGACTGGACATGCATGTCAGATATCAGAACCTGCCCAAATACTGGATCAGCCTTTTGTTCCTTAAACAGCGAGAGTGAGGTGATTTGCAATATTAACACAAACTTTGTGTGACACATAAGGACTCTCTGGAATAACAGATAGTAATGTTAAGAGAATGTGATGAGAAGAATTAGATACCATTGGAGCAAAATCAGAATGTATCTAATGGAAAGAGAGAAATGCACTAATAGCAAATGTTATTCTGATTTTACAGTTCTCATCTTCATATGCTCAGTGTGCTTGAACTGAGACATAACACACTCATCCCTTTTTTTTTCTAGAAGCAAAAGTTTCTTCATCACAGTGCACATGGAAAGGATATTCATAAAAAAAGGTTCTCTTAATGTAGGATTTAAATGACTTAAAAGAGTAACACTGTTAGAATGACTCGTGCCTAGTTGGAATGACCTACACCATAGCTGTGTGATTGTCCCTAACACCTTCTCACCTCACTGATGAACAGCAAGGGGATAAAGACTTCAGAAAATTCCCACGGCTGTCTAGTTCCTGGTTTGCCATAAAAAAATCTACCCTTCTATTTTCTTATCTAGAAATGTTACATCCAGAATTCATCTTGTAATTTAGTAAGAGTGCCTTTTTTAACTTAGCTGTAATTCCCACCTGATCATAAAGTATTGAAAATATATATAGCCTACACAATCTATTACAGAAAGGAAATCACAGAAATAAAATTACAGAGAAACAGCAATATCCTTCTCTTCCTACACAAGCTCCATCTTACTCAAGAAATGCTATTATACCATCTCCTTGCTGACTTGTCAATTTACCTGCCCTTTATTAAAACACAGACATATGACAGCAGAAATTATTGCAGTTTGAATTACTTTTTGTGTGAATTCTATTCAATAGACCTTGATTTTGACAACACTTTCAATTAAAAAAAGTAGTTATATGTGAAAACAAACCACTGTGATATGTACACTTTTTTGACCTATGTTTCCTTGAGCTGTGAGAGCATGAAGTAATGAATGAATAGGCTTTTCTATTTATGAATACTTTTTATACTTACTTCACTAATTGCTTTGTGTTACTACTTAATACGGGATCAGCACAATGTGAAGAAAGGAAGGGCCCAGTACTAAAATGAAAATCCAACTGTTCAAAACCTATTTTTCCCTAAACTGCCAGGTCTGAATTTGTAGTCTGTTCAATAAGAAAGATGTAAAGTGCCAAGCACTATTTTAAAAATCCCGCTTCGTAAATTTTCCAGTATGACATTTTTACTGTTCTCTGACCTGTAGATATACCTGCACATACACACATGCACACATAATTGATAAAAACACAATATTACAGTGTGAATAGACACCAAAATATGCTGTCTATTCCCAGAAGTCACCCCTCCATGCTAGTTACACTATTGCAATCACTGGCGGGCCTAATCCTGAAATAGGGCAACACAAGTCCCTTTATTTGGGTGGAAAATGTTTCTGAAATTACCTAAACAATTTCTCTGAGCACTGACTCTGAGGTGTGTATTTGCCACATAAAAGTCCAAGTTTGTAAAAGGAAATTAAGGGTATTTGGTGCATGCTGCAAACACTACGAGAATGTACAGAATTCTGCTGTAGGACAAAACACTCCTGTTTTCTTAACAATGCAATCTGAAGATAAACATTTGTGAGAAACATTCAGACACCACATTTCTACAATGTTGTTTTTAGAGGTTTCAAAAGCAGTCTGGAGAAAAGGAAAGCATTCTAAGAAGAAAATACAAAATAGGTTCAATGCCTGCAAAAACCAGAATATTTTAAATTTTCTAGACAGTGAAGGTTAAAGCTATCCTGCATTCTCATAGCTCTCTCTCTCTCTCCTTTCAATCAATCTCATTGATTTTTTTTAAAGGTCAGAGGCTATACCTTCATTGATCAAAGAAACAGCCTGACACAGCGAAAGAGTCTGCCAATTCCAGACAGATCAATCACACCTTTGTCTGCTTTTGATACATTATGGTTATTTATTCTGCATCACCACGACTTTCTGTCGCATGGCTCCTAATGTAATAATGCTGCTCGGGGACAACAATAAAAGAAAAGGGGGGAGGGGAAATATTATATTTAAAATATTTTAAGCCTCTCTCTGGTATTTCTGAGGGTGGTTTATGATGGAACTTGGCCAACTTGTTTGATTTCATTTTTTGCCTTGGAACTCCTGGTATTTAGCTCTTCTTGGTCAGCGCTTTGTAGGATTTTAAAAAGGCAATCTTTTGAAAACAATTTGTGCAAACTGTTTTTAAAAAAGTAATTGGATCTTGATAGAATAACAGTTGTGATCTAATCACAACCATAATTTTCCACATTTATGCACTATTTTAGAAATCTTTTAATAAATAGGATGTAACTGATACTTGGCTACAGTTACAGCTTTATGACTGTAAAAAGAAACTAATGGTCAGCCTAAAATAATTACTAGGAAATATTGCTGAATAAACAGATATAAGTGCTGAAAAGCTCCCAGCTTTGCAAACTATTATGCTGAAAGCCAGCTAAATCTTTAAAAATTCACTATAAGCTCAGTGTCTGCCATCACTGAAAGTTCTATGCTATTATTTTGCTCTTCATAGCTCCTGCAAGAAGCTTTCAAAACCCCTGTTGGTCTAATATCAAAACTTTTGTCCACATTTGGTAGCATATCACTTCACTAGCATTACTAGCAACAGTTTCACTGCTTCAGAAAAATCACTTGTAGGTCTTGGGATATTGGTTATAAATAAAAGCATTAAAATACACTTTTAAAAGTGAAATTGTATCCTAAGAGAAGCCAGTGGTAACATGCCCAGTGACTGCAATGGAGCAGGGACTTCACTGGAAGATGTTAATCTCAACTCCTTCAACCCAAGCTATCTGCAGTAGAAAAGGCAGTTTGTGAGATTTCAAAGGACCCTAATTGTATAAAGATTTGAAAAACCTGACACGCTTTTTATATTATCAAAATAGGTAACAAAGTTGTGATGGGCTGTATGCACCACTCAGTCCTATCAAGCAAAGTGGAACTTTCCAGTAAAATTAAGCATGTAAATCTTTGCAGAATCAGGATATCAGATAATAAGACATAATCACCATAGTTAGAATGTTAAAATAAGATAAGCAATAATCCAAACACTTGGCATTAGTTTCTGATTTCATTGTGCCTGCTCTGTAAATTATTGTGCACCCAATTTACAATTACATCAGCACTATTATGTAGAGCAAAAGGTAAGTGGTATATACAAAGCTGAAATATTAAACCCATTAAAAAGTTATGAGTTTGACAGAGTCCCTACATGTATTTGCATTCATGCCAAGAAGTGCATTTGAAAACCTTTAACGAAAGGAAACTGCCTTCCAGTGATAAACTGCAGTGCCTACAAGACATTGCTAAAATGCTACTGCCACTTTCAAAGGCCAAGAGACCTTAAGAATGGTTGCTGGCTGACAGCATTATACAAAAACATACAGTTTCTTCTGTAAAGAAATAAAGCTGAATGCACAACATTTCAAACAAGTTTTGAATAAGTCTATTTGTCCAGCTTACTTTGCAAAGGCTCTGAAGAAAACAGCACCATAAACACTTTCAGTCCCCACACAAGGGCTAAACAAAGAGTCCTCTTTCTAGCCATTTAATCCAGTAATTTATTTTTTCAACCATCACATAAATCGAAACACAGCTGTAACCAATGACTTGCAGATCCAGTTCCCTGCCAGCTGGATCCTGTTCTGCTGAAGCAGCAAGATTTTTACATTGTTCACTTCTGTACATCTGGAGAAATCATTTAGGTTCAAAGGTGACTAGAAAAGCTCTTTAAATAAACTCAACCAACAGTGAAGAGAGGTCTATGTATCTACGAAAGCTCCACAAAGTTCCATTTTAAAAGTTTTTTCTTTAAATCAGTGCGTAGAGCAGTTTGCTTCTTTAACTATTTTTGATTATGACATTTTAATTGAATTCTAACTCAAATATGCATTTTGATAACAAAGAAATATTTAGTATTTCCCATGAGTTTTCAAACATTGTCAAAAGTGATCAGAGTCAACAGTGTGTGTATTTATCACATCAAAAGAATGACCAAACAAATAGCAGTGCAGTGAAAAAAAATATACCTCAATTAATGCATCTTAGCTGCTGCTTGAAATGCACCTTGACTTTAAATTAAAAAGAAAACAAACAATAAGAAAGCATATACTGTACTTGGATATGCTGAACCTGAAATCTCTTAGAAGTTAGTCCTTAAAATAGCCTTACTTCAAAAAGTCTGCCTCATCCCATACTGCAGGAGTCTGCAGGTTAAACAACAGAAATGTCCCTGACATTTTACACTGCACACAGAAATTGATTACAATGCAGCATTTCTTCCACAAAAGCTATTGCGAAGCAAACCAGCTGAATCTTTCAGAAGAAAATAACAATGAATATTAAAGGCTTATATAATCTGTATCTCTGATTACTTTTCAGGCAAAACAAGCACTCAAACACATTTGACAATGGAAGGGGTTTGTGCCTAGCCCAGGCCCCACTACCAAAAACATTTATAACATTGAAAGTTCTGATGATAGGTCTTATTTACAAATTCATAAGCACAAGCTCTCAGTTACAAATCCAACTAAAATTTTTCTCTGTCTTTGTGTTTCTGTTGAAAGCAGGTGAGCTAGACATATCCGGAACATGCCCCAGTTGCTCAGGTAAAGATGTAGTTCCTGTCCTGCACATTATTAAAAGGCATTTCAAAATTCAGTTACACTTCACTACTGTAATTGCTTCTTTTCCTCTTTTAGTACTTACTGTAATAGCTGCTTTGAAACAATGCTGATAAAAGTATCCTTTCTGCTTGCCTCTCTGGGCACATCTCTGCACTTCTTCGTCTCATCTCATTGCCAGTTATCTCTCCTCACAGATTAACTGAGAAGCTACCTCACCTTCAGCTCTTGCTTCTCCTTGTCAACTCTTGCCTGCACTCATAATTATAGGAATGCTATCTGTGCTCTGTTGTGAAAATAGGAGCATTAAAAAAATAAAGAAGGAAAATATAATGTCTTTAAAAGCCAGACAAACCAGATAAATCACCTGCAGAAATTAACATGCACAACTCATAACCAGGTAATTATCACATCACTCCAGGGCAAACTTCTGAGTATCTAGACATGCATTTCTGTCCACTAACATGTACAGATTCACATAAACATGCTAAAATTAAAAGTATCTAGTTTTTAGTAATTACCATGTTTCTGGAAAGCTTTCTCACTTCAGTGCCTAATGTGTATTTACCTGTAACTGTGGCTGAGTTTTTGCTTGATAACCAAGGTAAGTATCATAAAAGGATGTGAACTTTGTCAGAACAGAGGTCATCACTGCCCAGTGAGTGAGGCTCTGCAGATCTTGCCATGATCAACTTTGCCAAAAACATCAGCATGATTTAACAGCATAAACTTCATTTACCACCCATTTTTTTTTTGTTTCACCAGCAGCAGTCCGCTGTAGTTCAGATTCTGTCTTGCCAAAACTATTCTACTCAATAGGCAAATGGAAAATAAATTTCTATCAGGATTTATTTAGTTCAGACATCATCTTTGGTCCATGATGTGACATTGCCTGTTTTCTGCCTGCCTGCCTAGGTTTTCAGGTAAGTTTGGTTTGTGTAACTTTGTCACAATCTGAAATACACCCTTTGAAGGCCTGTGACAGACTAGGAAAAGTAAAGTAGCCTGGAGGAAGGTGTTACCTCTTTTTGTTAGCTGCCTTTGGCTACTGAAAAGACCTCTCTTAACTCCCTCACATTGCAGTTGGCAGTACAGATGGTATTCTGATTTATCTAGGAATATAACTCCCATGGCAGATCCTGAGGAGGTTTCAATATATATCCTCGTTTAAAACCCAAGCTCTGCTGAAAGAATCTCCCAAGTGGAAATCCAACTCACCAAACTAGGAAGACCAAATCAGAGATTCTGAGATCCCAAAGGCCAATTTCAGAATGTGCTAAGCCAGATATTCCAACTATCTGCATTTTTGTTTGGCAAATGTTATGGGCGCTTCTACCTAAGAGTTTGGATAATTGTGTTTGTCTTCTATAAGGTATTTATTTGTGCCAATTTAAATTGTGGTGAGTACTTTATGTGACCTGTGCCACTGGGTACTTGCAGCAGGGATGAACAGCTTACAAAGCCTGGAGTGCCAGCCTTCACATACATCTCCTGTCTTAAAGACAGAGCTTCTCAATAGGGACTGAATGGGGGGACAGGACCTGCTGCCACTTAAAGATGAGTGATGCTGACAATCATTTTTTTGGCAGACTCCTGCTCCCATGCAAGGCAGCAATTCCCATTTGCCAATTCCCAGTGAGTGTGCAGATCAAGACCTGTAGCATAAATCAGGACATCTGCCTGAAGTGGTGGTCCTTTCTGCTTTCCCTCCTGAGCTGGGTCATTTGTTCCTCCACCTTGTTTGTGCTGACACTTGCCTCTCACAGCTGCATCCTAAAGCAGATTAGGGAACTGTCCCAAAAAGCAAATCAGAAGAAATATTAGACTAGTTTTCAGCAGGATCAATCCTTCATCTGGCTCATTTAACAGTCACATAAACTAAGTGCCAGCACAAAAAGCCAAGGGGAAATGAATGCCACTAGCAAGAGGATGGAGTTCTTCTTTCAATGGCAACCTGAACCCAGGCAGAATATACGTGGCCTTGCACCTAGGTGGAACCAGGAGCTGTATGAACCTGGGCTTCTCCAAGTCAGCTCCTTAGGACACTAAAGGTCCCCATATTCTGACTATGAAGTAGTGCTGCTATCCTCCCTGGCATCTGTGCTGAGCTCTGCAACACAAAAGTAAAAATACTTTCTGATGCAAAGGTATGAGACTGTTTTACAGCCAGAGAGAAATTAGAAGCTACAGCCAGGGGATAAAAGACTAGACACTCCAGGAAGTATCATGTAGAAGGGCTGTTCAGGGTGGTCAGAATAGTAAATGAGATATTAGCAACAGTCAAGCAATACATCAAGGCTGTAAATAACTGTGAAATCAAGTATTAACAGTAATCATACAACACACAGAGGCGGTGCTCAGAGATTCCAGTACACTTGAAATGCAAATTACAGTAGAGCTAAGGGTAGTTTTGACAACAGACTTGAGCCAAAAAAATTAGATCTCTAATTTTCAGACACTATGAAGAAATGTATTAGAACTTTGCCAAAACAGGCTGAAATGTTCCATATACATATAATTACTTGTACAGTCTTCTCTTGCATGTATCTCATTCCACTTAGGCTATTTATAGCAGTGCTCTCAGTCAATTATTTACAAAGATAAAATGGACAGGCTAAGGGTTTTCATAAAGTCCATTATAGCCATAAAGCATACAGAGAGAATCAATAAATTGTATGTTATCTCCACATAGCATTCAGCATTTTCCTGTCTTTTATTTTAGGGGGGATGGGGAGGGGAAGGGGTAAATAACACGCCTATTACTGATGTAGTCAGTTCACTTTTCACTGGATTGTGATCCACACACCACAAGGCAAACATATGCCTTTTCCTTCACAAATCAAGTGCCATCAGTCACCACACCCGTGTTTGTAAATCTTTTCCGAGATGCTGTGTTCTCACACGTGCAATTTGAGAGCAACAACATAAGATGAAACATATCATTGTGAAACATATCACATCCAGGACTTATGAAAAAGAGGGAGGGGGAAAAAAAATGAGGTGGAACGGCACTATCCACAGCTAGGTTTACGTTGTGCCCTGAATTCCTAAGCAGAACATCTCAGCACAAGGACTGAGCATTTCAGCCCCCAAAGGCCCATGCCTCTCCAGGGATCAGAGCATTTGCAAGTGCATGGGGATTCCATGTGACGCAAGCATGTGACAGACTCTGCCTTGGAACCCACCAGCTGGCTGGAAGAGACCAGCAACATGTGCTACCAGGCAGCTTAAAGAATTATTGCACAGACAGAAAACAAACTTCCCACGTCCATGCTCATTTACCTTTAAAACAGCCCCCAAAACATAACTACTTCTGTAATAAAGTAAATTTGACCCATAATGCTGGCTCAAAGCCCTTTATTTGCATATCCTCAAAAGAATATGTTCTTGAGCATAATCCTAGGGAGATATAGGCATCAGGGAATACAGGTAGCTTTTCTATATTTTCTTAATTTTTGATTATTAGGTTGCAATGGCAGTTTGAAAGGCACAGTTTCCCTTGTGAAATCCATCTGTACAAAGTCTTGCCTTCCCAGGATCCAAAACTGCAGTTTGTGACAGCAACACAAAGACATTGAGCAAATCCTCCTTAACACACCAGTTTTCTCCACAAAAGCTGTGCTACACTTTGAAAACACATGCTTCCATGCTAGCAGAAGATATGCCTGTAGGATAGACAGCAATAGGAGGAATGTAACTCTCAATCCCTTATGGAGCATAAAAATGGCCATAATGGGTTAAATCCAAGAGCCTTCTCGCTCAGCATCCTGTCTTCAACACTGCATATAAATAGATGCCAAAGGTCTTCCTTTGAATCAGACAAGCACAGATGATCCTTCTAACAAAAGACTGTGAGGTGACTATAAGGAAAAGGAACAGGTTTGTGTATTATTAAGAGAGACTCCAAGTGAGAAAAATGAAATATCACAGAATTTTGCAGTCACATTTTTTTCAGGAACTGAAGGGTGGCAGAGGACAGGGAGGGGGTTAACATGCTGTTCTCTGAAACCCACTAAAACTTCCCTGTTCCCAGCTCCTCTCTGTTTTCCGTGGATACCATTACAGGGATTTCAAAGCCTCTTTGCAATTCTTTCATAAAGGTCAAATTCCACACTCTGTTCAACATGAGCAGTGGTAACTGCACTGCCTTTGAACATCAGCTCTCTGGTGCAAGGAATCTCTTGTTACCAAAACGGGAACTGCTTCATACAGTCAGAGCCTGGAGTCTGCTGAGTGCAGCTACCCAGATGACAAAGAAGCAAAGCCAACAAAACCCAGCAACAACAGCTAACCAAGAGAAATTATGTTTAATAATTTGGTTTTTTTTTTCTCTCTCTCTATCCAGGGATCCCTCAGAATCTATCTTGGGAGCTTTGCAAAGAAAGAAGAGTTATAAACAAACTCCTAATGACAGGGTCACATATTTCAACTGCATCTGGAAAGTTCAGAAAGCCACTTTGAAGATTCTGTCTCTAGGTGAGTCTGATAAACATAGTTAAAAGCTCTTGTGCCCTACATGTCATCAAATACACAACTGACAAGTTTAAAGAGAGCTACTCCACTAATAAAATATACAGGATGCTAAGTAAATGTATGTTTCATTTCTGAGGCATAGAAATTCTTCATAAAGCCTTAAGCCAACAATTGAGAGCCTTATAGTCTGAATTCTTATATATTTCCTTTATTAGACAGAAACATTATACCTCTGGACAGGGTACTGACACCATAAGCATAGTTACTTGAAAAATTAATTTCCAAAAATTTCTGTGTATTTTAGTTAGGTAACTGCAGCCTTCATGGGCTGAAAACAAAAACCTGTAATCTAGCCAAATATCTAAGTATCCAGATTTATGAAGTGGTTCAAGGCAATGCAGAAGTGGCAGGCTGCTTTCCTAAATCCACCTGCAAGTGAAATGCCACGTGATTTTTTTTCCACAGGAAAGTGGCCCTCTTAAGCCTTGATGATATCAGAGTTCTTCAAAAGCAAGATGAAGCACAGTATTTTTTCAGCCTGCCTTTATACTTGCTTCATTCTTACAATTCAGCAAATAAATCAACAGGCATTTTCATTGTTTGGTGAGGAGCATCAGAAAGCATGAGGCAAACAATACACGAGGACAGGTTTATAACTTCTACCTCTCCATCAATTCTTACAGATTTCAGTTGTTTAAAATTTTCTTCTTCACTCCTGTCACTACTTTAGCTAGTGAAGTCATAGCAGCAGCTTTTAATTTTAAATACCAGGCATTCACACCTCAATAAATGTGTAGCAAATTACACTACATCAGCACACAGTTTCCCTTTGTTCACAGAGAAAACTGCTTCTAAAACTGTCTTAGGACTCATACTCTTGGATTCCCAGATTTTTTGGGCAAAGATGCACCAAAAATATTATGTTCATTATTAATCTAATTTATTAATATTTTTCTATCATTTTTGGGAAAATGAAAATAAATTATATTGCATTCCTTTGAAACCCAACATCCATTTGAAGTTAAAAACCTAACCCAAATGAAACAGTATCAAATGACACTCCCCATTCATTCATTTGGACTCTTGGTACAATTGTTAGTGCTCATGATTGGGAAGCCCTGGACTCCTCTCACTCTTAAGTTCCTCTAGATGTTATTCTGTTCTTAAGAGACAAAATTTATTTGACTCATATGAGAATAGCAAATTTCTTTTGATTCGTAAGAATTTCAAATTTGATGTTGTTAGGTGTGGGAGTGAAATCCACAGAATCAATGTAACATTTCAGCTTATTACCCAAAAGGTTAAAATAAATGGAGGGAACAATAACATTTCTTTCACAGATCACCTTTTCTCTTCAAAATAAATAAAGCAAAGGGATCTCAAGCAAAGAGATCTCAAGTAAAGGGTTTTTCCATATAAACCCAGTCATGTAATTCATTAAGGTGATCTGACTCCTCTGCTTCAGGACTACAGTCAGAATTTATCCAAATTGGCATTGAACAACAAGCTTGCACTACACATTTTTCCTATAGGAATTTTCTCCACTGATGTAACCTATATGCAAACAAAGTGTAGGAGAATATTTTCTCATTTACCCTTGCTACCAGGGTACTGCCAAAATTAGCCTAAAATGAAATGTACAAGTCAAATTGATTTTTATTAGCTCTTCCCACTCTTGCCATCCTGTTATCAGAAACACTTTGATAATGTGGAGGGATTTCAGAAAAAAAAAGAAGAAGAAAATAAAATTAAAAAAAAAGGTTTTGATTAGGCCAACATAGTCTGGAGAAGAACTGTCAAGAGAGATGCTTTAAGCAAATATTTTAGGCACAACAGTCTACAAGCATTTTTCAGGCAATACCTCCACAGAAAAAGTGCAGAGTTTTTCCATAAAGAGTCCTATGTAGAAGTGAGATAGAAATAAGAATTTCCAGTTTTGTAAGGAATTCTTTTTCACAATGAAACACCACTTCAAGATAATGGCTATCATGTACAAAACTAGCTTACACCAAACAGGAGCAGGGACTAATCCTTCTCTGGCTCAGAAAGCAACATGGATCGCTTTTAGCTTCAGTTCTTAAGGGCTTTTATACAAAAATAAGGAAGTTAAAGAGTGATATCAGTGGTGAGAATCAATAGAGAGGAGGCACCTCAGAGCATGGCAGGAGTACAAGTTTTGTCTGCCTTGATAGGGACTGAAAGAAGATCACAACAGCAACATGCCAGTGAGAATTCTACAACCTGCCCTTCCAGAGAATTGAGGTTTTTATGAGAACATGAAAATATTGTAAACTGTAGAAGAGAACTGAAAGTAATTACAGATTAGGAGGACTATTCAATGACAAAAGAATGATGAAACCTTCTGATGTTGAAAAATATTTAGTAATTTAGAGGAATTTTCAAGTATATAAAAGAACATAAGATGAGACAAAACTACCAGAAAGCAGAAAAGAAGACAGAGTGGTGCATGGATTTGCCTAGGAGTTAAGGGTAACTGTGAAAAGACTTCAATTAATTTCTTTGATCTGGGCTTTTACGGAGATTCTTTGCTGCAATTTTAATATGGAACAATTTGGCAAAATATGAGACAGATTTATAACCATAGGTAAAATATGGACCTTTTCTTTATGCTGAACAGTCGATATATGTCTGTATGCTCAACTCATACTCAGTTCAAACCAATTTAGTAAAAGAGGATAGAATCATAGCATCAGAGAATCATTTAGGTTGTAAATGGCCTTTAAGATCACCAGGTGCAACTGTTAACCCAGCACTGCCAAGGCCACCACCAAACCATGTCCCTCAATGCCACATTTCCATGTCTTGTAAATACCTCCAGAAGGGACTCAACCACTTCCCTGGACAGCATCCGACCTCCTGCCTCTGCCCCTGTGAAATCTTTGGCACCAGAAGTTCCATCAGGGAATGAATCACGGGCACCTTAATGAGCACCTTTTAATGGATTTCTGCAAATCCTCTCTTTTCCAAATATTTTTAAAAGCACCGTTGTTTAACAACTGCACAATGAACTTTTCTCCTTGAAATCTATTTTAATCAGTTCTGTATACAAAACTAAAAAAAAAAAAAGAGGATGCTCATTTTACTTTTTCCTTCCTCTCCTCCCACGTGTTCTGCTTGGAGGTACACTGTGTAAAGATCCCTGCTGTGGGTGTGGGACTGTCCATGGCAACACTGGCACGGTTCTTGTACAACCGTGCAGTTAATTTTTTACAGCATATGAGATTTACTATTACCCTCACCTTTGGACTGGAGAGAGATACATGTAGCCCAGCAAATGCAGAGGATGCAGCCAGGTGAATTACAGGGATAACCCTGCAAACCTTAGCTGTGCTAAGTAATAACTAAAATGGTAAGCAAAGAACAAGGACTGTCCTGAGAAATCCCTCAGCTCTTTCAACAGTGGCAGAGATGGTAAATCTTGCCCCACAGAGGGAACAGTGACACCGAAGGGCTCAATTCAGACCTTCCCTGACACCTCCCCTCTCTGGATTTCTGAGAAAGAAGAAGAGTCTCTATGGGACGCTCAGCACCCTGTAATAGTTGATACTAGAAGCAATTTTATCTCAGTTTGACTTTACACATCTAAATTCCTTTCCCAAATGTAAGCACCTACAAGATGGGAACCTTCTTGCATAGACTAGAATTTAGTCACTTATTTAATGAAAAAAATGTGCTATACCTGCACAGATAAAATTTGTGTCTCCTCACTTTTGCCAAATCTTCACTCATTCTACTTTAGAAAGAGGCACAACATATTTACTAAGAAATAGGTTATTTTCTTCCTCTTGTTGCTTATTTCTTCTCTATCACAGCAGTCAGAATAAGAGAAGATGCTGCATTGCACACTATTGGCTGTACTGGATGTAGTTTATTACACAGACAGGGTCATATTGCCATTAATTCTTGTTTTGTTGTGAGGGGATCTTTTTATTTGGAGAAATTATAAGAGGAAGGGAAAGGCTAATGAAACTTTAAACAGAGATCACAGGTTTTATTGAGTTGTCCACAATGACTTGATCTCTTTTTCTGGTATTTCTAAATTAATTTAGTACCCAAGATAGGTCATAAATAGTTCAAATTACTTCTTTCAATGCCTGCTAGCTTTCATACTGCTGAATTTTGTTTGACATCATGTCATCCACTGCAGTAGATCTCAGGGTTCCCTTTTGAAGTTCCCCACATAGTGTGTGTTTCGGATCTGAGCAACCCAGCTAATTGTGATATTTGCAGGTGCTGTCATCTCATTGCCTAACTTTCTTTCCATTATTTCCATGGATTAAATAATCAAACATCATAACATAAAGCAGTGGAGCAGCCCACTTAATCTTTCAGTCACAGTGGAGGACGACTATATATTTTTACTCTAGACTTTGTCATCCAGCCATTTTCACTCCATGAGGAGGATTTTCCTCTCCCCCAGTGACTACTTAACTTCCTTAACAGCTGCTCCTGTGGAGAAAATTTTTGAAGTCCAAATATTATGTTGACTGATTCATTTTCCCCTTCTTTTCTAATAATTGGTTTAAAAAAAAAAAAAAACACAAATAAGAGAGCTAATAGAATAGGAGGAATTAATATCTTTTCCAAAAAAGACCTGGTAACTATGATATTAGCATTTCAGAATCTTACTTTAAATAGACCCCTCCTCAATTCCCAGTGTCTATTTCTGCCTATTGTGCAGAAATAAACTTCACTAGATTAATCTGTAACAGCTTTCTGAAAACTTGTCACAGTACTATTCAATTCTTCAGTAATGTAGAGTCTTTACTCTTCCTTTGTCATAGAGAAACTAAAACGTGGCCACATATAAATAAGAAATGTTTGTAATTTTTATCATCTTGTTCCAAAAAGTACATTACTTTAATGTAGGAAGGGAAAGATATTGTCACTTTCACAGACCAGAGAGATTGAGACCTTTTAATTACATTAGCATCCAAATATATCAAGCAAAGTCACTCAAATCAGAATAAAAATCCACATTCCTAGGCACTTTTTGATCTTAACCTTTCTGTATTTCTACTACTTTTATAATCTTGAACTGAGAATTTTACAGATAAACTCTTTCCCACTCAAGTGTCAAATATTATCCCCAGAGCTGTGGGATTCTTAAAATTTGTATCTGAATATTGCAGTTTGAGATTACATAGGGTTTTTACCACATCCTTTAAAGAATTAAGAGAACAATGCTCACATAAATACTTTAAACTTCTTATTCCTAAGGTGCAGAACACACCGTTCACACCTTGTGGCAAGTGGAATTAAATGGATTCAATCCAATTTTCAGCCTCCTTTATCCTGGGCTGCTCTACATCCCCTCACATAATTCAGTTGTCTCTTTGAGACTGCCTAGGACTGAGCAGGAAATGCTCAGCTGCCCATGAGCTCCAGCCAGGATGGCTGGGATTTGTCCAGCAGTGCCTGGCACACTTGGAGTTCCTGCACCCTCAGGGTTTGCCTGGAAAGCAGCCTAATGGCCATTTTCTTGCTTCCCTCCACAGCAGAGTTCTTCCCAGGCTGGACCTGGGGTTCTTAGGGCCATGTCTGGCAGGTCTAGTGGTCCTTTCCATAGAAAAAGGGCCAGGGCACAGAGGATACAGAACAGGTGAAGTTAAATGCTGCGGGCAAGGGCATCTCTTCAGCTTCCTTAATGGAAAGTCAATGCTGCAGATTATTTAAAGAGAAAAGTTTGGACTTGCCATCACTGCTCCCCCTCCTTGTTCATATGCCATATTCCTCTCCTTTTAGACAATGAAGATCAACAAAGGCAATTTTCATTTTATTTGTACAGCTACTTTTACTTTCAGGATCCACTGAGCTTCAGCACTTGAATTTCAATTGGTGTTGTTTATTTTAAACACCTTCATTACTGCAGTCTTTATATGTGCATATATTATGTTGCTTTTAATATTTATGACAACGAAATAGTCTTATTAAATGTGTGTTATTATTAAATACAAGAGATGCATTAATTTCCAGAAGAACTGTGGGGCAAGCTGTGTAATTACTACATTATAAAACACAATGTGAAAACATCACACTGATAGAGAAAACACATTCCAACGTGATACATCGACTTCAAACTGTGAGATGGTGCTGTTTAACTCACAACACAGGCACCAGGCCTTTCATGTACTGCCCAGAAAGGACTTTCATAAATATATGTTTTGGACTAGTCATCATTTTGGCAAACCAGAGGGCTCATCCCTTGATCCCAATGCTGACAATGACATCTGGCACGAACTTGGGCAAGCTATTAAATTGTCCTGAGCTCTTGCTTTTCACCGTGGGTATCATGTCACAAAAGGATGTCACTCTCCTAGGTACATCCTGTTTGTTAGAAGCTGTCTGTGGAAAATGATTAAATAGAGGTACATGAATGGAGAAAGACACAAGAACCTTTGATTTCAAAGCAAATCCGAATGTTTTCCTGAGTACAAACATCCATAAGGACTTCAGTGAGGTTATCATGGAAGAGGAGGGACTTCTGTAAGATTGTGTATTAGCCTGTTTTTCTAACTATTCCCTAACACTTGATGAATGTAATTGCAGTATCTTATTCATGGATGTGTATCACTTAAAGGTGCATCATATTTATTCTACTGAAAAATGTGAATACATTCAATTTCTCAAAATGCTGTGGCTTGTAGCCCTGGCAGTAAATAGATTTCCTTTTTTCCATGTACTGATGATAGTAATATTTTTAAGTGGATGCCATTGAACTGCTGTATATAAAGCTGGCTTACCTTTAGATAATAGATTTTATCCCACAAAATATATAGATTGGTGAAAAGGCAACGGTTCAGATGTTGGCAAATATTATCTGGTGAACAATTATGAAGATTATTTATATTATGCTTTCCATTTTATATTTATTCCCTTTTCCTTCACGTTCTTCTGTTGAATTACTTTGAACTGGTTTTGTGCAGTTTCACATGAACACTAATATTTACACATCTTGGACTATGTTATTCCAAAGATGCTAAGACACATAAGTACAAGGACTTTTAGGATTACTGAGTCAAGAAGTATCATGGGATAATTTTCTTTGTCTCATAGATGATCATTAATGATTCATTTCTCTTTTCCCCTTGACTACTACTACTGCTAGCAACAAGGTCCATTTCTCTTGCCAGCTTGTTGGGCTTTTTTTGGTACATATTTTTTTTCCATTTCCCTTTTATTTAATGTTAAATTGAACAATTATTTTGTCCCTGAAAGAACTGGACATTGGTAAGAATCCATTTGTACACTTTCTATACTTTATTTTTTTCCTCAATAATGCTCAATAACTAAGTATTTAGTCCTCACTTAACTATTTCCATAAAGAACAGAGCTATTGTCTGTCTACATGCAACTGTTTCTTGATATCTGGGGGAACTCCTACCTCCAGGTTTATAGAAAAGCTTTTAGAGCTAAAGAAGAGACAAGGATTCACCACATTCCCTCAATCATTTATCATTTACCTTGTTCTTATTTAACAATAAATGAAGAAAATTTATATGAACAAAGTAATGAACTGGTGAAACTATATTCATGAAAATTTCATCCTGGAACAAATTCAGGTTTTAAATAGCTTTAAATTAATAAGAAACATGAAGATTCTAAAATTTAGTATAAATTACATGAATTAGCATCTTTGTAACCTCTTTGTTAGATTCCATTCCACCATTTTTTTTAAAAAACTTTTTTAGATTCTTTAACAAATTTTCAAGATCAAGGCGGTGGAAGATTAACAAAAACCCCAAACCAAACAAAAACCAAAACAAAGCAACAAAAACCCCCAAATAAAAAAAAAAAACAAAAAAAAAAACAACAACAACAAAAAAAAAAACCAAACAAAAGCCCCCACATCTATATGTTAGGAAATGTTCTCGCTCCCTTACGTTCCACAGAGTTAGAACTCAATGTACATACTCTCATTAATGAACACTTCTAAGCATTTGTCAAATATATTTATACACATTTGCTTCTATCCACAGATTTAAAGTTTAAAGCAGCTTTAAGGCTTATGAAGTCCTCTGTAGCTCTGAAGCCATACAGAAATTCTTAGAGCAAGTATTTTCAAATGTTATTGCACTCCACAAAGATAGTTACATTTTCAGTATTTCCAATGCCATGCTATGGACCCTAATGATAAAAGTGACTGGGACTGAATTTATTTGAATATTTTAAAATCGGCTAGGATTTTATTTATTTCTCCTTATAGAGAGGTTTTCTGGCTTTTAAGGTATTTTAAAGTATTTTTGAAGATCTACTCACATTCAAAAAACTGTAACCAAAAAATTACATAAATGAAAGCAATGTACTTAATACATTTTGAGAATTTGATTTTCTCAGTATTTCCTAATTTAATATATGTTAATCGAACTATAGACTTACATTAGTAAACACTTTTCTTTATGCAGGGATCCTGTTTTCATGATCACTAGTTCTGAAATAAATCTTCACTCAAGACTTCACTCAGGGAGAAATTTACTACCAGGTCTTAAAAATGTAGCATTGCATATGGGCAGCTGTGTTGGAGATGCAGTATATAAAATGCACTGACAGAAAGCAGCAGTAAATTGAGGCCTGACTGGTATATTGCAGTTATGTCAAATGGAGAGAAGAGAAACAACTGATGATGATGAGACAAGTCAGTACAATCCTCTAATGCAACGTTAAAAACATTGTAAAATTACTGTAATTCTCTCCAATGAGAAACTACTATCTAGTAAATTAGGATTGTATTTTAGAAGACATATTGTTTATTTTTTTTTCCCTCACAAGAGTGCCTATGAATATGGTTCACTTCACTTTGTGTTATGCTAGTATTTGTTTAAAACAAAAGTTTTGAGGATACCCTACATGAAGATTAATCACCATTTCATAACCATAGCAAAAGCCTGTTTTATTGGTTAGCCATTCCACTTAACAAGCAAATAACCTTGTAACACAAAACTGAAATTTGAAAGTACCTAATAATATTATTTATCTCATACTATAAATATTCACATTCCCTCCTTTTATTGGACAGAGAAATTAGTGTTTATGTATAGAATAGGGAGGTAAAAATTATCCTCAAAACAGGCTTGAATGTAAATCTGCAAGCTCTTTTTGGATGCTGAATAAGCTGATCTCCTTCATAGAAATAACTCAGGTTAAAATCATGGCATCTCCCAATGTAGACCCTGCTGTTTTAACAGGTTCCATATTCTGCAGATGTTTTCACAGAACTGAAAAATTGGAAGCGGCTAAATTTACTTCAAGGAGATGGAAACTTATGACTTGACCAGTTTAGTGACATTTAGGGAATTAATGAGATATTCCATTAATTTGTGTCATGTGGCACTGCTATTACACTCTGAAAAGGACTAATAGACCACCAATCTGTATCTGGAAGTGATCAGCAGTCAATAAACTTCATTCTCTCATAATTTTAAAGGGAAAGAAATTCTGGAACCTTAACAACTCTTCAGTGCATGGTTTGAATCAGAAATATTGCTACTTCTAGCGCCACTGCACATACTGTTCTTATTCACACAAATGTTTAACATTCTTGATTCTAACTAGGAATTTCCCTAAATTAAGTTTTGTGGCAACAGGCTGCAAATTAATTACAGTTCATATAGAAGCTGGAGTTATTCTTTTTGATTCAGGCTTTTGGGAGTTTTATATATCTCATTTACACAAATCAACCGAGCAGATGCCAAGGGAAGGGCACACACAGGAGTTAATCCTCCCTTATGATGACACTGTGCAGTTATAATATGGCCATAATATAATCACATTTAGTGTTTGTTGTCTCAGACTAAACTGAACTAAACAGCATCATTGCTATATTGCCTGCATTAGTCAGTTATGGCTACCTGTGTGCCTTTGCTCTGGATTTTCACTTTATATTTAGATTTATATTTTTGCTTTCCTAATTTTCAGTAGTGGGGGATAATATTAAGATGGTTTCCATATGTTTGAAATGTGTAGCACCCTCAGATGCTACTTTTCATAGTTACTGCCCTACAAATTTATATGTTATAATGGAGTTTTCTGCTTGTAAAATAAATAGGAATTGACCAGGAAATACAAAAACTTATTCCCAGGAGGCAATATTCTGTTTATTTACAAATATGAAGTTTGCCTGTAAATCTTTCCTTCTTTTAATATGTCACAGTTACCAAGATGCACCAATGTCGATGAAGCACAACAATGTGAAGCTACAACATCCTCATGCCCATTTCCCATATCTTTCAAGTTCCTTTTTTTCTTCCACTTTCCTGGACTCCTGTGTCTACATTCCCAGAGCTCCTCTAAGTGCAAAAGAGCAGTGACTACAACTTCATTCCTTGTAGCCTCTCTCTTATTCCATGTGCAGCTTCAATCTCCTTCCTTCTCTTACATCCTCTTACATTTCTTATCGCATAATAATTCAACCTCCCTATTCCTTCCTTCCTCCCATGCAGATACACTCTGTGTCTCTTGCTGCTTTTTTCACTCATTGGCTCAAGTGCAAAGGTTTGGTTTTGGAAAAGGTAAAAAAATATATCATTAATCTCTTCCTAGCTCCTCTCTGTTTGAAGCATTCATTTCTAAAATTTATGAATATTAATTTATAAATATTAAAAAGAAAAAAAGCTTGGCTTTATAAAATTACTGATAGATTTCAAAATCATATAATCTCTTTGTAAGCTTTTCAATCTTTACTTTGAAAAATACCTACCATGAAAATAAGTAGGAGACTGTTGCAGATGCTTTTACAGAATTTTTTTCTGCATTTGGAAAATTTATTACTAATGAATAAAATAATACATTTCCAGAAGCTATAAGTTACTTATTTTCCATGAAATTTTTGCAATTATAATCTCCAAGATGTCCCCTTTAAAAGCCCATTATGCAAAATTCTATAAATGAAACCTTTAATTTACCTTTGAATAGATATTGAGTGTGAGAATTTGGGGGAAAAAAATCCACAAGAAAGGTGGGTTTTAAATAATGGATTTGCCAATCTGCTATTTAAAAAGTGAAGTTTAACTAAAAATTTTCTTTCTTAAAAATATTTTCACACTGCACCTGATTGACTTGTTATTGAAGCATTTGAGCGCAAGTTCCATCAAAAAATTCCTTACCAAGCTGGTTTTGCAGACTTTCATTAAATCTCCGATGAAGCTTCTGAGTGCAAGTCCAAGTAAATTAAAGGCCCAATCAATAAAAATTGAAATCAGCCTTGCAAATCATGTTGCCTGCTAAGAACTGTCATTAAATTAGAGTCAAATCAAATTAGACAATAACAAACAACAGCCACTCCTCATGTATGAGAAGGATCCTTAGCACAAACCTCCTCCTGCCCGGAGATGAGCACAGCCTGACTCTCTCTCAGACTCCCAGGGTCACCCCTTGGAGAGGATTCCCACATCCTTGGCTCCTGCCTTAGGGAGCTGTGTGGGCCCAGCCCCGTGGCCTTGAATCACAGCCCTTATCCTCTTTGGTATTTCCAGCAGCTCACACGGCTAATAAATAGCACATTCATTAGGCAGGCTGCGTGTTTACCGCCACAGACCAACACTCGGACTTTTTTAACCAACAAAACCCCCAAACTGACTCAATGCTGCGCTCAATTCCTTCCTTTTGGGCACAGCACTGCACGTCCCTGTCCTTGGCAGGGTGGTGACTGCAGCCCCTTCTAGTGAGAGCCCCCTGCCCCAACAGAGCACGAGGCTCCCTGGTGCCCCTGGTAGGACGGTGCCTGCTGGTGCTAAGGACAGAGGCAGGAGTGCCTGGCAGCACTCCCTGACAGCATTGCCCTAAAAACAGGAGGCTGGAGCCAGCATTGTCTCCCACAGCAGACAACTCCTCCCACAGCACCAGGCAAGGAGAGGAAAGGAGTCCCATGTCCCCTTGGAGCACCTGCGTGCCTGGCAGCAGCACCAAGAGGAGTATCAGGTGCGCAAGCTGTGCCTGTTTTCTCTGGCTGCATTGTTTATAGTGCCTTTCTTGATACCAGCCTTTCTTTACACCAGCCAGAGGAGAGGAATTAAGGGGCTATTATCTCATAACAGAGGCTAAGAGTCTATTGGCACTCCATGTTTAAGTGTCTGACATGCAGAAGCACAACCTACAGGCAGCTCCAACAACTTTATAGATTTAACATCATGTCATTGGGTCAAAAAGCTATAAAAATGCCTTTGCACCTGAGGTTTCTCTTTTAAAACTTGCGCAGATGTTGTAAATCAAGAGGATGCTGGCTCCTAAAGACCTAAGATATTTTGGGGAAAAAAAGCAGGATTGTTTCAAAATGCTACATTAAGTATGAGTTAGGTTCTTAGACTCATCACTAAAATTTACATTTTGGCCTTTCTGTTACAGCTATAATTCAAAACCAAAATAATGATAAAAATACCTCTAAATTCTTCCTGTATCAGATGATAAACATTTAAGAAGAGCAACAGGCTTTGAAATATTTAATAATAATCACTCACAAAAATGCCTTTATCACCGCAGGAATCATGTACTTCACAAGTCACATCCTGAGTAAATGCTGTCTAAAGAAAAAAGTACTTCTCAAGCAAAAACCTCCCTAGGGCAGTAGCCAAACTGCCAGCTGTGGTAGCTCAGATGGACTCAAGCCTGCAGTCTCATCTCCAAGTGTGTGTGGGCCGTGAACAGCAGAGGCTGGGAATTTTCAGACACTGACTTCCTATCCAGTGATGAGACTCAAGTGCAATACATGATTTAGGTGGTCTGAGCTTAGTTCTTTACAATATACAAAATGGAAATATATATATATATTTGGGCAGTAGAGCTGAGGAAATTAGAAGTGGATATGGTAAAATGCATACTGTTGGAAAGATCTAGCCTAAGAACCAAAAGATAACATTTGGACAAAAGCATATTACTTAGCATAGCGCTGAACAGCTACACTGGTCCACTGCTCCCTGTGCCCCAGATCACAAGGATGTCCTCCCACAGGGATGTCAGCCTCAGCAGCAGCTCTCAAACAACTTAGCTCAACTTAGTATCAATCCTACTTTATTAAAAACCCCTAAATAATTCTCCTCCCAATAAAAGGCTCAGCTGACGCAGGCAAATCTGCAGGTTCAAAAAACTTATGGAATAAATCCCCTTCAGTTGTGCAAACTAAGTGCACTTAGGACTTTTGAAAGGTGAAGGTGGAAATACTCTGAAAGTGCAAGATTTGCTGGACAAGCTGTGATATGGAATAGCAGCCAATGATTCTCACCCCAGGATGTTTGAATACTGAAGGGACTTTCAAGCCATGTCTCCATCTACCATGGAATCTATTCCTGGTTCAGACAGAACATCTTTCTTGGGTAACTTTCCAGGAAACCAGCCATTTACATGGATTTAGCATGCTCCAAATACTATCCATAGTCTAAAGTGAAGTTCTTTCAAGCAACAGTGAAGTTATCATGGTCAAGCTCCCATCTGATGGTTCCTTAACGTGGGAAATGAACACATTTGTCTCAGCAAACTAATTGCAATGGCTGAGATGGAGAATTTTGGGGTTGTGTTCTTTTGCTGTGCAGTGTAGTGCCAAGCAAAAATCCCCAACAGCAAATATACATAAAGATGTGTGACTGACAGTCATCTTTTCTCAGACCTGTAAATCTGCTTTGGTATTGCAGTAACAACAAGGCTGGGTTTTTGTCAGGGAAAAGTGAGCCTTAGACTACTTCTGTTGTCCAGGGGCTTTGAAAAACATGAGTCACACAGAGTTTGAGCAAATTCAACCCCAGAGTCTCAAGGCTGACCTACAACAGCTTTATCCTCCTTCCCAAGCTGAAGAGTCATGACAGACAGGACTCATGGAGAAGATGTTTTGAGTAAACTTTGGTTTCTGCTAACCTTATAAACATGACAGCAATCCCTTTCTCTCCAGACATCAGGGCATTCCCAATCCATCCCTGCTGCCAATATATCTGCAATGGATTCAACATCCATTGCCAGTATTATCATGATGTCAGTAAATGAAGAATCAAAAAATGACCAGTGGAAAAAGTATGTGGAAAACGAAAGTAAAAGGAAGGGAGTTGCATTTCCCAGTAAACCACAGATTAGCCCAGGTAAATCACTCTTGACCATGGACATAAAGTTTAGTTGAGGTGTCTCATAACATTCAGATAAAGACAAGTATAATATATGTATGTTAACCACATGCACAAGAAAATACACCACTCCCATTTCCCCCAGCCATGAAAGCAAAGCAGTACACAAGGCTGCTGTGACTCTTAGAAAAAGGATTAGTCTGCTGTTCTGTATGTGTGTCTTTTCAATGAGGCTCTTGGTGCAATGGTTGATGCATATCGGTGCCAGACTTAAGCCAGAAAACCACCTTATCCAGAAAACCTCCAAGGACAGGTGTTTATGGGGGAGATCTTTCCATTCAAAAGGAGGTGCAACAAAGCCCATAAGAGTAGAGGGATCCATGCCTATTTTACTGCAAGATCAAATACCATGCCAATTATATTTGCAAAAGAAGGGATAAGGAGACAGGAATTCCTGAACAAGGATGACATTCAAGAAAACAAAAAGGAGAGGCCTGATCTTTGAGCTTTTACTTAGAGTTTGCAAGGATTCTTGAGAAGACTTCATCAATGTGTGGCTTACTCTGACTGTTTCCAGAAATGGCACGAAAAAAAGAGATGAAGGGAAAAAAACTAAAAAAAAAACCAAAACAACTAGCCTGAAATCTTTATATACATGATATATATTACAATTAATTACAACTTAAATATCCAGAAGCCTTATGCAAAATTAAACTCTACCAAAAAGATCACTCTGATGTAAATATTTTTACTATATGGAGGCCAAAGCTGAAACAATTTCATTCTTCTGTACTGTGCAACACAAAAGCATTAGCTTTTCAAACTTGTATTTAACTGTGCTATAAAAGCAATACCCACACATTTAAACAGGGCCTGCCATATGTATTTAATGCTTGTTTTATTAAAAATGTCAGAAGCTGCTCTCAATAGATAAATGAATGTCATATGGAACCACATGCAAAAGATCTAAAAGACTTCAAGTGCACTTCTATTCCACCTTTATCAGATAAGTGACCTATCCCAGGTCTCTTGCTGAAGAGTTTCAAGAAACAAGTTTTGGAGATTATTAAACACTGTTTGTCATGTTTAAGGGAGAGATTTTGGAGGAAAATCTTTTTTGGGGTTGTTTTTAAGTATTTTAACACATTCTTTACCTAAAAATCTCTAAAGAGCTTCATCTGTTTTGAAGACAAGGAAGTTAAACAAAGGATGAGACCAAGTGAAACTCCACATTTTCTTTTGCTGAGTAGAATTACAAACCCAGAAATCTGCTCATATATTTTTGGCTACTTTGTGCTATTTCAACAGTACAAAACCAGTAATAATTTACTTTACCTCTTCTGCTAAGGTGGATTAACATCACCTTTGATACAGGGAAACGTCTCAAAATGGCTGTGCCCAAAACACCCAAGTTTTGTCAGCACTTCCAAGTCATGGCTGTTAACTCAGAAATGTCCCTCTAACTCTGCTTTCTTTGGATATGCCTCTGGACACAGACACTGTGGGCTGCAGAAGGAAATAAAAATTCTCCCCAGCTCTCTGAAGTGACTTAGCTCTTAAGACAGTCAGGACCTGGCATTGCAATGGGTTTTTGCCATGCTGTAATTCCTTTGTTGGGAACCAGGCTCACCATGGATCAGACTGAATCTTTGCCAAGAAAATTGTGGCAAGCAAAAGAGTGCTGGTTGAGTCAGTGCCTCTGCAGCTTTTCTTTGGGACCAAACTTGTGAAACCTGAGCATATGTCTCCCAAAGGAACAACTGGGAGTTGCAGATCCATTGGATCTCCAGATTTCCCCTGAACATCTTAATGTAGATTTTTTCCAAATGCAAGAAGCAAAGTAAAGCCATAAGAATGACAATGTTCTCTCTTACTTACAGGAACAAACACTCTCAGATGGGTCCTAGGTTGGAACCCATCCCCATTTAGCCATGCCCCAAAGTGCATTTATTTCCTACAGAAGCATCACATCAGTTCAATGGTGAGTCTATGAGGCACACTCATACTCCAACTGCACTGAAAAGGTGAAATATGTCAGACTTTACTTAAAACAGACAATATGTTTTATGACTTTAAAATGAAATCACAGAAGACCTAACTCCATCCAGCTGTTCTTAATAGAGATTTTTCCCCCTTTGTTTTTCATTCTCTACCTTAATCCACTTCAAAATTACCTCACAGTCTCATTCATTTTTTGCTCGTAACTTGATAACTCTAACCAAAACAATGTATTGCATATTACAGGGTAAAAAACCTAAATTAAAGAACAGAGAAAGAAATAGAGAAAATGTATATTCATTAAAGCTGGCGATGCTGCAATGAAAATTTGCATAGCAACCCGCAACTAGGCCTGATAGAATTACAAATTTATCATGCCTTTGAAGGACAGATGAAACATTCCCACATTTTCTGCATCAGTCATTTCTATTCAGTTCAGCTTAGTATAAACAATTCCCCTTATTTTGCAACTAATTGAAGAATTAATACAAAAGGATTGAACACCTGTTGCTCTGTTGGCAGAAACCAGCAATTACAATGTTTCTTCCCAGCGAACTTAAACTACAAAAGCAAAAAAAAATTAAAATAACAAAAGAAAATGTACTGGTGACCAGAGTCTTTTTGAATCCACAGAGGATATTGCAGTTTTTACTCAGATTGTGAGTGGTCCCTGTTAGGCTTCACTGGTTGATGGAGGTCTCCCCTCTATCCTCCCATTTAGCCACTGCTCCCATAAGCATTTTCCATCAGCTTTGAGCAATTCTGACTCACTCAACCTCATCTCTCCTCTGTCCCATATACTTTGAGACAGGCTTAAAATTCAGTCTGGATCCACCTGTCATGCAGATGCTCTTTATCAATTTCCTATCACAAAAATTAATCACTGCAAATAAGTGCTGTTAAAAAGATAAACTAAATCCATTTTCATCTCCTCCTGTTTTTCCTTTTCTAGAAAAGGGTTCAGGTAAACCTTAAGCTGGTAGGAGACAAACATAGGGACCTGTGAGCAAGTGATTTTTTTAATACACAGACGTGGAAAGAAAACACAACCAAAATACAATCAACCTTCAAAACCACTTAAAATAAACATTCTTAACTGTCCTTGCTGATGCAAAACATAAAACAACTAAACATTGGAAATATCTAACATCTTGTTATGTTCACCTCCGATAAAAGTGAAGTCAGAAGTTCAGGGCTTCCAAACACCCTGAAAAGAGAACTGTTTGCTGGTAACCCGGCAGCTCCAGGAACAGATCCCTCAACCCTATGTGGAACAGTCACATTTCACCCTCTCCTCATCCCACAGGAGTCTGATCTGTCCTTGACCACAACCCCACAGGGGTGTTGTGCTCTGCTCTTTTGTGGAGCAGATAAACAAACCTAAGTCACTTTCCAGCAAAATTATCACCATTGCTGTCTTTAATGACAAATTATTCTTGAAAATAATTGTCCTTTTCACTTTTTATGGAAAAGTATGTGGAAAAAGACGGTATCACTTTTTCCCAGCGATTATGGAATGAGCATCACTGTCTGGTCCAGATGCTCTGACTTTGGCAATAATGTTTGTTCCATCTCACTGGCCTCATCTTTGAGGTCAGCTCCAGAAGTAGCCCTCACTTAAAAAATCATGGTGAATATACAGGCACAGCTCTTTTCTCTCCTTCTTCATAGCTGTTTCTAGGAGCAGAAACACTCATTCTTTTTGTCTCTTTTTGTCAGGATACCTGCCCATGGGAGGTACATTTTAAGGGACATTTCTTTGTTTTTCCAGACAGGACGAGGAAGGCTGCAAACCAGAATAAAATGGGGGTCACATAAATTGGGGCATAAACCTCCAGAAGCCTAATTCTGTCTTCAGAGTCAGATTGGGATATTTTTTTTTTCCTTGGTTCATTGTGGTATTTCCTTAAAAAAAAAGCATGCAGAAGGCATGCAGCTAGAACACCAGGATTGAGGAGGGACAATTTTGTCTATGGCACCCATTCCACATGGGTAGAGGCATCCAGTGCTGGGACCTGATAGTGCAGGCAGTTTCCAGTGTTGGAAACCATTTGCACATGGAGTGACTTCTCCAAGTCCTGCTGATCTAGAAAGTTGAATCAAGGACTGAAACAGACAAGGGAATTTTGGGTCAGGTCTGACCATGGCCTAACATTTGTTCTGATGTGCTGTGTAAGGACACAGGTGCTGAGACGCCAGAGTGGGGCTGGGCTGAGTCAGTGAGTCACAAGAAGATGGGAACACAGGTGGGCCTGCAGATCATTTGGATCTGCGCTCATAACACTGAGTTCTTCAGGCACAAAGAAATAATATCATAAATCCAGGGAAGACCAGAATCAGCTTGTGACATTGCCACTGCTATCCAAGCAGCAGTATGCAATATTTTCTGGAAAGTATTTTAAGGACAAAAGCAAATGTTCTTTTTCTTTCAAAAAAAAATATAGACCTATATAACACCAGTAAAAAAATCAAATGTATAGGATAAGCTATTCCCTGAAGAAAGAAAAAAGCATTAAATACTTGGTATTTTCCTGAGTTTATAAACCAAAATAACTTTTAAATCTTTCTTCTTAATGGAATTAAAATAATCATCATTCTTTCCTTAAGTGTCTGCAGTACATAGTCACAGTCCATTAAGGCAATGTGTCAGCATTGTTCATAACAGGATTTAAATGAAATAATCAAGTCATCAGGACTATTTCAACATCAATAAAGCCTCAGAGTGATCATTATGTACAGCCATGAAACAATACCTTTTTGCATACTTTCCCTGATCAGATTAAAGTGGTGATGAATTCCTCGATGGCTCAAGTGTGCTCCAAGGAAAGCTAGAAGGTTGTACAGTTAACTCCCAGGGTGTAACTCTAAACCATACAACCTACTACCTCAACCCGGATGCACACAGCTTCCGACGGTGACCATAAAGTCTTCTTCATTTCTTCAGCCTTTCTTTGAAATGTGACAGCAGCCACTGGCCTACATATTTCCCATGGGGGGAGGTTTTCCACTGCAGTTATTTCCCACTTTTCAGACCATAAGGCATATTCTTAAACATATTTTTCTACTGCAGAAGTAGAACTTCTGTTCTATCCTGTTTACATATGTATAAAGATATATACGTGTGCTGTGTGCATATATATATACAAACATATTTGATAGGGATGATGAAAACCCAGAACATCTCTGGAAATAAATGAGTATTTGGTGTTACTTTACAATAAAACTAAAATATAAATGCCTTCTTTCTTTTTGAGTGTAACACCATGGAATGGCATATTTAATAAGGCCAGGAAATTGTATATACTGCACTCCCTCATTAGAAACCCTACGATTCCCTCACACCTCTTTCTAAATTTTAATAAGATATTAAGCCAAAGATGCTTGAAGCAACCTATAAAAGAACAAATCCCTTAATCAGGTTGGAAGGCAATGGACAAGAGAAGAATTCCAGAATCAGCACATGTTTCTGTACCCTCATTTGGGCTTGTCAAACACCTCTGCAGTGGGTGCTGCATGAAGTTTTGCCAGATCACCACACTGACACAGACCCATAGAAGCGAGCTTGTGCAGTGCGTTTCAACACAAGATCGGATCTACGGGTTTATGCCAGTTGGCATGGCTGGTTAGGGCTTTCCTCTTACCTCTTACAGGAAAGGAGTGCAGGAGACTTCAAACAAACAAACATACCACGCGAAGTGCGAACGAGTACCCAGGAGTGAAAACATTACTATCTATTGCAAAGAAGGCTCCTCCAAGCTTAACTGCATAAATGGTGAAGGCAACAAACAAGCCAAAGATTTGTGACTAGTTTCTGTCTGAAAATGGAAGGATTTTTTTTAAAAGTTTAATGGCAAGAGATTGTTTTGTCTTCAGCTGGAACTAATGTCCATTTTTGCGCTCTTTCCCTTACTGATGAACCCTCAACTCCCAACTTGCATCTGACTGTGGCGTGCTCGACTGGAATCAATAACTGGACATGTCATAAAAGTGAACAGTACAGGTTTTCCTTCCTGTCTGAGCTCATATCATGTACTACAACTCAAAATAAAATTCACCCCATCAAATCTGAGATGCAACAAGGCACAGTGGAGTGCTGCTCCCATACAACTTTGTGAAAACTGCAGAACTATTTCTTCACATTACACCACAGCTAAAGTACTGCTTGACAATAACTTGTTGATTGGATAACAGCCACTAAGCAAAGCAAAAAGCTAATTTGTATATTTCATTTGCTAACCCTCCCATCAATGAAATTTCCTAGTAATGAGAATGCAAGTGGAAATGCGATCTTGCAAAACTTCAGGTTTAACACCTACAACAAATCCACCCTTCTTCTGACCAGCAAGCAACCCACTAAAAATTATCCCACACTGAATGTAGGGTACCCTAAACAACAGACTGAAAACAGCTTCTTTGGGGCAAAACCCAGTAATTCAGAAGTGTGACACACAGACACACTTTTATAACTTTCATACTCTAACCAAAAACATTGATAAACACTGCGCCTTTAAGCACAACACCTGACACATCAGAATAACTTGCAACGATATAAATGCAAAGGCATTTGTAAACACAGCCATGAGATGCAGGTATAATTTTAAAACCAGGCACCATATAAAGGTGTCTTTTGATTTGAGCAGGCACCTGAAATCTGTATCTGAATAAAATTTTAATGCCTTCCTTCCTCTAGTTCTCACTATAGTCCTAATTCTGCCATTGTTATTTGGGCAAAATACTTTTCAAGAGAATAAATGTTTGTCAATAGCAAAGTTTTTTTACCAAGGCAGTGTTTCATTTTCTTGCAGACTTCAACATGCATTTCTGGTTCAGTAATGACAGCTGAGCATTAGTGAATTACCGTTTCCTTCCCTTTTCTTTTTTAAATTGGTGAATTAAATCTTGCATGTTCATATCCTCTTGCATTTTAGAATAACTTTAGTTTATTTTCTAGAAAAGTCTCTTTTAAACCTGCTTTCACTTTCTATACAACACTTCAGCATTCAGAAGGAATGATATTTTTATAACTGCATTCTACTGACGCTGTAGAGAATATCTAGAGACAAGCCCTCAAACTAGAATAGTTATCCTAGTATCAGAAATAAGTATGCAGACTGCATATACGACTCACTGAATGATTGTAATAAGTGCTATAAAATTGCTTTTCCAATTTTCTTTCTTTTTTATTTTTGTGAATAGAAGATATATTTCACATTTGAAAAATAATTGGTCACTGCATTATAGTTACATAGTAGAAAGTAGATACACGTACTACAAATATATTAGTAATATGAGTATATTAGTAAATACATGTCTTATACATATATACCTTATATATCTGCTAGGCCTAATCAAAGAACAAATTATGTTTTGATTTTTCAGTTAATTCTTAAGCTTCATGTAAACATACAGAATAAAGCTACATCTTTATGCAGTTACAGCTACACAATCTGCACCATTCCCAACAGCAAATAATGAGAGCAAAAGTTTAATACATATCTCTGGAATTATATTTGCAGGCTGTCTTAAGGAAATATTTTTTAAACTGCTTCAGGTTCTTGCCAATAGCTTTACTGTATAATAAAAAAAAAAAAAAAAAAGTTGTTTAAGATCATTGTGTTACCTTCGCTGAAATCTGGTATCATTAACTTCTTCATTTTCCTTTTTCATTTTCATTTTTCTTTCACTAAAATGAAAAAAAAACCAAAACCAAAAACAGTGAGAGAAAGATTTTGAAATATTTGTTTTATGTCAAGTGTTTTCTGAACATGAAATATGCACAAAATTAGTAATTATGCTTTTAAGATAAAAACCCGACAGTGCTGACGCCCCTCCTCAGGGCCATGGGAAGACATGCTGTGAACTTGCACGCTTTGGAAAAGGGAATCTTTCTTTTATTATTTTCTAGCCTTTTTTTTAAACCTGCAAATACTTAATTTTTATTAGGAATTTCAGAAGAGAAGGAGCAAACTTAACAAAAGGGAGTACTTTTTATCAAACAGGGAACACAATGAGGTAATTAGGTACGGAACTTCAGAAAAATACGGGCATAAACTAAGTGGCTCAAATTAAGAAACATTTGCAAAAACTTATTGGTGGGGGGGATTGGGGGATTTTCTGACCAGATAGAGAAATTTAAAAAGTTATTTTAAGCTAATGCAAGCCTTGGTTTCTCAACAGGCTTAGGTATCAATGACAAACAAAACTATTTCAACAAAGTATTGGGGAGGGCAGTATCACCATAAACTAAGAAACACTTTCTGGTCCAAAATGGGTATATATATATAAGGTCTCCATTCAGCAATTTCCCAGAATTCGTTGCAGAACAACAAAAATATAAAGTAGCAAAACTAGCATATAATCTTTTAATCATATAATCTATAAGCTTAGAAATTACTCTCTATTCAGTAATGTATAAAAAAGTGAAGAAAATGTTAAAACAGTTCTACTTCATAAAGGAATATTTATAAAGCCTTTTATTATAGATGCAAATATCATGAACATTTTGAAAAAACACCCAACGAATGTAAGAGTTTCTGATGAAAGAGACACTGTAATTTCAAAGCAATTTCTAGCTAAGAACATCTGTATTTTTAACATAAATTAAAAAGACTAAGATAATATTAAAAAAAAAATCCAAACTACGTAAAACACTGATTTGGCCAAGATTTTCAAAATCTGTCAGTCAGAATGAATTTTGTTACATACTCTTCTAATTGCTTAGGAATATGTTACAACAGACAGACAAATGCCTTAAGTAAAAGGCTCTACTAAAGCGTCATATGCTCAAAACTTACTTCAGCTGTACATGCACTCATCACAAACATCCTGAATGGGTATCTTAAATAATGTTTTCAGCTATTCTGGACAAGTGCTGCTTTTCCAAATATCTTAAAATAGTTACTGCTACTGGCTGCAAACCAGGCGTGCTTCATGAATGTCCCAATAATGTGCCTTTTATTCCAGTGCTTATCACACTGATTTCTTTGTAACAGATTTAGATATAAACTGTAAGAAACTCATTTTTGAATTAACTCAGTTACAACTTTAATATACAGGCTACAAGAGCGATCCTTTCCTGCAGCTTAACACGATTTTTTTTCACTTCTCCTCTTTAGAAACTGAAAGCATGAGTCACACTGTAAAAAAAGAATTTAATTTCCTTAGCAACCAGATCTAAATACCCACAACTTTCTTAGAGATAACCAAAGCTTAGACTGAGTAAATGCAACATTAAGGTCTTTGCATAACTCCAGTGCTTAGCTAAGACAAAATGTGCCTAACCACTTATTTCTACAGACCCTCGATTTTTTGTTTACTTTCTATCTTTAGCAGCATTAGATCAAACACACCCCCAAAAAGTTAGTTTTAAAAAGTGTGAAGAGAAGACTACGTTAAAATTAATACACAAGAACTCAGTTGCAGAACAACACGCTTAAAACGGCTTAAAAAAAAGAAAAAGAGGAAAAAAAGAAACAGAAGCTATACCTGATATGAAAGGTACGTGTTCACCCAGTGCCAAATACTGCTATGTGAGCAATAGTGAAAAAAATCATGCAAACAAACAAAAAATTAATTCCATCTTTCTTTTTTCTTTTTTTTTTTTTTACTTAAAGAAACAATCTCCTATGCTCATTTTGTTACACTGTTTTAAGAAGCTCTAACACGTCCTGATGCCTCTGTAGTGAAACATGCCAGATTTTTTTTTTTTTGGAAGCAGGAGTCACTTTTTTTTTCTGTACTCTTGTATGTAGGACAAACTCAGATTTGTTTCTTCTTCTTAGGGCTCCTGTTCTTTCTCGGAAGAAGACCAGGATGCCTGTCTTCTCTCTCTCTCTCGCTCTTCTCGGAATTCCAGGCACAAAGCACTGCGCAAAAGCTGCACCAATCCTTGCCGCAACTGCCTGCCCAGGACAAGAGGTGGGGAGAGACCACAAAATTCACCTCGCCCCAGCGCCGGTTTTATAAATGGGGCTTGCACAAATGTGCCGGAGCAAACGGGTGAAAAGGCAGGGTGCCAGTTTGCTACACTAGGCTGCAATGATCTCATGTTCAATGCTGTCGCCCCGTTTGCCCAGTTCAAACGCCTGTTCATTAAACAGGAGGAAGGAGAGAGGAAAAAAAAAAAAAACCACCCAACAAAAAGAACAGAAAACCCCCAAAAAATTAAAAAAAAATAACAACTTTTATCCTTCAGACACTCAGGAGGGCTGTTCTAAACTACATATCACCAATAAAAAAAGCGTGCAGTTCTAAAATGCAGTTATGAAGTATAATTATTCTGCTTATATTTTCTTTCTTTCTTTTTTCTATCTGGAGATAAGAAGCAGAATTTATCAGGCGTGAAAGGGACAGCCTCCTGGTGGTGTGCCAAAAAAGCCAGAATAAAGGCAAAGTTGTGCTTCAAAGCTCAATTGCTTGCTGAGTCTGGCTAAAGTCAAGTATTAAGATCCACCATTTTCTGAGCCATGTAAGAAAAGAGGAAAAAAGTCAGAACGGGCACCGCTTTCCAAGTCTCCGTTGGCACCATCACAAAATCTCAGCCGTGAGGTCACATGATGCTCTGCCAAATGTGGAGTGCATTCCCATAAACCATTCTGCTGATACTGCGAAGGCAGCTATTGTCTAGTTTATACCCAAAGTTCAGCCCACTCTTCATTGAATTAGCTGAAAAACGCATCACCTTTGGGGGTTGGGAGCCATGGAAACGTCTACCTGGCAGGCTGCCCACTTTTTCTGCCCAACAACCAGAGATGGAATTGTGCTGCCTAATGTAATGATGACGAGGAATGTGAAGAGTCGTCCAAAGTGAATCTGATTCTTGCAAAGCCTGCTTCATTTGCACAGCAAACTCTGGCTTCTTGTCGTTAAAAAGGGGAGGGGGAAGGGTAGAAGAAAAAAAAAAAAAGCGCCTTTCTCCTAAATGTAGCAATTAAAGGTCTAGTAAACATGCCTAGTCTGCAACTTTCCTTCATAACATACTGAAATGGTTCCCAAAATAAAGCACTTGGTATAACACAAGTTTTCTGATTTAAAGCAGCACTCACTTCTCCCCAGATTAATGTGGCATCCCCTGGACATTTTTTCCTCCCTAAGAAAAATAAGAAAAGGAAAGGAAAAAACCCTACACAGCAGATCTCTCATCTCTTCTTTTTACCTGTTTTTATTACTTCCTGATTTTATCTAACACAAATTATACATGCATGCGGCAATACCCGCCAGTAACAGTGGGGCTGCAATCTCCCTCAAAGCAATCTCCTGAGAAAATTGCTTGTGTTTGCAGCAACACAAAACTCTTCATCTGAGCCCTCTTATCTTCACTAGTGAGTAGGACAGTGGGTCTGCAAGTTTGCAAACCAGCACATTTGAAACCATCCAGCACCCTCCCTTCTTCAAAATGCATTTAAACTGGATTTTGTGAAAAGAGATGCAATCAGACAGAATTTATAAATGATGCAAGTTACTAAATAGACTAAGTAATACACATTACTCTTCTGCTACAGACCTGAAATTTCGATTTTGCCCAGCTATTGTTCTAAAGTAAAATGTCACGGAAAATGTCACTTCCAAATGAAAATACCACATAACCTACTGAGCAACAAACACATGCTCTCCCAGCACCTGAAAATCTCATACAGAAGAATTGACCTCAGAGCTTTGTGTTGTCAACAAATGAGTTTACTGTTTCTACACCATGAACTTTAATAGCTACTGCAAAAAGCAATGTTAAAAACGTGGCAATTTCTCTGGTCCTCCCATTAATAAAAATGGAGCTATGGGAGGAGCCTCTTTACCTATTAGCCTGTCTCCAAATGCTCCTGTGAAGGTTGCATGCTAGAGAATCTTATAGCTAAAATCTGGGAAGAAAAGGCAAACAAACTAGAAGACAACAGGCTAGAAACTGCAGTGTGAGGACAGGAAAACCCATTCCCAGAGACACTGCAGGCTATAACCCTCCAGCTCGGCTACTTTTATGTTTTGTTTTACAGTTCTTTCCAGTTCCACTTTATTTACCTGGAGGAAATTGAAGGTTCATTACCAAAGGAAGGAAGTGTGAGAAAGGGGGCTTTGAAGTGGAGGGAGATTGTTATGATGGTGGTGCAGCCCTCAGAGCGAGGTCCTGAGGCTGTCATCCAGCTGGGGCTAGGACAGTGCACATGGCAGCCTGGCAGCACAGGTCACACCCTGCCTTGCTCCTGGCACATCCTGGAGGCTGGGACCTGGGTTTCTGGCCAGGCAAGTGTGACTGGGAGGGGGAGAACGCTTGGAGCAGCCTCTGTAGATGGTGGTGGCATTGCTGGTGGGACCCAGAGGATAAGGAGAAGGCACAACCCCTCCAGCCCAGCAGGGGCAAGGGGATGGGAGGAGGTGCTGGGTACAACATCAGGGGATAGAAGTGACCCTGCTCTGTCTGCTGAGCCAGTGCTTGTGGGGTCAGCCCCACTCTAGTGGGAGCTGTCAGTCAGAAGAGAAGCTTACTATGGCTCCAGAAAATCAGTTCATGGCTCAGTTTGCCTCTTTTACAGCTTCGGAGGTTTTCAAGGGCCAGCAGCTGGAGGAAAGCCCTCTGATGTAGTGACATGGTGTAAGGTCTCTCAAATTGTCTTCCAGACTGCAATGCCATGTGCTTTGAATCCTTTTCCCTATGAACTAAAGATGTCTGAACAGGCGCCACCAGGAGGTAAGTGGAAATACTGCTTATCACTCCAGCTGCTTGCCACAGGACCCATGGCTTGGACCACAGGGATCACACTGACCTCCAAGGACCACAAAAAAGCTCTGTGTGTCATTACCCCTCAGCCATAAGAACACTGCAAGAGGGGAATCTTCCATAAAGGTCTTTGAGATTTAATAACACATCTTTGAGATTATTTAGAACTACATTAATTTTTTCCAGACTCAGAAAATGCAGCCAAATGTCTTTAATTGACAGTTATATAGAAACTGAAACTTGAGATTCAATTTCTATCACTTTAGTAGTTTTCTTATTGATTTGAGCAAAAATCAAACCAAATTTTTACTTCTTTTTTTTTTTTTTCTAATAGGGCACCTGGGACTCGAGTTCAGTTCATCCCACCTTACATTTTACCATTAACCATGAAAATGTTTAGGCTGTAATACATCTCCAACAGAACCACCCATATACCCAGGTGCATTTTGAACCATAATGAAAAATAAGGGTTTCAGTAGAATTCAGTAGAAACCTCCAACTAAACAACAATGAATTAATATCCTGCTCAAATTTGCTACTATTATTCAGTGGTGATGTGTGAAAGGGACAAGAGAACCATCTGACTTTCAGATCTCAGAAGGATATTTGCCAATAATTCCAGATAATAGACAGTCTGAACCGGGCAAATCTGAGCAGCAGTTTTTGAGGGGTGACAGGCACAGCACCCTATAGTCTTTTTTTTATTTTCCATGTGTGGAAAAACACTTCAACATGTGGCTAGCCCTCAATAATGAGTACTGACTTCACCAATATTCAAGAAGGATTTTAAAAAGCTGTTAAAATATCACTTGCATATGTGCATGACAACAATTAGAGGTGTAGATGAACCTCAGAGTGCTTTGCCTATGAACTAATCCACGGGCAGCACAAAGGGAACCAAGAACTTGTGTCTGTGGGAGTGCCTGGCCCTGCTCATGCACAGCTGGAGGAGGCAGGGAGGCCGGGTGGAGGGAAGCTGCACAGAAACAACCTCTCCCTGTGAGAACAGGGCACTGATCCTTTGCTCAGGAGGCAGCAAGAGGGATGCAAGGAGGACTGGAAACCTGTGCTGTGCTGAGGGTCTCTGGTCACAGACAAATGTAGTTGCACTGTACTCAGTTCCCACAGAACAACCATCATCGCAAAATTCTCAGGTTAAAAGGTTAAACAAAGGGAAAGGAAAAATCAGAGTCTTCCCTGGGCATGGCAACCCACACAAGATACGACAGAAAATCTGACAGAGAATGGGAAAGAAACCCAACAGCCATGCTGGTGTGAAGGGAGAGGTACAAAGGGAATCTCTGCTCTTTACATGGCTGTTCTTCAACATGAAAACAAAACTAGCAAGTTTAAAACTTTAAAACTACAAGTTAAGAGTTGAAAATGCACAAAGTGAAGAGGACATGCAAGTGCTGGATACATGGCACATTTCTGGATAACTTTAACATATTATATTGCGCAGCATAACACTTTAGAACTAAATGGTCTTTCTCGGCAGATCACATTCTCAAAGGCCCTAGTGTACAGAGGTGACAAAAATTATTTGTAAAATGCATGCAAATTAAAAGTTATCATCTGCTAGCTACTTTAATTTTATCCCCAAATGGCACTGTGCCTTCTGTTTTTTTCTGCCTTAAGGTTAACAGCACCGAATTAAGAGACTTAAGCAAGATGCTCTGTGGTAAGAGCCAGAGATGTCATCCCTTTTAAATTTACGCGTAATTTTGCCCTTCCTGAAATTTCCATGAACAATTTTGTTTTAAATTCCTTCTCCTCTAAACTTTTCACTGTGTTGTTTGAAACTTATTTAACTTTTGGCCTTTGCCTGTATGGCTGGGTACCAGCTCTTCACAACCTTTTTCTGCTTTGCTACTGGATTAAGACAGTCTTTAGAAACACATAGCAATAGAAAACTGAATAATGCACGTCTTGTACATTATTAACGTACTCTTGTTCAGGCAATAAAAGACTTGTTCATGGATTTTTTAAGATTAGCTTTTCCCTTAAGTGTGCAGATATTCATAAATAACAAAGGGTACAAATCAAATGAAATTCAACCACTACTGAAAATTCAGATGAGCCTTTTCCAGTAACTCTTGCACGGTATAAAGAAATTACTAGGAGCAAGCAGGAGGCACCCTTCTCTTCTTCACAGCTGTGGTACAACAAACAGCATGGAGAGCTGGTTTGGAGATGAGTTCATAGTGAGGCCCAAGCAAAAGCCAGGCTCAAGTGCAACTCACCAACCCTTAGAAAAATTTTTAGTCTTTTACAGGTGATTTCAGGCCCAAGAAGATATGCCCCTTTCTCCACAAGCAACAACACAGTGGCTCAGAGAGGCAGAAATGCCATGGTGTTCCATCAAACCAAACCTGAGGCTAGGAAGATCTTTGCCACAGACATTTCCTTCAACATACTTGTTCCAGCTCCAATTTATTTCACTACTCTCACTCCAGAAACATTAAGTAAGTTCACAGCAAGAGATAAAACATCCAATCCCCTCACATATACCCAGTCTTAGATGTAGAAAAACACTTAAATTATCTTTATCTTGTTTGTCTCTTCTGGGTCTAAGTGCAAATATGACTGAGCATTATCATCGCCATTCAGTGGATGAAAAAATCTGAACCATCTACTTTTTCCCCTAAATTTAAAAGATTTCAGCATATCACTCCTCAAAATTCCTAGGTAGCATGGCAGTTAAATGTTTTTACCAGATTTAGAGGCAAAGGAGTCAAAGATTAACTTGTTTTCAGAAACAGCATTACTGTACTGAGCACAGAATACCTGACACTGCTCAGTGATAAGTGCACTGCACTGAATCATAAGCACTCCCTTGAATTAGATAATTTCTAAATAACATCCACACAGTTTACACCAACTTGACCATCACCTTTGAAGATTGTAATCTGAAGATGACTTGGTATAGTTCCTGGTCATTAGAGTAGAAAGACAGTGCAGACAGAAAATCAGCTAGCAAAGAGGGTAAACAACAAATACCTCCTTACTGCCTTCTACTTGTGATAAGCAAAGCACTGCCTGTCTTTTCCAAACATCTCTCCAAAACAAGGACAAGTACAGCCATAATGGAAGCCAGGAACTTTTATGGATTCCTGATTCCAGCATGCCTAGCACCTAAACCTGTCCCAGTACAGCTCCCATCCCAATGATCCCCTTCAAAGTCAGCAGCAATGCTGCTCTGAGCTCATGCATGTGTGCAAAGAACACCATCACAACAACAATCCTCTCCCAAGCTTCAGAAGGAAAGATCCTCAGGGGCCTGGGATTGCACAGATAGAACTCAGCACAAAGCCCAGATGACTTCCTGCTCCCTTCTGCCCAGTTATGCAGCAAGGGTCCCCCAAGGCCACTTATTTTCCTTAGGACTCATTCTTGACCTGGATACAGACTGTAATATAAAAGATGTCAGAGGGGCCTTCTTTGGACCTCTGATTTATCTGTCACTAATAAAGAGTAGTTTGGTTTTTTTTTTACTTCATACTTTTCCTATATGAAAATGAATACTGGCTGCTCATACCTTAAAATCTCATAAAATGTTATCTAAGAGGATCATTTTGTTTAGCTGCTTTGAACCAAAAGTAGAACACAAGCTGTGTGTCACCTATCCCCTGACTGCTGTAAATGACACAGTCTTACACCTGAGTATGGCAGAGTTCATTGGCAAAAAGAGAAAATTCAAAATTTTGAAACATAATTAATTATTTCAAGAAGGAAATAACATGCATCTCTAGGTCCTTATATTCCTACAGTTCTGGACAGTACTTTCCAAAACATCATAATGTTTTCCTGGTAGATGTATGTGCACATACGTCCAAAAATACCCCACACATTTTCTTATTTTAATTACATAAAAAATATGGGACCCGTGCATGCACTTTGCTGGTTTACATTCCCAGCAGGTTGTGTTCTATTAGCCTGAAAAAACTGGTCAGGTCATAACTCTTAGTTGAACAGAAAGAACATGTGCACTATAGTCCAATGCAAGGTGTGTTTTTGATTCAGCAGACCAAAGTACCAAGTAGTTTTGAAGTAAAAATGGTTAGAACAGTTTTAAATATAGCATTATTCAATTTCCCTACTGCAAATTCTTGATTCTACAAAATATTCTCACTCCAAACACCACAATCCCTCAAATCTAGATCTTAAAGTACTTTTATATTAAAGAAATTAACACTTTTTACATTGAAATGTTTTAAATACTCATTCTAGATTTTGACTTCTGCAGTGGTTTTAGTACAAACAGCTACATTTGCAGTTATTTTTTTAGTTTGAACTGACTTAATTTTGTGAGGAAAACCTACACTTCAAAATCAACATCCCCAGCTAACCTGAACAACAGAGATAGAGGCAGAGGAGATCAAAGGCACAGAGCCTTCTTGTAAGATTGAGCAGGCTCTGAGTGATCAAAGGCAGGGAAGAGAGGACTCTGGATCTTAACTCCTACTTCCACTATACATGTATAATTTACAGGTTATTGACTTGTGGAGGGGGAACTATTTATGCACTAAATATAGTTTACAGGCTGAAAAGTTATTTGAAATACAAAAATTAACTTTCGTTATTGAAAACATATAGGCAGTGTCTTTTAAAATCTCATTTTCCAATAGGGAATGCTGTTAATATAAGCAGATTTTTTTTTCAATAAACTGTCTCTTTCTGACAAAATCAAACATATAAAAAGGCACACTGTGGCTGGTGGGTGTCATCATAGAGAAGATATTGTGCTCTTTGGAAGGGATAACTCACAGGAATAATGGAAAACTCATGTTCTGAGTAAAGATATACTAATTATACTAACTTTGGGGAAAATTTAGTGCAATATAACTCAAAATCACAGAATCACAGGATGGTTTGGGTTGGAAGGGACCTTGAAGATCATCTCATTCCAAATCTCTGTTATGGCCACCTTGCACTAGACCAGGTTGCTCAGAGCCCCATCCAACCTGGCCTTGAACACTCCCAGGGATGGGGCAGCCACAGCTTCTCTGGACAGCTGTGCCAGGGCCTCACCACCCTCAGAGAGAAGAATTTCTTCCTATTATCTAACCTAAACCTACTCTCTGTCAGTTTGAAGCCATTCCCCCTTGCCCTGTTGCTCCAGGCCTTTGTAAATATTCTCTGTCCATGTTTCTTGAATGTTTCCTTCAGGTGCTGGAAGGCCACAATTAAGTTACCCCAGAGCCCTCTCTTTTCCAGGCTGAGCAAGCCCAGTTCTCTCAGCCTTTCCTCATAGGAGAGTCTTTTATCTCTTTATCAAAGTTCCACAGTATCTCTGTGAAATTCACATGGTGCAGTCATGTCAGGGCATCTCTTTAAGCTTTTGCTTCACACATATTAGCAATATTCCTGTGGACAAGCAGATTTCCGTCCACAAGAGTTTTCACATCTTCCCATCCAAGATCCTCAAGTCAGCACTGGGATTGGCTATCATGCAATCAGTTGAGTATCTTAACTACGAGATCCCTGGTTACTTGGTTATCCATCTCTATCAGAATAAAGTTCTGTACTCGACAAAACAATTCTAATTATTTTTTTCCCAAAAACAAAGGAATTATTGCCCTCAGGTTTTGATTTGGCCAATCAGGTAAAAAGATTTACTCATAAAATCCTGAATAACTACATAAAAATAAATACCAAACATTATGTGTACATTAGTGAAAGAATTCAAATTCAGCAATGATACATGAATTCATGTAACTTGTGATTCCACAGCTCATTGAATTTTATGACATTACATATTTCCTCTTCCCCAGATACATTCACACACTGTGAATTTCATGTTAATATCCAAATTTTCTTCTTGGTGGAGAGACAGGAGCCTCATCACAGCCAAGATTACCATAGTGTAGTTGAAAATACATCTGACTTTAAGAGATTGTTCTAGTTCACACTTGACAGCAAAGCTGCAGCTTGGGCAAAGGGTGACACATAAATAAGCTCAGAATGATCACTGAAGAACCTGAAACATGCTGAACTATTAACCAAAACCAGACAGCACAATAGGTTAATCATTGGTTTGAAATTTTCGGTACTGGATGAATGACCAGCACAAAGAAGATTTCAGAGGACCAACAAGCATTATGTACCTAAATGATGCTTTTTTTCTTTCCTAGTAACAAGTAGAAGACCTTTGTTTCTTGTTTCTAATTGTGACAAGAGTCCTCAGTTGGCTTTCAACTTCTGTTTGGAGTTCTGAACCATTATCTTAGACAGACTGCATAAACTTGAGAACATTAAAGGCTTTTTATGTTAAACTTGCACAGTACCTAGGTCTTTGGGATCAAAGTCAAGAATTTGCATTTTTTTCATTACAACAAAAACATGTAAAGTAAAATTTGGTCAAGAGGAATCCAGTATGAATATAACACTTTTTGATCACTACCACGTATATCCTGGCTTAAAAGCTGGGAGGCAGGGCTTGTTCCAGTGGCTCAGAGATGGGTATCTACAGAAAAAAATCTACAGTTTGGGTGGAGGGAACTGTCTGGTTTGCTTTCCAGAAAGACTTGGTTGCTGAAGAGAGTCAGTTTACAGCAGTCACAGGACAATCATAAGGAGATATATTCAAAGGGTTGGCAGCTGCTGGGCACCTAGAGGAATACTTCTGGACTTGCTGACATGCCACCATCTTTTTTCTAATTGTAGCAGGAAAGGAAAGTTTACTAATCATTAAATCTATAAATGCATTGCTTTCAATTTGTTAACAGTTGGTTCATTCATTCACCACAACTCCAGTGGACTATGTTTGATCATGCTTCTGCTTCCTGAAAAAGTATTTTTCTAAAACACTATGGTAACCAATGCTCATAGAGCATGAAACCAAGCAACCAGATTTGTGGAATGTGTTTCTGGATAGCTTTAATCTAGCAGGAAAGAAGCAGAATGCAACATGTAGGCAACAGTCCCCTTAGTTAAAATGCTGCTAAGTTCTGTAAGCAGAATCTAGTTCTGTCCTCAGAGGATTAATAATAGTCATGGGATGGTGAATTCATGGAATCATAGAAAGCTCATCTCATTCCAGCTTTCCTGCCATGGTCAGGGATGCCTTCCTCTAGACCAGGTTGCTCAGAGCCCCATCCAACCTGGCTTTGAACACTCCCAGGGATGGGACAGCCACAGCTTCTCTGGGCAATGTGTTTGAATGCTATATACCTGATTGAATACAATGCTGTTCACAGAGCATGCAGAATCCTTGTCTTCACACAGTATGATTAATCTTTTTTTTCCATGCTCTGGGAGAGGAGTTGGGCTGTATCATGTCCCTAGGCCTTAATCATGCAAACTCTTACACCTGTATTAATCTGTACAATTAGCCTTCTCACTGAAATTGTAAGAACCATCCAATGTGAGCAAGTCTGCAGAGCTTTGTTGAGTATGAGAGCCTTAAAATCAAAGCCACCTACAATAGATATTGGGTTCTATTATGTAAACAAAGAATTAGTGCAGTAAGTTTTCTTTAAAATACTTTAGAGATAGTCTTTAGAGATAGTCTAAACAGCAATATATAACATTAAGATGAACTAAAACATTTGTCAATATGTCACTGTCTACCTCAGATCATTACCTTATGCTGGTGTCTACTGACAACTTGCACAAGTTTCAAATAACTAGCCAAGTGGCTTCTCCTATATATGGGGTGGATCTCCTAATAAATTGCCTCTTTATCTACATGGCAAAAACTTGTTTTTGACATGAGCAGTATCTACTTTAATTTTCTCCTCCATTTCTATCTGTCTTCAAAAGTATCAGCAATCCTTCCTGTCCAGGACATGGCTGTATATCTGGATGCCTAATGAAGAGCCTGAGATACACCACCAATTTAAATAAATAAGCCTAAGGACTGCTTTGCCCTCAAAGGATTTGGCAACATACTACAATAATAATAATGAGAAAGAAAATGGATATAGTATTTGTATATGCATTTTCAGTCACAAAGTAAATCCTAATCTTGAAGTGTTTATAGACCTAGCATACCACAATAAATAGCATTTTCATCAAAAATAGGCTTCCTATCACCATGCTGTTTTGTTGTAACCTCTTTTTCTGTTTTTCATTCTGAAAACCTTTTCTTTTTTTTATTGTGGAAGAAAAATCACACATTGCAACTTTATATATAACAAAGTATTTCCTTTCCTTATTTTGGCAACTCCTCTCAAAAAGTCAGTACCTTTTGACTGAATGTGATGTGACCAAGCCCCAGTTTGCTTTGAATACTGGGGAGTTGCTTGCCAGCAGTGACTTCTCTTGTACAGGTGTCTGATCCATCCTGAGCTCCTCTGCAGATACTGCAGCAAGAGAGGAATACAGAATATTCCTGTGTGTAAGACAGAATAAATACTTCACTTCTCTCATACCTCATCTGTCTCTCATGAGGCCCTCTTTGGAACTAGGCGAATTAGGTTCTGGAGCAGAGGACAAGAGAGACTAGGATGGATTTGTGGGTGCTGTGAAAAATTAAAGCTCTTTACTGATAAGTAATACAATTTTTTTTCTGATTTTGGCATTGAGCATTGCACCCCTGTAGTACTGTAATAAACTGCAACTCAGAAAACTCGCTTCTGGAGAGGAAGAGTGATTGATAAGCTGCTGCAGTTGAGAAAGCAGATTCTACTACTGATATTATATTTTGCAATGTAAATCATAAAGTCTGCAAAAACACTCATGCAGAAACCAATCCAGCTTCAGGTAAGGTCAAACTGTGAGTTCCTAGAGGTACTATACACATAGGATGCTCACTATACCCATGTGATGCTTTAAAACTGGGATGCAACTGCCTGTTGATAACATGCCCAGGTGTGAATGCCTTTTCCACCCATAGTCTGAGTTAAACTACTCTTACCTGACCACTTAAATATCTCAGGTCACTCAAATCAGCAAATAATTACAACTAGGAAAATAGGTAGCTTTGCCTTTTCAGGATTTGTGAAAACATGGTCATCCATAAACTGATTTAGGTAAGAATTCAGGGCATTTTTTATATGATAGCTGGGACTAAATCCCAGCCATATATTATTTTCTGATTTAAACTTACAGCAGGGTGAAAACTGGTATTTCAGGTCCTGTGCCCTTTCTAGTTAAAGAAAATTTGCAAAATGAAACATCCATTTGATATTTGACATAACTTTGAACTCTTTAATGGCCATGTGAAAGACAGTTGCAACATTTACAAAACGACCTGTGACACTAAATAAAAACTATGCAAGGACATCCTGTTCTCAACAGGCTTCAGGCTCATTTTGCAAATAACAGATTTATAAGCTATTAGACATTAATTAAAATAAACTGATCAATTAATTTCAAAGTCTGATACAGATGAATAATTATCAATTTAATTAGTTGGACATTTCTTAAACACATACTGTGCATGGTATTTTTAGTATATAAATTTAGAAATTCTTCAGAAATTTTCTTCATTAACACAGTTACTATAACCCAAAATTTTCTTGGACCTTCCTGCAAAAACTGACACAAAAATGCATCGGGATTACAGAGGTTTGTAAAATATCATAAAACTTCATTTATAGTTGATAGAAAGAGTCCTTTCAAATGTTTAATGTGTTTCTAACCCATAGTTTTCTAGCTTGTGTTTATTTTCAGAGGCATCTCAGCCCCATTGCTTATCTATTTTCAGCTTCTTTTCTGTCCTGGGCACTGAATACAGTTTTGTTTTTTGGGGTTTTTTGGGGGAGAGATTGATATCTTTTTCATTTTGTTGGTTTGATTATGGTTTTGGTTTTTTTGAGGTTTTTGTTTGTTTTGTTTTTTTTTTTTTTTTTTTTCCTATTTTATTATTTATTTTTCTTTTTTATCGTAATTAAATTTGCTTAATCTCCATATAAATCTTTCTCTGAGTATATTCTGCCTTGCAGTTTGTCTGGATACCTCTGCAGCATCAGTTAGTGAGAACACAAGGTCACAGGTTTCCAGGGTACAACAATCCTTCCTGGGGACAGGAGAATTTACCAAAGGAAAGAGTCTCCAAAACCCCATCTGCCCTGGGAACAATCTCACAGAAGATATAAAAGGACACTATTTTCTGGACATTTTATTCCTTTCCAAATAAAATGTTGAGTTGATTAAAATCCAAGAGTTGAAAATTCTGGCATTTTCTGTAGGTTGTTATACCTTCAAACAATCTGTCAGATATTTCTGAACTACTCTTGAAACAGATACCAACCTTCATGGATCAAACACCAACCTCTTGATAGCCTAAACTTCCAAAAGTCTTTACTGTGTTAGCCAGAACATATCAATGTGTTTTCTTTCACCCAATTAGATATCATTTTCATTCCTGCTTTTTCCTCCTCTCATTTAGTATTAACCCATGTAGAATATTTTAATATTTAAGCGAGGTTTCACATTTTCCCTACTCTGTCTTGCCCCATCTTTATTCTAAGATGAGGTGCAATTTATCTGCTTGTTACTGTTAGAAGAGTTGTATGCAGGGAAAAAGATATTGCTCCGTAATCCATGTGGCCTGTATTTCATAATTCCTCATTGTTAAAATGTTTTATTTGGATTAGAGAGGTCCATTTGTTCTTCTTATTTCTGTTTACCTTTTATTGTTGGAATATAATCTAATCTAAGTATTTTCTTCCTCCTTTTTGCTCTCCTCTCTTCAGAGTGACAAATATACTTAATGATCTAGATTTCTATCATATTTTAACTTTGCCCAATACCAGTCCCTAAAGATTCCCACTTTTTAACGGGAGTACAAAACAAGAAATCTCAGTATATATATAATAAAATTTTTTTGCATTTCTTTGAATTAAGATAATAGATGAAAAAGTTTAAACTAAGTAATAATATTTTATCTATATCGCACATGTAGATATCTATAATTTTTTTGCATAATTACAGTAATATTACATAAACATTTTGTAGGTTTTTGCACAGAATAATTTTATTTGGTTTTATTTAGAATCTGTATGCTTTTTCCAGCATACCTTTTTTTTTTTTCCTAGAGGAATAAGCAGATTCATGATCAGTACATTTGTAACAAATTTTGATAGAGAAACATTAGAAGCTGTAATGCTCCTCATAATATATTTTGTTCAGTTCAGAGATAAAATTCATTCACTTTAAGTGTATCAAAGGATATTTATCCTGCTTAAACTGAAAATCCTAATATATCTAACCATGGAACTACATGCTTGTAGGCAAGTCTGTTGGTTAATTTAAGTCTCCAAGCAAGACTTCTCCACTGCCAGTTCAATTAATTCTTAATTCAAAGCAATGTGGTGTTTTTAAACTAAAATTACTTTTATATAATTTGTCTAAAAGAATACATGTGAATTGAAGCCTAGAATGTCCATGTGAACAGAATGTGAACAATATTCTGCAGTACTTCCCAATAAAAATAGGTTAACAAACGGGGGGGTGAGAAGGAAATCCCAGCAATTCAGGGCACAGGTACATTGCTATTAATGGGCAGCATTGATCAGAAAAATAAAACACTGACTTTCAGATGCTACCAAGATACTATAAATGCTGTGATTGTTGGCAAACTTTGACAATTAATTTGCTTGCTTAGCTGTTGTGTGGAATTCTGGCATTGAAATCCCGGTGTTAAGAGCAGTTCACAAACTACGAAGAACGGGAACTATCTTTGTGTGAGACTGGCTGGGGTGGGGACTAGGAAGGCATGGCCTAAGCCTGAGCACCTAGAATTGCTACTTCTTTTCCAAAGTGGGTGACACCATCACATCCATAAATGTAAGTCTGAAGTGGGAGTACAAGCAGGACTCAGAATAAGCCATTAAGCCTGTTATTTTTCCCCCCATATGCTGCTTAGGGGCAAAACATAGTAGTGCTCTATGCTAGAAACAGAAAAAGCAATTCAGAATCTGCTCCATAAGAAGAAAAAGTTATTAAAAATACGTCTTTTTGGTACTGCTTGAAGTGTATAATCTGTTTTTAAAGTGCTGAGCACAATATAAATGCAGATTGTGCTAGATTCTACTAACCAAAAAGCCTAGTCACAGCGTTATGACAGCTTTATGACATTTAAACATCATAGCATGTGAAAACATGGAAGAGATGGCAGGTGGGAGGAAGTACTTGATATTCAAGAGAAAATATTAATGGATGTGTCTAAAATGGAACTACTTTTTAACATGTCATGCTTAGGAATATTTGCATAATATTATCCTTTAAATTGCAGTGTGTACATATTAATTTCACAGTGTCACTCCCAATAAGTCTGGCATCTGTACATTCAATGGGCCCAGTCTAGCACACTTGCATCTCTTTATCACAGACGTTTGGAGTCTCAATTTAACAAGTGACTCAAAAGGAAGACAACCCAAACAGGCATAAAGATGTTGGGGATAAATGGAAAGCCCCCAAACACATTATGTTCTAGGAGACCATGTCTTGCAATGTGAAGAGTTGTCCCAAGCTACCTTCTGCCCCTTCCTCAAATATGCTGTTTCTTAAATTACACTTCTTCCTCTGGATAATGCCTGTTATCTAAGTACTCAAAGTCCAAAATCTGTTTGAACCTGCAGAAGAGGTGAGAAAGAAAGGAGAACAGAACAGTTTGGAAACAGGCAGCTTAAAAAAAGCCCAAACAAAGAATCTCAGTGATGAAGAACAATAAAGCAAAGCACAATGCTCCATATATGCCCTTAGTGCTTGGTGTTATAGAGTTCCCAGCACATTTTTACTTTTTCCATTCTGCACTCTCCCCCTTTCCCTAGGAAGTACATCATTAGATGCGTGTGAAATGTGGCTTTATTTTTTCTTTCTCCAGTTTTAAAAATATTATGCTTTTTTATTTGCAGAATGAGTCAGGCTGGAAGGGACCACAGTGGGTCACTTGGCCCCAGCCCCCTGCTCAAGCAGGGTCATCCCAGAGCACATGGCACAGGGCTGTGTCCAGACAGTTAAATGCTCAATAGAAATAGACAAAAAACCCCAGAGCTGTATGTGTCTGATCTCATTATCAATCAGAACAAAGTCTTCTCTTCTACATGGTGGCATTTTGGACTTTAGTTTGGTATCCATTTGCAGTGGAAAGCAGGAATTGTTACAGATCCTGTAAGCCCAGGCTGAAAAATGAGTTTTTTCTTGTACTACGTGCCACACCATTAAAGGCAAAACCACCCTGCAATATTTAAGGTTTCTACTCTGTAACTCTTAAAACATGAAGAGAACATTGCAGTCACTGAGACACAAGGAGACTAAGACACACATGTGAGTGTGAATTTGAACACCACCATTTTCTAACAGGTCCCTGCCACCTTAGGTATTCAGAATGACACATGGGGAGCACATTTAGACCTGTAAATCTGCCATTCACTTGCTCTCATATGTTTCCCTTTGTAACATAAGCAACTTCCACAGAACTTAACTTCTTCACAGTGTAATTTCTATTTAAGAACGAGATGTGCCTGCTAAAAAGCATTTTGTTTTGTTTTGAAACCATAGTAAGCCAATAGGATACAGAATCTTTAGGACATATTAACATCTTAAAAGAAAATTGGCAGAAAAAACTATAATCTCACTTATTTAATTTATTATAGCTGTTGGTCTTTCCAACAGAGTAATTGTAAAAAGGTTGGAAAATATTTTAACTCATTTTTATCAAGCCATGCCTCCTCATCCTTTCTAGAATTTTCTTCCTTATTATTTCCTTAATTTCATTCAAGTAGATCAGAAAACAAAGTTGTCAATACTGTGTAAAAGCTATCCCCAGAGAGGGTTAGAAAAATGATACTGTTGAGAAATCACAAGAAAATTGTAGAACAGCTGTTTGTCTTTGCTATATATAATGAAAATTAACCAAAAAAACTTCAGACATAAAAGATGCAATAATAAAAATAGCATGCTGAAGATACCAGTTTAAACTACAAAATAATACTGCAAGTATATTTAGGTGAAATTTCCCTTGAATGTTCCAGGAAAAGCTACTTAAAACTAAGCCTTTGGACATGTGACAGTTTTTAAGATGCTGTAAAAATGAAGCAAGTTAGTATCTCATGCAGTTATTCATTTTGAGAAAATGCCAAAGCCACAATAGTTATATCTCTACTGTTCCAAGATGAGGCTTGTAGCTCTCAGCTCCTGTAGCTTCTGACATCCTGCTGCCTGGAGATATTTGAGGGAAAAAAAATCACATACATTATCCTATTTTTACATGTCTGACTAATTTCTAAATGTAGATTGGAAGCTCTAAAGAATGAAATCAATGAGATGGTTCTGCTGAAATCTTAACACTTCAGGTAACCAATAGTTTATGTTTCATTTGCTGCTTCCTTATGAAAATAAGAAAAAATAGAATGAAGAAAAAAGACATAAAAAGCAACTGCCTTAAAGACTTGCTTTACAATTGTTTAAAAGGTGTGAAATAATTTTTTCAGACTTCCTTCTCCTTGTAATAATAATTGTAACAATATTGCATAGAGGATGATATTAAAAAAAAAACAAAAAGAAGAAAATACTTATTTTTGAGCAGTGGTTATTCTTTCTTTTAAAAACATTGTTTGAAGTCTGAAGTTGGAATGAGCCTTTGAAAACATCCTGTCGAACTACTGAGGCTACAAAGTCAAAGAGAGCATGAAAGGAGGAGCTCTTTCATACTCACACCCAACTGATTAAGCATTAATGAAATTATCAAACTTTGCAAGACTGATGGCAGGAGAAAAAGAGTTGCCAAGTATGCTGAGAGCCTGACCCTGCAAGAGGCCTCCTGTGCTCATACAAAGATCTATCAAAATCTGCCTTTTCTCAAAACAAGGGCTTGCTCTGTCTGGATGGAGCTCCAAGAGCACAGCCCATATATGTGTACTCTGACAATGTTGTATGGAACTTTGCACAGGAAACATTAAAAACATTTTAATTGGTTAGTTAGCCTAAGGCTCTATGGTTGGGCTTTGCCAGGTCTGCAGACATAGAACAAAAAGTGACACCAGGTATTCCACACCCAACAGAACCTATCATTCCAAGGGTGTATTTGATTTGAAATGATCACAAAATAATCTTATTTTTCTTTAAGAAAGGAAAGTGGCAGAGCTGCTCGAAGGGAGAAAGGGGTTTGGATCCTGACCTCTCAAGTGTACACAGTGCGCCAGGACAACAGCCCTAATCCAGGAATAAATGTTGGATTTCCCTTCCCTAACCTATTCCCTCCCAAGGAGTGAAGCACACACTCCTTTTATTCTTCAGGGGTGGTTCCTATCCCCGCCAGGGTGAGATCTGCACAGGAGGGGCTGGGTCCACCTAAAGATGTGTTTTAACTGTGTGGGTGCAGGATCTGACTCAGCACACATCAAACGTGTGACCCAATATCCTGGTGATAACCTCCTGCTGCGAAAAGGGAGGTTATGTGTGCTAACACCCTGAAGAAAGTCACTCAGGAGTAAAATAACTTGGAGAGATTTGCCATACAAGTCATCCCCAGGACTGAGCATAGCTGACCAGCAGATATTGCTACATAAGAAATGAAAATGCAAGCGAATTTAGGACTAGTTAAATAAAAATACTGCTAACAAAAATATATATACAAAGTTAATATCAGTTCTGGGGTCTTCTGTTGCTGATACAAACAGAAGAGAAATACCCTCTTAGCAAACTGAAATGCCACAACAGCAAAACCCTCAAGACACCTTTTTATAATCACTAGTACCAAAATTCATATTCTTGCACATCCAAGCTGAAAAAGAAACAGCCCTTCTAACAAATTGAGGCCTCTCTCAAAAAATGCACATATTCATATATTCTTGTCACCAATTAAAACAAAGGGCCCAGAAGGGCAATTATTTACTGCTGGGAATTATGAAAACTTTCTCTGTATTGTTATTTTCAATAGTCAAAATATTTAGTCAAATGAATGAAATTGCATTTTTGCATTTTTTAAAAAATAAAAGTGCTGCCTTTAAATAGACCTTTTGCACTCACTCAGAGATTTGTGGAATTTTGAGTACAAATGTGTGCAAAGCCCTAGACTTGCTGAAGAAATTACTCCTGCTTTTTTATTGTTGTTAATTTTTCAGGGGCAAACTGAAATAGTTTCATCTGTACTGATTCTGTATGAAACTCATCCTTGAGCACAGAAACAAACACACAGTTTTATGCCATACAAAGACTTCAGAAAAACAGCAATATAGAAACCACCACATGAGATGAAACCTGGGGCTCATAAGTCCAGAACTGGATTTCTGAGAGAGCCAGGACCAGGTATTTACAAGGAGGTTTAAGTGAAGCACAATTAATACAGAACCACTGGTTTATTTAATTCCAGCTTGTATGACTTTTGATTTATAGTTTGTGAATAGATGTCCTTATGCATCTAAGACCTAAGTTGAGAGTAATTAGGTGAATCCTGTGGTTTTGTTCAACACTGTCAACCAGATTCTGTTTGCGAAAACTGTGAATCCAATTTTCACTCACAATGGCTGTTCCTTAGAGTTTGTTCTGTATCTGCCAGTAATTTTATGAGCTACAATAGTCCTAGCTTGCTAAAACCTCTGGGTATTTAAAAAAAGCATCATTGAAGTACAGAAAACTTCTGAAAGAATTGCCATACCATTTACCAGAGCTCCTATGGAATACACATCTAAGATTTTTTTTTGCCTCAAAGTGGTTATTTAGAGCTTTTATTATTTCATACAGAACCCAAACTTACTCCTTGAAATGAAAATATAAGATGCCACCAGTTGTTTAAAATATTTAAACTTAAGAAATTAAAAACTAAGCCTTTTCCTGTTGGATTTTCTATATTATAGATAATTTCTGGTTCTCAATTGGTGTACTGCATAGAAATTATGTAATAACAATGCAACCATACTATTAGAAGAATTTCAAAGTCCCTGAGAATGCCAGTAGCCCGACAATCTTTAAAATACAGCTATTTGTCAGAGTGTTAATTCTTGTAAGAATTGTTGCTGATCAAATATCTATGGAAAATTCTGCTTTTGGACAGTATTGCAACAGCACCTCAGTATCTCAGTCACCAGGCAGCCTTGCAGGCTCACAGTGTCCTACCCCACAAATATCAACAGAATCAGGGGCTCACCAAAAACCTGAATAATCTTTAGAATACTTTGATTCACATTTTAAGTTGGTAAAGAACAATGAAAAGTGCCAAACCAGCTTGTATATCAATACCAGAATTAAAGACCAGCACTGCCCTCCATGCTGAGCTGCTGGTCGTCACCTGGATTCAGCCAAGCCTTTTACTTCATCACAGACATGATCATTACATATATATATATATTACACAATAATGCAATTAATTCATGGAAACTCATGGAGTATGTGCAAAAATATATTGTGCTCATGGAGCAGAAGTATCTACTGTAGCCCATTTTTTTTTTTTGTACCTCATTTTTTGTAGCATTTTTTTTGCTCATTTTCTATTGTACCTCATAAAGCCTACAAGGATCAACATTAAGGGCCAAGGGCCACAAACGAAGTCAGCAAGGAGAGCAAACAGTTGAGAGAATCACAGGATGGAAGAGATCACTGGATTGGAAGAGATCTCAAAGATCGTCTTGGGCCACTTCTTGAGCTTCTCCAGTTTGTATGAAACTTTTTTGGGGGATCTAATCTCTGCCTTTGGACTTTGCTTCTTGAAAAAGATGTCACTGACTGCCAGACATATTTTATCCTGGGCAATCTAGGCAATCTTTGAGAGTGGTGGTCAAAGAAAGAAAGTATGGAAGGTGTAGGGATGAAGTGGGAGAAAGTAATTTGTTCACAGAAAATAAAGTTCTGATGATGAATTTTATTTCACTCTTTTAATTAAAGTAATTTTAAAAAATTGTCCTGTCAAAGACATATTTGGGGAAATCTTTCTAAATTACATTGATTTTTTTGTTTCAGAAAAGTGATTAATGATATTTAAAGAGAGATTGTTAAAAAAATAAATTAAATTAGCTATTTGAGCCATAATGATTTGTTTGCTTGGATATCTCATATTGATAAATAAACCAATTATTATTCCAAATCAATCAAAGCATTACAATTTCATTACAATTTATATCTGTAAGGCAAACACCATGACAAATTCTGGTGAAGGAGATATCTTGATATAAGAAGAAAAAGATCAGACAATATCAACAGCCATCTTTTTGCTAGAGCTGGTAAAGTTAATGGATTCATTTATTGTTAATAATTATATCTATCACTGTTTTGAACAATATATCATAATAAATTCCAGAATAATGAATCTTGGAGAAATGACTAATTTGGATATGCAAAAGACCCAGAAAAAGAGAGCCCAGATGTTGGGGGCAAAAAGAATTTTTTTTGTTTTGTTTTGGTGGGTTTTTTTTTCCCTTTTGGTTCTTTGATCAGAAGTCCAAACTTTTAATATGAAATTCTTTTGAATAATTCTTAAGAATAACATTTGAAATCACTAAGTAATTTTAAACCAAGATTTTCTCCTTCTTTGCAAGCGTGATTGCAGACTTATTTCCAAACAAAACCCAGGAATATCACACTAGTCACCCAGGCTGAAGCAGATATCCATTTTTTTAAAGGACATAAAAGATATTGGGAACAATTTGTCTAAAAAATTTTCAGGAGATGATCCAAAGGGATGAAATTTCTCTTTGGTGAACTGAGACTGAGAAAGCTTTTTAAGTGTTGGCAGCACCACAGAAAAACCCAATGTCAAGAAGTTAGAATAATGAGAGGATGATCAAAGAACAGTTTATCTGAATTAAAGGTGAGATTAACAGTACTGATAAAAAGGTAGAGCTATGGACTATTTTAACATAAAATAAGAAAAATACTTGCAAAGGAACACCATGTCTTATTTATTATTTTGGCTGTATTTGCTTATTCTAGCCAGGGCTAAGATAAGCCTATAAAAAAAGCACAAAAACTTTTAATCTAAGGCAAACCACATCTACATACTGTGAACATAATATTCCATCCAAAATAGCAACTTTAATTCATTTTTTCCACATCATTCTATTAAAAAAAAAAGGATAAAAAATTATCATATGTGTGTAGGCAACATTAAAGCTGCACTGCATGTAAATAATATTGCCCAAGTCTCTCATAATGATAAAAGAGGTAGACAAAAAGGTGTTTTCTGCAAATTACCTACAAAAACAGCCAGTCAAACTGAAATTCCACAGGTAAAATACAGAATTCATCCTACAAACCTAGGCACAACAAAAGTGTAATTTGGTGCTTTACCTTATATTTTGATACCAATGAAGCCAGATCATTACCTCTAAATTCATTGATTTCTGATTTGTATTTTGTTAATATCAGAAATGGTGTTTATAAATTTCCAAAGCCATCTCTACTTCCCAACAGTCACTAGAGCATTGCTTTGCCATTCCCATGGTGTTAAAATACCATCTCTGGATTTCTCAGCAGATGGTTTTGTTTGTAATGCTAAAATTCTGGTAAGTAGAAAGGAAGTAGATAGCAAAAAAAAGTTCCACTTGTAAGACTTTGATAAAAACAAAAAAAAAACCCCACAAATATCAATGTGAAATGTGAGGAAACAAGGAGAAAAGAAAAGAAGGGAAAGAAACAGTAAAAGTTCAAACACCTGGAAAATGTAGTAAATTTCCTAATTGAAAATTATAGCATTCAAAATTGTAACTGTCTTGCTTTTGAGTTTTTTAAATTAAAAACTAACAAAAGCTTTTTGAATATATTTAGAATAGATTTTGCAAATTTTATCCAACAATTAAGAACAACAATCTCTCAGAATTAGTTGTCAAATGTCTGGAAAATATTTTTTCTGAAAAAAAAGTATGACTATGAATATTTGCTTACCTGGTCAGTGTAAAGAAAATTCATTGGCCTGAGCAGAACACATTGTAAAAGAAACCTGCAAAGCAGAAAAAAAGCTTCATTATAATTTATTTATCTCTCTCATATTTTTGATGAAAAATTTAGTAATGAGTGGTTATTCTTATATAGAAACTGCAAGCAGCAACATCATTCTAAATAAAAAGCCTCTTAAAATCTAGCAGGTTCCTGTTTGTTCAGAAGATTCCTGACTGTGTTGCAGGATTACATTTATAAACAGCACTAAAACCAACAGACATACCAAACCATGCTATTCAAAGAAATGTTTGAGGTTATCTGTTACATAGGTAGAATCAACTTTTGTATATTTTTATTCAAATCCAAATGTATAATTATAACTATATGATAATGATATTATTATAAGATACTCAGATGTTCAGATGGTGAAAAGGCAAGCATTTCTTATTCAATGTTCTTCAAGGAACTGAAATATACAGAGTTACTTTACTTTCTATAATATTTTAAATAGATATATAGTCAAAAGAACATTATTAAGACAGCTATGTGATGAATATTAACATCAAAAAATGCCAAGTTTTTAGCCTTCCTGAGCAACATTTATTTTTTCAATGAGTACAGAATATGCTACAGTTCTTAATTAGTCACACAGTATTTCCATGGGAACTCCTCTTCAGCCTATGCACAAACAGACATTCAAGAAGTTCAAGCACTGATATTTTGTTAAATTTCATTGATTGACCTGTGGTCTGGAGAGACATTAAATAAGTAGTATTCAAATCCTCATAGAAAAAGAGGGTGATAATTTTGCTATGGTCCATATATTCTAATCATGAATGCTTTGACTGTGTTGCCAACACTGTACAACTCAAGTTCAGCAAATTCCTTTGCAGGAATAACATTGCCCCAGATGAGTTCCTCAGTGCCAAGAAATTAGGCTGAAAACTAAATACTTAATTTGGATCACATTGACTCATTTTTTGCAGAGGACTCAGAATTATACCAGACTTTATATATTCAAGGCCCTGCTCTAAGATTTCAGTTGAAAACAAACACCGAGCACATTGCAAATAATTTTCTTGATAAGCAAATATCTAAAAAGTGTACTTGGGTTGTATATAATCTTCAGAAATTCTGTTAGGAAGAATGATATCTGCCAACACTATCACCAGCTCCAGTGCTGGAAGATGCAGATGATCCTTCTCAAGGTCAGGGAATAACTGGCAGCACATCCCATCCTTTCCTCATACTAGTGTGACAGAAGGGTTTTTTGGGGGTGTTTCACCAGACATTTATTGACCCCAAAGAAAGAAACACAGTCTCAATCCTGGACTCTGGAAGCTGAGTCTTATAATAGGAAGTGTAAAAACAATGTCAACAGAAGACTCTTGAAAAGGATTATGGTGACACAGAAAGACAGTTCTTTCACCTCTCTACCAGCCCTCTGAGAGAGAAGTTTCTGCCATATGGGACATCATTCCATGCAGGTGTGTTGGCCAACATGCTTTACATCTTTCACTAAAAGGGAAACCACTGACCATGATGCTGGGAATTTTGGAATGGACCAAAAAACAGCAACAAGAAAAGGTACAGACAACGTGCAAACCCTGTCAAATCAGCCCAGTATTCAGCAAAGCCTAGAGAACATCTTGCTTAAAATAAAGGTTTCTCTTGTTACACTAGCATCTTTCTGATGTAGTCAGGCTAGTTTATCTAAATTCAGAAACTGTGATTTAGGTCAGACAACTTTGAACTGAAAGGATCATGTCCTCACTATTTCCTCAGCCATCTGCCTGTTTGTGACTTTTGAGAACATCTATCTCATTTCAGAAAGACTCATTATGTGAGTCCTAACCACAGCCCTGCTATTGGGTTTGCACCAATGGACTGTGCATGTAACTGTAGATAAAACAGTTTCCCTGCTCACATCTAATAGCAGGGAAACAGTTTAACAGCAAGAGAGTGTGAGCAAATGCAAAAATAGGGAAAAGATGACTGATGATGGGACAAAGAATAAAATAAACAGGTGAGTGTGTTTTTGCAAGATTTGCTTAATAATCCTTTATTCTGAGGTCTTACGTGGGAATGAGATCTACTATGAAAAAAAAAAAAAAAAACCAAAAAACCAAAAAAATCTGAAACTAACAGAAAATATAGCCAGCATCTGTTCTGTTTAAGAAAGCCATGCTTGCATGAGAAGGCCTATCACTATGTGCACCAAAAGACAGCAGCCTTTGCCACTGACTGTTTATCTCTCTTTTCTCCTGACAGTGTTGTTAGGTCAACAGTTATGTCCCACCAACCTCAATCACTCGTGGCTACACTCCAGTACCAAGCATGGATGCTCCTGATCATTACATTTGTTTAGCATTAGAGAGCAAACTGTCCTTGTTTGACTTCTGGGTACTTCTGCTGTTCCTTTCAGTAACAACATGATGCGCATGAAAACCTGCAAGAGTAAACGCACTCATAAGAGATGGGATGCAATTTGCAGATTTGGCCAGGTCCCAGAACTGTGGTGGCCACCCATCCCTGCTGATGCTGACATTGCTGCCAGCACTCCTGAACCAGCCAAAATCCCCGAACCTATGACTCTGCTCTGGGAAAAAAACAGCAGCTCCACTTCCTTCATTAATTGTGTCACAGCCTCTTTCAGAGCAAAAGATACTGCTCACTCCTCCTTAGTCAGCTTTTCTCTGCTCTGCTTCGAGAAAATAGTTTCAATTCTTTACCTTCTAGTGAATCACAAACAAGCTGTTATCCCACTTGCTCTGGAGGAACAGGCATCATAAAGTGTCTGATGAGACAGGGTTTTTTCACTTGTGATGACGTTCAAGAAAGAAATGAAGCAAGTTTCCCTTCTAGTTTCCAGACATAGTCACCAAAATCTTATTTTCAATTTGAGTACATATGATGTAAAAAGCATCAAGTTACAGGAACAATTACCATGTAGTTCTAAGAATTTTCACAATCCCTTTAGAGGAGAACAGTATTTTTATTCTCTTTTTATCCCTCAAACATTTAATAATAATCCTATTTTATGCATATTAATTTTAAGTCATAACGATAATTGGAAAGGTATTGATTTCAATGGGAGTTAAGGACTAAATACCTTTATATGGAGCCACAGCCTCCATCCTATTAAATCTCTACATTTATTGTCTGCACACAAATCTTTATAAAGCAGGCATTACTCAAGAAAGAACTCAAAAGCAAGAGAAAAGCCCAATTAACAAGGAATTCAATGCAATTACGGAAGTTCGGAAGTTGCCTGGGGTGGTGTTTGCCTGTAAATCATTGGGGAAGATGAAAAGGGAAGAGTTTGTTTCATCCCCACTTTCAAAGTATTATTTTCACTTCAGGTCCACATTGTTAATTTTTAAACCTGAAGTATCAGGACTTCTACAAAGTCAGGGGTTAGGAACAAAGATGCCATTAACTGGGTTTCTGGGGGATCTTTATTTTGCAACACTCATCAGTGCTGGGGTTACTTTTATCAGTAGCTGGAGCTCTTGTCTGTAGCTCTTGGATGTTTGTACATAATTAAACTGGCTTTTCTGACCCTAGTCCTGTAGACATAAAAATCGGCTCAGCACAAACAATCCTGGAATGCACATTATCATACCTGAACTTCTTCCATCCCATTCCACATCCATTTATGTGAAAAAGGGAAAAGAAATAAGAACAGAGAGCCCACAGAAATGCACGCTAGATAATTAAAGTAAGGACTTTCTGAAGTATTAAAATCAACCTTATTCTATTATTATGGACTCAAGTCTTCCTATAAAAAAGGCTTTGTACATCCTCCACCTAACCGTGGAGAAAAGAAATTTATCAGTTTAGATGCCTTCTTAAAAAAGTTGTGGGAACAGGAAGCATCTCAGTTGAATACCTTTGTGGTAGCATCAAGGCATTTCAGGACAGCACAAATTTCACTGCACGGTGGTTTTATGGCCTTTTTTGTGTAATACTTCAATGGGCTTCATACACCTTACGCCAGCAACACACTTGGCTGGTTACAAACACAATAACAAATATGTCCAGTGAACTTTGAGAGCTGCAAATTCCTGCCTTTCAGCATGCCTCTGTTTTAACCCCTGTCTCAGCTACCCACAGCTTTCCAGCTTGGAATCAGGTTCCTGTTCTCAAGGTGGATTCAGATATTCCATGATACAACACTCTTGGGGTCAAGATGTTTGTTTTCCCTGTTTTTATCCATAGTACTTCCCTAGAATACAACCAGTAGAACCTAGCAAGTGTTCCCAGGGTGCCCCCAGTGCTCCTAGGACACTGGTAATTCTACTCAACCAATTTACACATTTCAGGAGGAAAAGGCTAATGATACTGGAGATGGTAATAAATGTATGCCAAAATAGCTAAAAAAATCAAATCCTCTAAGTTTCATCAAAAATGCTGACAATCGTTGAATTTAAATATTTAACAAATATCCCTTTTTTAATGCACGTATCCAGCTGAACAGGGTCAATCTGAAAAGACTGAGAAGTCATATTTAATTTAAAAGAAAATGTAAAGAAGTCACCTACCAGTACCTCAGGTACTAGTAAACCTGGACTGGATAATTTTGTAGGCAAAAAAAAAAGGTGTTCATGGTATTTTTTATATTTCAAGCAAATACTAAGGTATGAGAAGAACCAAACTCTTTCCCTTTTTTCCCTCCCTCCCTCCCTCCCTCCCTCCCTCCCTTCCTTCCTTCCTTCCTTCCTTCCTTCCTTCCTTCCTTCCTTCCTTCCTTCCTTCCTTCCTTCCTTCCTTCCTTCCTTCCTTCCTTCCTTCCTTCCTTCCTTCCTTCCTTCCTTCCTTCCTTCCTCCCTTCCTTCCTTCCTTCCTTCCTTCCTTCCTTCCTCCCTCCCTCCCTCCCTCCCTTCCTCCCTCCCTTCCTCCCTTCCTCCCTTCCTTCCTCCCTCCCTCCCTCCTTTGTGTTATAAAAACCACAAATCATTTAGAGGGATTTTCATTATATAGATTTTCAAATTTCTAAAAAATAATTATTTTGTGAATGGTTGCCTCAAAAGCATTATACAAAAAAATTAATCAAGTATTTTATTAAATAATTTGAGTTCTTCAAGTTTTTTGCACATTATGACTGATTTTATGGGGAAAAACTTAATTTTTCTTTCCCCAGTGAGATCTATTCTACTTTGTAAGGCTTCAAGCTCACTTCAGTTCTTAAATTAGGGATAAAACTGGACTCAAACGTTGGCTTTGTACCCAAGCAATGACCAATTTATCAACACAAAGCTTATATAACTGTTTTCATTTTCTTAGTAGTAGTTTCAGTCACTGCTGCAAAAAGAAAGTACCAAGTCTTTTCAGTATTTTTTACTCCTAAAATATTTAAACCAGTATTGATTTTAATATATTTTCTAGGGGTTGAATTGCCCTGTGAACCCATTTTAGCAGAAAAAGAGAGAAGTAAAACCCCCACTGCATTTGGAGGAGGATTGGAAGGCACATCCACACCTCCCACAGAGTCAGCATCCCCTGCAGCTCACTCCCCATGGCAGCTACTTTGTGGGGCACCCAGAGCAGATCCACAGCCAGGCAACCCCCCTGGAAATCACCCCCTTCCTCTCCCTTCAGCAGGCAAACAGCAGAATTCTGCTTTTCTCCTCTTCCTTGCAGCTTCTCCAGGGTCCAAAGTGTTCCCCAAGGAGAAGAAATCCCTCATCCAAATGCTAGCAGGAGCAAAACTATTCTGTTCCAGAGTGGTGAATACAAAATACTACACAGGAATAGCTCACAAACTGATCTATCTTAAATACCTCACTATAGGTGCAGAACAACTCCATTAAACCATACACGAGAAAAAAAAAAAAAAGCACATCCTGCTCAGCCCTGGCTTATTACATTAGCATTTCTTTTTGATTAAAAAAAAAATCCAAAAAAAACCACAGAAGAGTAAGCACTATATTAGTTATTTATCTAGTAGAGTAACTTGGTTAAGATTTTTGGCATTGGTTCAGTTGAGCTTTGTAATTTGTCTTGTAACATTTTTCAATATACCACATGAATGGAAAGCTGAGTTTCAAAGAACAGAAAAGCCACAAGTTACATAACAATGGCTGCAAAGTGGAATTTTTTAAAACTCATAATAGGTATAATTAGCTCAATAGAAAATAATCACATTATGTTTCAGTGCATCTTTAAAATGTTCCAGATGTTTTATGTTCTCAGTGCTTCATTTGTATTTAGTTAAATCCTTCTTAAACAAGGTTTGTACAGGAACAGTACATAGACCTGACAGCTAAATGTCAAATTGCTCATTTTTTCACTAGTGTGATTAAACAGGAGAAATTTATATTCTTTTTGCTGCTCACCCCCTCGAACAAGCCAAACAAAAACCTCATTTGGCAAATCTATCCAAATATAGTGTTATACAGGAGGTGAGATGGGATGACATGTCACTCTGTACTTTTGTTTTTTTCTATGAAAGTGAAGATAGTCTTAGCAAAGCAAAGAAAAACACAAAACAATGATAAAGACCTCTAAGCCCTGAGATTCTCAAAGATAATTCTTGAAAATTTCATCTTCTAAATCCAGTCAGATACTCCCTGTACTTACACTTTATCCTAAAGATTATCCTCTACCTTAAAATTTTGATATCTCTTAGAAAAATTCCAGCTCGTCTTTCCCGGTACAGCTTCAATATTCCCTCTGCTCTCCTTTTTGTTGACTGCCTCATCTCTCGGTATTTTTCCACACAAGTCACATCCCCCACCCATAACTATTTTTGCCTCAGGAGGAACCTGTTGCCTCCATGGCCAAGCCCTTACTCACGATGCTCTTTGCCTTGTCCTGACGAGGGATGAGCCACGGCTCCATCGGTCGCCCATGGACAGCCTCTCATAGCCTGGCGCAGACAACTGGAGCTGGTGGAATTTACAGCACCACCGTGACCTCTGCCTTTAACCTTGAGAGAGCTCTGTTATCTCTAGAGCACTCTTCTTCCCTCTGCTAAAACAGACGGATTCCCTGCAGAGGTTTTTCAGCTGGAGAGAAGTAGTTCAATAATTATTCTTCTTCTGACTATTCTAATAGAGAAATCTCACACAAAATTATTTTCTTTGCTGCAAACTATAAATCTTCTGAATTCTGATCCTTCTGTGATGTCCTCCTCTGCACAACTTCATCCACAACATTAGTGTTTCACCAGTTAAATACAATAAATTGACATCAGTGTTTCAGTAGCTGCTACTGTGTTTCAGTAGCTGCTACTGTTACTCTCTCCCTCTTCTCCAACATAGTCTCCTTCTCCTTTTCTAACTCCCCAGGTGTATCTTGAGCTCTATAGTCTACCAGAAGAAAAATCCTCCTTCAGGAATCCTTCTTCCATCCTGTTTCCTGATTCTCTTCCATAGTTTTGTTCCTGTATGTCTGACTTCCAAAAAGAAGTATCCATTCTAGAAATATTCCCTCTTATGAAGTACTTGCTTGTGTTGCTCCTCCACTTCCTCCTCTTTCAAGGCAGAATTTCAGAAGAGCCTTCTCTCATACTCTGGCATCCCCTTGGACCAAGAAATTCAATATTTTTCTACTTTAGTCATGTCCAGCCACAGGTCAACTGCCTTCCACCAAGAAGAGTCTCTTGGTTCTTACACAAGAGCAGTTCAGTGCATTGCTGACATTTCCATCCTCTGAGGTTCACTGGGCCTCTGTCTCCCAAGATATTAATGAATCCCTGGTGCATGGATACTGCATACACACATTCCAGCCTAAACTCTGCTTTGAGGCACTTAGACAAGCTTCCTTACTGAATAAGCCAAGCACTTAACAAGCTTTAGGTATTTATGCCCACAACAGCCCTGTAAGAGATCCCTATTTTTACCTGATGGGGAACTGAGGCATAGGAAAACTACTTATGCTACTTAACATCAGGATATCTGTGATAACTCAGGAGCCACGACTAAGTCTCTGATAACCCAGACTAGAATGCCAATCTAAAGACCATTCCTCCAACTTCCTGAGTGATAAGGGTTCAGCAAATCTCATGTATGTAGATTTTCTCCTGCTGCCCCTGGAATGTTCTGTGCATAGATGAGCTATCTTAGCTGGCTTGAAAGCAAAAAATTTAGTGTATTTTCCTATACACCTTTAGACAGAAACTGGTTAGTCAGTAATATTTTGCTGTCTGCAGCATTTTTTAGTCTTTGATACAAAAATTGATGTTCCTATAGCTATAAACATATGCAGTTTAAAAAAAGCAAAGCTAAAAAAAAAGCAGACGAAAGGGCAGAAGAAAGAAACATGCTATGTGTGGTTCGGGTACAGAATTCCAAAGCAATTGTAAAATACATGCTGTTTTCAGTACCATCTCATTTCTTCTTAATTCCTCACAAAATATGTCTCATCACACCATACTGTTCAACGTCCTTTGTCAAAACTTCCATCAAATATGGAGCAAAAAATAAAAATTCTAAACATTGCTGTCTTCAGGACAGTGATACCCACTTTATTTACTGAAGTCTGGGATTTTCTCCCTGCACCTGAGTCTGTTTAAATGAGATAGCTCCACTACATCATGAAGAAATACTGCCTACACAGAGATAGCAGCCAGAGGTAGCCACTATGACTTTGCCAGTACAACTCCTCAGATATAGAGTTATTACAAGTTATTATCTCTATCAGTCAGGTAAGTCTGCTGAAGTGAGGGGAAGAGACAAGAGAATGAAGAGGAAAAGGTGATGAAAGCAAACAGTGCTTGTAAATCATGTGCCTAATAAGACAAAATCATAAATAAAAATTATTTCCAGTGAGCCAGTAATACTTCAGGAGATGAAATGTTTCTATACCTCACTAAACAAAATTTCTTTTTCCTAGGACTAAAACTGTAAAATCTCTATATCCAAGCTTATTTGAACTTCAAAACAAACCAAATATTCATTCCAAATAGCAGCAACTTTATTAAACAGGACATCAGCTTCACTGATGCTAATTACTTTCCACATCCCATGTACTGAGCTGGTCAAGCTTAGTCTATTGTTTACTCTCCAAGTTTCTCAAGGTAAGATGGAAATAACACCTGACAATGAGAAGTCCTTTTAAACAACTTAGACTGCATCTATAGTGGTTGTTTGGTCCTGTTCCCATAACAAAGCATGGTTTGTGCACAGCTGAAACATCTCTTATCTAGTTCACTTTATCATTTATAACCTACAAAGCAATAGCAAGAGTGTTGAAAATAGCAGCTTAAAATTATATCACCGGAATAGGAAGAAAGTTGTGCTCCAGGGAAGAAATAACTGTGTTCCTAACTCATTTATTATGATCATGAAATTGTTTTTGTATTAAAAAAACTATATAAATACTCCTGTATATTGTATAAATACTCCTGTAATGATCAAGAGGAAGTTTTGAGATTCATTAGCTTCTATAAATACTACAGCAGCAAATATTCTTTATGAGAATCTACAGGAGCATCACTGCTGGACTGCTTGGAACATTTCATACTTTTATAATGTACAGACAAGTCAGTTCTACCAATATATGTTATCCCCTGTTTCCATGTACACATCAGTGCCACAGTGTCCATTTATGTAAAATAGATCTAGATCAAATTGGCCCAATTTATGGATGTGTCCCAAGCTGCAGCTTTTAGGCTGGACCACACTGAACCATAAGAGAAAAAAACCCAACCAACCAACTAAACATTTAAAAAAAGGCCCTGTGTGCCCTGAAGTCTGGCACAATCTTAAACCATAACAAGGCCATAAGTATGGTATTCTCAAGTACCAACACACTAAAATGGATCTGGTTTAATATATCTTACAGATGGCAGTATTTTGCCACAGCAAGGAGATCTTGGCAGGGAAGCACAGAAAACAATAAAACTGAAGCTTTTAGAGCTGGATTTTCAGAAACTGGCCGCCATGTTTGAAGATAGTCTGGAAATAAAGCTTTTAATTTCCTCTGTAGCTGTTGCCAAGAACACAAAAAACCTTGAAAGGAGGAGATTAATGAAGTGGGTTGTGGAATGTAAGGATTTGCAGCAGCAGGATGCTCTGGTGTTGTCCCATGGCAGAGAAGACACTGAAGTTTGGTCTATTTGCAAAAATCTCAAACTACTGAAAGTAAAACTAACTACTAATCCCCCTTCAATTAATTAGCACAGGCTAGGGGTCTAGGGTACTCAGCCTTGCAGCACTGACAAAGTCCTTGTAGAAGTACAGTTGCATCTTTCTGACTTAAAGTTAACTTTCCATGATTCCTATTTATCTATGAAACCACCTTAACAGAGTCAGGAAAAGGAAAGATTGTGTGACTTAAAACTAGCGCCAAGCAAAAGCTGGACCTCAGTCAGCAGAAGCCTTTCCTTGCTTCCTGTGTCCAAAGCATTGCCCTTAGAATAATTCCTGTCTTTTGCATCTTCATCCTTTGCTCACTGGGATTGGGGGCTGCAGGGGCAGAGCCAGGGACAAAGGATTGCCAGGGCAGTGTGGTGCCAATCCCTCCCTCTCCAGCCCATTCCTGCAGCTCCCAGTGAGGTCCATGTGGCATAGCGGTTGCTCCCTCCTCTTCCAGTAGGCGGATTTACTCCTAACACCTTCCCACCCCTCCTGGAAGAGAGGAGGCAGAAGGCATGGTGAGTCACCGCTGCCTACCTGCACATCCTGTGGATGCACCACTTTGCCTCATCCTCCCCTCAGGAGAACTGGCAAAGTCCCACATGATGCCTGAGAGATTTCCACTTTGCAGCCTCTTACTGAAAGCAGAATTTACCATCTAGCAGGAAGAGCAAGTAAGCACAGAATGCTTTGTGGTTTGGTGGGCAAGGCTCCTGGCAAACATAGGAACCAGACCTTCTGTGGTCTTCCTTGCAGCACTCAACATACTGACTAAAAGCTGCTGGGAGCCTGCAAGATATCACAAGATAAACTCCAAAAGTATTGTAGGATTTAAAATCAGAGAAGAAAACATATGCATATCTCTGCACATGCAAGGCAGTACACAAACAATTGGGCAAAACAAACCTCATAAGAGTTTCCAAAGTTTTGCTTCATTTTCATCTATTGCTACAAGAAAACCACTGCACTATCATTAAGAGGAAGATCTTTCGCTTGTGTTCTCCAAAAGGCTCAGTAGTCCTTTGATTAAATAGGATTGGGAATCACTTCTGTAAAGCAGTCATCACGGTAATAGCAGAGAACCTCCCAAGTAAATTAGGTCTGCACTCTACAGCACCAACTCAATTGAGAGGAGTTATTTGCTCTTCAACCCATTCTTTAGTGTGGGTTTTTTTCCCTTTAAAAATGTTGAGAGACTGAAAAAATGTTTTATAATCATCACTCTGCTGCTGGTAGTGGAAATACTTTGTCAAGAAAACCTCTGGAAGCTGTGTTGGGAGAGAGTTTTTCCTATAAGATACTCATTTACTGAGAATAATATTTTCAAAAGCTAGCTTGTCATATCACAGCATTTTTCTTTTCATTTCCTTGACCATTTTATGTTCAAATAAAACTGTTCAAATGATCTCATCAGCTCCTGGGTTTGTTTTTTATATTTTTAGTTTATATTTTTGTATTATTTATTAAATTTCCTAGCTCCTGAAATACTAAACATGACTGCTGTCATAAGCAAGCAGTCACCCTGTTATCATCCATAAGCAATCTAGTCCCACTTGTGACATGTTCCAGGTTAAGGAAGAAAGCTAAAGGTTAAAATGAAGCCATGAAACATTGGATTTTGTACCTTGGTTTTATCCTACTTGAGTTCTTCCCAACAGCCATTGGATATACCTTCAGCTTTCAGCCTGTAGATCCTTCCAAGGAAACCCTGCCCACGAGGCAGATGAGCCAAGCCACAAAGAGCAGGGTGGTGCACATCACATACTGACATAAGCAGGTAACAGAGGGAAAGTTGCTGCTTTTTTTTGCAACACAATAGGAAAGTCTACCTTAAAAACAGCCCAGAGCTCATCAGAGATGGCTGAAATTCCAATACTTTCTCCAGTGAATTGCTCAATACCTTTTTCCTCAATCTGCAGTAGATGAGAGGTTTTTAAAAAATGAGCAAGCATGACTCATTTTTATGACCAATGCGCCACTCGCAAAACTGCTTTCCAACCAGATTGCAGTTCAAATAAGACATGTGTATTGTTGCAAAACAAAATATGCTGGCTGAACAGAATGTATTCATCTATATTAGTTTTTCTTTCTAAATCCAGCACACTGTGAGCTAAATTAATCTGCTGAGTGCTAAATTCATCTACTGAGAGCTACTGTAGATTCAGGGAAATGTTTTGAGTGCTGTAGCAAACAAGTCTCCCTCACTCAGGAGCCCTCTGTGGGCTGCTGGTGTTTTAACCATTTTGTCTGCTTCCAAGCAAGGGAGCAGCTGATAGACGAGGGAAATGCTCATTGATTTGCAGGGGCAGCCAATCAGCCCTGGAAGGAGGCACAAGCACGGATCTCTCCAAGTATGCATATTTATATGCAGCTGTCGTACCTACCTCTGAGTCTCCAGTGAATACCCAGTGCTTGTGTGGCCACCAGGACACACAATGCTCCCCTGCAGCCTGCTCTTGCTTCACTGTGCTAGGGGGAGATGCAATATACAGAAACACATTGCATTTTCCCTGGCTTGGCTACCCCAGCAAATTACATGCCTAATACGAGTACACTGTAGCTGCATAATAATTCTTAATCCAGAGGCATTTTTCAAAGGGCTGAAGGAAAAAAACCTCTTGCAAGAATATATTTTCAGTGGGGTTGGGCTACAACAATGGGATAACAGAGACAAGCATCTTGCCAACAATGTTGAAAAGCCCCATGGTACTGAGGGGAGGGTAAGGGAAAGAGCCTTCCCTGGTGCTGCTGTGGTTATGCATGGGCAGCCCCAGAAATGTGCCTGTGAATTGGACTCCTCAGCTCAGAGGTGGGGCACAGGGGTTAGGAAGAGTGACAGAGGGTTTTCCTTTTGTTTTAGCAAACTCTAAGACTTGAAAACATACCCCAAAAGAGAGAGGTCTGTGGAGTTGAAAGGGAGAAGTCCAACTGGAGATGCAGGTAGAGAAATGGCTCTGGGAAAAGGAAAACCCAACAATCTGACACTTTTAGGGAGGCTGGTGAAGTAAACATAGCAAAGATTCAGAGGAGATTGGCTAATTATTTAATGGTCAAGCCATTACTTGTTTACTGAAGTAGAATGGTATTTAAAGCTGTTTCTTACAGTCTATGGGCACACAAAGCTTCTGCAGGCTTCTATCAAAATCAAGAGCTGGAACTCAAACTGTGCAATGTCCAAAAAGAATCGAAACAAAACCCACAGCCTTCATGTACAGGTAAGAGTGGCTGCCTCAGCTCAGGCTGCCCACAACTGGGCTCATTGGCAAATCCCTTGAGGATAGTCTATCCTGGGATCATTTTCTTGGAGTACTAAATAACACAGAAAACTCCCTTCCCTTCCCTACTTGCTCAGACAAAAAAAAGTCACACTTGCTAACACTAAATGTTGAAATATAAAATAATTACAAACCAAAGCCATAAAGAAAAATTATATATATATATATATATATATATATATATATATATATAAACATCCCACTGTTTTGCTGGGAATACTTACATTTGCTACTCCCTTGCAAGCAAGCCACACTAAGACATAAAAGGGGAAAAAAAGAGACCAGGATAGAGTATTTTCACATCTGGTATTTACTGCTGAAAAAGAGTACAATTGGGGTTTATTTATTGTGGCAATCACATATAAACTTAACTCCTACTATGAAATTATTCTCATATTTTCAGTTCCAAAGAACAATAGAAAAAGGCTTCCTCTAAATGTTAAAAGAGAAATCTTCTACCTAGTGTATATAGGCTAAATAAAACTGCTAAGAAAGGTTGTTACAGAAATCTACGTCATTGTAAGATCAGACTCCAAGTGGTATTGTACCAAAATGATGAAAATCTTGTATGGATCAGGGAATGAAGCAAATGGACCTATTTTATCTTCCAGTTTATTACTGAAAATGGGTTTTACAATTTGCTGTGCATAGTTAAAGTGCTACCCAGACAAATTACAGCTGCTCTTTTAACCTGAACATGAGATGGCATGGTTCCAGCCAATCTGAAGTATGGTTTCTAGGCAGGATGTCAAATCTCAGCCCCCTGGGTTCCAGAATGATGGATTGAACCTTGAAAGTTGCAGCAGAGCAGCATATGTGATTTCTGTACTGTATTTTGATCACTCATGAATATATTAAAACATGTCCATGTATGCTAGTCAAAGCTTTGGTTTATTGCTTTCAACTATAGTTAAAAATAATTTTAAAAAAGTAAACACATACTAAATATGCAATGCTAATTTAAAGGCAAAATAACTTTTTATAAATTTGGGATTTTTTTTCTTTGTTTACTGATGAGGACATTAGCTAATGATGCAGTGAAAGGACACCATTTTAGAAGCTGTGTCTCTCATAGCTATCTGCATATAGTGCCTATGAATACAGAAGGAAAAAAAAAGAAAATAGAAAAAAGAAGTGATGAATTTTTTCATTATCAACTACTGCAAGTACATAACAATTAATAATTCTTAAAACAGTTTATGACATGCAAATACACTACCCAAATGTTAGATATCAGACACGTTCCTCCACCTGCTCATTCCAACGTTTCAAATGTGTCATAACTCCTTAATTTATTTTCCTCTCTTCTGTGTACCTTTTACCTTCAAGAACAATTTCCCTAAAAAACTATAATTAATCCAAGGAAAGATGTATCCCAAAGTGCTCCTTAGAAAGCTGGGGGAAGGTGGAGCATACCAATGTCATTACATGGAAGCTGTCTGGGACACACGCTGGCTGTGTGTTTGAGGAGAAGCTCCTTGGGCAGGAAATTCTCCTGCTCTGAGCTGAGTGTGCCTAACAGAGTGAGGGACTCAGGCTCAGGCTCTGAGTGCCATCCCAGTATGAAAATAAATCTGTTGATAACATCATCACATTGCGCTTGGACCCCACTGAAATCTTTAGCTCTTCGCATAAATGCACACCAAGGTTTCCAGAATCAGGGGCAGAGCACAGCTCCTAAAGGACTGGGGCAGATTCAAGGGGAAAACACACTTTTAATGGAAGAAAAAAAAAAGAAAGTGGAAAGTCAACATACATCAATTTTATGAATGATTTGTGCAGCTCAGCATTTTAAAAAGATCCTCATTTATGTGATTTTCAGCTGGTTGATGTCTGCCTCTAGGACATGGTTTTAAACATAGTATTAACATTGTGACTTTTCTGCTTTTTCAACTTCTATGGTTTTACTCTTCAGAATCCTCTTGTTTATGATGACAGAAAAAATACTTTGATTTTTAATTTAGGAACAGAGCTACCAAGTTCTGTTTTAAGGTTGACTTTGAATACTACCCAAAATACATATTATCTATATATTTTATATCTTGTAAGTACAAATAATACAATTTCAGAATCTGGTTGATTTGTGTTTCTGTAAGAGTATTAGATGACAGTCTCCTACATTTTTCAAAGTTATTACATTAGCCAAGGCCATATTACAGATTCAGACAGAGAACTGAGGCAGGAAGGCACCTCTGGAGATTGCCTGGGCCAGCTCAGCTCAGAGCAGGGTCAATCAGATTGCTCAGGGCTGTATCCATCAGATTTTAAATATCTCCAAGGATGGACACTCCACAGTCTCTCTGAGCATCCTGCTGCAGTGCTAACCACCCCCAGGTAAAAAGCTGCCATTTTTTCAAATTGCCTTTAAATAGAATTGCTTATCAACTTTTCACTGAATACCACTGAGAAAAGCCTGGCCCCATCTTCTGTACTGCATCACATTAGTTTTGTACACATATCATGAACATACTGTGCTGTATTTGAACATCAGAAACTAAAATGGCTAAGTTCATTAGCTTGCAAACATGCCTTCCCATCTTTCTGGTTAATTTTTAGCAGGCAGTTGAGGGCATGACACCAAGAACAAAATAAGGAAACAAATCAAGATGTTCTAACTTAAAAAGAAAGATGGCAGAAATTCTTATTATAAGAATTATAAGTATGCACAGAGAAACCAGACATTACTGCATGAGATTCAGGTTAGATCCAGATTTTTTGTAAGTTTCAAAGGAAAGCACTGAGCTTTCTTTAAAACCTAAGGTGTTTCAGGTGTGAAAAGCAACCCCTTTAGGTTTTCATTTGTTCTTCAAACAACACTCTGGACTACAAAATAGGTTTCAAAATTTTACCATATTTAAAGTTTCTAATATCTTTGTTGCTACGGAGCATTCCAAAAGAAGGACTATGAAGAAATACCTCTTAAACTGGAAGTAGAATTACACTGAAGTTAAAAGGAAGTTGCAGTCAAGTTCAAAAATTAATTCAATAGATGTTTTTAAAGAAGGTGTAGAAAATTAAGAATGTGACTGTCAGTCACTACTTGGAATTTGCAGTATTTTTGAAAGTTTGTATTTCTGAAAATTGATGATTCTATTTCCAAAAAAGTGGCTACCAGACAAGCTGCTACATTACTTAGCAGTTCACTTTTTTCTTAATGCCCTAAACCTATGTATGTTGCCAGAGTATGTAGCCCATAAATAAATCTACCAATAGGGTTAGTTAAAGCTAATTCATCAGCTATAACATTTGACATGAGGATCACCATAGTTAATTGATTATGCTCTATATCAAAGATAATTTTGAATGAAATCTGTCTAATAGAGGCTGCTGCTGCTCTTGGCCAAATGAATCACCACGAACAAATGGCCTCCACAGTTCCCCAACAATAGCATGAATTTGTCTTTTAACTTAATTGGATCAATTGGTATTTTAACTGGCCAGTTCTCCAGGCCTAGGATCCTACACTTTATCATCCTTATGCTGAATTTGGTGTGAATTGCTGAAGATTTCTTTCTTAGTTATTTCATTCTTTGATGTCCTACAAAACTGGGATAACGAAGTCTTATTTATTAAAAGTTAAAGCAGAGTGGACACAACATCATCAACTCCTTCTAACAGTTTTCCCACCACTTTTGGAAAACAAAAGGAAACCAATGCAGCAGGAGACTACATACCTTTGTGATGTTCCATCATCAGATACTCTGCTGGGAAAGGCACAAGTGGCAGAGGTTGGATCCCACTGTGATATAGACACAGCAACCACAAACATTTCAGCCAAGACAAGCTAAAGAGGCAGCTTTCCTCTGCTTGCCACAGCCTCTGACTCAGGCTATTACTTATCACACCCCAGCAATGAAATTTGGACTCTACTGAAACCAATGGCAAAACTCTTGTTCAGCAGGGCCAAAATCTTGCCCAAGTTTATTACTCATTTTACAGCAGTGACAACATCTGATATCCTATTACCAAACTCTTAAGGCACCAGCTGCTTTCCTGTTTAGGATCATGCCTTACCATCATGTCTTCCCAATTATTAAAGAGATATTTCTAGCCTTAAAAAGGGAACCAAAGAGAAAATAAAAAGGACAGCAAAAATAAAATAAAAGACCACTGCTAACAGTTAGCATATATGCTCTAAGTAAAACAAATGAATTTTCCAAAGTAAAGCCACCAGTTTATTACCAAAAGGCTTCTTTTCTGGAGATGGAAACCAAGTTCTCTTTTGTCTTTTTTTCCCCCTCTTTATATTTTATTTTTGTTACTATTCATTATCGTTAAATTTCCTGTAATTAAAATTGCTGAATTAGAAACACATGACTGCTTATGAAGCCAATGTTTCTCAACATACTGAAATCCCAGAACAATGTTTAGCATGAAAAAGCTAAAGAGATCAGCTTTAATTATTGTTATAGGATTTATGAAAACTTAGCACAGCTACAAGCCCTATCTACTGCCCTACCTGTTCCTGTAAATATAAGCTCCACACAACTTGAAAGCCATCACACACAGCATGGTATTTTAATTTAAAAATTCAACTCCCAGAAACTGTGCTGACTTGCCTTCCAAGAGTCCATATAATAAGTTCAGGTTATCCATTATTTTCAACTGTCTCAAAACCACTGATTTTTATGAGAAAAAAATCAAGAAAACACTGTTGAAGCAATATATATAAATATGTATACACATCTCTGTGGCTCAATAATTTTCTGCCACTCCCAAATTTTCATGTAGTTTGTTTGATGATTTAGCAATTGGAAATTGCAGTTTATAATGAATTATTTACCCAAACCTGCACCCGTTAGAGTTTTTTTAGCTCCACCTTATACCTGCAGACCTAAAGAAAAATTACTCATTTTTTATATCACAATAACAAAATACTAGAAATTCTTTACAAGCAATACAACAGGTTCTTTCAAAAAAACAGAGAATCACTGTTCCTAGAGAGAGATGCTGCCTAAAGATACTGTAAATGTGCTCCCAGGTTCTGATGAGGCCAGCTGGCTCTGAAAGGCCCTTCTGCAGCTACACAAGAGCACTTCCAACCACATCTGTTTTTCACCTCCAGTCCCATCTCTGATATGAAGAAGAGCTCTTCATGTATTCTCTGATTGGCATTCAGAAAAAAATGCAAGAAGGCTTTGCAGGATGTCATTTTAGCATTCATAATGAGCAGAAAAAAGTGGGAATGAACTTTATGTGGGAAGAGCAAAGGACAATCCTTTGAGTACAAATCTCCTTTTCAACTCTTATTTTGTATACTTAGGTTGTTGAAACACTCAAAAATGGCTGCTTTTGCACCCTTCATAGGATGAGCACTGTAGGTGTAAAGCACAACTCAACTTCTACATTTAGCTTTGTCCTTCAGATGGAATATTGACATTTTCTTCGATTTATACTAGAAGTTATAAATATGTAGGAGTTGGTCTCCAGGAATAAAACTGACTAAAATGTATGCCAAGATACATAAAAGAGTATAAACTTGCTATGTATAAACTTTCAGCAAATATCATGGGGTAATATGTTCTCTGAGACACACGATTTGTTTTCCCCAGATTAAAATTCAGAAGGTCCTTGTTTGGAGTCATGCAGGACTGTCCCTAAATAAAAGGCAATGCAGATTTCAAAGCACAAGAAGACTATGCACTACTTCAACTCTTGCAGAAGAGACTGAGGTGGGAATTTTGAAATTTACTTCAGATCTGTTGTGAGAATCATCCCCTAATTTTCCTCAAGCTTAATAGCACACTTTACAAGAGCTCAAAACAAAGGGCAGTGATTTTCCTACAGCTCAGCTTTTGATACCTAATTTAGTTATTTAAGAAGGCACATTTCCATGCCCATCAACGGACAGAGAGAGGCTTTTGCAAAGGTAAATTCCAATTATCTCATTTTCTGAACTGTCTTTTAACATCACATTATGGAAATATTTCCCAAACTCTCCAAGAATGGGTACCTGAGAACAATATAACAGTGTAAAATCTTTCAATGAATGATTATTAATTTCTACTTCTTTGCCTCCACTGAGGGTACAGTAAGTAAAGTTGTTATCCTATAAACCACAGGAAATTTTTGAAAAACTACAGCTGAAGTATAAGAGTAAGGAATGAATTCAAAATGTTAGAAAATACTGTGTGGCATGAGTAAAGACAGAGCCAGCTGAACTAAAACCCTTTAAGAAAACCACACAAGGATCTCATTTAATTACCTGCATAAACATATACTTTGAATAACTTAATTGAACAGAAATGCCTTATGCCACATCTTTATTTAAGAAAACCCCAAAGCTATGCCTCATAACCACTATTAGCAAAACCTTTGCAAAAGCAACAAAGGTTAGTAAACAAAGAAGTGTCCAGTGCATGTGTGATGCAAAGGTTTCCAACGTGGAAAAAGAGGCAGGAATACAACTGGGAATGAACAATAGGAAAGGATTGAGCAGAACAGGTCAAGATGGAAGCAGGAAAAATATTAGATGCCCCAAAGTGGTATTATAGGGAGCATTGGACTGTTTCAAAATCCAGAAAAAAAACCTTCCCAACTGGATTTCAGAATGAGGATATGGCCAACAGAAAAACCCAAGTGTGATGGCACTACAGATTTCTAATAAATAAAGGCAGGCCTTTATTTATTTAATGCTGAATTTTAAATGCGCTGTTCTTTTGGAGGTTGAGCTCTAAAGAAAAACAAAAGTAAGAGCAGTAGATAAATCAGTAAGTTACAGAGAAACACAGAAAAAAATCTCATTAAAAAAAAAACATGGGAATTATATACAGAATTTTTTTATTTCAAATCTGAATTCTTAATTTAAGACCAAGGTCTTTTGCTTGCCTGCTGCTAATAAGGTGGTGGATATAATTTTGATACCACTTTTGTCTTCTCAGAGGTAAAGCCTGAAGTGTTTGATAATCAGCAGACCCAAATAAATTAAAATCATCTGTATTATAAGACCACTACTCCTTCCTAACTTCTTCTGTATTAGAGCATTGGAAATAAATCCTTTCAACTTTATTCTGGCATATTTTCCACCAGGGTATGGTGCACACAATCTTATATAGGTCATTTTTCTAACTAATGTGATACCACATTAAACTGCTGAGAAGAGAACACTTGTTACACAGTCAACAGAATAAAAAATCAGAGTCTGTTTTCTTGTTTTAACTGAGGCTTGATGTACATATTGCTAGCAAGAAGAAAACCAGAAACCAATGTTCATGACTAGAAAATAAACAGAAAACTGCTAAACTAGTACTTTAATTCTAGAATAATGGGTCTGATGCTTCCTCTTCTGTTTTGTAAATATTTTTTTAAGTATTTCCTATATTTCCCATTGAAAGCTCTTTTCCTGTTTTCAGTTGTGTCTCATTACCCATATTGCACATAAGGGGGAAAATGGCTTTGGTCTGGCTGGAAGACTTTCTGTAAGATGACACATGATTCACTCCAGGGCATTTTAAAAATTGAATCTTTGAAAGCAATATTGACATTTAACTTGAGATTTGGCAGGCAGGGGGAAGCATATTTCAGGTCCTTAGTACCAAAAATCTTGGTTTTATTGTTTTGCAGTAATGCCACCTCAGAGACAGAGTAAAGCAGCAGTTTCACTTCAAATTTCACCACCAGTCTTTCTGGTCTGAGAGCTGTACATCATCAGTCTCCCATGCCACTGTAATCACTTCCTAGACTGCCTAATTCCTCACCCCTTACTGGCTCAATACTCAGGAACACACTCTAATCAAGTATTCCAGTTTAAAACACATTTCCAACATACACTTCTTGGATGGAATGTCGCACCGGCTTGTAACGGGCAAAATGTCAAGGACCACAGAGGTTTGATTTGGGTGTGCTCTGAAAACTTTGAAATCTTACCCAGGATTATCCACCTCCTTGTGGTGCCCCTTTCTCCTCTCTCTTTCATAGCTTTGGTCACAACAGACCCCTATTTGTTTCCTTCTCTGCGCCTTGATTTCTACAATCTCATCACAAGCCTGACATCTATTGTAGACACCCTTGTGTCCTTCAAATCCCACTGTAAGCTCAGGTTTCTAAATTCTGATTACTTGGATACTGATCCTCTGTGAGATTTTTTTTTGGCAATAACAAGTCTTCCTAACATTTCTTTGATTTTTAAAAGCAATATAAAAATACCAATGTGCCACAAAAAAGAAAAAAAAATTAAAAAATCAGTTTTGTGCTCAGAAGACAAATTATGCTTTGAGTTAAATACAAATGCAGCACAGAAAGGCAGCAGCAAGACCAGATACTACCTCAATCCTGCACTGGTTATATCATAATTTTGACCTCGTTTGTCATTTTTATGATGTTCAAATAGAAGTTTTCAGCACTTTGTCAAGCCAACCACACACCAGAAAAAAAATCAGGGTACAGGCAACATCAGAAGTTAAAAAAACCCCACCTGCGCTGAATTCAGCATTAGAAAGCTGGAAGAACTTGGAAAGACTATAGCTGATAAGGAATCAAAGAGTTTATGAAAGGAAATAGGAAATACTTTGTTCTAGATTTTTTTTTTTTTTAATTCAAAGAAACAGAAAATTTTCTACCTGAGAAGATTAAAAGAAAAAAGAATTTTCCAAATCCACACCACTCAAGTGGATTACAATGTTTAAAAATAAGCAGGTAGTGACTAGAAAACCTCTTTTCCAAGATTCCTCTTGACATTCTGTGGTACTACTGTACAGTTTCAACAAAATGAATTTTTCTAAATTTACATTCAACTATGAGCCAGGATCTGGTGATCAGTTGGTCATATTTTAATATTATCTAGATATGTCTTTTATTGCAAGGAGTTCCATTTGCCTTTGAAAACTCCAGTTTTCAGTGCACACACAGATTTTTCTGCACACCTTCTACTCATTTCCTAACTATCTGTAGGTAATATGAAACCTGCTTCTAACTAAATTTTATTTCTAGGATCCTTCTTGCTGTATTTTAAGACCACATGGTCTTCACTCCATCATGAATTATAATGTTTTGCTTTATAATGTTTTGTTTTTAGCAAATTCTTTCCTGTCTTCAATAGAGTTGGGGGGTTTTTGGCTCTGTTTTTTTTCTTTTCCTCAGTTGTATTCAAAACACCACAAATTGGAATTTTTTTTCATTTTCTTCAAGAAAGCAAACATCTCCAACACACCCTCTGCTCCTTCACTCCATTTATTTTTGTTGATGTTTTCTATTTGCTCTGGTAGGCTTGGTTTGGATACCCTGGTGTATTTTGTCTCCATCCCATGTTTGCTTTCCAGTTTGAGAACTTCCTGGCAGACAGGGTCTGTAAATTTGCTTTGTAGAGCACTGAGGCAAACAGTCAGCACTCAGTGAGGAAGACACCTGGTTGCTCAGGAGGAACAGGTGTTTATTATCATGTTATGGGACATATTCTGCCCTGGTAACTCCCCCATTCACATCAAAAGAGAAAAATCGGAATATTACTTTGAACCCTTTTGACAAGAAATTTTCTGTATAACTTTGATGACATTTGATGCATTTCTTGTGTCCAATATCCACCATATTTTAAAGGAAGTATCCTAGTGCAGCTCTAAATTACCACTAAGACTTTGCAGGTCACCATTTTTATCAAGGGTTTGCCATTTGTGTGTTCTCAAATCTTAATTATAGTATGTTACTGAATCCATTGGCAAAATACAGACTCCGTGTACTCATGGTTTATGTACAAAGGGATTTGTTTAGAATTAGACACACATTCTTAGCATTGTACATGTCTGTTTCACTTAGTGGTAAGAAAAGGCTAAAGTGAAATCCAAACAAAATTACCACAATGTTCAAATCCTAATTTATCTTCAGCTATTCTAGAAGTAAAGGATCTTCCCATGTGCACTTTCTTAGCCACTTAGGAAGCTGTGCCATGCTGAAGGGGAAATATTTATAATTGGTTAGGGTTTGGGGGATCTGGGTTGTTCAGGGTTTTTTGATTTTTGGGGTTTCTTTTGTTGTGTTTTGTTTGGTTGGGTTTTTTTTGTCATGTATCCAGAATTTGCTAGATAAGAACTTCCATTATTTAATCTTTTCTGAAGCAAGACTTTCACACTGAATTTTCAGTGGTACATTTCAGATGCCCATGAGAACAATGGATGGAAGAAAAAATAAAGCAGAGAAACTTTGCTGCTGGACCGAGAGCTACAGGAAGGTTGTTCCTTGTTATTTCAGAAAGCAGTGGAATTATTCGGGCCCTGCACTAGGAAATACAGCTGGAAATAGAAGCAATGATAAAGGCTGAAAAGATTTCTTTTAGCAATGTCATCCCCTAAAGTAGCTCTTGCCATACAAATCAAAATCAAATCAAATCTAATCAAACAGGAGACGTTAAATGGTAATGAAAGAAGTTAAATTTTCCTGATCAACTCTTTACAAGCTTAACAACTAGAAGCACTGTGAATGAATTCCCCCTGAAAAGTTAGAAAAGTTTGCGTGTTGGGGTGGGCAGGGTGAACTAATAGGGAATGTGGAAAATGGTGGAGGGAATGGGAAGATAGGCTGGACTGAACACAAGGGAACCTCTACGTGTCCAGAAGGCACCACCAGCTATTCTTGTCCCTCCTAACACATTTTGCTCATGACTCCACTTGATTCAAACATTCCTTCAGAAATCAGACCTTCAGGATCTCTGATTATTGTTACTGTATTCTGCCCCCTTCTTGCTGTCCAATGCCCAAAATGGGATATCATGCTCCAGAGTACCAGCACAGTCCCAGCTAACAGGGAGTGTCTGTCAACAGCAGCTGCACACACTGCACAGACATGCGTTTTTACTGAGCTACTGACAGAGAGAGAAACTCATGTTCTGCCCCTGAAGAGCTCAAGCTCTTTGCTCAGAGATACACAATATCCCTTTAATCACCTGGAATTGGAAGGCAGTTCTAAAAGAGACTGGATAGCACAAAATAAAAGCCTCTCCTAGCTGCCTCACAGAAAAGTGAAAATAATATTCAGAACATACTTGCTTTTCTGTACATCTAGTAGCTGAATCAGCACTGATCAGAAACAACCTCAACTCTGAAGCACTCAATCAGAAAACAATAGAAAGAGTTATGCAAGACAGGAGAGAAGGGGATATATTTGTCCTCAGTGCTACTGCCACAAGTGATGACCCTGCCCAAGAATAGAAGGCGCAGCGCTCACATTTCTGTCTGAAAGTAGATATTCCTTCACAAGACCTGTAAAAAGCAGGGCACCATCACTTTGAATGACAAGCCACCAAGAGCTATGTCTTTAAGCCTTCCTTAAACAACACTGAAACATTTCAGTGGAAGTTATTAGGAAGCAGCAAAATACCAAGGGATTTCAGCCCAGTTTAATGGAGGGCTTGGGAGCAGGCAAGTGATCAGAGCCACCCAGCTGGGCAGTGCGGTATGGGGCCTCCCTGCAGAACACCTCTGCTACCCCAGGAACTCTGTCCTGCTGCTGTTCACACTGCTCTGGCTGCACACATGCCCTGCACAGGTTTCACCAAAGGAGGTGAAAGCTCAGGGCAGCAGTTACTGCATGGCTGTATTCAAGATTATTTGCAGTGTAACGCTCTGTGTGCAGGTCTCATGTAGTATATTTATAGTGGTATAACACATACTGACCTCAAGTAAATCACTGAGCACACCACTTCTGATGGTTTCAGTGGTCTTTTTTCCATGAGAATATGAGGCTTATCCACAGCCAAAGCCCTTGAAACCTGATTTTCCACGTATTCCTACTCTCGTGTACTTCATTTTCTAAGCTTAATTTTTTTCATTTTCACAGTTTAAACTGATAATTTGCTAATATTTCACATGGTACAAAATCACAAGCACAACAACTGAAGAAGTGCAAAATATACATTTGTCCCATGATAGAGTAAGCAGGAAATATTTTTGACAATTTTGCCTCCAAAAAGGCTATTTCTTTAAAAATAAAGCTATTTGCAAGGAAATGTGTCAATTTACTTGTCATTTTAAAAAGCAGGGAGGGTTTTGAAATTGTTTAAATATTCTATTCAAATATTTTCAGAATTAAAAAGTTCTGGCTTAAAGTTCAAAATTATGTTTTTGGTTTTCTTTCTCTCAAAGACTAATATAGATGTAGAAAAACATGACGAAATGAAATACTTCAATATATTCTGATAGTAATATATAACTTGATCTGATTCACCTTCTCCTTGATCTTTATGTATAAGATGATAATTATCTTTTTTCTATTTCAGAGATCAGAAAGTTATGAAACTTTAAAAAAATCTAGATACACATGATAATTACTTTTAATCTGTCTTCAAGTTCTCTAAAGTCATTTCGTCAAAATATTTGAAGGGTTTTTTTTAGCAATATTTTGAATGTGTCTTTTCTTCCCTAAATTTTTTCATCCTAGGGACAAACTTTTCAAAAATCAGTCTTAATATTAAAGAGTATTATTTTTTTTCCTGTGGCTTAGTCTTCTCAAGGCATTAGCCAAGACTTCTAACATTATAGACCATATTCTTATGGCAACTGATTATGAAGTCTCAGCAAGAAGTCTTTAATTTAAGGTGAAGAATGGGTATCTGGGAGGCATAAAAAGTGCTGGCAATGCTCCTGATTTACAAGAAAATATTAACATGAACAGTTCAAAGCCCAAGACCAAAAAAAAAAAGTGTTGACAATAGAGATAAAATGCAGCATCAAGCAGGGACTCCCAATTCTCTTTCTGGGTGAAATAGGGGGCACTGCACTTGTTGAATCCTAAATACTACCTAAAAAACAGGATTAGATGTTCAGAAGAGGAAGTCCTTGCCAAGTTGGCAGTACATAGTAGCAATGGTATCATATATATGTAAAAGATTCTCCACTCTCAGTCATCAGCTCCCTGGCCTCTTACAGAATTGTACTGTATGTCTGAGAGAGGTTTATACCCCAGAGGAGCAGTGCCTCATCTGTTGGAGCTACACTGGGCAAGTTTGCTGCCCTGGAGGGGTGACACACCCCTAGGTGGGTTGTCTCCTGCATCTGTGGGTCAGGGCAGGATCTTTGTCATCTTTGCCATCCAATGAAGTTCCTTTTTCATGCCACTTGATGCACAGCCCCAAAACACTCCTCCACATCTCCCCCACTCAGGGGGAGCAAAATGCTATTTTATTTTCCAAATAATAGGAATGTGAATAATCAAAAAGCACTCAAAATTCTGCAGTTGCCAAGGATGCAACCTCCCCAACATTTAAATAATACTTTTTTTCTCAGTAAACTGCTTCTTTTGTCTAACCCACCAGACCTTCTATAGAAAGTGACCCTTTATACAAAATGGTTATGTACAAAACTGTGAGGGTCTGGCCAGGGCTGGTCTCTGATGTGAGCAGCCAGCTCAGAGGAGTGACTATTAACAAGTCTTAATTGCAGCAGAGTGTAATTTAAGTGCCAGGTAGTGTTCATTTTGCACATTTTCACATCTGAATGTCTGTATTCTTTTAGACATTTCTAAGTTTCATGTCAAATGGCATTTTGCCAGAAAAATACCCAAACGCAATGGTTCAGTGCTAAAATCCTCCCTCCTGGGCAAACAGTGATTTAAATGTGGTTTAATATTAAATGTATGTGTATGTGTTAGTAAATATACCCTTGTAAAACTGTCACTGGGAGCACAAATTTGAAGTCTTTGTGCCACAATAGAACATTTATAATATACCATAGCCATCACAATGTATAGGCATTAAAAGAAAAAGGTCAGATGTACTGGCAGTATTGATGAAATCAGCATTTTCACTATGATGTTATTAATATCCTTCTTATTGATTGTCATCCATTTCATTGCATCCTCAAGAAGTCCCCATTCACAGGCCAGATGCAATGAGCTGGTCTGGACCCTTTGTCTCAGAGGCATGAAATTGTTAAAGCCAGAGCACTCTTCTTTAGCAGCAGCAGGACCACAGCAAGTTGTAATGTTATTCCAGAAAAATCAAACACACAGGGCAATTTGCTACTGAGGTTGCTTTGTGCATCCCTCACTGAATCCATCAATGCCTTTGTAAAAACTTAAAAGATGTCAGAAAAGCTAATCCAAAAACTTAAGTACAGGCAATATGTTAAGTTTTATATTAAAAATTATTTGATCTCAGCAGCCATTTTTCTGACTAAATCTTCTGCAAATTATTCCAACATTTACACACTTAAAAAGAGATTTTAGATTCTGCTTAGTCAAGAAATAAAGACTTAAATGAAAAAAAAAGCTACTGCTGTATGAAAGAGTCCAACTAAGAGGAAAAATACAGAAATCCATTTTATTTACTCAGTGCCAGTATTTCCCTAAGATAATTGCTAAGGATTAGACTCTCACTTGAAAAGGAAGCCTACAGGGCACATCTGTGGAAGTCAGTAAAGAAAATATGAGCAAAGGTGTGGCAATATTACACAGGACATCTTTAAAAACCTTCTCTCATCATATAGCAGCCTGGCCAATAGTCCAAGTAGATCACATCCTTCATTTTTTTCAGAACCAACTCAAAATCACAGTTATGGGTACCTCTGCAGTTCTAGGAGAGTCAGTAAGAAGGTGGCAGGCACAACATTCTTCCCTTATGCTTATTCCAAGTAGCAGCAGTAACTAAAACTTCTGGAATGGTGAAAACTTACTACTGAAACAGGGATTTTATTTTAATAACAACATTTCCAGGGGAAATACAAGCTTTACCAAAATCAGTGGGATATTATGAAAAACAGGTTGTTTATTTAGCTAAAACAAAAGACCTGTAATCTTCTCTCAGCAATATTTTAAAGCCTATCATCTTTTCTAATTGTTTTCTTACTTATTTTCTTCCAGGTAGTTCAACTAAGGATGCATTATGGTAGCCTATAAGTAGAGTTTTTTCTACTTTCTGTGTGAAGTGAAATTAAAGGTCTATTTTCAATATATCATATTTTTCTAGTTTCCTGATTATTACCACATCTTGAAAATTTGTTAAAAGAAACTGAATCCTAATGTTTTACAATATCATTTATTCACTGCACTGAAAATAAACAAACAAGCAAAACCATACAAATTTGCTACATCTACCTGGTAAAAAATGCAATCACTAGCAAAGAATCAACTATCATGTTTTCATTAAATAAGTGTTAATTTTTGTCCAGAAAAATTTTGCATATTTGCCACAGCTCAGCTATGAACTACTCATGGAAAATCCTAAGAACACAAAGTGAACACAAAATACTGTTGTCTAAAGACACCTCAGTTTTTACATTGGGAGTGTTGATGCCTCCAATCTTTTTATTACCTGAAAAACCATCAACGGCTTTATAACGATGACTGCAATACAGTTCAGTTTGTATTTGCAAAACTCCCTTTTAAAAACAGCAGATGTGTGCCAGCACATCTGGAAACCGCTTTTAATTATACTTTCCTCGAGTGGGAAAGCAGTAGCTTGCACCCATAGCAAAGGTTTTATATCTGACCACACAAATGCTTGCAACCACCTGTGCTGTACAGTGATTTTCATTATGGACTGTATCACATTACCACACTATTATTCCAGAATGCCATTTGAAGCTGTTGTGTGACTAAGCTGCATCAAGTGTGGTCTGGAAAAGGCCTCCACTCTACAAAAATGTAATAAACTTGATTGCAGTTAGGGTACTTACCACTGAGGGTATCACAGTGTGCATGCTCCTCAAGTTGGCTTCTCTTGCTCTGAAAGTCATAAAGGATACACAGTAACAATCATTATTGACAATCTGGGAATTGGAATTTACCAAACTAATGCATGTCCCCAGAGGAGATACCTTGTAAGTATTTGGAATTCCTCTATGGTACTTGTTTCTTTCCTCCTATTAATACAGCAGTATTTTAGTAAAATACTCTGCTGCTTCAGCCATGCTCTGAGACCACAAAAAGCAATTTCAGCTGTGACCTGCCAGCATAACACAATTTCAATTCTGTCATCAATATTTTCATAGGTTGCAAACATTGTGAGTTACATGACTTGATTGAGTTTTCTAAACTCAAACATTCCTTCCCTACTCCCTCTTGCCCTGCCCAAGTATAACAGCTTTTTTTTTAACATCACTCTTCGTCATTTCTCACAATTAAAAAAAAAAGTTTCAGATGTCTTCAAAACTCCCCTTGTTCACAACACCCTTTCAATATTTTGGAAGGTTGTAATGTTGACATGCAAGATTTTGTGTGTCCCAGTGGAAGGGAGAGGTCAAGCTTTTGTAATGCTCAGCCCTTGGGAGACGTGGGATGCACTCCTCAGAAATGGACGCCAGGATGTGCAACTTTGTAAAACACAAGGTACATCATTTTACAGATTATGTTTTGGGATCATTTACTCTGCTGGCCTGCAGAATGCGCAGGTGACTTAAAAAGCACCCAAACATCTCTTCAGTAGAATTTATACTGCTTAATAATTCATTACCATGCTTGAAAGAAAGATTTCCACATAGTTATAGATCTAAGAACCCATATTCACCTGTCTCATATTTTCTGAGTATAATTTGGGTGTTAAATTTTGCTGTAACCCATGAAGCCCCAGAAGATCCCTCAAAGGACTGAGCCTTCACCCAGTGCTCTGCCCACAAAACTTCTCCACACTCTGCCCAGGGCTCTGGGATGGCAGCTGAAAGACACTGGCCCCTCTCTGAGACCGGCTCAGGGCAGAGCTCAGATCCCAAACCAGCCTCCTGCTCCCTCTCCACCAGGCAGAACAAATGCTCTGGGCAGTCACAAGTGCCTTGGCTTGGCTCCTGCCCTGGCTCTGCTGTCCCAGCTGCTGCGGGGCCCAGTGCCCCCAGCTCTGCACCCCTGCAAGCTGCTGCTCCTGTGGCCAGCACGGCTCCCTGGGCCAGCAGAGAGGGAACAGCAGGCTTTTCCTTAAGGCACCTTTTTATCTGGGCATCCCAGAGCCTCACGTGCAACACATTTCAACACTCGGTCCACTATTAGACACTAAAGTTATATAGGGTGTATTCACTGGGTCCAATATACAACTTTTGCAAATCTATAATATTCTAAGATTGAGTATTTTAACAGTCCATAACCCCACTGCTGTGAAAGCATATCTTGATTTCACACTGCAAATACATTTATTAGCCGTGCAAAGAAGGCACAATATTCCTACTACTATTCTTTAGTTATCTGTGGTAACATTTTTACATTGCTAAAAACAGTGCTCATTTCTGTGAATTACTTAAATGAAAAAAGGATCATTGTCTACTTAAAAATACGGACATACTCTGAATATAACTTTTTAAAGGTTTTCCAACTAAACACATGTATAGGGCAAACAAAGATTGAAGCATTCTACAGTTCCATAAAAAAGATAAAAGTGTCCTATTTTTGTTTGAAGATGAAGGTATCTTGGAATCAACATTATCAAAAGAAAAGTGTGCCTGATTATCAGAACAATAGACCTAGAATATAAATTCATTTCATCATGGACATAAACAAATGCAGTATTTTAATGGAGATACAGACATGTAGCTGCACATACTGAACTCCACTTGAAATGGTGATATAAATTGATAAATCAAGATCAGGAACAAGAGTCATTTCCGGAAGGGGAGAAAGACAAGGGAAAGGACTGTAAATAGCTAAAATAAGCACTCAGACTCTGCTTCTTTACAACACAAGGAAGGCACATTCAAGACTTTTACTCAGTAAACCTTCCTCTTAGAGGAGTGCCAATAAAGACAAGGAATCTACTTGAGTAGGATGGCAATGGTAGTCATGTTAGTGCCATCAGGAGCTTAGGGGCAAGAGCAGCCAGGTCACAGGGTGTGAGATCCAGAGACACGTAGTCAGGGGGATTCTCTCTGCTGACTGCAATGGGCACAGGATCAGTCCCTTGCCCTTATACCTCTCTAACTATGCCACTCATAACGCTGTCATCATGAGCTTAAGGATGTGGCTGAGAAGGAGAGAAGAAATGTCTTTGAAGTCATGAAATATATCTGAGATTCTGGATATCTGCCATTTTAAAACACTGAGCCGAGCGCACTTGGCCTTAGCAGCAGGTTGACAGTCTGGAAGCAAGGAGCAAACAGAGGAAAAAATCCTGCCATGCATCCTCCCTGTCTCACTCCCTCTGATTCCAGGCATTTTGGGTGCATTGAGCCACATCCCCATGCCCAGCCAGTCGGGCAGCCCCTGTGTCTGCAGCCATGCTGGAGCCTGCCCATCATGCCGCCAATCCTTGAGCCCTCCTGGAAACCAGCTCCAGGGGCTGGTGCTTGCTGCTGCACATATCTGAGGAAGAGAAAACATGTGGGCTCAGGCTCAGGGTGCTGGAGAGGCTGAGCAGGCAGAGGGATTGCTCCCAGGATCAGGGAGCACTCGGCAAAGCGGCAGTGCTTTCCCCAGAGCAGGGTGGATGTCATGCCTGTTCTCCCCAAAAGCAAATTCACTGAAAACACTAAAAAGTTTTTGCAATCCTATTGATCCTGACTGGCAGGACAATACATCTTTGTTCTCAATTAAAAAACATTATTTGGGTGCAATAATCATTTGAAAGTCAAGAGGAATGAGATTTTGTGATTATAACCACAAATCGTCAATTGAAGCAAACGTTTTAAACAATCAAGGTTTGGTAGAGAAAGAAGAGGGAGAGAATAATAACAACGTCTACTATGACTCCATGCAGCCTTCATCCAGCCAGTACAATTTTAGTTGTATTCTGAAATCAATGCACCATAATCACAAACCAAAATCGTGACTGTAGTAAAAACCCACATACGACCCAAGCAGATGTGGAGGGATTCCGTCAGGACTTTACATTACTGGATACTGTAAGTACCCTGCCTGCTCTGTTCTCCTTTTCCTATGAACATAGAGCAACTGTGGCTATTCTAATTCTGAAAAATGGGAAGCAGAGAAAGAAAGAAGTGGAGAGAATTTGTGTTAAATTGGATTTTCTTGTCTACTCCTGTAGTTTTTATCACTCAGATGACAAAACATTATCATTAGCAGTTTATACCAAAAGTTAACATTTGCCCATGGTTTTCTATTTTCTTTAAACCACAAAGATTGGAGCCTGTTATGCACTCCCCTTATCTTACTCTGTTACTTTAGAATCTAAGAGCGCACTGCGCACATTAATCTTTCATGGCAGAGTTCACTGAAGTTCTGCCAAAATTCAATAATTATGTTCCATCCAATCCAGCAATTTATTTATCTCATTGCTGGAATTTAGAACATATAGAACAAAGTGCTTAGTTTATATGAATTAAACCCTTGCTAAAAAAAAAACCAAAAAACCAACAAACCCGTAAGACAAAACAAAACGGCCCTGTTTCACTTCTAAAGTTTTAAAACATGCAGCAGAATCTACTAAGAAATAAAGCTATTTTTACAAGAGCAATGTTTTCTTGATAAACTGAAAGTGTTCCACGATGTTTAGAGTTCCTTTTCTTTCATAGAAGTGAAAGCATTTTATAAATACATTTGTAACTTTTATTCAAAAAGCAAAACAATATGTACCACTTACACTGCATTACAAAAATATGAAATATTAATGTCTAATGATCAAAAAAATACCAACTAAAAAACAAGAATTTGTTTTCTGAATGGAAAATATATTGATTTACTGCACTGAAATGGGTAACTGAGACTTCAGCATTTCTATGGAGCAAAATCTAAGATACAAAATTACAATGAAGTTAAGCTTTATAATTGCACTCTTTCATTATGTGTTTGCAAACAAACATAAAACATAAAGCCCTCCAAGTAGGAAGATTAGAGACACATTATTCCTGAGGGCTGTTAAAAATAAAAATAGCACAATGGAGAATACTTTATATTCTTCACCTTTTCTAAAGGCAGGAAAAGTAACTAACCAATTATTTATCAATCTCTTTATAAAGAAAAAAATAATCTACTGGTTTTGGATTTAAAAATATAATCCAGTGTCTATGTATTTTGAACTTTAAACTTATGAAGACAGAATGCTGATTTATCTGATGAAAACATGACTTTTTTGCATGTTTGTATAGACGATAGATTTCTCCATGAAGGAAAATGTTAATATGGTCTCTGCAATCAAAAGCCAAATTTGTAATGTTTTAAGTTTTTAAGAAAAATTTTGTTGCTTCATATATTAGATTTTACATTTCAGTCATGCTATCAGAAAAAAAATATTCTGGATTTAAAAACTGTTCACAAAGTTTTTGGAGAATAACTTTCTGTGATTTATAGCACAAGCCTTCACCAATCAAAACAGAAAACCTCTATAAGTAGTACACTAGCATGTGTTCAGTTTTTCCCAGTAAAACCTTCTAGGCAAAACTAGGAATATCAGAGCAAAACATTTTAAAGTTAGTTTTGCAGTAACAAGGTGGGTATGTGCATATTTTAAATTAACAGTACCTAACTCAGTAACCCAGAAGAAATCACTTCAGCGTACCAGCAAATAAATTCCATAATGATTTGCAAAAACTCTACTGTCACATTTACATTTGCACCAAGTATGATAATTTTCTGGCAATGCTTTACATTAAAATAGGATTCAACAGTGACGTATTTTTCCCCTGTTGTAAAGCTTTTCAAAAGCCCCAGAAAAATACAATTAAGTTATATGAGTTTTATTTTACTATAGTTCTCCATCTACTCTTTTGCAACATGTTCATCTTGTCTGCTTATTTTCATTGCAAATACAAGGAGTTATAGTCAAACTTGCAGGAGGCTTTTGAGTACTGTAACTCAGTCTGCTGCAACGTAACAATGAACAAACTCCCCCAGCCAAGTTACATGAAAGTACCGATTCTGAGGAGTCTGCAAAGCTCGAGCTTTCTCCCAGTGTAGCTGTGGTTTGCATTATGTAATAAAGGAAACACACACACACACACACACCCCCAACACCTCACAGAAAATACAGTTTAGCAGAAGAAAGACAATACCTGTAAAGCCCATTTTAAGAGCAGCCAAAGGGATCAAGGCTGGGGGCAGGGAAGGTGGGAAAAGGCTGTTCCATATCGATATTGCTGCCGAAAGATGGTGTTGCTTATAAATAAACAACACACATAGGAAGGAGCGAGCAACTCCTTGGCTACAGCCACATACAAGTGCAGAAATGTGAAATAAAAATACCTGACAAAAGTGCTGCATAGTGCATTTTGTCTTTACACTGAACACATGTGGAAACGACACTGCAGAGCATACACAGTATGTAATAGGAGGTCCTTAACTTCCAATTCACAGAGTAAATTCACAGAACGTTCAAGTGTGCAATAATAATGTATTCGCTTAGAGTGCCAAACTTGTTTATATAATATCAGTAAGGAATAACTCATTTGTTGCACTGATGATCTCCACAAATTTCAGGACTCCAAGCACACTTGAAACATGAACTTTTGCAGCTCCTTACTAATGTTTAGACTAACTCCCTTTCCCCCTTTTCAACAACAAAGGACTACCCAGCTCCTGTTCCCTGTCTCGCAGATCAGACCCATACCCAGATTTCAAGGAAATGGGATAAATCCAAAGGCACGTCCAAGATTTTCCTTGCAAATTCCCCCCCAGTGGACCCAGGCATGTATTTTTTAAAATAGATATATCAAAAAGCTCCACTTATACAATTCAAACAAAGAAACTTCTCGAAAATATCATTACTTACTGTTCACTGAGAATAATTTACTGAGATTAAAAGTTTAAAGATTCATCTGCTTTACATCCACAAGTGTTTTAAGCAACCCCTAATACTGTATCTTGCTTAAATGTGACAATTAGTGCTGCTTTGGCATGTTGAAAAATACAAAGATACCAACGATCCTCATTATGCCTTAGCTCTCTGTAGCCTGGTTTTTGGGGGTGCGTAAGCTGCGGAAATTTAGAATGATAATAGCAACAATTTGGTACACGAGGAAAATACAGACCCTCCCCCCCGAATGCTTCAGATATACTGTATAAAGTCATTTTGACATGCCTACACAACTGGTTGTGGCAGCTTTCAGACATGATTCCTAATCACAAAAAAATGCTTCAGGTTCTTTTAGAGAAAGCTTGCCTTGGGAAGTTGATTTTGGCCAAGTGCCAAAATCATGTGCAAAAGGGGCCCTCATTACCAATTCATGGCAGCCTTCAGCGCTGACAAAAAATGTGACCCAACAGGCCAAAGCAACAACTAAAATTAAAAAGTATGAGACAAAGACAACTTACTTAATATTCCTTCCATCGCCACGTTAAACTTTTCCGTAATTAAACCCTTGTTAGTTCAAAGCAGTTTTCAACTACTTTTAAATGATTGCACAGGCAGTCTGTAACAGTGGAAAGATGTCCCTGTAAATTCTCCCCAGCCACTCCACTTCTAACAGCGTTTGGGTCCAACTGCAGAACTTTTTTGCCCTGTGCCTCTGCAAGAAACCCCTCTCCAAAAAGAAGCGAAGCGTCCGCGCAGATCCCAGCGAAAACTAAGCAGATCATTACAAGCTTTTGCAAGCAGTAAAGGCATAGGAGGAGTGAGGAGGAGGGAGGAGAGAAAGGGCTTGAGACGCAGGAGCAGCTATTTCCTAAACTTTCTAAAAAGCTTATCAAAATGGGCATGCAAAACTTGAAGCAATTGTAATTAACAGCGCTCGCTGCCCCACTATCCCATAAAAGCAGATTTGATACACAGCCTTACCTAGGATGTCGTCTGGCTTTTCTGTGGATCAAAAAGTTTCCTGCCTAAGCACAGAGATATTCTTTCACAAACCATAAAGGCCCCTTTTATTAATCCAGTACTGTAACAGCCCACTTTCTAGACCACGTTGAGAGCAGGATGCATCAGCTTTCGAGAGAAAAACAGTCTTAACACACAATTAGTGGCAGATTGTATAATAGAGGATTCATCTTAAAGAGTGAAAAGGCATTTTTTAAAAAGCAAAGAGGGTGCGGTCAGATGTTAGGCTATCCCTGAGAAAAGGGGCCTAGGCTGCACTAGTACCTAAATACTAGCAGAAGCTTACTGGGAAGGGAGCCAATGGAATGACTTTGTTTGACCCAGCTGCCAATCTCTCCTGAAGCACTGCGCCAGACTAAACACTGACACTATTTTAACTCAAATCAGGCTACAGCAGCTGTTTGCTTTCCGGCTCTCAGCTATGCACCATGGCCATGATGACTCTGCACAGCACATATGATAGAGCTGGGGCACTTCTGCTAAAATATGTTCCATGTTTGGGCTGGTGGTATAGAAGAGGGGGCTGGGGTAGGTGTTTAGGGGTGGGGGGAGGCAGTTCTCTCTTTTTTCTTTTTTTTTTTTAAACAATATCTCTGTCTCCATTTTCCCTGAAGTCAACTAAAAATGAGATTTGAGGCTCACAAAAAAATCTGAATTGCAAGTCAGGGGAAGAAGAAAAGTTTTTGCTTGGGACAGACAAGAATCAGAATGCATTGTAAAGAGGTGTGTGTGGGCATGCATGACTCCAAAAATCCACCTACTACTTCAAAAGATTTATTTTCCTCTTGCCAGGTGCTCTAAAATTGAACAATATATAATTAATCAACAGATTCTCCCTCTCATTTTCAACTGTAAAAAGAAAGTTCAAATATATATACATATAAGGCATTTTTATATATAAAAAACAGGCACTACACGTGTGCATAAGAGCACACATTTACATATGCATCCAGATTCTGATCTAAATTACACCAGTGCAAATTGCACTGCAAGCAATGAAGTTATTACAGGTTAAAACTGAGGGTGGAATTCGATAGCCAATTTACATATGAAAGCATATGAGACTGAAAAAAAATATGGGCAATAGTAGAAAAAGGCGTCTATGGCATGGAGGTTGGCACGTCTTTTCTAATTCAAAAAAAGTCAAAGAGTTGCAGCAACAGAAACAAAGCACATCCACATTTAAAATCAATAGAGGCTTCTGAAGCACTGGCCATGCTGTACAGTTCAACATGGCACCTACAGGTTTTCAGCATTTACACCTAAACTTAGACACAGTAGTGTTGAGATCTCTATTCCACAAAAATATAAGTCAAAAGAAGAGAGTGAAATTTTGTTGGCATTCCCACTAATAAATATGGAAAATCTGTGGAAGAAAAAGAGCTAACTGCTTCATTACTTCATGTTGAAAACTTCCACCAGACTCACATACTGTTTTAAATATCAAAGTTCTGTTAACCTCAAAAGCTTCGCAAGAAAACAGGCTTCTTTGGCCATGAACTACATTTCTTTTACTGGGGAGTTGGTAGAAAATATATTGAACATATCATCCAAAGGCCTTTTTTGTTTGCTTTGCATTTTGATTTCAACTACTTAATTAGAGTGTCTTATTTTCAACCATGCTGCTTCTATGTTTAGAAGCTCAGCTTTGGCCCAGTACTTTATGACTGCATGATTCCTCATTTGAAATTAATTATAAAATTCTAATTGATTTGAAAGGAGTCAGGATTTTATCCTTTTCATCCCCCAGCCTTAAGTAAATTGTCAGGGGGTCCCAGAAAATGGCGCATATCAAGAACTGTGCAGGTTGTGATCTACTTATTAATCACTGTGAGGTGATCAGTAACTTCCAGCTTCCACTTGTGCACTTCTAGAAGAGATGATGGCCAAAACTATGACATAACACTGTAAGTCAATGGCACTGGAGTCTGAGCTCCTAAAAGACTGTGCATTTCTTCATAAACTGAGCCTTCTATTATTTGAACTTTCAATAACCATCACTGCTAAACTGGAAGCCTTTCACTAGTAAGAGTCACTGGGGAAAGAGAAAAAAGAAGAAATTACACACAAAATAGAACATACATTTCAGTGTTTCAGTTACTTAGGGGAGCAAGGTAAATTTCCAAAATTGAAACTGACTTCAAACAAATTTATTTCCCTACCTACTGTATTAGCGCATCACACAGCACTAATTCTATTAATAAGTTTAATTTATAATATGCTTATTTGAAGCTGGAAGACAATGGTGAAATGCAAGAAGAAAAAGAAAAAGAAAAGGGAAAAAAGCAACAGCTGCCTCCTTGAAAAAAGGAATAAATGCTATACTCTCTATTAAAAAGTGAGAAACATAAATAAATCCAAGAGACAGTCACCTATTCATGGCAAAATGGAACCCAGATGCTAACAGCTGAGAAGAAACTTGCCTCAGAAATTCAATTGCATAACTATCTTTCATTAAGGATTTTTGTAATCCTCTCAGTAAGCCAGTGCCCACCACACCACCACCAGCAGTAGTGCACTAGACTTCTCTGTTTCATTTCGTTAGGAAATCTGGCCTTGCTGTAGTCCATACACATTTTTTAAACAAAAGCAGAAAACATGGCAGTGACTTTTGTAGCTATGGAGCTAGTTTAATTCAGACTCTAAAATTAGTCTTGCACAATCTCATCATCTCCAGATGCTCCTTTATGCTCATAAATCCACTAAAATGTTTATATTGTCTCATGCAAAAGGGTGAATGCCTGCTGAGGATTGTTGCTCCAAGGCAGCAATAACTTACTATGTCTTTTCTGTAGCAAGTTGCAGTGGTTTTTTGAAGTACAATCTATAGACATTTGCTCTTTCCATCACACCTCCCACATTTCCACAAGCCACAACATATTTATGCTTCAAGACATCTTCTGGAACAAATCAGTTTTAGTTTTGAATTAGAATACAGTATGACATGAGACAGATATAGCTGGGGTTTTTCCTAAGAAAAAAAAATTGTGTGCTTTTAGAACAGACACCAAGCAAATATCAAGCTTGCATATAAGCCTTAGTCCAAGCCAAGGAAATAGCTACCATATGTATTAAAAAGTCAGTATCAAACATAATTAGATTAGATATAACACAACTGGGTCCCCAAAGACCACCATCCAATCTTACTCATTCCTTCTTTGGGACCAATTATCATGTTATTATACTGAGTAGTGCTGAGAATCCATCAAGGAAGAAGATTCTATTGTGTTGCCAGACAAAAAGGCAGTTCTTGTCTCAAACATCATCCTTTTTGTCAGTCAAATTCAGCGTTGGAACATAAGATCCCTGAGCTCATAGGCAAGCTTAGCTCTGTTCTGCCACCATCATAACTTCTTTAGTAGTTATGATTTCTGAAAAAGACAGACATTTCCCAGTTTTTCCTCTCTAAGAAAATATCTTTTATGGACTTACTTTCTATTGCTTTCTCTAAGAAGCAACTAAACATGATAAAGAAAAAAAAAAAGAGCAGCAAGAAAAATAAAATAATGAAGATTTTAGGTAATGAACCCCTCCAAACATTACCATTTACAGCATTGCACAGTACTGAGATACAAGCAGTTCTAGGGGGAGTGTGATACAGCAGCTCAAGGTGACTAGAGATCTGGATTTTTGGTGCTTAATTCTAACCCCATTCCTGGCTCACTGGGTACCCCATGGGATATAACTCAACCTCCTCTGCTCCAGATTTCAGCTGATGAAAAGGCACAAGGCTCAAAAGACATGTGAAAGGACATGCAAAATCAAACCTTCGGTTGTCTACATCTCAGTTTCTCTAAAATTGTGGCATACAATGTTCCTACTGATTTATAATCAAGTAATAATGCACTAATATGAAAAATATTAATTCTTACTAAGTGACTTAAGATACAGCTTTGCAGCAATCAAAGAAATAATTTGATAAAAAATTAACGTAAACGGAACTCAATTTCTGACCCTGTAATTTTTGTTAATTGTTCATTGCCTGTAATGTTCATTAAGAATAGAAATAAATATTAAACAAGGTTGAAATGAATATCCAGAATAAACTTGTGGTTGGTTGAAGTGCCATTTTTGTGTAAATTGGAGAGACAGGGCATCAGATTTAGTTTTTCACTGCATACTTCACAAAGATAGTCCTAAGCACAAATGTCTGGAGTTTTAAGCTACTTGCTTGACTGCAAAGCTTAAATAACCAGTCACTCTGCCAATGCCTATGCCTTTAAGTCAATGCTGTGTTGACTCTTTAAATATTTTCACTTTTTAATATAAACTTTTCAAGCAAAAATTTCTCTTACGGAACAAGGACCCTACACAACCAAAATGGAGAGAAGTTACCACTTCCTGGTTTTTCAGTCTCACCTGTTTGAGTACAGCTGACCCAGCACAGATGGATGCATTGCTCCTGTCTGGGGGAGGGCCTGTTCATCAGCCTTTTAATGACTTACAGAAGGAATCACCTCATTTAGGAATCATGATGGTACCGACTATTAATATCAAGCAGATGAGCCTACCAGCTACACCAGGAGATTGAAAAAACCTGTGTTGGGCTCCATTCCAAACTCTGGAGAGGAAAGAAGCCACCTGGGATTTGCACACATTGATGATTTCAAAATCCTGCTCGGCAGGAATTTCTTCTCCTGCACATTTAGACACAACCAAAATTAAACCTGGCAATAGGAGAGAAATTCTTCAAATGCCCAACATCAAAATAGCTGGTGTTCATGTGCATTCTACATAAAAATAGCCAGGTTTCCAAAATATTACATCAGAGCATTTGAAAATGAAAGCCTTTATTTGCATAATATAAATCCACCTATAGATTGCCCACAGAAGAAACATGACATGCAATTGAAATAACATGTACAATACTGTTATTGTATTCTTCATGCAAAACTGACTGCCTAGAGTCTTCTCCTTCCAAATCCAACACAAGACATATGGTACCTCTCTAGAATCCTTTAGTCTTTGCCAACAACTACCTAAACAATTAAGCAGTGGATAACGAAGCTCAGCTATTACCTGCTATTGCACATCTATGACAGCCCAAGAGAAAAGACCACCAGCTCCAGCCTCTTGACTAGGTAAAAAAATCATAACATTACATGGTTTTTGTTAGGTCTGTGTTACAGCAGAACAGGTTTTACAAGGGCACAAAGTAGAGGAAAGCCATGTAATTGATAATTCATCAAAACAAAAGCCATAAAATACTATGCTGAAAAATAAGTTTTGTCATACTATTTTGATGTTCTACATTTTCACGACTGCCAGTTAACTGTCAAGAGAAAGTTCCATGAAATACGACTTGCACAGATTAAAGTTGTACTTCATATTCAATAACAGTTATTTATACAAATATTAACCTCTACATAGAGACTACCCTTCCTGATACAATGCCTCCTTATGTACAAACACAGCTTTTATTCCACTCCCATCTGCATTTTATTAGTTATTTTAGACAGCACTTTACTGCGGAGAAGTTTCAAGTTTAATCTAAGGCAACTTCTGCATCCCAGCTGAAAAAGTAGCAGCTACGAAAAGTAGTTTGCAGTTAGTCACATCATCACAAGTTGGTTTACATTTACTCTGTATGAAGTTAAATTACCATTCCAACGCGAAGCCCAGAAAACTGGAATTCACTTATGATGAAGGCCTCGCAAAACCTTTTTCAAGCCCTGAGCGTGGTCTGTCCCATCTGCTTGATGCATATAGTTTCCATCAGTATTGGAAAGATGTATGCAAGTCCTGATGGGGAACACATGCTTATTACTTGAATCCCCTGAGTAATCACATATCATGAACAATTCAATGTAGAGTTTTTGTTTATGACTTTGTGTACATTTGTAATGTAGAATCTCGGTATGTGGCAATACCTTCAATATCACAATATTTAAGGAGTCAATGTGCGAGGAATGGGCTTCACAAACTTCTGCACATCTTTCTCAAACATTGCATTCTCAAAAAAAAAAAACACAAAAAAAAAACCACCAAAAAACTGCAATAAGAAGAAAAGAAAGACAGCAGTCTGCTCAGTTTGAATTCACCTGCATTCAAATTGATTCTGGAAATGATGGTTCCTCCAGGTGCATTTGGTTCCTACATATGCTCAGCATATTTAACAAAACCTATTTTAAAACTGTGACAAGTGCATGTAAAGACCTGGATAGTAAGATGACTAATTTCTTCAATCAAATGGTGTTTCAAAAGCTTCAAGTGTCCGCTGCCCATCTGACTAAGGAGTGGAGAGAATGAAGAAGAGAGGACATAGAAACAGAACAAAGCAAAAACCTTTTCTGGGCTTCAAACAAAAGAACATTAAGGTTTTTCACAGATTTTTGGGGGTAGTAATTGAGCCTCCAAACTGGACATAAAGAAGTTAAAATGCAGTAATACTTCATCTTTCATCATTTGGTGCAAAAGTCTAGCAAGCTGCTATTAAACGTAAAGATAGTGGCCAAGTGCAAAAGGACCAAAATTGGGGTTGTGGAGTAGAATGAAAATGATGAGCAAGAATTGTGGATACATTACTAACAATACCAAGCAAGTACAAAAGGAAAAAACAGAAGGTGGTGGTTTAGAAGGAAGAAAAAGAGGAATAGAAAAAGAAAGGGACTTTTTTTTTCCCCTCACTCATCAAGCTTGCAACAATGAGGCAGGAAAAACAGAAACTTCAGTTCTTTGCTGCTTCAGGTTCTATTGTTGGACAGAGCTAATGATGGACATCTCACGGGTCATTCAGCCCTAGGAATGAACCAATTTGGAAAGTGACAGAAAAGCTTTCCTAGTAAAAGGCACCTGCCAACTAATAGCAGCAGTTGTGTTCCTGGAGGTTCAAAGGTTTTGCTAAATTTTGGAATTTCTCTTAGCAATAACTAGAGGGTGCTTCAGCCCACAACGCTTTTACTATACCAGCAAGTCAAGAGACTTCAAATAGAGTTAAAAATGTGTCTTAAAGTGTCCATACCCCATACTTACAATACACTAGCACAAATGTTAGATGAAGCTTTGCATACAAAAAGATTGTCTCCTGTGCCTTATAATTTTTTTTAAAATCTCTATTGTTTGCAAAAAAACTATGACAAATTACTCATCAAAGCTTAATGATGACTCATGTATTGGCAAAATGGACAAAATTAAAAACTGCTGATTTTTATCCTGAATTTTTGTTAAACTGAAATATGTTGTTTAAATCAAATAGGTTTATTTCAGGGATGCAGCTGCAAAGTGGAACTGGAGGGGGTGAGTGGTAGGGGGAATGGGATATACGAGAATCTAGAACTTTGCAGAAATCATTCTATCTTTTAGAGAAATGCAACTGATATTCGTTCAAGTGCATTTCCATGACTATGAGGTTACCAAATTTTATACCAGCTGGAGATCATCTCCCATACATTATTTTCTCCTAACATGGAACATGCACTAATTTTAGATTTGGAGTTAGGCAGAAGGAATGAAAATCAAACAAAGAGTGAACAAAGAAATACACAGCATGACTTTTTTTATTTTAATGAAATATTTTCTTCTATTTAAGATTTAATTTTGTAGGAAAATATCACGGGTCTATGTATTTAAAAATTCATTATGTACAGAAAATAATTAGAACATGCAAAATCCTCTACTTTAATTTGGGGCATGAGAGAAAATTGGCCAAAATATTTACTTAGCACCAGATTTAGAGGATCCATGGTCCTAAATATTATATGAAAGAGAAGGAACAAAACATAGCAATATTTAAAAATAATATAATGTTAAATGTTCATCTACAGAAAACAAAACACAACAACAAGAAAAAAAAGATGTTGCTTGGCCATGTCTTAATTACTAAGCCATGTTTTTTAAAAAATGTAATAAGAAAACCATTTTTTCAAAAGAAACAGTTAAGCAACAAAGCTGTTTATGCAGTTTTCTCAGCACTCAATATAGGACTAAAGAGCCTGCAATTTTCAAGGTGATTTGCAATTTCCATTAATTTGTTGGAGGTTTTGTAGCTCAATAATGAGACACTTTCATCAGTTATTAGTGAATCAGAACTGTTTACAGCTTTAATTCAAACACAGTAAATACAAAAGCAAATGTTCACATGATTGTTTTTTCTATTACTATTGCTAGAGGGTGAAAGAAGGCAAATGATCTTCAGGAGACTGGGGATGCTTATCATGACTTGCCTTAAATTGGTCAACAGCCCCATGGCACTGGAAGTGAACTGGAGGGTAGATGTGAATGCCAATATTTGGGTTCCAATGAACTGCAAATGGTCATTTGGGGATGGGCCTTTACTTCCCCAAACCTGAAAATCAAAGCATTTTTTTACATTATTAGAAGCTATTTTTGGACTGTTATAAAGATATGGGTTTATTAATTCATCAGCTTCTTTATTCAAGGGTAAATTTCTTGTTGTTTAGGGACTATGGTAATTCTGGCCTTTCAGATCTAGTGCCTTAAAGTCCTCAAGCAAGTCTATAGACTACGTCTACGCTTTGGAGTTTTGATGGAATGGATTAGAATGAGACCCTAAAAAAGAAGATTTAACTGTATGTTAACATGCCTGAAGATTCAAAAAGACACTCAGAATAGTTCATAAGGTGACCAGAGGGATTCCTAATGTCAGCTGAAGATGATGTAAAAATCAATGTCAGCAAAATTTGATGTCCCTGAAATCTGATTCTTTCAAAGCATTTTTGAGGATCTACCTCTACAGCTCTCATCCAGAGAGTAGTAAAATTATATTTTTTTCTTTTCAATTAGCAAGTATAGAATACCCCCTTCCTTCAAATTAAGCTGTTAATTAAAAAGATTAAATACTTTTAAATGATGGATGGGTAACACAGAGGTTCTATCAATAGCCACTTGATGGCAGTGTCATGTATAAAAAGATTTGCCTGTGAAGTTAAAACTTTAAAGAAACTCCTCCAATAGCAGTAAGAAGCCAACCCAAATGATACCTTTATTAGTTCAGGTAATCAAACAGAACTCTTTTTAATGGTATTTTTAAGGTCAGCAACAAAACCAATAGGTAAACCCATAACAAATATGAATTTTAAATTTCAGAAATGTTACTATTAAGATTATTCCTTTAAAATCTCTTTAATATCTAGCATTTAAAAGTTTAGTACCTGTTATGGCTTTGATATTCATTCTAGAATGATATTCATTCTAGTATAAGGCAGGGTTAATTTCTTGGGGAAGAAGCAAGCTAAAAGAATTCCATGAGGATTTGCTAAGCAAGAGTTCATGGATGCTTTTAAAATTTAATAAATAAAATGAAATAAAAATATATGACATTACTGTTACCAGCACAGTATTAATTTTGCAGCATATAACTGTGAGAGCGCTTTACATTTTCTGCCGTCAAGATAATCCACATTCTTTGGTCAACAGGCACAGCCAAACAGGCTTGATAGAAGAGGGAAAGCAGCTCATGGAAGGATATAGGCCAAGTTGAAAGGTTTCTCTTCCTCTCCTGACCTATTCATCAGTTTGCACTTCAGCCTAGAAAGCAGCTCCATACTCTTTCGGCTGGGCAATGGGAAGGACTAGATCCCTGTGCTGAAAGTGATCCAGTTAGGATCTGCCTTTACCACCCAGGATGTCCAAATGTGATCACACCCAACTTCAGGCATTTTTACACTGGTTTGAAAAACAGGTCATTCCCAACAGGTAATGACAGCTCAGCATATTGAAAGCATTGGTCAGTAATATATTGCAATAATGCAACTGCAAAGACAGTGCTGTGAAGAACATATTCTACCCTTGGTTTGCTAGGAAATATTTGTTTGCAGTACTAAACATGTATCTAGTGAGAAAAAGACAGCTCTCTTATTCCAGTCTTTGAAGAGTTAGGCAACTGGTTAAGTCTAAATACTGTCATTCTCTTGATTTATCACTGGAATTTCTATTGCCATTAATGGTTATTCAATATACCGAGTGATACTAGCAAAAAAAAAAAATCAACATTCTTAAATAGATTTCTGAATTATAAAAACACTAAATAATATCCTGAGCTAATACAGAATTCATACCCACAATTTTTTTTCAAAATCTGGGTAACTTCATTCCAAGCACTAGAGCTGGGAATGTTTTTCACACAAAGCAAAATTTTCAGTCAAGTTCTTAAACCTCTGCAAATATGATCTAAAATAGAAGAAGAAAGAGAAAGTCCATCTAGTGCAGAACAATAAACAGAAGCAATGTTTTAGATCTAAAACTAATGTTACATTTCTCATTACTTTTGTGAGTCACAACATTAATATGGAATAGTCTCAATAGTTCAATTGTACTTGAGTTCTAAAATTAGATAAATGTCCGAGGAATTTCCAGAAATCTTTGAAAAAATAAATTAAAAAGTATTTCCTGTCCTACCTCCACCAAAACCATTCTGCATGAAATGAATTAACATTACAAATAAATCAAGAAATTAGTTCTCTGATAGTTCTATCAAACAAAATTCAACACATGATGACAACAACATAAAAATACCAAACACTTCTGGGACCATTCTTCCATTTGTATCTTGAAAAGACATTTTATAACTTTTATGTGAACCTTAAGGTATTCAAATGTTACTTCCTAAATTTTTCTTGATGTTTTATTTCATGTATATTTATATTTAAGCTATAAACACTGTTTTATTTTATACCTAACAACAAACAGTTTACAGTAACTGGGACTGGGAGGGTGAATTGAGAGGAAGGTAGGAAGTGGGACAAAAAGTAGCAACTGTAAATTCAATTTCCAAATGTAGCATTACTATGTTCCTTCCTGTACTGAGTACTGCATTTTATTAGCCTTTATTTTCATATTGAAGAAAAGGACAAAAGATTACTCTAGTCTGAAAAATGTTATTCCAGGTAAACTTAAAGAATATGAATCACATATGAATGAAATATGAACATAATAGCTGAAATTACTTCTCTTCATACATAAAAGAAAGCCCTGAGGCTGCAACTTCAGTGATTTAGTCAACTGTATATGATTTATGAACAATTTTTTAAATGAAAGAGTCCACAAACCTGCTCCTCCTCAAACTAGAGAGGCAGCAGAGGAGTTTGCTCATTTATTAAGAACCATCCACCTCAGTATTCATTTTTATAGAGCTCCTTTTTTGTTGCTATGGGCCAAAATTTTTTATTTCACCATTTGGAAAATATATAAAAGGGGCATTGCCAGGATTGATTTATTCCTGACTAAATCTTATAAACGTGGTGTGAAAGACTATTACTCATCAGATTTACTCTTTCAGCCTGGGGGTAGACACACAGAAAACAGCCCTGGAAATTAAGAACCTGGAAGACCATTCTGTAGACCATAGTCAAGCAGGCTGCAGTGCTGATGGTGATCACTAAGGCACAGAATACAATCAAGACCAATAAAACCAAGTAATTTCAAATTTTAGTGGTGAAAATGAGAAAAAAAAAAAGTTTCCTTTGCTTGGCTTTTCAGTTTACTCATTAAATTTAAGTCTATCCCTTGCAAACCACAAAGCTTTAAAACTGAACACTTTGGAATTAATAGCACAAATAATTGCCAAACATCACAATAAATGGCAGTTCCATGATGACTATGAGATTATGCAAATGTAAGCAAGGTACAATGACTCAAGGTGGAGAGAAGCTGGAATGGTGAAGAAGCCTGCGGATGTGGGTGGCAATATTAAAAAATATTCTTTCTAAAAAATAATGAAATTTCAAGCTCAAATTCTTGTTTCAGTTGCTACTATCCAGTATTTTATTGGGAAACTTTGGAGATTTTTTGGTTTTGTGGGCTTTTTTTTTGTTTGTTTGTTTTTCATTTAAATTGACAATAAAATGACCTTACAATTTTTTTTAAGGAATACAGATAAGATGTTTACAAATGTTACTTATCTTTGAAGCTATATATTGCACTTTCCTTGACCTTCTAAGCAGTTAATATTTCATAATTAACCAAATAGTTTAGATTTCCACATGCAATGAGTTTCTTTCTAGACAGAACTGATGAGCAATAACTACAAATGTTAAATGCCCTATAGATATTTCTTCTGAACATTGTTTCCATTTACTTATTTATTTTCTTTTTTGGTTCTTTAAAGAATCTTCTCCCTTCAAACAGTGTGAATCCCTTAATAATTAGGTGGAAGATGTTTTCATACAAAGATATATAAAAGCAAACTGCACATGTAACATCATTAGAATATATAAAAGCCTTCCTTATTTTGCTATTGGTTATTTACTTATCAACACACACACACACCATATTGGGAAAGTATTTCTATTTTTACTGGAACAGAATGGACAAAACAAGAAAATATGACAAAGCAAAATTCATTACTTGTAAATATCAGATCAACAATATCTTTAACAGATACATGGAATAGCATTTAAGGTTAGCCAGACTACTTGATCCTACATTTTTTTCTAAAATAGATGTAATTCCCAGATTTCCATTCTTTCTCACTTGAGTCCAAGGAACACAAGCATCATATTGCACCAAATTAATCATAGTAAATGCTTAATAGACAAATACGCTTGGTTTTTTTTTTCCTTTTACTTGTTAATGACCTCCACAGACTTATCTTTCAACTCAAAAGCTGCTGCTTTTATTCCTGACTGTACTTTTGCATTGAATTGCCCCGTTTGCATCTTCATGAACACTGCAAAGAAAATCTTGCAGCATGGCTGATAATGCTTGATTTCAGATTTGACAGCATTCTCATAGTTTCTTTGTGTCATCTGATAACATATACATGGAGAGTGATTTTGCTACTCATGAACAACAAAATATTTTATATTTTGAAGATTATAGAATGATCTCCTAATATAAATATGAAATGTCCCACATGTCTGTTGCTCTATCTACAAACCTACTTTTTGTATCAGAGATCATAATTCACAAGAATTTGTCAATTAAGTGGTCATATTTAAGTAAAGAAAAAAAAGTAATTCCCATGTAAGAAAAATTATACCAGAATAATTTTCTCCTCCTGCCCCACTGCCAGCCTCTTATGAGCCTACATGAACCTTTCCTTTAGAAATAGTGTTGCACTGTGCTGAGGGTTCTGGCTGGTATTATTCCTAAAGTTGTTTGGAAACTGACAGTGGAGACACTGTTTCAATGGGAACAAGGCACAGAAGGATTCACCCCACACTAACACACCACAGAGAAGTGTTTTATAGAATATAGGACTTTTGCTGTTGTTCTGAAATACTTGGAGATCAGGCACTACTAAGAGGCTTCCCAAACCTTTCAATTTAAATTGATTTATCAAGACACTTTGCACATTTTATAGTAGGCAAGCAGTCCGATTAAGAAATTATTAGAAGCTGTCTGAAAAATATCTGAAAACAATAACAATGTCAATGTCATAGAACTCTTTAAGTTTGGAACCATTTCCCCTTGTCTTGCCACTCCCTGTGCCTGTAAATAGCCTCTCTTCATCTTTCTTGCATGCTCCCTGCAGGTACTGGAAGTCCACAATTAGGTCACCCCAAAAATTTTTCTTTTCCAGACTGTATATCAAAACATCCCTTTAAATCTGGAATTAATTTATTTCAGTCGATTTTTTTAGGTTGCTATGCTTGCTATTCTTTCACTCTGTACAAGCAGCACTACAACAGGCTTTGACAGAATGCCAGCTTTTTACAGAGAAGAAGAAAAATAGAGCTTTTGCTTTAAGCATAAAAACATAAATGGAATTAAAAGAGCTAAATCTAAAACAGTCTACAATAAGCAGGAGTGAAAATGTGCCTTTAGGAGCCTATTCACTTTTTAGGGCTTACTTCCTTATTTCTAAATTCTGCATCAATGTTTAAGCTAGTGTTTAAGTTAAAAAGAAATAGAGAACCAAGTTTTCTGAAACACATTAAATTATATTCTCTTGGGGAAAAAATCCCTTTCTATGACAAGACTAAGTATCATAATTACTTATCTCAGTTTCTTAAATGGTGGAAGGAGTTTGACTTTTTATTCAGTAACTGATGTTCTCTAGTATATACCAGATCCCACGTTCCACAATAGTCTTGTGCCCCCTATTTCACAATGTGTTTGATATTATATATTTAAAAACTGAACACAGTCCTAATCAAAGCAGCTATGTATGTTCCCACTTTATAAATAAGCAGACTGCTAAACTTAAGGTGTTAGTTAAATAACTTTTAGCACAACTGTCTCATATCAATTTATAACATTGACAATGTTCAAAGAAACACTGGATCAGTCAAATGTTGGCAATAGGCTAATGGTTATCACAGCTAAGTTAATGTCAGCTTAAGAATGACATCAATGTTTCTGCTTCCAAAACTGATGATGCTAATAAAAATGTGGAAATCACACAGCCACCTGGGATGGATGGGAAAGTTTAGGCATGACATCCACAAAGTATGTGTTTCAGGAGTGACAGATTAAGGTTTTCAAGCAGCTGCAATGTTTTCAGGTGGGAAAAGCTGGTAAAAATCACATGAGGTGCAGCAGAGATCTCTTTCAGAACATATAACTGGGCTAAGGATAAAGAGAGACAGAAACAGGAATTTGCTCTGCAAGGAAGAGGAACCTACTGGAGAAAAGCAAAAGTAAAAATTGTGTCTGGCAGAAGAAACAAAAACCCACCTTGATATTAAGAAGAAGGACTGGCTGGCATGAAACACTATTCTTTCTAGAACAGTACATGTAAGGCCTGAAAGGGTTAAGGGTTTGATTAATTTTTCCTTTTTTTTTTTTTTAATAAAGAAAAGAATCTTTGTAGGAATAATTGTTTTGGAAGAACAATCAGCCAATAAGATTATGTAGTTTAGCAGTCATTTAAATGCCAAGAGCATTTACTGTAGGTGCATCTCAGAAAGTGGTTGAGATTTTCTCCAGGCACACCCAGTTGTGGTCAGTGAATTCTGATGTGTGAGCTGAACTACACATTCAGTGACCTGCAGGTAAAACTATTGCAAAACCTGTCAAATGTAAAGCAGAGATAAGGTGAATACAGAAATTAGAGAGTTTTGCTATAAAGAATTTGTACCTATGGAGACCTCCAGGACCCAAATTGGAACGCATCAAGTTCTATTTTGTCATATCATTTTCCATATTAGACAAAGCAAAGGGAAGGTGTTCTTGGCAGTGGAAAACACAGACCATAAAAGGAAAGAATTTAGAACATGTAATTTTTCCAACAGTATTACTACAAGAGACAGACTACCCAACTAAGGGCCAATCCAAATATATGCAGCACATGTAAAAAAATAATTTAACAAACCCTACTATATGACGTTGTGCTACACCATCATGGGGCAGGCATCTACACATAGCAAAAAACAATTAATGTCTGTGATGACAATTCAGGAAGCCTGCAAGGAGGGGTTATTTCAGGAAGCAAAGCTCTTCTCCTTGTGGTTGAAGGATGTTGAAAATTAAGGACAAGCTTTGTTTTATGGATGGAAAAATGTAGCTACCCAAGACACACATAAGGTATTAAGTACAGGGAATCAACCTAAGCCAAATGACCCCCTCCAAGATTGCACCCAGCCATGACCTCAAGCCAGTGGGATCAGAACAGGCCCAGACTGAAGGAACCTCCATTCTCCCACCGATCCCTACAGTGGGGAAAGCATGATCCTCAGCACCAACTGTTTCAATCTGCAGATCAGGTCCTATTGCTACTCACTACTTGCTAATGTAGACATAGACAAATTATATTTATTTGGAGACTGAAGCAGGGCTACATATGGAGAATTTCACCTTTGACAAGTACTAACTTCATTTACATTAACACCTGTCTAGACTGTTTTCCTAAGTATAAACATAAAAATCTCCTTAGTGTATTTGGGCCCTCCTTACTTAATTAACCATATGTGACGTAAAGTGATACAACCCAGTTAAAGGTATGTCATTGTTGATAGGATCAATTACAGTCAGACATAAGTATTCATTGCTTATACCATCTGTGCTGTACTCCTAAGTGCAGAACCTTGTCAATGAAAGTATACACAGATTAACTGTATTCTCTTTCATTAAAAACCACCAATCTGGTTCGTCAGCTACAGGCGCTTTCTGTTAAAAAGTTGCAATATTATAATGCACAGTCACCTCCTCCTTCCAGCATACCATGTCTAGATAATTTGAAAGGTTTAGCATAATATTTGTGATTATTCCACATCTTGAATGATTTTATTCTTAACTAGTGGCAACTCTCCAACAGCCTTCCAAAATGCTACTTATATACCAGCCTGGGAAATCATTGTGGCCATGGTAGGGAAGTAAACTTTGCCTGCTCTGTTACCTGTTTATCAACATTTTCTAAGGCTTCTGGTTTTCGCTGCTTTTCTTTAATATTACAGGATCTGATCATATCATATTTGAGGAGGAAAAAGCTCCCAAAACTGTAATTAGAGCCTCAGAACCCTTCAGTTGCCATGTATTTATACCTACAGACAAATACACACGTGTAGAAATACTACAACGAATTTCGTGTCTTTGATGTTAGCTGCAATGAGAGTTCACAGCTAGATTAAACTAATACTCCTGAAGTTAATTAACAATTTCATGGATAATACTTGTACATAAAAAGCTATATGATGTGTTCAGCTCTATAGGGTTTGGAATAGGTCTTAATTTCATTCCTATCATTACTATGAGAAAATTATTTTTATTTAATAACGTAATTAAATAAGCAACTTAGACAACATAGTCTCTGGATGGGTGAGGAAGGGATTTAAAGGACCAGTTTGGAACATGGGAAAAAGCTACATAACCACATATATTTAGAGATCAAAAGTTCTGACAGCAGGTTGAATCACAATTTACATTTTTTCCTTCAGAATCAAGGAAAGAAATTGATGGGGTAAAATATGTTTCTAATCAAGCTCCCTCCAAAGACGAAAACTTTAAGGAAGAATAGGAACCAGTGTTCTACTGTTAAATGATTACAATTAAAACTCTAATCAATACAGGTCACATGAGAAAGCAGGATGTGCATCTAAGTGCATTTCTCTCTTCTGGAATATTTGAAGGCCACACTTAAGGATCCTCATGAAGAAACGCAAGAAGGAATGAATCTAAGATATACTTCTATTGCTATTGTTTGCATACTGGTTTTATATCTCTGTGTTTAATTTGGAAGGGATTTAGAGGCACACCCATGTAGGAAGAGTCTGGTCAGTTTAAAACTGGAAAAAAGAAAAGGAACAAACCAACCAAAAAAACAACTTTTGGCTGATACGGACTTTTCCCTGTGTTTATTGTAAAGTAGGTCTAAGGACTTGGTCTCCTGAGATATTAAACAGTGCTGACGAGGATACTGACCAAAAGTTAATATAATCTAGAAGAAATAACTTTATGGAGAATAATATGGTAATTAAAAATGAGAAAAGTTAAAACAATACTAATTTAGGATTAGCATGCTTATTTCTTTTAAAAGAGCCGAAAGCAAATCACAATTTGGGATGCTGGAAAATACATTTAATAAGGAAATATTTATTTGAAATGTATAGCAGGGTGCCTAAAATATTATGATTGTGTATAACACAACTCCTGTTTACAGCACCTTCTAAAGATAAAAGTAAAAAAGGAAATTTTGTAAAACATAAAATGTTCCTCCTTTACCCACCCAAGACCACATGTAAGCATTTTAATGAAGTCCTTTCTATGAAATGATGGAATGTGCATGATTAAGAACAAAAAAGCATTTAGAGTAATTGTCATAAAAATATATAAGTTCACTTACAAATAACTATTAATTCTTATAGTACTTTATATACTTTAGTAATATTTTTATGCTATATTGACAAACCAAAACCTCACAAATGTCTACATAAAAGAGCCTGAAATTCTCCTCTCCTTTTGTTCTCTATATTCATAATCTCAAAATCTTACCTACTTTTCACTTATAACAAAAACCATATGCAACCTGTTTTATAGGAGCACAGATGATATGACTTTCACATTAATTGCTGACAGATACACCTTTGAAGCATTTTTTGACTCTTATCTGGAGGACAAGGTTAAAGCAAACTAAGCAGAGAGGTTTGCTGTGACACCACCAAACAACAGCTACATGATTATGTGGAGCTGTCAGAGTTGGCAGGTTCAAAATCCCAGTATAGAACCAAACAGCTTGCTTGATTTTTGAAGCCAAATAGATTACATAACAAGAACTTTGTTTGTGCTGGGAAAATGTTCTTTGTACCCTTTCAGGCCTTCCATGAGTATTTTTCAAAAGGCAAGCAGTGGCATATTTGTCTTGAGAAGACATATTCTTACACTGCACAAGCCAAATGCACACATCTGAAAGCAAAACTGTGCAGTGCAGGCATACAGACATAACACATTATTTAACGTGTTATTCTATTAGAGATGCTCTGTGGCAAAGAATGTGCATAACACAGTCTGTGCTGAATGGCTTCAGAAATGGACATTAGAATTAAAAGCATGCATTTGATGTAATTGGACCTGGTTTTGGCTCTGCGCTATAATGTTTGCATGAAGGCTTGAAACACGACAGACCAGAGATGGCTATGAAGGTTTTAGGCTGAAGAATGAAGATAAAAGTGTTAGATAAAGGTCTCAGAAGTTAATAGTGCTTGCTGCAACAGCAAGCCTCATCACACTGCCTCAATCCTTCCTTTTCTCCTCATTAAAGACAGACTAATTGGGATGCAGCACATCATTTGTACAACTGCAGTAATTTTGCCATCTTGCTCTAGGAAACAAACTTTATGAACAAAGGAAACTAGAATTCTACCATTCTTTTTCAGGTGGTTACACCTCTTAAAAAATGCCACTAAGTAGCCATTAAGTATGTTATGCCACTTATCCTAATAATTCACCTATACTACAGTTTATATTTTATTAACCATTGAATACAGCCAGCTAGTGTTCCAAAAATAACAAATTTCATAATTACCATTATTTTTCATAATGATCACACTTCAGGAAAAATTGCCCTAGGAAACTTAAAACATTAAGGCATTGTTATTGTAAAGAGGTCTATCTGAATTTAAAGTGGATTCAGTTGTTCAGGTATTCAGAGTTTAACAACGTGCTTTGTACAGAAAATAAAGTTGTGGCAAAGTTGCTCTTTATTCCCCCAAACCATAAAAAACTGCCATCCTACAACTTCTAATAAAAAGCAAGGAAGTTCCATGTGTTTCATCCTGAATAATATTATGGTCTTGTAAGAAAACAATAATTAATTTGAGGTAGAAACTACAAAGAAAATGAAAAAATCAAAATCTGTTTTGGAAAACAGATTCTCTCCATTTGGAATTTTTTCTCTATTTATGTTTGGACATAATCTTGAATTAATTATTTTGGCAAAAATTTCTACTACATATATTCTAGTGAAATCCATCTAGAAAACAAATAGCAATTTAAATGACAACTATTATGGCACACCAGCTACAACACTTTGAAACTAATTTTATAAGAAGAATATAATTAACACAACAAAAATTCAGAAAGAGATCTTACTGGTTATGGCACCAGCCTTGAGATGGCAGATGTAGATTGAACCCCTCACTCCACAGATCCACAGACCAGCAAGGTACCAATAACTTTCTTGATGGAGTTTGGGTACTTTGAAGATCTCAGCTTTGGTGTCTTTGTTCCTTTCTTTCTCTGCCTTTTCTGTAAGTCAATAAAATAGCTCTAGTAATCCCGTCCTATAAGTTAATATAAATAGAGTTGTAAAAAATTCATAAATAGCTTAATTAATGCAAAATAGGCAACCCCCAGCCTTCATTGAAAGTCTGGAAGAGAAAGCACACAGTAAATTTCTAGGGCACTCTGAGAAGGCTTTAAAAACATTTGTGTCATTAGTCAATGGTCTCTTTCACTTGTTTCCCTAAGAAGATTAATTTCTGCCATTCTACCTTTTTCCCCTAGAAAAGAAAAAAGACTCTTTGCTCCATGTCTCATGCAGTTATCCAGGCTGATCTTGTTCATTTTAAACAGCAGCTTCCTCTATGATTGTCATTATTGCTGCTTCAAGTTTTCACTACGCTTGAGTGAAGTATCCTATTTTCTATTTCAGTTCTGCCTCTTCAGCACCGCACATACCTATGCTTTTTAAACACTGTATCCTCAAAGCTTTAACACATACAGCTTCAGATGACCATCTTGTACTCAACACAAAGTTCAAAGCTGAGATATGTTTCCAAAGTCCCTCTGGACAATGCTTGTCATCTATGAAAACACTGAGGAGACAAAGGATAGGGAACAGATGACAACTAAAATTGGAACAATACAATATTCATAAAATGCAGCGATCCAGAATACATCTGCCACTCAGTCAGTCAGTCTCTGCCTTTATGTCCTCAATGCCCACAAGCAGAACAACCAAGAGTCCTTTCCTCTTTCTTACTGGAGGTGATTGCAGCTGGCTGAGTCCTGCAGAAACTAATGCCAAGGTCTCTAGGACGCAAGTGACCCCACTCAAATGTAAATCACAGCTCAACACAGCCACTTTTTAGCTATAAACCAAAAAGTTTTACATAAAATTGACACCTGATATTGACTTTTCACGGTTTGTATTGTCTCTTTAGCATGGTCTTTATACTACTTGCCTTAGAGAGCAAACATCCTAAATACTATGGCGTACTGGTACTGCCCACTGCCTCCAACAAACCTCTGCAAATGAAACAGAGGCTATAAAAGCAGTTCTCAGCCTTAGCTACCTTCAATTGCCTTCTGAACAATCACACAAGAATACAGAACTTAAACCCAGTTATTTCTGTGGAGCTGTACTGAAAATCTGCTTAAATGTAAGGAACACAAAAACATCAATGAAGCAGCTGAGACTGTTTTTGCTTGGCCACAGCGGAATAACTTCTTGGATGCTGAGAGTGAATTTGGATAGCCAAGCAATAACAAGAAACAAAGTAATTTTCTTATTCTTGCCAGGATTGGATATTTTGCCATATTGGATGGAGGGGAGAGAAGGGAAGTGAACCCAATGGTTTAAATATAGTTTATGTATGTTTAATATAAATGAGCAAGACTCAAAGTTTAGTACTGGTCTATTAGCCTCAGCTTTAAAGTTTTCAAATATAGTTAAATGAAACCAAATGCAGTTAAATGAATTTGAACTGATTTCTCATAAAACACTGAATTCTTGTGCTTTTTGTGGTTATCTGGTATTCACTTCCAATGACTGAAGTCAACAGAGCTCAGATCTAGAAAATTAGTTTTGCTGAAAATAGACAAGCAACTCTTCTCTAACATTTACACTAAGATCTTCTGGGAAAAAAAAAAAAAAAAACAAAAAAAAAAACCCAACAACAAAACAACCAAAATCCCAAACCCAGCAACCTTCTGTACTCCATTTGAAAGGATGAATAAATGTCAGCACCAGGCATTTTCCCCATTCTGGCCAGCACTGGCTATCTACATGAAAACACAAAATTGTTGATAAATTAGATGGCTCCTTACCTGCTCTGTTTCTCCTTCAAACTGCCACCAGGTCCTGACCCACATCTCACTGTCTGTGCCACTTCCCAACAGCTCAGAATGAAGCTGATTGCCAAGTCAATGCCAAACTATCTCACATGTTTTCTCATTAATCATTATTTAGAACTTTTTTTTACTCTTCAAGGAAACAGCCTTCCTACAGAAAACTCTTGTCTAGTCTGCCTAACATCAAGAAGGGGAGTTTTTTAGTCTGTGTAAATATTTCTTAGCTTATAAAACAAGTATTGATGAATTCATTTTATATTAGATGTCTCCCAAACTCCACCTGGTTTCCAAGATCAATCAAAAAATGAACTAGATGTCACTCACATCAGTGAAAAAGAAAACATATGCTACACTTCAAGTCTGTAAAGTATACAGCCAGCTTGCAACTCACACTCTCATGCCATCCCCCATTATATTTAATCTTTTAGAAGAAGCATTCCTCTATCCAAATTAAATGCACAACTTTTCAGTTATCTCTCTATGAACATCTGGCCATTGACTCAAGCTGTGCATCACTAAAACAAAAATTGAAAACTTGGTCTCACAGAAGTCCCTTCAATAAAATCCTCTTCAGTTTTTCTAAAACCTTTAAACAGCTGGCCTTCACTGATAGGACTAATGAATTTCCTTCTATGTTTTTATGGGTAGGATCCTCATCTCATCAGTTGTGGGTATGGCCTTTCCCATCTATATCCTCAACCAAATGTTCCAAAAGATTATGTGTCAATTATGTCATGACATCCTTTTCCTTTAAATGAACAAATATTTATGCTCAGACCCATCTGAGCTTTTCTCTATTACTTCACATGCTTCTCATCATCCTAGAGAGTTGCAGCTGTAAAAGCACCTTTACCTGTGTTTTGGCCTGCTATCACTTTCTCATCCTCCCACCTCAGCAAAATGTCCCAGTTTTTAACATTTTTATTTACCATAACTATAAAAATTGAGAACAGCTGTGCTAACTGGATGCTCAGACTGCTTATAATACTAGCCCATGATCAGCTGTGTGTCCTCTTCCACCTACATTTAATTATTATTTTGATTACATTTAAAACTGTATCTTTTCAGAGCTCTATATTCAGTAGTCTTCCAGGAAAAGAGCTCTTCAGCAAAATCAGACAAACAATGAAATTTTCTCATATTTTCTGCACTGTGACACTCTTGTGAATGAAATGAAGGAGGAAAAGTACCTAACTTTAGTTCTAAAATGTTTCAATTTTTCACCTAATGTCCTACTCTTTTAATGCTTCCTCATTTTTCTCCATGACCTGTTTCCTGAGTCAGTCTTTATTTTGCCTTTGCAAAGTTGGAATGGCACATCAATAATAATGATATAGATCACACTGGAATAAGACAATGATATCTCCATACATACCAGTGAATAAAGGAAAAAAAATCCCAATAAAAAATGATAAGGCATTTACTTGTAGAGATTTATTTAATAGTGTGCTGATATTAGAGCCACAATTTGTATAAATATGTTCACCTTGAAATCATCCCTTAAAAATTGTTCGACTGACACCCATTACACTACAACTATGCTGAGCTGAATTAAATCACAAAATTTTAAAGACTATTCAGAAATCAAAATACTAAACTTTCCAGTAACAAACATAACCTTCCTGGAAGACTCAAAAGCTCTACCCAAACAAACACACTTGTTTTCTTCCAAATTTTCATTTGATATCATATTCAGCCATCATTTCTAAGAAGATTGTCAAAATGAAGCCTTACAGTACAGCTAAAGAAAACCACAGATTCCAAAAGATCCCGGAATAGTAATCATGTACTGAGAAAATACAGATTTTAAATCCAAGTCTGAGTGCCAATATAATATTCATGAGAAGAAAAATTATGCATTGAAGCATTCAATATATTAATGAAATTTAAAATATAATAATTGTTAATTTTCAGATGTGCCTATTTATAGGCTATTTTCTGCTGCTTAACTTGGTAACCTCAAAGTAGCTTCAAAAGATGAGGTTTTGATATTTGATACATGGACACATTTATATATATTTCATATATAATAAATACACATATTTTACTATGAAAATAAGTTTTAAAAACCAAACAATCAAACAAACAAACAAACAAGAAATTCCAAATGGTAAGTCTTGATTCATATTCTTATTGCAAAACAGCCTTTCCAGGATAATGTATAATTTACAACCCAAACAGGCATTGCTCAGTGCCCAGGAACAACTGTTGTCATCATCTAAATACCTTTTCAGCACATCTTTTTGGTCTTATTGCTCCTTTACTGAAGATACTTTCCAAATTACTTGAGTCTTCACATGCAATTATTAATTTCTGAAAGTTGTTTTTTAGCAAACACTGTCCCACCCAAGCACTCCACACACCTTCTTCCCTTTGAATAGAAGAACACAGCAGTTTAACTGGCAGAAGATTATCAAGGTAACTTTATTCTGGGCACCTGAAACAAACTTCTCATGAACTGATGTTTTTCTGAGTCCCTATTTCTGTACATTCAAAACACATTCCCCCTATTTTCTTTTGCTAGAGTCATGAGAGCTCTCAGGTATGCACTGGATACTACAAGTCCCTCCATTAGGTGCTCTGGAAATAAGGAAAGGAATGGGCCACTCAAGAGTCAGACTTGGCGATCCCTGTGGAGCCCTCCCAGCTTGGAATATTCTGTGATTTTGAGTGCAGGGAAAGGCATGCAAAATAAAAACTTAAACCACATAAAAGATATCAATTCTGCATCTTCTGTTCAGCAATATTAAAGCAGTACATAAATAAAATGCTAACTCGAAGGATAAAGATCATTCTTGATTAAGATGCAAGACTAAAAATCAGGTAAAATTAAAGTAATTAAAGGAATAAAGTAAAAAAATTAAAGTATTAAAGGAATATCATCATGGTGACATGTTATTGAAACTTATTTTTCCCAGAACTCAACCTAAACCCATCTGTAGAAAACAAGATGTCAATTTAAAGTGCTTCTTGAATTCAACTAACCTGAAGAACTTAAGATTTGATGTTCCCCAGATATTGCAAGAATAAGAACAGCATGAAATACAGAAAAGTTTGTTTTACTTGAGATATCTGTTCAAGAGCAGCCAAAATTGCTTAGTGTCTTACACTAAATTACTTTTCTACCCCAGAGAGAGGGTGTTCCCTCTAAAGCAGAGATGATGATATAAGGGTTTCAGAAACTATTGTTTGTATTTTACTGATTTTCAGATTTTCAAATAAAGCAGTGATAGTCTGAAAGCTCTAAGATATTTAAATTCATTTGCTTCAAAAACACACAAAAAAGAAACATTAAAACTATTTAGTGTTCTATTAGAGGTATAGTCTTTTTACTGCCTTTAGCATCAGGTTATCAAAGTACCCTCAGTAGTCTATTATGAACTAGAAGTTCTGTCTGTCACAGTTGGTTCATTTCCTCTTGCCCTGAGGGGCAAACCAAGTATAAAATATCATGTTGTGGTCAGGTTTCTTCTATTTTATTATATTAGCAAACACATATACATACTTCTATGGCTGTGTCACAGACAAAGCTATAGAAAAGAATTGCGCCTTGCACTTGAATTTCTGTAGGAAAGTGGCTCCCACCACCCCAAACAGTCCTTAGAAAGGCTGAGGAGACAAGCTTTATGAAGAATAGAAAATGCTCCAGTGTGCATAAACTGTGTTCATTACAGTGATTTTCTACCTCAAAATTAAGACAATTTTTTTTAAGTTGCTTCAGCTGCTCATCACCTTCAAGCTGAAAAAGTACGATCTCATACTGATACCTTTATTCTTTGGGAAAATCTTGTCTTTAGAAGGCGAGTTTCATATCATGGAATCAGAGAACAAATGAGTTTGGAAGGGATATTGAAGTCATATCATAGAATGGCCTGGGTTGGAAGGGACCTAAAAGATCCCCCTGTTCTAATACCCTTGGTCTGGGCAGGGATACCTTCCAGCACACAAAGCTGTACAAAGCCAACCTGGCCTTGAACACTTCCAGTGGTGAAGCACCCACAATATTTCTAGGACAGGTGTTCCAGGGCCTCACTTAACTCACAGGAAAGAATTTCTTCCTAATCTCATCTAGACCTACTCCCTGTCAGTTTGAAGCCATTCCCACTTGTTCTGTCACCCCAGGTCCCTGTCCATCTTTCCCGTGGGCTCCCTTCAGGTACTGGAAAACTGCAATTAGGTCACCCCAAAGCCTTCTCTTTTCCAGGCTGAACAATCCCAACTCTCTCAGCCTTTCCTCCCAGCAGAGCTGCTCCATCCCTCTGATCCCCTTGGTGCCTCCTCTGGCCTGGCTGCAGCAGGTCCCTGTCCTTGCTGTGCTGGGAGCCCAGAGCTGGATGCAGCCCTGCAGGTGGGCTCTCAGCAGAGGGGGCAGAATCCCCTCCCTGCCCTGCTGCCCACGGGGCTCTGGGTGAGCCCAGCACACGGGGGGCTCTGGGCTCCCAATGGCCAGGGCATGGCCAGCCTCTCACCCACCAGCACCCCCAGGGCCTTCTCCCAGGGCTGCTCTGGATCTGCTCATCCCCAGCCTGGATTGGTACCAGGGGTTGCTCTAACCCAGGTGCAGCAGCTTGGTCTTGGTCTGTTAAAACTCAAGAGATTCCCATGGGCCACTTGAGCTTGTCCAGGTCCCTCTGGATGGCATCCCATCCTGGAGGTGTGTCACCCACACCCCTCAGATTGGTGCCATCTGCAAAACCTGCTGTGGGTGCACTCAATCCCTTTGTCCATGTCATTAATGAAGATCCAAGAGTGATCTGAAGCAGGTCTGAGAGCAGGCTTCTCAGCAGCTTATCTAGGCATGTTCTGAACACTTCCAAGAATGGAGATGCAATTATCAAATACAAATATCACATCTATCAGTCAGAGTGTTCCTGTAAAGGTGCATCCACTCTCCCATAGATTTTCAAAGGTAGCTGTTATCACTGGCACTCTGTTTTTATTTCCTCCATAATGAAGTCAAAGAGTTGGACTCACCCATTTCTGTATCAACTTCTCATTGAGTAAAGATATTTCTATAATCAGTTTTGATTTTTAAAAGTGAAATTTGAGATAATTCAATTAATTCCAAACTCTCACTTTATAACTCCTATCATATAACCTTAAACTCTATCCCATCCTAACAGACACTCTAGAAGATGCTCATTTTTGGTTCAGAAGATACAGCCTCCTAGATTTGTCTCTCATTACTTCATCTTTTCCTACAAAACCTTCTCTTAAAGTTTAGCTATCCTAAGTAGAGAGTGCAATTACCATCTAGCTATCAAATTTCTTATTAATCCCTGGTGACTATAAATAAATATGTGAAGGGCAGGGGGTAAAAGGGGATACAGAACACCAGTAGACAAAAAGAAGCTTGCAACTTGGTGTCACCAGGATTTCAAAGAATGCTTCACCACAGGTCATTTTACCAGCAACAGTGAACATAAAAATCAGGCAGTTTTCTAATCAAGAGCTAATCAACTTAGGTGCTCCTTTTATACAGCTCAGGGTAAGCTTTATGTTGAGTTGAAGGCTGGAAGAGAGAACCAGGGATCATTTTCCTTCTGAAAGTTGTTCACTTTTCTGCCTTGCATAAGCTAGACTGAGCAGAGAGAGCTCTTTGCACTGGATGGTTCAAGATTTGGGCTTGAGTTCCAAGCACTTAATGTGTATTTATGCAACCACCCAGCCCTCTTACTGTTAAACCTTCCAGTAAAACCTTGCTATGTGAAAAGTGTCTGTGTCCTTGAAAAACCATTAGGCAATTACATTGCAAAGTCATGAAAAAGTACTTCCTCTAAAACTTATGAAGAAATCAGACACCTGCATGTACAATGTAGTCTTAAAAGCAGAATGACAGGATTACAAGGTCAATGGTTTTCCTTTTGACAGGTGTTATCTGGGCAATATTCTGGCTCCTAGAGAGTGCAGAAAAAGGGAAAAGACTAAAAGAAACAAAAACCAGCAATGGGCAACAAAGATCAACCAAGTGAAAAATAATTTAAAATAAAATATAGAAGAATTATGAGGGATGGGAAGCATAGGGTGGCAACATTTAGCTATCCCTTTAAAGAGGGATCTAATGTTACTCTGTTCCTGGGGTTTGACTGCACCACTATGCACCCCATGGAACTCTTGGATCCCCCTAACTTTTCCTTCACTCTGAATATTCTCGTTAAAAATACACTTTTGATACGAAGCTAATGGAGAAAATGGCAATTTATTCTGCATGTTAAGAGCAAGCGACCACTTGTGCTGTTCTCCACCAGAAGAAAGGACAGCATACAGCAAGGACAAAACCCATTTAATATTTGTACATAAAGCAGATTTAATCTTGTTTGGAGTCTTCAAGACACTGAAATGGTGAAATAAGAACAAATTCTGGACACCAGTTATTATTCCCATATGGTTACTGAGCAATTTATTACTGTAGATAGATATCTGATACTGTCTGCCACAACTGAATCTCACTTGTATTACCACTTCACTGACCCTTACATCCTATGTAAAAGTTTTAGCTTGAGAAAACCTAATTAATTTACTATGCATAAAATGCCCCACAGACTCCCCTGATGTTCTATTCATGCAATACCATTCCTATTGGGCTGATCCTTCAAGAAACAGGCAATAGTTAACACAGGTACACGTCGAGACTCAAGGAGGAGCAAACTCACTGCACCAAAGAGAAAGTCTAAGCAAGGAATGGAGGCAGAATTAGCACAGATGTTTTTGCAGCAATAATTAATGGCCATCTCTAAGACAGAGTCCAGAGAAGGCCACCAAGTTAGTTGGTCAGATGGAGCACCTCTGCTGTGAGGAAAGGCTGAGAGAATTGGGATTGTTCATGCTGGAGAAGAGAAGGCCTTGAGGTGACCTAATTGTGGCCTTTTAGTACCTGAAGGGAGCCCACAGCAAAGATGGAGAGAGACTATTTACCAGGGCATGGAGTGACAGAGCAAGGGGGAATGGCTTCAAACTGACAGAGAATAGGTTTAGATCAGAGGTTAGTAAGCAATTCCTTACTGTCAAGATGGTGAGGCACTGGCATAGGTTGTCCAGAGAATCTGTGGCTGCCCTATCCCTGGAGGAGCTCAAGGCCAGGTTGGAGCTCTGAACAACCTGGGATAGTGAGAGGTGTCCCTTACCCATGCCAGGGGTTGGAACTAAATGATCTTAATATTCCCTTCCAATCCAGGCCATTCTATGATTCTATGTAATGATGATAGGAAGTGCCACATGAAACACTGCAAAAAGTGTAAGATCTCCATCTGTGAAGAAATATTCTGGGAACAAGGCTTGTATATGATGTTAATCCAGACCAGGAGTGTGGGCAAATCTATCTTTTCTACCTATGAAGTTTTCCTTATTTTCTTTCCTACATTCCTCTACCCTTGACTAATTTCCAGTTCAGCAGGTCATTCTGTACCACTGAATATTTGAAATTTCTTTCAGAACCAGCAACCAAATTCTAATATTGTATATAGATATATCTATATATCTCTCTGTTTATACACACACACACATCATTTACACAGGTGTAGAGGATGTAACCTGGCAGAATTACTTCCAACTGTTGGGATACAACACTCTTTTCCCCACCAGATGGCAGTAACTTCAACTTAATATAACCCGGACTGGTCACCACAAGTACAGCAAACAATGGCATACTTTATGTTTGGGATTTCCTTAAGAAGGAATGTTGATTTTCTGAACATGTGCAGTAGAGTTATTCCAGTTTCCTCCTATTTAATGGCAAAGTGTTCTACTAATAGCTAAGCTCAACTTTGATCAGTGTATCCTACAAGATTTTTTCTTTAAACACAAATCATTCTATATTTTTTTTCAGTATGCTCTAATTTTGTCAAATTTGAGAAGTACTGGTATTATTTCCAATCGTTTTCTTGTTCCAAGAATAATTCCCAAACAGAATTATCTAGGTAACTTTCAAATGCATAATAAACAAACTTTTGCAATATATGCTAGTGAATGAAAAGCATAAAGGACTCCAAAGAAGGAGGGGAAATGATAAATACTTTTTGCATAATTTTTTGACAAAAATATTCAATGTGCAGACTTCTTGACTTATAAAAGCTCAGGGTAAAGTCTACACCAAGAATATTGCAGCCAGTACATACTATTTTACACAACAGCAAAATTCTCTTTAATATGGGAGCTGACAATTTCTTCTACTGCCAAAACCAGTAAAGTTTTTGTCAACATAGGCACCATAAAAATAAGGTAATTTGGTGGATGGGGACTATTCTGTAGGAGAAACTCATCCATTTGTTGTAACCAAAAGATCATTATTCCCTGTTTATTTCTTTAACTTCTAATTTTTCAGAAGAAAAAGTTCTATATTACAAAAAGAGAACTTCCCTCCTATTCTGCTAATATTAGTATTCAGACTGATTAACTGGGTTTATATTCAGCTCTATTCTGACTGCAAAGATAATATCAAAAGTGCACATTCTTATTAATAAAACACACTCATTCTCCAATAAATTTATGACCAAATATGCAGTCTGTTTGGACAGCTGGCTTCCACCATCCTACAAGCAGGGATTCAGATCCCTTTTTTTTCTCTCCATGTTTGTTGGGTTTGGTTTTTTTTCAGCAGAAAGTAGAGCACAATTTTCTCTGGATATACAAAAAAACCAGTAAATACGGTAATGGAAAGAAAATACCATAAAAATAATGCAAAAAGTGATATGACTACATTCTACTAATTAAATACTAAGCAGCCAATTATACTTGTCTTTCAAACTCACAGCAATATTCCTGAACATTTGAATTTTAATGCCAAAATGCATGGATGTGTACTGGATAAGCAGTATCCCAAATCAGTGGCATTTGAACTGAAGATGTTCTCAAGATATATTTTACTTCAAAAGACCTGTTCATAAACTTTTCATATCCTTCTGAGATTGCATACCCACATCAGCTGGAAGGATGAGCAGAATCCACCATAAAAAGAAGTCATTCTTACATAATTTCCTCTTCCTTGTGGAAAAGTAAAAGTATGAAGTAATGTTTAGTATGAACCAAACCAAAATGATTTGAAGTGGAAAATGCAAACCTTTGTGAATAACCATGAATGCAAAATCCAACCTTGGCTTGGAAGGAGAAACTGAATGAGTCATGGTCAAAGGGGACAGAGCAAACATAGGCATTCAACATTTAAAATAAAGTGCCAGCACAGACAGCTTAGCACAACCCTGAGATGTTCAAAGGGATGGTGAAGTAGAAGTGATGGACAACTGCTTTTTCCTCCAACTGCAGGATCAGTAATAATCCTACAGCTACATTTAGAGAATTCTGAGTATTTTGAAAAGGATATAGGAAAAATAGAGGTGAAGGAAGAGACACAAGACTGAATACTGGAGAACACGTGTTACAGTGAAAGTCTTAAGAGATCTCAGATCTATTTTAGCTGAATTGAACAAATATGTAGCAGTCATTATAGGAAAACAAATACCCCCTGTAAGTGCCAGCAGAAAACAATGGAACAATGGCTCAAAGCTGAAGCTGGTCAAATTTAAATTGGGTAAAAGATTTTGATCCTTCATTTCATGAGATAATCACCTTTGCTATGAAAATACATAGTGGATTAAATAAAAATAATTTCCCACTTCAAAGAAAAAGTGCAAGGGAGTAACAGCACAAAATGTAAAAACGTGAGAGTTTAAACTACACAGTCCAGTGGCCCATTCTGGTTTGAAACTCAGCCCTATGCTGTGAGGAGAAGCACCATGTCTGATGTCCTCAGGAACCATTTGAAATGCAGAGGGAGCATCCTCTCACTGTCCTGGGAAAGCCATGGTGGGATGGAGAGCAGCTGCACTGCCCTCAGCTTCAGGGGCTGGTCATGGTGACTGGGACAGGAACTTTGGGGAGCGGTCTCAGGGCTTACCTGCAGCTTGTGGAGCAGCAAACACAGCCCTGCTGTGAGGTGGAATGGCAGCTGCACACCTGGAATGGCAGCTGTGTACCTGGAAGAGACACAGCACATGAGAACAGGGATGCAGGACTTTTGCAATAAACTAGCTGAGTTTCACCTGGTATTTCAAAAGGAAGACTGTATCAAAGAAAGACACAGCATTATGTCCCATAACTACACAATATAAAGACAAAAAAGAGGAATCTTTTTTCTACAAGACGATGAACTCTAACATATTAAAAAATTTAAGGGAATTGTCACATACCAGTAGCTGAAATAACAAAGTAACATAGTTCAACATCTGTCTTGCAGGCCCCATAACCTTTCAGCACATCAGACTGGGGGCACTCTCTTGCTGGATGCACATTTAGTTGTGTGCTGAGCTTTGCATGCAAATAAATTCACAATTTTTTTACTTTTATAAAGTAACTAACTCAATTTCTTGAACTGAATTTTAGTACCTGAAAATTCTCTTTTGTCTTTGTGGATTGTTAGAAAACATATAGAATGAATTCATGCACAAAACTTATATTTCTATCTCATCTCCACAGCAAACACAAGGTTGCGTTTAGCAGAATATATAAGGAAAGTATTAATCTAAAATCACGTGCCTAGTACAATAAATACATCACTAAGAGAAAACACGTGTAGCAGAACCACTATGCTGGCAAAAGATATTTAGCCTGCACAGTAAGAAATCCTCTGAGCTGTTTGTAATCAACAGATCATATTTAGTGCCTTCCTTTCATTAACATGGAGTTTTTCAAGAGGTGGGATAAGTTAGGAAATTGTTGTTACGCTCAGAGAAAGCACAGGATTTCTAAACGAGGAACCCTTCAGTTTCTGAGAGCTCAATTAGTATTAATTACAAGTTTAAAGAAGCACCACAACATATTCACATTGATAGTATAGGCATATCTACAGCATAATTACTGTCACTTCAATAAGTGCAGTCATGCATTACACATGCCCTTCTAGGATCAAAGTGGTGGCATATCCAGTCCAAGCTCCTGCTATCACAGGCGACTGTGTTTCACATTCCCTTTCATAAATGTATCATTTTCCACCTTGCAAACACTTAGACGTGTGTGGAAAAATAAAACCTGACTGCTTTGTTGCGAGTCTCCTCCAGAACACTACTGCTTTTATGGCTAGAAATATTCCATCTTCCAGTCTGATTTTCTGCCAATTATTTCTGTCCCAGCATTGTTCCTCAGGTTAGATTGCTCTCCTTCACTCACAATTGTCCTGTTCCCACTGTTTTCTCTTGGCCTTTGTTTTATTGAAGAGAAATAAAGCTGTTAGTATGCTCACAATAACCTTTCCCTTCCCACCATTTGTTTTAGTCCCATTTCTTTCTCTGATTGCTACACCTAAGTTCATGCTTCCTACACCTGGGCACTCCAAATGCTTGGCAGCATTCCTGGGGAGCTTGCTGTGGTGCCTCACGTGGAAGCATTACTAATTTTATTTCATTATCTGAAAGGTCAAACTTGATGTTACTTTAAATCGCATAAACCTTGCTCATGGCCTTATCAGATCACTGGAGTTGCAGATATTTTGGATGAAATTGCTCTTACCTAGCTTTTAGCAGCGTCTCTGAACTAGTCACTGCAGGTCCTCTAGAATCAGAGACACTTCACAGCATGATTCATCTGATCTATTCTTAGAGATTCTGACTGGATGAAAGCTGTTGTGCCCTAGAAATACTCTTCACTGACCATGCCTAAACAAATACCTCGGCTGGAGAGAGCTCAACTGAATCAACTGAAGAGCTCATTTTGTGGTTTATTAATATAGTCAGCTATTTAATTTCCTTTAAAAAATCTTGAGAGAGCAGATAATAGCAGAAGCAATCATAACCATGTACATAACTAAGTTTTCAGACTTCATCCTGTTTCCATTCCCCACAGTCTCTCAGTTGTGAAGTTTTCTCTGGATTATTCACTGATGGTACTTTTGAATTGCATATTGAAAATGGCTCTTCTAGCACACTTTTAAAATCCACAGTAACTACAGCCAGCAAAATTTTCCCTCAGAAATCAAATGCGTATGTAATGATTTGATAGAATTACAGTTTGACAACTGATATTCTAGACTAGCACATGAGAAAGAGGAACAGATATTTTAAAATATGCTGGATTTTGATCAGTCATAAATGAAAGGATGTAGACTTGGGGAAGTTTGCAAGATGCTTTTTGCCATCTCTACCAAATCTCATAAACTACCCATGCTAAGCAAAAAGCTTGAAATAGTTTTATAGCAAAATATAAACTTTAAAAAAACCCAAAACAAAACAAAAAACCCAAGCACAAAGATATATTTCTATTGTCTTCTCCAACTGAATGATCACAGATGTTTTCTGCACAAAGAACAGAATAAAATCAGAAAGAATTTGATACTTTCCCTAAATTCCAGAGGTAAATCAAGGTAGTTACTGTACTATATGATGACACAGTGGATTATTATTTAAAAATTGGCTGCTGTTGAATCTTAAGAATTTACCTGAAATCCTCCAAATATCATTTATAAAAGGGAAAAAAGTGTAAACACCATGCCACTTTGCTTTGTGAAGGAAGTGCTAGTACAGGTAAATAGGCTTCACAGATAAAGAGGCTTTGCAGCAAGTAGCAGGCTGGACTGAATATCTCAGGAGTTTGACTTGGCCAAGACTAAGTCATGAAGGTTTTCTTCACATCTAACCAATCCTGCTTACATACAAGCATTTGAACAATTTTGCATGTGAAACAAGTGCTAAGACAAAATTCTTTACAAGAGGGGATAACTAAGAAATTTTAATGAAAATCACTGTCAGTCAAATTACAGAATATTTGGAATACAGCTGAACACAAGTACAAAAAATTCAAAGCGGAGTTATTTACCAAAGCAGAAGTTATTATGGGTACTTGTCCTACTTGGTGCTCAGAAACCAAAAATCAGAATAACTCTCAGAAGAGCAAACACTGAACAACTTCACTCCTTGAACTACAATACCAAAATGATTAAGTTCCAGATAGTTCAGGCTCATGGAAAAATTCATGGACAGGATGTCCTTAAAGAGATACTGAAGGGTATGGGTAGGATGTCCCCTCTAGCATCACACATCTAAAAATTATGGATGCCAAGGGACTACGAGGGAAATGGAATACCATTCAGACCCAAAATCCCAGTCACAGAAGGTTCAAGGGATGTCATTTCACATAAATATGAAAGATCTTTTTCAGAATGTAATTTCTGATACTTTTTAATGCCAGACTATCAACCATCATGACCGTCATAAACCAAAAACCATCAGATTTTTCATTCTGTATGAAAATTCTATTTTCTTAGGCCAGAACTAATATAAAAATATAATTGCCAGTGGCATAATTAAGCATAATTCTGATCTTTTTGAAGTTTCTCTTTTCTGAAATGACTGGTCTTGTTTTGCTGTCTGCTGTATATTCTTTCACATAAAACTTTGGATGCTTGCTCTAGTTTGCAAAGCACCCTACTCTCAAGCATAACCAGGATTTCTTCACAAGTAATTCTTGTCAGTAATGTATAACTTCCAGAGCTCTTCAATATATACAAATACAAGGCAAATTTCCACCCGTGATTCTGAAATAGGATGCGATAATTCTACCAAAGACTTATCTTTGGTATATAAAAAAATAGTCAACTTTTCTTCCTGAAAACTCCTTATTTCACAATTAACTCTTTAGTTAGGGGAGGGAAAATCAAATATGAAAAAAAAAAAAAAGAAAGAGGCAAATACTGAGAAAAAGGCATTTTAAATAAGAAGAATTGTGATGATCTTCTGAAGATATTAGAAAGGCAAAAACCAACCATGTGTTCTACTTGTTTTTCATTGTTTTATACTTGTTTTCTATTGTTTTTTACTTTAGGATAATGCATCTTGCAGATCAGAAAACAAATCATATTCTGGGTTGCATCAAATCATATTCTGGGCTGCATCAAAAGCAGCATGGCCAGCAGATGCCTCTTGCTCTATACTCCACTCTGATGAGACCCCACCTGGAGTTTTGTGTCCAGCTCTGGGGCTCCCAGGACAACACAGACTTGGATTTGTTGGAGAGAGGCCAGAGGAGGCCACAAAAATGATCAGAGGGCTGGAGCAACTCTCTTATGAGTTGAAGAGAAGACAAGATGAGAGAATTCAGTTGTCAGGCCTGGAGGAGAGACGGCTGGAGGAAAACCTTACTGGGACCCTTCAATTCTTGAGGAGATTTAGAAAGCTAGAAGTGACTTTTTACAGGCGATTGTAGCAATAAGATGGAGGGGATGAATTTAAGCTAAAAGAGAACATATATAGGTTAGACACTAGGAAGAAATTCTTCCCTCTGAGGGTGGTGAGACACTGGCATGCCTTTCCAGAGAAGCTGTGGATGCCCCATTCCTGACAATGTCCAAGGCCAGGTCAGATGGGACATTGAGCAACCCAGTCCAGTGGAAGGTGTCCCTGCTTGTGACAGGGGAGTTGGAACAAGATCATCTTGACCCTAAGATGAGCTCAGTTGGTCAGAGCATGGTGTTAATGCTATGAGTTTGATCCCTGTATGGACCACTCACTTTAGGAATGGATCCTTGTGGGTCCCATCCAACTCAACATAGTCTGTAAGTTTGTGACATTTCATGCCCCCTCCAACCAAAACTATCCTGTGATCTGTGGCTGTTTGGCAGGACCAGCTCTTTGCAATAAATATTTTTGCCCTGAGATTGCATCACTTGTGATTATGATCCTAACTTTGCCAGATTCTACACAAGAACAAAGCTGTTATTGCTGTTGTTTTGCATGTCTCTGTTAAAAAACTATGACAAATATCAGGTTATTTTAGACTAACATTATTTCTGTAATGTTAAAGATTCCCTTTCTGTGAACAGCATAAAAGCATTAAAGGGACTTCTACGTACCAATAACAGAGGCTCAGAAAATGACAGCCCTGAAAAGAGCCTCATACACTTGAGATAGTCCTGGAACCAGACTAACTTCTATTTCAAAACATCAGAGAACTATGACACTGAGTGAGAAAATGTGACTTTCTGATCATTTGAGAGTTCTTCTTGCACCTGTTATTTATATTCAATGCATTTGGAAGGAGACTTGAATAAGGGGCAACAACTTATTCAGACTTCCTGAGGCTTTTTGTGGTGGGGATTACAGATCAAGAAGAATACTCAAGAGACAGAGAGCCTTAATTTGTTTTCTATCTTAAATCAAAGTGGATGCAGTCAGTCATTCCCAAGTTCATAACAAAGCAAATCTATGTAGAGTACCAAAAGGAAATAACTTTTGCTGACTTCACTGATCTATCAGGGCTCTTGGTTTTAAGGAGGAAAATCTAGAGGCTTTCATGTGCTACCAAAATTCAAACACCACAGTTTTAAGCTTTGATGATTATTTGCTCCATAGGCTTCTCCAAGTCCTTGCTCTTAGCAAGTCCACAGTCAGGTTTGAATTTCTGCGTCATTAAGGTAATGTAGAAAAGGATTACCTGGAGAATAAGATCAAAGGATCTTTGGTGGGGATTAACCTGGCAGCGCTTTTAAAAACATTGGGTTTAAAAGGAGCCTTTTACTTAAATTTCAGTCAACTGTAATTCATTTTGTATTAGCAGACTAAAACCTGGGGGTTCATCTAGTTTTTGCTGCCTTTGTTTTATCCAGCAGATTATTAAGATGTGCAACATGATAAACTACTGTCCTTGAAATTATGATTTACAACATTGTTGCAATATCATAAAAAGTACAGGGTCAAAATTGCTTAAAGCCAGGGTGCAAATTGCTTAAAGGTGGTTCCAAACTGCAGAATTCTCCTCTCCACTGAGCAAGATGATCATGGTCTCTTTTTCCTCATTTGGCATGCTATGACAGAGATTACACCTTTTTTTTTTAATTCAAGTGAGAAATTCAGTCTAAAACTCCTGTAAAATAAACTGGTGACACAGCAAACCTTGCCTAGAGCAAACCATGAAAAATCTTTGTCTACCTCTCTTGTGGAGAAAAAAAAATGCTCTGAAGATAATAGAGGTATGAATTGCACTGTTTATAAAAGAAATTGTGCCTGATAATCCTTTCTATGCAAACCACAGAACTTTCCAACATCCTGGAGGCATCTTCTGTATTAAAAAACCCCAACCAACAAACCTTCCTTCTCCCTATTTTCTGCCTTGGTTCAGAGAAGCTGAATTGCTCAATGGAGGTTACAAAACAGTGGTGCTTCTTGAGGCACTTGAAGGTATTTAAGAAGGGGAATAAGATGTTTAGATTATTTACTCCTCCATTTAACTGAATGGCTCAAAAGGGGAAAGGGAAATCTCTGGCTCTGAGTCACCACTGGCTGAAATGGAAAGTAAAAGGCCCCAGACTGGCAGCCTGAACTTTAGCTTGAATGAACCAGGTGCAAAGTTGGCACATGGCTCAAGCAACTGCCCAAAGGTTTTTCAGAATGTGTCAACAACACTAGAGGGACAGGACCATGTTTGCTCTGGGGCAAGACATCAATACATGGTAAAAACCACCCTACAACAACACCAATGGAAATAAAACTTAATTGTTTCACCATCATGTTTTCATTGCTCATGGAGATGCAACTTTTCCCTTCAACACCAAGTCTTACACATCTTTCATTGCAGTGCTCTGTCCTCAGCTCCTTATAGGAGAATACTAATTATTTCAAGAAATTACCATTAATATAATTAAGATCAGATCCTCCCTGTAAACTGCAGACTACTGTGAATCTAGAAATTATTTTCTTGTCAATTACATTAAAATGCACAAGAAGAAAGCCTTCCACTTAAAAAAATCTTCCTTCCAATAGCAAATATCTTTCTTAAAAAAGTTAAAATGTTTTATTAGCATGAGAATAATTTCGAGCAGTGGTTGACTACCAAATACAATAGCACTGTCTTGTGCCATACGTATGACAGATTATTTAATATTTTAATTTACCATTGCAAGGTATAAAAATTGAGTGAATTTCACATGGACTAAATAAACTTGAAGACATAACATTTTCACACAGTGTATCAATTTGTAAAGCACAGTGAGTATGTGAAAATGTTTGCCATTATTAACATGCATCTGTTGTTCAGCAGGAATATCAAAATGTATTATTACATCCAACAACCTACACAAAAGACCAGCAAATAGATTCTTCTCTTAAACTAATGGGACTAGTTGATGGACATTCTGGAGAAAAGGTACAGCTTGCAATCATGTCAAAGTCCAGATGAAAATTGAATTCATATGCAGGGTATAAATTACCCAGAATGAATCCAGTTAATCCAGATTGTGACCATTTTAAGGTAATGGGCTTTAAGATTTTAATATAACGGGATCCCTAATTTTTATTGTTAATATTTAAATGCTTATATTACATATTTATATTTTCCTATGTATGTTTATATTTTCTTATTCAGTTTTTGAGGTTTTTTGCTTGGATAACTTTGGCCCATAAATGTTCAAGGTAGGCCAAAAACTTTTTTTTAAAAAATGCCTGTTGTTATCTGAGGACAACTTACAGTTAGTTCACATACATCCTTTAATTTCAAATACACAGTCCTCACTCTGAAGTTAAACCATCCCAAAGATCAACGAAAGTTCAGAATACACCCTGAGAAAATACTGCCCTTGATACACTCATAAATATTAATTACATTTATAGGATAGCAATACAAATTCTACCAAGTACCACAGGTCCCTACAGTTATTAAACAGCAGGAAAAAATACAGATAGAAATGATGTGAGTAATTATTAGTGTTTCTGAAACTTAAAACTCTGTTACACAGTTTGCCAGACATTTCCCTCCCACTGTTCCTCCCACCCCCCCCAGTTATTTAATCTCATACTGATAATAAGAAAACAAATGCTATAGCTTGTAATAATACAGACCATCATATAGTATGTAACAGAAGCTACTAAAGCAAACTCTCTAACAGTAAAATTCTAACAAAATAGCAAGCCATCAAAATTTACGAACAACCACAAACAGCTAAAATGTCACAAAACAGATGTAATAATAAACACAGTTCAAAAACCAGGCACACCTATGCCAAGGCAAATACACTGCACATTTTAATTTTTCAGGAGGAAATGTAACATGTAGCAGCTAAAGGAATGACAAAGCAAAAAGAAACAAAGTACAAACATAACGATTCTCAAAGGTTAATGGTTACACTACAGGCTTATAGTCACTGATCACATTTTTACTACCTATGCCTGCAGATATTCTCTTTTCTTTTCTTCCTGAAGACAGCAGGACTATTATGTGTTGATTTTGTGTGCATTTTTAGTTGTCTTTTCTAGAAGTGCGAATCTTGAAAATTAGCATTGTAGAGCCCAAAAACAAAGAAAAAGAACTGGCAAAATATTGGAACAAAAAAGTTATTGTAGAAACAGAAATTCATTACTCTCATACTCTGTCAAGCTAATAATAATATGCACTTGGAATGAAAAGCAAAATCTTATTTTAAATGGCATTTGCTAAAGCTACATTAACAAAAGGATTTGTGGCCCTGTCACGAAAAAAACATTGACCCTTGACCTTTTTTCAGTTTAGAGAAGGAGAATAGCCAGAATCTTGTGTATCAAACAAATGTTTGTTTTGTATAAACCTTCTCCCAATTTTCTTAGTTTGCTGCAAAAGCGGAGGGGAAGAAAAAACAACAAGGACAATGAAAAAAGAAAAGAAGGAACTGCCCCGAACGAAAGGCTCGATTCAGAAACAGTGCAAGGCTGCTTCTAAACAGTCATGTGACTTTTTTTTGCTAACAGCCATGTGCTCGCGTATCATTTTACTCTGAAATAACTCTGCGGATTTCAGCTCAACCTGCCTTTGCTTATAATGCATGACATAGCCTGTGAGGGAGCCTGAGAACTGTCCCTCTTCAAAAGCAAGGTTCCCATGCTTGGCCTGTCACCATGGAAGCAGATGCCTTTTTTTGCTTACCCCTGCTTACCTCTTTGCAGCCACGAGCTGCTCCCTATTGTTAAAAGGGGTACGCCTTGATTTTTCTTCGTCGTGACTGAACTTGCCTCTTCTTCAAAGGGCACGATGCTGCAGGTCATTGGTCTAGACTGTTTGCACGGTCCAGAGAACAGCCTTGATGTAACCCTTGCTCCGTCTGTGCCACACCACCAGCCGTGCGACTGCAGACTGTAGGGGGACATCGGAGATCTGTATTTGAAAAGAAGTCCGTCCGATTTTGCCATTGTGCCTTTTCAGTCATCGATCGAATGAATATCGAACCTTCTGTCGTTGCATGTGTGAAATAGATAGCTTAGCAAGCACTTTTGTGCCCAAACCTGTGCAGTGGGCCAAACTCTTCCTTTATTCACAAGTATTATTGGTTTTTTGTAGTGCAGTAATTTCTTGGGAACTTTAATAACAATGTTTTTATGTTAGACCGGCCTCGCAGCAGAATCTCTTTGTTTTAACCTGCTTGATTTAGCACTTAATTTTTTTCTTTTTTTAAAGGTGCTTTCTCTTTTAATCATTTCCAGTTGAACATCAGCCCTTTTAAAGTGCAAGGGAAGTGGATTTGGAATCAGTATGAACAGCCCAGAATTGTGAGGGGTTTCAAAACAAGGTACTGACTGGAGGTTTGCTGCCATGAGGCTTTAAAATTAACACAGGAGAAAAAAAGAACGTGAACTTGGAAAGCTTCCAAAATTAATTCAAAAAGTAAAAAAAAAAATTTAAAATTGCTTTTTTTGCTTGTTTGTTAGATATAATAAAGCAGATAGTCTTAAAGAAAATACAGATATTCTAATAGATAAAATAACCCTGACAGTGGTGACTAGAACCCTAAAAGAGTTTATATTCTTTTTTTCCCCTTGATATAGAAAGACAAATAATTTGGAAAATTAACATCTGATAACACGGGTTTTTACTCTTCTGTACCAGTGCAAAAACATTTTTGATACTTACTGGTCAACTTTTTTTTTTTAATATGTATTTTTTTAAAGAGGAAACAGTTAAATATCCACTGCAAGAAATTATGAAAATCATGCTAAACCACTGAGAAAGTGTAGCTGAAATGTTCAGGCAAAGAGTTCAACAGAACTCCAGGAATTTCAGGGAGGAGTGAAGAAAAAGATTCTCTAACACATTCGAATTAAAAAAAAAAACCAAACAGAATTGTAGCTAATGTGGAAAATCATATCAGTCGGTAAGCAAGTTTTTACTCTTCTTTTAATGGAATGGCAAAATCTCTGATCACTGCTTGTCAAAAAAAAAATAATAATCTACTGAAAGCCATCGGGACCTACTCGTTGTACAATATGCCAGCCTCTACTCTGTTCTAACAAAATTTGGACTGCATCAAAAAGGGGCTTAAATATTCTTCAGGGTGCTGCTAACCCAGAGCTGCCTGTATATGACATCAGTATATATATTTTTGAGACACCACTGTCTCATACTTCAAGGCATACCTATTTTCTCTAATTGCCGCAGGCAAAGGGGAGGTGCACTAAAGAATAAAGAAGGTTATTGTGACAGATGAAACATAATTCACAATGAGTACTCTTTTCATCCAGCCTTAAGTAGCAGAGGATTACTCCAAGCTGAATTTTAGGGGAGTATGTATGATCTAATAATACGAGGACAGGCCACAAGCTGAAAGGCAATATAAACCAATTATGTTTTTGCTGATTGTTTGTGGGGTTTTGCTGTTGGGGTTCACCCCCCCCCACACACACCTTTTCTCTTTTCTGGAAATAGAAGAAATACTAACGTGAAGAGGGTCTGAAGAAACATGGGGAAAAGTAAGAAATGCCGAGAAATAAAAGTTGGGATTTTCTGGAATGGATATTGACAAATGCTTATTCTATATTTCTGCTTCATGACACTTTAATGAAATAAGATCATGCCTTTTCTTCAGTAATTATGCGCTGTGAAAGTAGGTAAACTAATTTTGATACACTTATTGAACTTGTCTTGCTTCTGAGAAATTCATACTTGAGTCTTCTAAAAATACTGTGTGATGTCAAGTTTAGATGTAGGTAACTGTGATAGTAAAATAACTTTCTGCTAAGTGTGTGTACATTGCTTTTCTGAGTCACTGTTTTAATATTTAAACAGTAAATGGCTAAGTTTCCATGAGTATTTTATGTTTGTTTCCTTATAGCATGCTTTTGAAAATAAGTGCTTAGCACAAATTATAGTATTGCATTTTGAAAGGCTTAATCTTTTTATAGTTTCAGTTTTCATAAAACAACTCTTTTTGTACGATGTAACATTGCACTCAGAATGCCTGGACTTTTTAGCTAGTTAAACTGCAGAAACTGGTAAGGTGTCTGGCAGAAAAGAAATAGAAAATGTCCCATTTTGTCTATAGAAATGTTAATTTAGATTAATTACTTTTTTAAGTAATAGGTGACTTTAAAAAATCCATTTTAATGTAATTTTATTAAAGCAGTCATTGATTTTTTCAAAAGCATTTCTATAAATTTTGTATAATTTAATATGCAAAATAAAACTCTTTTTAGATATGGATTCTAAATATGCTCTTTGAGTGTTCATCTTTTTTGAAAAATCCCAGACAAAAAACCTCAAACAACTATGAATTAAACGTTTATTTTCATACATTTTGGATTTTTTAAATTACACAAAATCTTCTTAGAAGCAGAGCTAATAAAACAGTGCATCTAATTGAGAATTAATTATTACTAGGAGTTAGTTTATATCTTTGAGATTTTGGACTGAAATACAAAATAAATATTAATTGGAACAGGTTTTCTCTTATTCAATGCTGCTACATGTCAGACCAGCTAGGACGATTTAACAACTTAACATCTAATGTTCCATAAACAAACAGCAAGAAAATGGCATAAAAACAAGCACATAAAATTATTATATTTTACAAACCAGAAAAGAACAATGCTGTTTTGTCTTTCTAGAGGCTGTTGCTGAATTATTCTCTTACATAATACAGTTTCATGTAATTCTTAAGACCTAAAACCAATGTAAGAATTTCATAAACACCACAAGCAATTAGGTGGATTTTGGTGAATAAGCAGTATGCATTAAGCACACAGCAGTACTATATTTTAAAGAAAGAATGAGCAGTCAAGAAAATGTATAAAATGCAGTAAGAAAGCTGCTAGGTTGAAAGCATACATTTTAATATTTTAGTTCGCAAGGGGAGCGGCAGCCAAAAGACCATTCTAACCACCTGACAAACAGCAACAAACAACAGCTCTCGAGTCAAAATATTTATTAGGGTGTCATGTCAATGTACAGGCTAGCATATGTGCCAAGGAGAAATTATTCTATTATCTTCAGCTGAGTGAACCAGCAACAATGAACGTACAGATTTGTAAATATACATGGAATGGAGAATGTTCTTTCAAATCACACATCCATTTAATTTTCATTGATCATTTAAAAAATATATCAAAAAGTGTGAAGTACAAGTTACATTAATTCTTGTGACAATTTTTATCCAAATGTTATTGTTGCCCTATCACTTTGCACTTGCAATCCATGGCAAAGTTTCTTAGTAAGAAATATATACTTTAGCATTTGTTTCAAGATTCAAGTGGCATGATAGCTACACTGAATGACATTAGTTTAAGCAATATATCTTCTATTAATAAACTTTCAAAAACATATAATTTAGGGGCATTCATATCAGTAGACTTGTTTTGTTCTCCTCAAAATTAGTTTGAAGTATAATTTATTATTGACGAGGCATGTAAAACTTTCAGCAAAATTGCAGATGAAGGTTGTCTTTGGAAAAGTAGGGAAAAGAGAGCACAACAGATGACGCCTGTGTGCAACAAAAGAATCTCTTAAGATGAATAATGTTTTAATACTGAAACAAACTACAAGCACCCGTATACTTTCCAAATCCAAAAATATACAGTATTACACATTATTTCAATTCTTTTCTGAAAAACATATATCAGGCAGAATGAATATATGCCAAATTCACCACATAGTTTTTAATTGCCAGTGTTTAAATTTTTTTAAAAGAGAAGAGGGAGGGGAAAAGAGCTCTTCCCCTCCCCTGCAAACTGCTTTGATTTTAAGCGAATCTAAGTGTGCAGGTACAGTTGTCTCACCCCATAGCCTATAAAGCTTTAAAAACTTACGTCTGAAATTAAGATTTGTAATATTTTGGGAGCAACAAAGAGTACAGCAACTCAGGAGACAACACTGGGAATGTAGGAAATCACAGACTTTGATTCTATACGACAAGCTGGATAGGAGTCAAAGCTGCCACATGTGGTGTGAAAAAATGCCACCCCGGTGTGAACAAAGGGTTTAAAATGGAGTCAAGAAGCGTGCAAGCTCAATGTCTAAGCTTTTCCTGTGAATTGTACTGCCACAACCTGCAGGATATCAAGTGGGCTGGGAAGAATAGAGTGCCTTTGGAAGCTACAATGGAGTAGCGGTGGCCGTCGGTGCATTGGGGTTTCTATTGTTTTGCTCTTCTTGTTTGTGTGGCGCCACAATGCGTTGCTCTACTTCAGCGAGAAATTAAACTCTGAGCACCAAAAATAAAGTCACAAAATCCACCAAGAAATTGATGAATGCAGTAAGTGGGATCTTGCTTATTGTAGTCCTGGTTTACAGCTCAATGAGAGAATTTACCAGCTGGATTGTGCATTTTACTGGGGCCCGAACCGCAATGTCACACATGCAAAAAAAAAAAAAACCAAAACCAAAGAGTAATAGATGTTGTTCATAAATATCTCTATGGCCTTTTACTGAGATAATCATTGCAATAATATAAACATTTGTTAGGTTTATTCAACTAGAAAGAATGTTGCACCTTATTTCCATCAACAGCTTTTCTCCTTTTATTACAACATAAAGCTGTTAATCTGCATATTCAGTTCAGAAATAACTATCTTTTAGAAATAATCCAGTAATAACAACTTTAAAATGTATGGGTCACACACTCACAAAATTGCTATGCTAACATTGATCAAAAGAGAAGGTACTAAAAATCATAAATATTCTACCTAAATAAAGGAAAATACCATGTAGCTAGGGCAAAAGGCATAATAAGAAAAGAAACAGTCGAATATATTTTCCATAAATATGTGAACTGCAAAAAGTACAATTTCCTTGATGAGAAAATAGATTACAATTACTAAATCCCTGAATAAAAAGAATTAAAATCCAAGAAAGCACACAAGCAAACCTGATAAACAGTAGATCTTCTAAGAATTAAAGAAACCTTCTGATTTCCTATATTACATTTGCATTTTTTATTAAGGATTAGGTCAAAAGCCACTGATTTTTAGTTTATGAATGCAGGTCAAGACAAGAACATTTTTCTATTTACTCTGTGTAACTCTGTATAGAAATCAATCCGTTACTTTCATTACAACCACACAATCAATTCCATTTAAAGTACAATGCAACAGCCAAGTCCAAGGACAATATGGATCACTGAAAATCCTTCATACTATCCATAGAATTTATTCAGTTTGACTGGGACGATTTTTCTTCTCATTACTATTCACCAAGCTTTCACAAACAAACTTATCCTGGCTTCACCTGTTTTTAGCCCAAACCACAAACCAAAACAAAACAAACACTAATTTACTGATACTACACCATTGTGTAAGTATTGCTCTTCAGTAAATAACAAAAATAATCTCTTAAAAAACAGTTTTATGTGCCTAAGTCACACTGAGCCACGAATATTTCTTCAACTAGAATGAGACAAGACTACATGCCACATAAACTGTGCAACATCCACATATGCAGACACACATGATCAATGTAGACAATGTATTTAAGCACTCTGTCTTAGCTATTTTTCATCACCTTACAAATACTTGTAAACATGCTCCTCTCATTTTTCTCTCCCTCATAATGCTCTTTTGAAGTTCCTAGAGGACACAAAGACAAGGTATTTAAAAAATGTAAAATACTATAAATGTCTTTCCCTATATTCCCAAAGAATTTGCTATGATCATTTGTACAGATGCAATTTAGCCATTTTTAATGGTTCATAATTTCATAACATTTTCATATGTTCATAAATGTTCATAATTTCTTTAACATTTCTAGTTCAACATATTAAAAACTAGAGATACTATCAGATTTTAAAACTGTAAAACTCCAAACAGTACTTTTATTTCTGTTATTTTTTATTTATTTTAATTATTCAAGCTTATTTTGCTGGTTTCCTTTTGTTGCCAGCCTACTCTCTCAACTTAGTTTCTCCAGTATCTTAGTATTTTTGGGGGTTTTAAAACATTATTTTATCTTTCTGTCTGCCTGAAACATAAGCCTGTCAAACAAGTATTTCAAAAATAACAGAACAGATTGAAAAATGTCCTGTTTGGAGGTCTCTGCCCAATAAAATCTTATCTTGAATATTCTTAGCATTTGTTCCTTATTTGTTCTTTTATTGATCACTTTGTTCAACTACATGTGTCTCTCCCCAGCAAGATATCAGAAAATGAAAAATGATTCTTGGAATATTGCTTCAGAACGTGCAGCCTGATGCAGACTAACAACGCAGAGGCTGCGTTTCCACATCCAACATTTCCTCAGCTTTGATAATTTGAGCTATGTAATCTCTGGGTGTTTCTTAGGGTGCCATCTCCTTTTCTAATCCAATGTATGTTTTTAAGTCTCTCTTAAATTGCTGTCCCTGCCAAGTGGCCATTCAGTGGGCAGCCTCCTCCCTTGGGCAGAAGCCAGCACTGCACACACGTACATTCATACGTGTGCATGTACAGGTGGGAATGCGCCAGTTCTGCCTTGTTATTTCAGCTGAGCCTCAAACTGGGGCCCTCGTGAACCATTTACATTTATCTCTGCCAAGCCTCACTGGATGCATTTCAGCCATAAAGAAAATTGCATAATGCCACATTTCTTACTCACATACAGCAGCATGTAAATAGGGGAAGGGTTCACAGCACTGTGAGGGAAGAAACTGTTCTGACAGGCTTGCAGTTATCCCCACTGCAAACCTTAAACAAGCATACATAAACATCTTTTTCCTCTTGTTCAGCTGTGTTTACTTGCCACTGCTTCCCTCCCCTGGCCTCCACCAGCTCATTTCTCCCCACCTCCTGAACCTGTTTATTTTCTTTCTCCTGCCTATCTGCCAGCTGCATCGCTGAAGGATCCCCCAAAATCTGCAATCCCACACATCCTTGTCCCAGGGGCACCCTGAGTACGTGAGTGGGGTGCAGGACTGAACAGGTTAATTCTGTATGGGCAGGAAGAGGCAAAGCTCAGGCTTTGAGAATACAAAGCTAGACAGTTTGGAAGGATTGAATTAAATGTAAGATGTAATATCTGCAAGTGAGATAGCAGGGATACTATTGGGAGAGGAGAATTCACTTTCCCAGAATGCTCTCCATCTATTCAGACATTAAACAGCTGAAATGTGTGCACTGCAGAGGTTAAGCTTGTCTGCTGAGAGCAGGACACCGAGCCGCTGAGCAGCCCCTGCCTCTCCCTCCGACTGCTGCGCCAGCCTGGGGAGCCCTGACACCAATTTCACCAGCAATCTGCCCCCAGGGGCTGTTTTAAGGCTGTCCCAGACCCATCTGCAAAGCTGGCCCCAGAGAGCCAGCCCAGGTCTGTTTGACATGCTACAGAACAGCTATGTAATCCAGTTCAGAGCCCGTAAAGAAGCAGTTTAAGGGATCTTTATTTATTAGCAAAAAACAATTCCAAGCTTTCCTCACTCAGCTGTGTAAATTAACAAACAAGGTGTTCCCCTGGCTAAAATGCACACTGGACCAGCACAGTAACCACCTCCAAAATCAGCTCATCCCTCTCAGCAAAGACCATTTGTTAGGGCAGATCCTCTTGCCATCTCCCAAAGCCTGCTGGATCTACGTGAGGCTCACAGGCCAGTCCAGGTAACAAGACCAAACGGAAAAGAGGCAGAGGAACACATGGGGAAAACACAGTCTGAATTACCTCCTCTAGGACAGAAAATTACCCCCAAACATCTGCTGCAGAGCCACTGTGGTAAGGGTGGTAAGAACAAACATCAGGGCCCCTGTCACCCTCAAGAACTTGGGGGCTACGCCCTTAACTTTTACCGATCCCCTGAAGAGGATGCCTGGAAAAATCAGTCAGGAAAAATATGAGGTTAGGAAAAAATATCACCACCCTCTCCTGCAACAATGGTTGCTGAGCATTTACTACCACATGGGGTAGTAAAGTCAATTCAATTTTCCCTGTGTGCAAGTGCTGGAGGTCATCACTTGGTATAAGTGCCAAAATTATTCTGATTCTTTGTGACAATATGTTTAATTCACACTTATTGGCAGTTCAACAGGAACATCTTTGGTGCAAGTGCACACTCTGCACATCAGCCATCCTGTGGTGTTTAAAAATGAGAGACCAAGTGTAACATGAGAGTATTCTCTTATTGGAAAGAACTTTTCACTGCCTTCCATAATTTGTAAATCGCCTTCTGTGGGTTTATTTTAGTACCTTGATTCTATTTGAACATAGCTTATTATGATTTAATTTCCTCCTTTCTTTTTTTTTTAAACAGAGGATGGAAAAGAAAAATAAATCTCTCATACTCTCAGCATATAACAATTGATATAATAGACTGAAATGGCTCCTTCTAATCACTTGGGGATTTTTAAGTGCATTTTATTGACATGATAAGCCATTATGAGTCCTTCAGATTTGTTATGGTTTATCATACCAAGGCTTACGGTTTTAAGTAATATTCCTAATATGTATTCACAACATCCACTCCAACAGCTTTTTTAATCTCAATTAAATACCATTAAAGATATGTATGGTACCTATGTATAAGTGGCACTAGAAGAGTGTTTATATCACTAGTGACCAAATAATGTCAGACTGGCTCAATTGCCTTCTACCTCATCCTAGACACTCACAAGTCTTATTGCTCTGTACAAGTGCATATGAAGAAGCAACATTATTCAGCAGAATTATAGGGGGAAAAGTTTCTCATGCTATTCTTTTTTTTTGGCTAGAGTTCCCTTTTTTCTTTTATTCAAGGTAGTCAATAAAAGGAGATTTCTTTTGCCAGCTTCCAGCAGCTGCCTGAGCAGAACTTGAAACCTCTTGATACATTCCAGCAAAATGAACATCACCCCTGGTGTCTAGGACAACATTTGTTCTCAGAAAGAAGTAAAACTTAATGTCAAAACTCACCTGAGAGAGCAAAACTCTGACTGCATAGAGCACAACCGTGCAGCTATCCTGAATGGCCACATAATTCACCTCCGTTTTCCCCAGCCTGTGCTGCAGATTTATGGTCTGCCTCTTTATGCTTTTTGCACTGCAGACTACTTTTTTTTGTCATTTTATCTTCCTTTTATCATTACATTCTGACTTCTCCACAGCCCTCGGTCCCCTGCCCTTAGGAGAAGAAAGTGGAAAGCAGCCAAAAGAGAAGTGTGCAAGGCAGAGGTGGGGCAGTCAAAATGAGTATGGCTGTCAAACTGGCCAGACCCTCCATGAGCAAAAGGCAGGGACTCCTGCGTTAGGAGCAGCAAGAGGGAAAGCTGTTAGAAGGTTATAAACCACTTGGAACTTAAGTGTTATGAATTTATGGCCATCACTCTAAATTTGAAATAAAAAAGGTTCAGCTGTCTTAGGAGGCTGAACTGGAGAAGACGACGAAGCAAGACCTTCCAAAACACACTACAAAAAAAGGAGTGGGCAGCCTGGCAAAGCAGGCACCACATCTGGCCTAAGAACAGCCATTAAGGCACCCAGAGGCTCAGTAGGATGCCAGAGGCCCACCTTGATATCTGGTGCACTCCCATGGCAAAACCCTTGGGAAGGGGCATAAAAATAGCCCAAAAAGTGCAATGTTCTTCAAATTCAAAAGAATCTGGGAGCTGTCACCTTGCACAGAGGCTAGACAGTATTAATCAGCTAATGCTGTATCATCTTGCCTCTTCAAGTAGAAGTACTTGGCACACTTACCTCTAATTTAAGGAAGCAAATTATATATACATAAAAGGTGAAGAGCATGTGTCATGTAACTAGATATACCAACAGCAGAAACAAAGACATTCATGTTGTAGAAATAAAGGATGCAGATCCAAATTGTACTCATAGTTATGGCCAGAAAGATGCACAATTCCCTAACAGTTTTTGGCAAAATAGCTACAAAAATCAAAGTAAGTTTTTCACTGTCAGAAGTTGGCCCACTACGGAGATTGCCCTCAGTACAGAATGTAGTGCCTCTCCTATAATGGATTTTGAGTTTACAATGCACTCTCAGAATCATTTCAATAAAACCAAAGGCTATCAAATGATTTCATAATCAATTAACACTACAGCTTAATTCCCAGTCTGCTCCATCCTTCAGTGCTGCTTGGCCACATAATTGATGTCTAATTTGCCATACCATAAAAATGGCCTTGTTTATTCTCATTCCATTACCAGTAACTAGCTCATTATTCTAATGCACTCTGAAGTATTTAAAAAAAAAGTGAAAGAAAATTCTATTCTATTCTACATGCATTAGTTATTTTTACAGGTTAAAAATCATATTTAAATCAGTATAGCCCTTTCTCTTTATACATACCAAGTAACTAATTTCTTGCAGAATATGGTCCATTTTTTAGGAAAGTTTGTTGTGGTAAGACAAGACCAGCAAGACTGATACATATCAATCCTTGAATAAAGTAAATAATTTTCATTTTGTAACTTTCTGCTTTATTTGTTCAGCCCAACATGACAGCAACAGTCAAAAGTATCTCCTAAGAAATAACTTTACATTATCACACCCTCAACATCAATAACTTTATTAAGATACTCCAGAGCAAAACCAGTGTGCAAGAGCAACTGAAACCTCATTAAAAAAAAGAAGTTTACAACACAGTAGAACAAATCCTCTTCACCACCACAAGGATGTCAAAGTCTGCTTTACCTTTGTATTTGACAAAAAGTCATGTAGCACAGGTCAGTGATCAATGGCTTACCTAAGCAGGTAAAAATTGATCAAAAAACTACAAATTTCTCCACCACTACTTATGGAAGTAATGGGAGATGGAATTATTGAAAATAATTTACTGACCACCTAAAGTTAGTAAAACTCTCTTCTTGAGTCCCTTAAACAAAGCAGCTGCAATGCAGCATCTGAGTGCGTATTTCTACATTCATTCAGCCAAACCTGAATTCAGGCAGAAATCCACAAAGACAAAGTCACTTCCTAGAACCCTGAGCCTTTAAACTGCTGTCCTGATCTCATCTAGTCACTTGCTATTCCCTCAGACTGTTAAAGACAGCATTATATAGTTATTATTCATGCAATATTCTGTCATTTAGTATCTACTTTCCAGCACGATTTGGTTTCCTAAAGATACATTACTGCTCTTTGATTATATACAGCCATTTCAAAACCCCATGCAAAGAGGGCATTATTTTTTTAGGAAATGAATTGCTAATAATCATGTTATTAAACTAAGTGATAAGGTATTACATTCCTGGACCACAAATATTAAATGATATTATGGCATGATAATCTAGAATAGTCCTACCCACACGTTTAATTCAAAATTTTTGGGCTTATATTGTGAGTCAGATTTCATCCATAAAATTAATAAAAAATAGAGAAATAATCAACAAAAGAAGCAAAATATATCAATACTCAGAAATCTCAGATTTATATTTGCCTTTAGCAGACTAGGGACCATGGCTCTGATATCCATATCATTTAGAGTACCTGATGATATCTGCATCTGTATTTACATGCCACTATCAAACTTCTGGGAATATCCATAAATTTTATTTCATTGCTATATAGAACTCAAGCCCCTCCTTTTCCCAAGAATCAAATAAACAGTTTCCAAGACTGATTGTTACAGACCACCCATTTCGTAAGAAAGAGATTATTTATCCCATTGTAAATTAAAATATAACTTGTTCACTATTTTCTGATTTGTCAAAAAAGGAAGGTCAACCATAAATTAGTTATGACCATCCAAAGTATATACAGAAAGAGGAGGAAAGGCCTGAGGACACTGAATCTTGGTACCTGTAATAGTGGAAATTAATTGACCCAAGCTCTCCTTTATATGGAAATCCTCAAGAGAATCTCTATCATCCCAGTAGTTGACCAATATAAATTTTGCTGTTAAACAGACTTGAAGTATTTCTTTAATTTGAGGCAATTAATATATACTCATATAGACAAAGGAGCAAATTTATTACTTCTTTTCTGAGTTGTGCATATTAATTTTTGGCCTCTGCATAAAATAAAATTAGGTATAGATAACATACTGATGTGAAATGGTATTACAAAAATGACCAGAAATGTTGTCTACAATCCTTCAAACACACATTTGTATCCACAAGCACAGCAATCTATCCATCCGTCTGTCTACCACTCCAGGATATTTAAAAGAAACCTAATGCACATAGTCTGAAAAACATGTGAGTCAAGGAAGCACAAAAAGCAAAGCTCAAAGTTTGGTTCCATGTTCTCATTTCTTTGAAAAGGCACAGTCCTTAGTACTTTGGTTTGTTTTCCACATTTCCTTAGAAGTATTTAGAATATACTTAGAGATAGAAAAAATTTATCCAGTATAGGACTAAAATGTGAGGTTTTCAGTAGTGAGTGCCATGATGTGGCAGGGGCAGGACAGCCAGGGGATCAGGTCCAGCCAATAAGGACTTATGAAAGGCAGTCCTGCTTGATCAGCACAATGGTTGTTGATGTTTAATACCTTTATCAATGCTCTGGATGAGAGGATCAAGCACACCCTCAGTTAGTTGCCAGAGGACACCAAGTTGGGCAGGAGTGTTGATCTGCTGGAGGGCAGGAAGGCCCTGCAGAGGGAGCTGGAAAGGCTGCATGGATGGGCTGAGGGAAAGTGGCTGGAGAGATTGTTGCAGAAAACAACCTGGGAGTGCTGATCATGCAGCTGAACATGAGCCCAGGTGTGCCCACCAAGCCATGGCACCTGGCTTGTGTCCATGATCAGCCCCCTGTACTCAGCACTGGTGAGGCCACACCTCACCAAATTCAGTTTGGGGCCTCTTGCTGCAAGGATATTGAGGTGCTAGAGTGTGTCCAGAGAAGGGAACAGAGCTGGGGAAGGCTCTGGAGCACACGTCTGGTGAGGAGCAGCTGAGGAACTGGTGTGGGGGGAGTGATCCTCAAGGAAAGGAGGCTCAAAGGGGGGTTTATCATGTGCTCAGCTCACTGAAAGGACAGTGATACAGGTAGGGTCAGCCTCTTCTCCCACGTAACAAGAAACAAGATACAAGGAAATAGCCTCTAATTGCTCCAAGGAATGTCTAGATTGGATATTAGGAAAAATTTTTTCACAAAAATGTTTATCAAGTATTGGAACAGGCTGCCCAGGGAAGTGCTGTAGCCACCATCCCTGGATGTATTTAGGTGTGTAGATGTGGCACTGAGGTTAAGGGGTGGCCTTGGCAGTGCTGGGTTAATGGTTGGATTTGATCTTAAAGGCCTTTTCTAACCTAAAGGCACCTGTGAGTCAATGACAATATATTTGCATACCTATCTTAGCAGTTTGACAGCATCTTAGTTTTAAAAACAACTTAAATCTCTACTCTCAGCAATTTCAAGGAAAGTGTTCCAATTATGAAATTAATATTAAAAACAGAATCTCTTTTTAATTCTCAGAAGATTATCCTGGATTCTTTGGATTTTGCTTGTAGCGTAGCCAAACAGGAAAGCAGAAAAAGTAAAAGGTCATAGATTTTTTTCGCCTCCACAACTATGAAACTAACAAGGATAATTTATTTCATTTTGGCAAGATGACACTGTTCTGGAAATAAAATCTTCAAAACATCACCTGAATTTCAGGAAAGCAAACCAATGAAAAAGAGCGTGTCCAAACACCTTACAACTGCAGAAGCTTTACATCAGTTTACAAAGCAGCCACATAACACAGTGACAGAACCCAAGACAGAGTAGCAGAAAATTAAATTAAACAACAAAATAAATCCCTTTCTTATCTTCTCCTCAGAGAAGTTTCTGACTATACTGTTGTCTCATTTTTGACAACAGCTAGGAGACAGCTGTATTTTTCCTCCAGCACTTATCCCAAAATTCCTGCACATAGACAATATTCTTTCCTTTTGGCATGACTCTGTGAAATTCAGGTGTCCTTCTGCTCCGGTGAGGAAGTTGTGAAATTATTTAGGACACAGCAGTGCTGTCGTGAAAATGAAATGCAATCCTCTTGAGCAACAGCTATAAAGGTTGTCCACACTTTTATTCTTAAGTATCTGTTTTTCTGTGACTGGAGCAATCATAAAAGGCATGGGCAAAACTTCCTGATAATTTTGGACACCTCTTCAGAGACTTGTAATATTATTCTTCTACACACAAAATTAGCCTGTGCTCCTCGGGGACTGACATTACACAGCGTAAGAGAATGTAGCAGCTCAAGAAAGATAAAATACCAAGAACCAAGCAGGGCTCATGCAAGAACATCATGTAATGGCCTGTAAAGACTGCACCAACCTGGGCAATCCATTCTCGTGTTTAACAATTCTTGCCATGAAGAAATTCTTCCTGATGTCCACCTGAATCTCCCCTGGTGCAGTTTGAGGCTGTGTTCTCTTGTCCTTGCCTAGGAGAAGAGACCCCAAATTGCAAATATCTTCAAGAGTTCCCATATTGCATAAGCAGAAATACACATAATGATGCATATTCTTGGCATGTATCCTTCAAGGTTTTTAATTTCAATCAAGAAGATGGACCCTCTCGGGAAAATTCTCATCCATTATAGTAGAAACTAGACCTTATTTATCTATAAATAACTTGTCTTGTTTTCAAATTTACTGTCAGCATCTGACATTTGCTGGAAAATACGATTCTGATTTTGGAATCCCTAGTGCTAGAAGAGAGCTGCCAAAAAAAAAAGCAGACAACCTAAAAAAGTCTATCCTGCCTTTTAAAAGGAACATCTTTACTGCAGTTTCCAGACCAGACACCATCTTTAATCAAAATAGCACCACAGTACCATGTTTGTGGAAAAATCATAGAATATATTGAGTTGGAAGGGATCCATCAGGACCACTGACTCCTGGCCCTGCAGAGGACACCCTAAGAATCCCACAATGTGCCTGAGAGAGTTGTCCCACACCCTGAGAGTATTGTCCAAACTCTGTCAGGCTTGGTGCTGTGACCACTTCCTTGGGAGCCTGTTCCAGTGCCCAACCACCCTCTTGGAGAAGAACCTTTTCCTAATATCTAACCTAACTCACCTTCAGGTTGTTCCCTCAGATCCTATCACTGGTCATCAAAGGGAAGAGATCAGTATCTTCTTCCCCTCTTGCCTTTATTTTGAAGACCACAATGAGGGCTCCCCTCAGCCTCCTCCAGGCTGAACAGACCAAGTGCCCTCAGCCACTCCTCATACAGCTTCCCCTCAAGGCCCTTCCCCATTTTCATGTCCCTCCTTTGGACACTCTCTAATATCTTAAACTCTTTCTTATATTGTGGCACCAAAACTGTCCCCAGCACTGGAAGTGAGGCCGACCCAGTAAAGTGCAGAGCAGAGCAGGAGAATCCTCTCTCTTGCACAGCTGGTGATGCTGTCCCTGATGCCCCTAGGACAGGTTTGGCTCTCCTGGCTGCTAGGGCACTGACGGCTCATGTCCAACTGGCCATGGACCAGGACCCCCAGGTCCCTTTCCACAGTGTTGGGAACTACCATTTTTCAGGACAAAGGCACTGCCACATAGACTTCCACCTCCTGTTGTTTGCCAACACTTGGAGTATAGAGTACAAACACATTGACCACTGAGAACTAGAGATGTTCTATCAAAACCAAAATAAAGAGGTAATATTCTTACTAGAATATAAAGAGGCAAAACAGGTACAGTGATCACAGCTATGTTTTCCATAATCACTATAATCTCCGCATAAGATCAAAATGCCTTGGCCATGTGCTCTGGGCTCACCCAGAGCCCCGTGGGCTGCAGGGCAGGGAGGGGATTCTGCCCCTCTGCCCCCTCTGCTGAGACCCCACCTGCAGGGCTGCATCCAGCTCTGGGCTCCCAGCACAGCAAGGACAGGGACCTGCTGCAGCCAGGCCAGAGGAGGCACCAAGGGGATCAGAGGGATGGAGCAGCTCTGCTGGGAGGAAAGGCTGAGAGAACTGGGGTTTTTCAGCCCAGAGAAAAGAAAGCTCCACAAAGACATTAGAACCCCTTACAGTGCCTGAAGGCAGCCTACAAAAAAGCTGGAGAGAGGGACTTTTTACAAGGGCACATAGGAATAGAAGAAGGCGAATAGATTTAAGCTAAAAGTAGATAGATTCAGATTATATATAGGGAAGAAATTCTTTACTGTCAAGTAAAGAAGTCTCCCAGAGAAGCTGTGGCTGTCCCATACCAGGAAGTGTTCAAGGCCAGGTTGGACGGGGCTCTGAGCAACCTGGTCTACTGGAAGGTGTCCCTGCCCATTGCAGGGGTTTGGAACAAGATGATCTTTAAAGTCCTTTCCAACACAAACCATTCTGATTCTATGATGATTCAATGATTGCTAACATGACTTGTGCTGCTACTTCTCTCTATTTTCTGGGTTACCTCAGAATTATGAAAACTGATTTTCAGAATTGCACATTAAAAAATCAGTAGGAAGAGTTGTGCCAACTGTTCCATCCCAAAAACTAATGAATAGGAGGTATTTGTTTGTCTTCCTTAAAACAAGTTAACATGACTGCATTCCTGGATTGACTTCCAAAATCTTAGTAATCACCATTACCACACCTAATCATTATTAGGACTAAGTTCGTAAAGCATTCCACCTTTATTTATTAATTCTTTCCTAAATTAAAATAAGTTTACCCTTCTCTAACATGTGGTTCTTTTTATGTCTACCATCTGACATTTTCTGACAATCAGAATTACTGTATGTATTAAATACTGAACTTCAGGTGGAATAAAAGCATAAACACCATTGATTCCTCTTCATCTGGGCCACTGTCTGTGAAAGACTGTCCAGTTTCTGATTAATGGACAAGACTACTTAATACTTTAATTGAAAAAATCAAAAGGCAAGGCTAAACAAGGCTATTCTACTATCTTTAGTTTACTGGAGAAAGTGCAATAAAGAAACGTGGTATTTATTTATTCAACCTTCACACAGATATTGAATGTTTGCCATACTCTGAAGCTACAGGTTTCAAATTCAAGCAGACTCTGAATACTTCTCTTTTTTCTCACTTAAAGTGTTTTAATTACCAAATAATGTAACAATACTTAGACATTCTCTGTACATTGAAGTTATAAAGGTGAATTCCACATTGGAAAAACAGGATTGTCCACTCCACCAACAGTTAAATATCAAGGAGTAAAATCCAGGAATCTGAGAATCCCAAAAATAACTTCAAAACAAAAAGTAATTTTTCTTAAACAATAATAATATTTTCTACTCTCGTGTTGTAGGCAATTACTTGTAAATTCTTGCTACAGCTGATAATAGTCAAAAATATATCTGACTCAGATATAGGCTTCTTACTGCTTTCAAGTAAGCTGTTCAAAGCTCTGCCTTGTGTCTCATATACTTAATCCTAATTCCTTAGAAGCACCTGAAAAAGAAAATATTTGTTGCTCATACATTAAACACTGAACCCTAAGTTCAGTCCAGAAGGGAACAGAATATGACATGACTTGATATACTTTAGGGTTCTTTTCTCCTAGATTTGTATATATAATGTCAGTTATAATTTTTCAGGTCTCTTTTAACTCTGTTGCACTGTTAACAGAACTGCAGCTGCTCTTTATTTATTTGTATCCTTTTTTTCTTTTCCCCTGTTCATAATATACAGTCTGTCTGGCTCATTTTCAAGCTATTGAAATATTTCAATTCTAAAAAGAGTACAATAGGCCATAACCACTTGCGTGCTTGTGCTTAGGAAGCCTCCCTCCCTCCTCTCCTCAATCTTCTGTGAATTTCTGAAGTCTAGAAACAAAACTGGAAATCCAAGTGTATGGTATGTCTTAAAACAAGTTTGGTTTGTGCTGGTTTAGCTGTTCCCTTCTGAGATTAAAATACTGGACAAAACAAGTAATTCTTGTGGTACTGCTTCTGGAATTATGAAATGTGGACGTCTACAAAAGTATGACACTGACATGAAACCCCCTAAATCAAGTTTCATAAACTTAATGCCTGTTCAGTTTCAGCTCCAGAGACAGCTGCCAGTGTGTTGAATTTATCCAAAAGTACACCTCAATGGACTTTGTTCATTGAAGTCAGGGAAAAGAGAAGCTTGCAGTGGACAAATTATATTAAGTTTCCTTGTAGAGCTTATTAGTAGTGCTTATTTTAGCAACTGGTTGTCTTTCCTAATGTTATTTTATGTATGGCTGTTAGAACCTGATATACTTCAATGAACCATTGAAAAAAATCCAGATGGTCAAATTTTAAAAATCATGGTTAACATTTTGCATTGGTCAATTTTTTTTAGATTGCTACTCAAGGACCCTTAATCTCCTCCCACAAACCCACATCACTTAAAAAATATTTTCTTCTTTTTTTATGCCACAAATATTTTCCTTCCTGCAGTTAAATGAACAGTAATTACAAATGCAAAACTATTTTGTATTTTACATTATGTGAACCCATAAAGCCAGGAAGGAGCAAAGCAAATTCTCTGTTTGGAGTGAAGAAAGAAACAGAAACCTGTGCCGAGTCAGGATGTTAGATGAGGAAATCACTTTAACTCTTTATTTTAAGCAGTTATTTACTAACAGCATTGGCTATGAGATCGCCTGTAAAATCTGGGCAACATTATTTGTTTTAAATGCATTCTAATATTTGCATGTGTGGCAAATGCATGATGTATCAAATGGTCCAGCACTGAAAGTCTCCTCAACTAAGAGGGGATGTTGCACAAATGATGCTGTCTTTGCTACTACATGCCATACCATGATTTAACTGTAATAATAAAAACAATGTCACTTAGAGTGGAGGATAGAAGCATAACAAAAGTCTACCTCTCTGTCTTATATTAAAAGTAATTTCCAAAGATACTGGCACTGGAGCAAGTATTCAAGCTGTATATACTCAATATCCTGCAAACTTCAATTTCAATGGGAATTACACATCCATGATTCATCTAAGCAGCATCCCCACTCTAGATAAGCCCTCAAAGAGCAGGTCCAACAATTGTTCAGAGTCCTGAGCGCACCTATCTTTGCTTTTATGTAAAAAGCCAACAATGACTGGAAGGGCCTGAGACCCCTCTTTTATCCTCATGTCTGGAAGGCAACACTTTTCTCATGTGATTCTTTCCAAGGGTCCTCAAAAGACAAGTTACAGATCCATAGTAGAACTCCTGCACAAAGGGAAGAACTTTATACTCATGGTAGTATTACTGTTGCTGATCGATTTAGCAGAAACATCTAATTAATAGCACAAGGCCAAATTATTCTAAGAAGCCTTGGTTCATCTCAGCCCTAACCTCTCATTTCAAATTCTGTAGTTCTGAAAACTCAAACCCCAGCTGATGTTTGATCTTCAAGCCCAAGAATCCAGAATTGAGGTCCATAACTCTTTTGTAGGCTCTGTAGAGCACCAAGTAATTGCTGTTAACCTGAGGCACTCAGCAACCACAAACAAGCACTCAGAATACTCATCTGAATGAATAACAGAAGTGTGCTGTCATTTCTAAAATCTTAGCCTTGTCACATGTAAAATGTGGCTTAAATCTTAAATACCTTAAAACTTCAAAACCTTCAAACATAATTATTTCTTAAATAGTAATTAATGCCTTCCACAGTGGTAAATCTGTATTCAATAATGGCAGTTGCAAGGAAAATACAGTCCTGAGCATCAAAGCCCCAAGGCTCTTAGTTAAAATGTGGCTCCTAGCCCTCTTTTGCTCCCCAGGGCAGGAAAAGGAACTTTGGGAGACAGCCAGGCTGTGAAAAGTGGAATATCCCTAACAGCCACAGTGGCTGGAAAGCCAGGAACACTAACCCTACATGCTGCATGTGGCACAGCTTGGTTTGCTCTTTTGTTTTGGCTGGCTGGTCTTTTCTTGTTTGTGATAGTTGAAATGGCCAATATACATCTACAAAGTACTTTGATTCTGGTGAATTGGCTTTTGCCCAGGTAACCTCATTTCAGCAGAGAATCCCAAACCTGCCCCAGACATAGGTTTTTGAGTTGCAAACCTTCCCCTGGCAGTTCCATGGGAACAGAGGTGAACTGGACAGACAGCCCTCCTATTCCCAAACAAAGATAAGAAGGAAAACCAGGAGATGAGATTTATCAAGGCTTTCTTCACAGAGAACTAAAGAGCCTGTACATCCTAAAGAGCATTTAAGGAGCCTGCCCCAAGTCTAATGACAAAAAAAAAAAATGTCTAGAAATCATCTATGCATTCTAGGATTGTCTCATTCACATCTTAGGCAGAAAATTGTGGGTTAGATTGAAGGTAATTTATTAGTTCTGAAGTTACCACTGTGAAGTGTGAAGATTGGGTAAGAGGCTTGGTAGTGCATTGATGTAGGTCTGCTTAAACCCATGGAGCTAATCTCTATGTTTTTGTACTACACTGAGAGAGCTTCTCAATTTTTTTTCCACCATATTTAAAGTAAACAATGGGCTGAAATGACAACGCTTCTCTTCAGATGTTTATCTGGAATTACTGCCCTACAGCATGCAGGCAGCTCTCTTAGACAAGTAAATCCTTTCATTTCTATCTGTGTATTAAATTCAGAAGAATCAAGTGTTTATTCATAAACCACAGACAAGATCTGGGGGAAAAAAACCTACCAACATTAGTTCAACTGCAATGAACAATGTGCTGGACATTTACACATACTTATTAGCAAGACAACAGAGAATGCTAGCTCTGCTAATATTGCTTTTCAGCATAGCTTTAGAATAATGATTTTTTTAAAAGATAAGTTTGATCTGTAATTCAAATCACACTGTATCTTTGATTTGCTACCCCCTCCTCCCCTCACACTCTCTTTACTCCTCCCTCCCCCCGAAAAGCTTTATATAGAGTGGCTGGAAAGCAAAGTAGGGATCTATGCAGACACTATCCATCACATTTCTGTCTTAATTGAATGACACCAGAATGAGATCGATAAAATGTAACAAGAGACAGCTTTGCATTTCCACACTCACTTATTCTCCCTCTCTATTACTGCCAGCCATCACCGTGACCAGAAAGCCTAAGTATTGAGCCTGAGCATTGCTGCCAAGCAAGCTGTTAGTATATGAATAAACTTGTCAGGAAAACAATAAAACTTACAATACTGGGAAAGGCCAAAATGTCAAAAGGCTGCAGCAAGCAGCATTAAATATGCTGCTTTTAAAGTTGAGCTATAGAAACATATGAAGAGTTTCTAAATAACGTGGGCACTGGCAATTCTTCAGATATTATTCCCCTCATTCCCTCAAGACATGTCTGTGTGCGTGTGTGTGACCATCTGACATGCAGTTGTCGTGACCTCTTGGCGCAAATCTACAATTTCAACAATAAGCCCACACCAGCTGTGATTTCCCTATGTTCAAGGATTCTGAGATCTCCAATGCATTATTGATAACCTCGTTGCTGTGCTAAAAGCAGAGGCTGATGCACTCATAATCCCAGACTTCTCCTGAAAAGCTCCAGCTTCACATGCCAATCGATCATGAGAAATAAAATGAAAAAAGCCCATTTCAAAACCAGACTACGCTTTGAGTATTCCATCCATTTCAGTACGCATCCTGAAAATTTAAGCTTTTTTTAAACTCCTCTTTTTTTCCTAACCCTCAATTATGATGATTTTTTTACTCCTGACCCTGTTAGGGTAATGCTAGATTATCAGGAGCGTGATTCACATGTCAGCTTTGGGTCACATTTATATTTGAAGTGTACATTGGTTTTGTAGCTAAACTCCCCAAGCTAGGTATTCTGCTAACTAGCAAATGAAGCAGCTAATAGTATTAAAAACAAACAAACAAACAACAAAACAACACAACAAAAAAGAAGGAACAAGTTATATCAAGTGAATGCAGTAAACAAGATGACTTAGAAAGACAGGAAGAGGAAAGAAATAACAATAGTAAAACTGCACAGGATACAGCTTTCCTTATGCATAACTAGGAAGCTCCTGGAATCTGAAAACACAAGTATCACCAATTTTCTGGTCTCAGTTTAGTATGCAAAGAAATGCTCAGACATTGCATCACAGGAAATGTTCTCTTCATGCTTCAAGACAGACTGTCATATTTCAGCTTGAAACACAATTAGATATTAAAACAATTGCTATACAAGTACAAGCACTTCTGCCAGGCACTATTAAAATCCAGCTGATGAGACACTTGGCCTCTTAGCTTCAATACATAATTCTTCATGCCTGGTTGACTGTGCGGCATTGTTTCTTCATTATTACATCCGTGCTCAGTCTTTTTTTTTTTTTTATCTTTTCTTCATGTATCAACAATCAAATATGACTTGGCTGGAGGTAGGAGACTGAGACAGTCATGACTTCTCAAAGTAGAAAGATTCCCTGAGTCATCCCTATTTATCAAATTTAAGCATGCAACAACTTTAGTTTAAGTCCATATTTTTAGGAAGTGTATTTACACAGTAGACCCAAAAGGAACTAGTTTTCAATAATATATGCAATTTTAAGTAAAATTACATTAATGATCACTAAACTGGTGGTATTATTAAAAGTATACTGAAAAAACATCTGTTTATACTTCTCATCTTTCAGAACAGTACCTAAACCTGAATTATGAATAGAAAAACTAAAATAAAAGGAATTTTTAAATCTGATGAGGTTACACTTACCCAGGACTGACCATGAATTGTTAAGATCAATATATTTTCTTTAAAAATTACCACTGAAAATCAAAAAAATATCTGAAGTATCATCGAAAACTTCCAACCACAGAAGTCAGAGCTGAAGTACCTTATAAGTATAGCAGATAGTGCCTTATTAGTGTATGGCCAATATTAAATACTAGACAGCAAAATCATAGAATTTGCCAGAAAAGCTGACAACATTTACTGAAGGAAGTAAGGGAAGTCCTAATGCCACAGTTTCATGGAAGTAACAACATAACAAGTCCAGGGTGCCTACAGAGTCAGTGAGAAGCAAATTGCAACTGTAAAAGGCCAAAAGAAGGATGCCCAGACTGTCTTGGAAAAAGCCCAGATTAGATACTCAATTAGGATAACAGAAATGCAATGGTGTGGCTGCCCCTTCGGAGCACCTGCACTGCTGTGAAGAGCAAACAGATTATCACATATTTCACCCCGGTGCCCACTCTGTGAAGGCAGGGAAAACAAAATTTTCCGTGTACAAAAGGGGCAGAGCAAACTGGGGGGCTGAGGGCAAGAGCCTCCCTTCCCTCCTCTTTCCTTGCTTGTATCAGTGGACAAGAACCACAGCCAAAAGCTGAACACACCAAGTTCAAACTAGACACCATTTATGACAAGTGCAATATGAATTGATCAAGATAGCTCCCAAGGATGTCAAAAGAAATGGAAAGCAAATCGAAGGAAATTCTAAATTACTTCATTTTTAAGTTACATCTAGAAGATTTGGGATTTCCAAGAACACTTGCAAATTTCACAGATTTCCACATGAAAACAGAACCTTCTCCTCAATCAATTCCATCCATGTGGTAAATTCTCAGTGGTTTACAATAAAATGTTTTATCAACTGAGTATTTCATCACAACACATAAAAAAAACCATAAATTTAATCCCTCATCAACGTTGATTTACAGAAACGTTGTTTTGTTTTCCAGTAACCTCCAAAAATTCATCCAGCTATCATTCAAAGGTCATCTTTGTCATGGAAACTATCCCTCTCCCCAAAGAACTATCCCTTCATTTTCATTGGTTTTCAGTATGGTTAGTTCAGCAAAGCAGCATAAATGGCTGCTCAAATGGCAGCCTAAAACAACACTATTTCAGGCACTGACAAGTGAATGTTGTGGGCAGATTCTCTGGCAAGATTAAATTCACATTTTATACCACAGACTGCCACTGGTCTGCCTAATTCTAGTGATCTGAATTATTCTCCTCTTCCTTTCATTTGCTTGTGAGGAGAAGTCATAGTGTTTACCTGCTTATTATCTATGATGAAACTCAAAATACCTAAGTTTAGAACATAAAGTCTGGGTAGGCACTGCAAGGGAGTACCTGCTTCCCTCCAGAGGTCAAACTCAGAGCACACAAACACAGAAGTTTGAAGTCCAGCAATACCATCTTCACATTCAAGCACCACTAAGTAACTAATTTTTTCTCTCTCCTTTTTCCCAGAACTTCTTTTGGGAGAGAACACATTTTAAAAAATCATGTCAAAAAGAGGTAACAATTTGTTTATAAAATTCAGTGATTCTAAAGATTTATTTAAATAACATCACCATGACTGCAATATTAACAAATATAATAAATATTCATTAATATATAACTAGAAAAAAATGTCAAGCATAACTCATGACAAAAGATGAAAAAAAAACCAAACACTTCAAGGATTAGTAAATGACAGTTTTGAAAACTTTCTGGGTATACCTGAGATTAAAGATAAATAGAATTTTGTCAACAACCACAGAGACAATATTTTATCCTTGATACAATCCTCTACCAGTGAAAGGTATCATTCTCTTGGTTTAGCAATACAAGATTAGACAGCAGAGAAATATGGATAATTTGTGAAACTGTAAAAGTTTAGTGACTATTTCCTTTTCTATTTTGAAAACCTTCTGGATTTAATAATTTTTACTAATTTATTCTTACAAGGCCACTAAAACTCCCTTTTAGTAGTCATTTTGTTACTTAGCTTCACTATTCCATTTTAGTATATGATGTTAAAAAGATCGAATTTTGTGATAGAAATTCATTACTTTTTTTTTAATTCTAAGAAAACAAAGAAGAACACACACAATCTGTTTTTTCAATTTTTCTTGTATAAAAAACCTAGAAGTGACTTTTATTTACTGCATCTATTCTGAACTTTAATACATTTATGTATCATTAAAATAATTTAGTTTGGAGAAACATGGATAAAAACTGCTCTGTACCAAATACCAGTTACATTAAAGGTGGAAAATATGATGAAAAATTCTGTGGTGTTATTCTTGTCCACTGAAAAAGAACCTTTTTTCTTGAGCACACTCTAAACTAGCAGGAGACAGGTAAAGGGGTTTTAACTGGTAAAACAAAGCAAAGTCCAGATTTTAAAAAGTAAATGCTGAGTAAGTTACTAGGAAGTACTTTGATGTGAAAAACTATTGTTTTATCACATGAATCAATGAACACATTATGTTACTAACGTTTCTTTCATATCAAAATGACTTCAAGCTCTTAAGCAAATAACATTTATATTCTTTCAGGAAAAATCTTGCCAGAAATGTGTTTGTTATCACATTTCTATAAATCATGTTAGAAAGCTGTTTGTTATCACATTTCTATAAGGCAATTATTGTGTACACTGAAGAATAAAGTTTAGCCCAACACATTACCACTAATATTTATGGAGAAGGAGAAATACAGAAGAGGCTTGAACTTCATAATGTAGGGCCATTAATTAGCATAAAATGAAAGAAAAGCAATAAAGCAATTTTGTCACCAATTACTGACAATTTGCCTAAGTGCGACCATTAATTTTGGATAATGTAAACCCATAAAATTAAGAGACCAAAACTATTTAAATCAATACCTCTTGATAATCTCTTCCTACTGATTTAAATACTTTCAGGTGTATCAAAATGTTTGAAACTTTTTGTAAGAAAAATGGAAAAACATATGGTTATGATTTCCTATCTAAAAGCTGCGAGCTTTTGCTTTGGGGCTATTTTCCTTTTCTTTTGTGACTGAAAATAAGCAAAACTAGGACAATTAATATTGTGACTCTTTGGAATTAACACTATTAACACATTTGTGTTGACTGTGTCAACTCCTACTGTTTTAGGGAGCTTTCATAAAAAGGAAGCCTGTTGAGGAGAGCCAGAAGTACAATGTTTAATAGTGTGATTAAGGAATCTCCACTTTGTGCTGATGGTATTGGCAATATGCTGACACAATATTAACATCAAGGGAGCATGAATGATATCCTTGCACTGGGACATGCTCTCAAGCTTCAAAATGAGATGACCAAACCCCCAGCATAGCGCTGTCACCCACCCCCGTCTCTCCTGCTCAGCAGAATTCCCATCAGGCAGCGTCGCGCACCAATTGCCATTGGCGGAGAGCGATGGCCCTGCAGATGTGGCCACAGCAGCCTGGCCTGGTGTCCTCCTGTGCCTCCCTAGCACAAGGTCACCCCCTGCACAGCACATTTCATAGCTGCAGCCACTCAGGGCAGCCTCTCCAGCCTTGCCCTGCACCCCTGGCCCTCTGTGCTGCTCCGAGCACCAAATCCAGGTGATGTGGCCTCAAGACAAAGTTCTGCAAAACTCTCCCGAGGCTGGGGATGACTTTTATTAACAAATGTACTTTCTGGACAACCTTTTCCCTCAGCACTTGTCTGCTCTCCAGGAAAGTAAAGCAACTTTTTTGATAAATATCGATAGGAATTTGGGAAAGAAATTACACGTGGAACACCTCAGTGTCTCCCAAAATGACCCACCGAGAAAACTTACAGTTTAATCAGCATCCATATCAATTCCTAAACCTCGGGTGCTAGAGTACAAATAAACACTCTAAAGGGGTTTAGCTGCAAGGAGATAAGATCTCTCCCTGGGGAGACGGCTAGAAACTGCTCCATTGCCTTTGTGCAGACTACTGGAATGTGCTTGCTTTTCATTTCGGTCTTTGTGTCTGGCACTCAGGCCTCACAGGCAGTGTCTTAAGCCATGCAGGGTCAGGGCAAACAGAGAACTGCATTCATGGACAGATCAAGTTTATGTGAGAATCTGCTCCTCCTGTGCCCTCAATTTCCATTTGAATTGTTAATAAAATCTCAGCCTGAAAGCACATGATCCCATCAGTGGGGAAGTCATGCAGAGAATCCTCCAGCTCAGAAAAACAAAATTTCTTTATCTTTTTCATCCTCCTCCTACATTCGTGGGAATTATGCCATGTAACCCCCCTCCTAAAGTAACCCCCCTGCCCCAGCACAACACCTGATTGCCAGCCTACAGCTTGCACTGAAAAGCAGTGGGGGAAAGAAGAGGAGAGAAAGAAGGGAAAAAGATACACAAGCAACGCTCAGCAAAATCACAACTACAATAATTGCACCTTTGTAGCAATTTAAAAACTCCCAGACACCTTCAGGCAAAAGGAAACACAAATATTTCAATTTTTAAGTTAATTTCCAGCAGCTGATAACACCAGCTGCAAGACTTTCCCACAGCTTTATGACACTGCATGAACTACAGGGCCACAGAGATAATAAAAGGTCACACATAAAGGAAAGAACAGAGCCATACCCCAATTAACTTGGTCTCCCCATGCAAAAATTGTGCAGGAACAAGAGCTGATATTTGCTGCAGGCACCAGACATGCATCTCCCAACCTTGCCACGGTCTAACTGGGCCTCTTGTTTCTCCTGCCTTTGCTCCTTGCAAACTGGTTTAATATTGAACGCTTTTCAGAGGGATGGGCTGATGAACGAAAACATGAATTTCCTGCTTGCCCTTTAAGGTGGGTTAAAGGGGGTGCTAGTAATCAATTATAGAACAAAAAGCAAAAGAGATACTAAAGATTTTACAAACTAGATGTCATAAAGTTTGCATGCTGGTTTCTAAACCACACTCCCTTTACTTCTTCCTTAAAATTGTTTTTTTTTCTTTTGAAAGTACAAAATATAGTAGAGTATTAAAGCAAAATCTGTGTGAAATGCAATGACACAGAGATTGATGCAGTTTTCACTTGTTCTTCAGAGCAGCATATCAGCCCCAGAAAAACAATAACTGCACTAAATACACAATGGAATTAAAAATCTTGTGGTTCTGAATTTTACATGCTCCCAACCCTGGCCTCAACTCCCTCCTCCTGGCACTCATTTGGGAAGATATTTCTGTTTGCAGTAATCACTGAAATAAGGAAAGTTTTAAGGCTGAAGCTGAGTGTCTGGGACCAATCCTGTTCCTCATTTCACTCACCAAGGCTTCCTTTTCTGCCTGGCAACCACCAAAAAACTTGATCTTTGCAGTAAGTACAAACACCTGGAAAAGCAGATTAGACCTTTGCCTACCTCTGAACAGTGCTTGTCTGAATCATTATTGCATATTATTACTCAAAGAATCTCATTACTGTGACAGTATCTCATACTTAAAAGATGATTTTAAAATAATACAGGTAGGTATTTCAAGGTTCTGTAGGCCTGGGGGTCTCCTTGTTTGGGCTGAATGGGCTCACAAAACCAAAATCCATCATCTGTAATATTCCTATCAATCAAGGATATATCACAGCAGGTGTCGAGGATGGACTTTGCTATCACATGATGAAACTGATTTTGTTCTAGTCTAGATTTTACACATTCTTAGCTAGGGCTGGTGGAATTGGGAAGAACAGCCAGTGGATAGAGCCCTTAAATCTGTTCACCAGGTGTCTGCAAATAGGTCACGAGTGTTATTAATTACTTCATTAGCCCCAAGTCCTCAAGCAGTGTATGCAAACATATTTGACCCTGTGACACAATTTTTAACTGACCGATAGGAACAATCACTATTCGTTATTCGCGATGCGTGACTGGTCACTCGGAGCACAAAACTCTGCTCTTTTCCTGGCTGCAGAGAAAAGAGGGCCTTTTCTGTTTGCTAATTCTCCACAAATGCTCACAACTGCCTAAGGAGTCAGTTAAAATGCTTTGTTCAAATGGGACTTTCTAGCAAACACTTGTTGCAGGTTGGTTTTTCCCCCCGCACAATCTGGTGGCCGGTGGGTGCGGCTGTGACTTCAGGCTGGGAATCCCTGGAGAGCAGCACGGGGAACAGAGGATGAGCTTCCTTACACCAACACATGCACATTCACAGAACACTCCCAATGCCATGTGGAATTTACAATTTCAACATGTTGTCTACCCATGTGACAGGATGTCTTCAGGCCTTCTTGCCCAAATGACCTCTTCCTTTTTTACCTGTGTATGTACTGAGAGAACTTCCCTTCCACTTTTTTTTTTTTTTTGGTACAATCACCCTCTCTTCATTCAAACACTTCCTTAAAACTCCTTTCTCTTGGATAATTTATTGATGCTCACTCATATTTTATGGATAAAGTGAGAGCTGCCATATCACACCACTAAATACAAAAACTGAGAGCAACTGCAGAGCAGAAGGATGTCCTTTCATTAAACCCACACCAAAACTGTAATTCAGTGTGCATGTGGGTACAGGGAGGAGGAGAAAATCCTAGCAGGAAGTTGCATAAAAGTTATGCATCATGTATACATAATTCAGAGCTAAAATATGTTGACTTTATCCAATTTGAAATAAAAAAAATTGACTGCTCTAATAGGCTTTTGCCATAAAATAAAGATAAGAGGAAAGGTAAAGAAACAAAAATGGCAGGAAATTAACCTCATCTTATAAAAAGAAGGCAGGTCTACTAAAATGCAGGCTCCGCAAAAGGATCTATTAAAATTCTCACTTACTTTCTCCCATGAGATTCAGGTATCCATCATGCATGGAGAATCATGAAAAATATTAGAATTCAGCAAATTAACTCACACTTTGCAAGTTCTAGCTAAATGCCTTAAGTGAAGAGACAGCTTTCTCAATATCTTCCTATTTCCTACATAACCTTACACATATATACTCTAGGTACAGTACGTATTCCCTACATGACCACCTGTGGACTTAAAAAGTTTTTAATACTGAGATGGATTTGTTCCCTTTTTTTTTTTTTTATGTGAGAAAACACTCTAAATATTTATATTAATCATGTATTAGAATTAAATTATTAGGGTTGATAGATTTATTTTTACAGGAGTTTAAGATTAGTATCTAAGCGATTAACTTTGGTACTTCATGAATCATTAAACTGTTTGCTATAAAAGAGTGAGATTTAGAATGGGTAAACCCCAGTAAAACATCAACAATTATCCAGTCGTTTTAAATAATGCCCTTGTAATTTTCCAATAATGTTCTCTAAAACTAACTTTGAATGCTATTTTGTCAGCTAATAAGCTGATAAGCAAAACACATCCCTTCTTAAGGAGCTGAATGTAAGCAAAGCACACAGTCAAGAGACTTGGTCTTACAACAAAATCTAAAGCACTAAACAAATATACACAGAAACAACAATGATACCTAACTCCCCTCTTCTTGAAACACTTTTTTCATGTCTTGAGTGCACACAGAAGCAAATTAGACTTTACATCAAGTGGGTGTGAATTTTCATGAGTTTTAGAGAGCTGGTAATTTGCCATCAGCAAAGCCAGAGCCACCTGCAGGGGCTCAAGTCATCCCAATCTCCACCACTGTAGCCCTCTGTGGACTCATCCTTCCATGGTTCTGCTCCCTGTGCCAGACTCTAAACTACACAGGGAACATACATGGTGTGACCAAGGATGGGGATTCAAAATACTCATTGACATAAGTTTGAGCACATATTTTGAAATGAGATTACAGATTTAGTAAAATCCCACTTTCGCCTTTCCTCTGGTGAGGCTGTATCTTTGAATAAAAGAACCACAGCTAAGCAAGTAATTTGTTTGGGTTTTTTTTAACTACATAAAATATTTCTTATTGGAGCAATAACATCTACATTTATTTGAGTTCTGTCACTAAAAACAAGCTAACTTTTGCATTTAAAATGGTGTTAATAAAAACGACCATTTGAAAATACTTATCAAAATTTATATTGATGCCATTTGAAGCAGGTGTTGGGGGGGTTTTTTACCTAGAAATATTTTACCTTACTTTCTGTAAAAAGATGGTGGGAAATGACGTGCTTTTTAGTCTCCCACAACCAAGAGAACATGTACACAAACGTTCACCAGTAAATACAACAGATTTTTTTTTTCTAACATGTTTTATGTTTAAAAGCCAGGATATTATTTTATTAATTTTAGAAAATACCTAGAAGACTGCTTGTGTTAAAAACTGTTAAAAACCACCACCAATGCATCTGTGGAGCAGCCAGTCACCATCCTAGCTTGCACTTTTTCATTTGTGAGCTCAAGCACTGTGAGCCAGCCTGAATTTGCAGAGGTATAAACCAAGAAATCCCAATAAAACAAAGTGAGAAAGCAAAACACCAGTGTTACTTCTCCCTGTTTTTCATGTCATCTGCAGGACTGCCCAGGGTGGGAGAGCAAGGCAGAGCAAACAAGTTCATAAAAGATAGATGCAGAATTTATGCAGGATATGCATAAATTGAGCCTCTCTACTTCAGCATGTGATCAAAATTCAGTATCTTTATTTCAGTGGTGATGTCCAGTATCTTAATGTAACTGGAAGCTTGAGCTGATATGATTTAGGTCTGGTTTAAACAAGTGAGCTTTGAGGAATAGATGCAGTAAAGAGTTCCATTGCTTTTTCATTCTCTGTGTTGTCACTGTCCCTCCTCTCTTGGGGATGGTGAGGTCCTGTACCTGTAATTTTTTAGTTGTGTTTGGCAACAGTGCCCTGGGGCTCTGCTGGCATTTCCCTGATTTGCCTTCATCAATCCAGCCTGGATGGCAGAGGCAACCAAGGCAGGGAGGCACCCATGGCTTGTGGCACCCGTGCTGAAAGGGCCCTAGGTACCCCAGGAACACCTTAATTGTATTTTCACAATTCTCCAACTCAGGTGGGTGTAGAAGGCCCTGAACTTGCTCATTTTTCATAAACTGTTCCCTTTTAGAACAATTAAAAAAGCTCAATGCACTGTCTCTTTCAAGTCATGCACTCTATGTTTCCAGTAACACGGCAGTATATTTTTCTTGTAGATTTGGAAAAGAATATGCCAAAAAAATCCCATCAGAAATCTAGGTTTAATTCAGAGATCTAGTAAGTACTTATTTAAACTCATTACATTCCTATTTATCCACGAAGATCTGGAGCTTTTTGAAGACCAAAGAGGTTGGAAGGTTTAACTTTGAAAGATACACATTTGGCACAGGGTAAATTCCTACTGTCATAGGCCCTGCATGATTTTTAACTTCTATGCTGACCAAGCAAGATTAAAAAGTCTGCCACAGTGTAAGAAAACATCCTCAGCAGTTGAATATTCCTCCCTCTTTAAAGCTCTTCTCAAGAGCAAGGCAGTTCTGCATTTTCTGCAATTTATTATGTGAAATAATCTCAAATGGGTATTAAATTACCTCAAATTTATCAGCCCAAATCAATATACATTTATAGTGAGCAGTGGAAAGCCTGCAGCATGAGAGGGATGAACAGCAAACCTGTTCTGCAAAGTATGAGGCAGTTGAGTCATTACCATCTGACACAGCTGATATAGCAAGAGGGGTGGAGATTAATCAGAAATGGGGTCTTGTGACACCTGATGGTCCTCAGAAATTTAGGTGATTATGGTGGGTGCTCAACACAGAAGGGGTGATTTGCTGCAGCAAAATATTAGAGAATTCTGGTTTTCCCATCTAGAGGAATACTAAAACCCAATGCAGGAAACAGCAAAACCTGGAAATCTACTTCAGGCTTATTCCCTCTGGATGCTGCTCTGTGGCCACCTTGTCTCCAGATCTCTTCCACTACCAACTGGAGGGATTGATTCCCACTCCCCTGGTGCAGGTCCTCTGCAGGTGACAAAATCCTGCCAAGCTACAGGGGTGCTTATCAGTATGGCTAAACACATGGTCCTGGGAACCTTTATATCACAGGATTTGTTAAGGTTACTGACAGGGATCAGCTTCGTTGCTCATCTTTGGGAACATCTTCAGGAATCTCTTCTCATGAAGTACCTAAAGGAATTTCTGTGGTAGCAGAAATTCTATGAACCTATGATTAAGAAAATTGTGAGTGAAGTTAGCACACCTAATCAAAATTTAGGTGATAAATCACCTCTTTTTGCAAAATCTTAAAAAGAAATGAAAGAAAGGAGGAAAAGATTCAAAAAAGTGGTCCAGCCCAGTAAAAGCTTGAGCGAACAGGAGTGATAGCTCAAGAAATGGTAGCATACAAAATGTATAAGTCAAAAGGGGTATAAATAGTTAAAGTAAATAAATGGGACCAAAAGTACATACAATTTTAAAATTAAATCAGAAAACTGTGGGTTTAATTCTAAAGGGAACAGTGTGTGCCAGACTATTGAGTTATACATTGCTGTATTGAAGAGTAGGTCAAGATCTTATCAGCTCTATTATGAGGAATGTCAATAAAAGGCTGTGCGATGATAAAATGTTTAATTAAAAATGAACATGGTGCAACAGATGAACTCTTTGTATTATACAGAAAAAGGAGTCAAATGGATTGTGTTCTCCAAGTTACAAATTGCAGTGAATCATTTTTCCTCCATCAAACATTCTTATCACTATGAAATCTTGCATTGAAAAATGGATTTACTTATACTACAATTTTTTTGCAAATAAGTGTAGGACTATACCTACAGGATACTTCAAATACTTGAGCATCTGGAACAACTGTGAGGAGAAGAACACTGGGGTCTTGTTTTCTGGGCACTTTTTCAGGTGAATAAGTGGTTTGCTTTGGCAAGTTAATTAACAAAGCAAAATATTAATATTGATTCAGTGAATTGATCCAAAAGCAACAGGAACAAGCAAGGTTCATTATATAATATACATGTACTCAACATGGCTGCCCTAAACATCTCTCACAGTTCAGTACAGAAGGTGACAAACAATGACACCAAGAAGAGCACAGGGGACTAAAAGCAGCAACACTCATGGTAGATAGACATCATGATTCTTCCCTGGTAAAACACTTTACCCCCATCCCCTCTACAATGTTAACCATCTTAGACACTGGCCAGAGCCAGGGCACTTATCTATGAGAGTAAAGGCAAAGGAATTCAAGATGGAAAATATGTTTTTACACAGTTTTGAAGGAATGATACAAAATGCAGGGAGTAGAAAATGGTAAATTAGCACCACAGGACTAGGCAAAAAATGGCTTAAACACCTTCATGGCCTTCCCTTGAAGCAAAACTTTGTGTAACAAAGCATAACAGAACGTTCATATGGACACTTGGGCTAGAACATGCAGAAGAGAACATTTTTAATATCTCTGCCGCTCAGCTTCAAACCCCCAACAGAGCATACAGATGCATATGGACAGATGCAGTGCATAAACTGCATACTTCTTAAAACCCACCCCAAACTCAGACAGATTTCTGAGGAAAAACATTGTAGAATTCCTAATAAGATACACCAACAGAATGAAACTTCCATTAGGAGCTGATGAACCGGAAATATTGAAACAGATAAATCAGATAACAGATAAGAGCACACTTGGCATTTCATATCTGTCCATTTTTCAGAAACCATTCATAATTGCATTAAAAGGTATTTCAGAGTCAGAAATAACTTTGGTGTAGTATTCATGGTTTTAACAATCAAAATTTATCCTCATTTGTCAGACAACAATTTTAATGTACTCTATACAATAAATGGAATATATTAGAGCAAAGAACTCCACTGATCATCTGATAGAAAAAAAATATAGTGTAGAAAATAAGAATTCTGGTGCTCCCTAGTCAAGGGATTTTTAAGTTATGAATGACCTCTGGGCAGCACATGCTCCAGGTGTGAGAGTGTGAAAGAACATATTACTGTAGCAAGAATAATACTAAAGTACCTCTTTTCATCCATGGATATAGCTAAACTTATCAAATCCAAACTGTTAATAAGGGGAAAATCCACAATATGCTCATGAAAGAATTACCAGCCATAGAAACTGATTCTATTAAAGAGCTATTAAGTGATCTAGTCTTCCTTTCTCAGAGTTAAGCCTTGTTTCCCACAGTTCTTGTATAACAATAATACCTTACCTGTAGGATTGCCACCCTATCCCTTGGTAAATTGTTCTGAAGTCCTTTATCTTTTCATCAGACACTATTTCCTGAGATTCAGTCTATAATTACCCATAATGATATGGTAATATTTAAGGGCAGAAAAATATAGGTATAGAAACATGTTTCCTTCAAGCATAGGACATCCCAAATCAAAAAAAAATAAACTTCAACAAGAGAGAATTATTACCTAAGAAGCAGATTTGGTAGCAATATTAAAAACTAAGTCCTCAGAGGAGGTCTAGTTAGGGGCAGGAATAGAGCAAGTCCTTCACTAGGAGCCAGTAGAGATTCCCAGGGTCATGGCCTCATTGAAATTAAGAGAAAAACTCCTACTGATTTCAATGGGGCCAGGATATGGTCCCCATATTTCATCCATAGTATATCATCACAAGTGTAAACTACAAATGAAGCATCATGAGGTGAGTTGCCTATAATTCCTAATGTTTTCATCCACTGTTATAACCAAGACCTCTTCCTGAACTCCAACAGAGGCAAATTAGTTCCACATGTCAGATACCGACTGTAATGTTTTCCCTTACACTTGGTACACAATGAGGGGATGCAGTACAGCACAGAGCAATTAATACATTTCTTTTTGTGAAATAATGCACAACAGAAGAACTCGGAAAAGATGCCACTCACTTGAAGGTTGCTAGCTCATGAAGAGTATAAGTAGAAAAGGCAATCAACGGAGAATAAGATAAATTAAGCCCCCTCTTACTGTCCAACACCTTCCTAGTTGTTGCTTTACTTGCTTTGTTTCAACCCTTCTTTCCTTGCACGTCTCCTGCTGCCCCTCATTTCCAACATCACCTCAATCCAAACTGAACCAGCTTTTACAGTTTCCTGAAAGAGAAATCTAACATATAGGATAGGACTGCTAAGCATAGGCAACTCATGCATTTTGCATACCCTACAGAATCCTGCCAAGGGCTCAGCTGCCATTCCAGATGGCTGTGGGTCTATTGCGTGTTTTGTGTCATATTTACCAGTCCCATGTTTAAGTAACAAACTCTCACCTCAATATGTCTTTTACCACCAGTGAGAAAATAGTAAAAGAGAACCAAGGCCTTTAGGCAGTACCTATTCCCTGCACTGCACTTTGACCAGAGATTATGTCTAATAATAATAATAATGATATGCAAACCTTCCTAAAATCACTCTCCTGAAACCATTCTGTTAGGAAATAACCTTGCCTGTGGAAGGGTAGCTAAGATATGCTCTTTCTGATGACACGTGCATGGGGACTACAGAGTGGACCTGTAGTCACAGGTAACAGTCACAACAGCTCGAGAATGCTCTGGAACAAATCTGTGACACAAATGAAAGCTCATGGAACATTGTAGCCCACTACAACATCTGGACTCATTAATTACTCCCTTGGGTAAATACCAACACAGAGGAAGCCGCCAAATCCAAGGACAACTCAAGGTGAAGTCAAGACTTGGAATACCTGTCTGACTTCACTTACATTAAACAGAAAAGTGACTATGAAGAGCTTCATCAGGCCTTGTGGAAGAGCATGAAACCTACCTCATTCTGAGAAGCTGCTCTCCTTTGCCAGTACTACTCAGTGCTGAACGTGGCATCAGTCAGAGTGGAGCACCACAGCAGACAGAAGCTGACATCTGTGGAAAATGTTTCTTTCCAGTCCTGTAAAATAAAACCAAATCACAGCTCTTTCAGAAACAAAGACTCTGTAAAAACACTGTGCTGTATAATTCCAATATTATTTTAATTCAAGTCACACTTGTAAAGTTCAATGTTTCACAAAGAAGAAAAAATAATTAGAAAAACAACAAAAACAAACAGAGAAGTAAAAAAAAAACCTCCCCCTCCTCAAGCTGGCAAATTCAACTTGACTTCTAGAGTTCAAGCTATGTTTTTATGGATTTTATTTACAAATATAATAAAGTGCTTTTCTTTGAAAAACTGATTTTCACCATTTAGAAGTAGCGAGTTTATAACAGTTTAGAAGTAAAGACAAGTAAAAATTTGTAAATTTCATGTATTTGCCAAGTATCCAGGTTACAACAGAATGTTGACTACGATGACAATAGTTTCAAAAGGTCCCACAGAACCATTTATGATGGAAAATTAATCACCACTTTTTTAACTAGACCATGACACTGAGTGCCACATCCAGCTGCACCTTGAACACCTCAAGGGATGGTGACTTCACCACCTAATTGTAGAAGTGTGAAGATAAGCACTGTAGAACTGGACAAAATTGAAGTAAAGAGATCTATGTTGATCAAATTGATGGTCATATAACTGGAATTTCATTATTTTTTTCTGACAATGCATGAACCAAAATGGAAACTGCTCCTAAATCCACACAGATTTGTGTACAATCAATATGAACACACAGAGAAAAAGAAACTGGACAGGGAGAAGCTGATTATTTTGGTGCAAGCTGAGACCACAAGAAAGGCAAAGCCAATTAAAAAAAATATACAATATGTATAAACATTATCTTCAGGTATTCTCTTTTCAAAAGGTTTTGAACCAAATTCAAGATAGTTTGTAAACATGAATAACTTCAGTAGCGTGACAATCAAGTTTACAAGAGACCAATGTAATACTTCATTATATTAAGTTCAAATTACTTTATATCTCTGTTACCCTCTCTGTCTGGAGTAGCAGAACCCCACTAGCATCCTGTTTTAATTAAAGGTAGGCAGACCACAATTAAATTATATCATTTTAAGACAAGGTGAAAATATCTTGCACCAAAGTGTCTTTTTGAGTTTGAAGTTCTTTCCATGATTGAAGACAGGAAATAAATATTTTTCAATAATCTGTTGTAGTAAGAAATTTGTGAACCAGGTGCCTACTGACAGAATAGAAATAAAATATTTTTTCCTTATAATTGATGTATCTGAGATTAAATAACTATTTCTACAAGATAAATTTCTTTTTCAGTTGAAAGTAATACATATTTTAAGTATGCACAAATACAAAGCATATGATCCTAACATAATATAAATCCCTTTCATGAATCTCAAATGTTAAATTATCATAAAATCATAGAATTACATGGGTTGGAAAGGGACTTTAAAGATCATCTTATTCCAACCCCCTGTCATAGGCAAGAACACTTTCCTCTAGACCAGGTTGCTCAGAGCCCCGTCCAACCTTGAACACTCACAGGGGTGGGGCAGGCACAACATCTCAGGCAAACCTGTGCCAGGGCCTCACCACCCTCACAGGAAAGAATTCTTTCCTAACCTCTAATTTTAAAATATTCTCTGTCCGTTTGAAGCCATTCCCCCTTGTCCTGTCACTCCAGACCCTGGTAAATAGTCTCTCTCCATCTTTCCCGTGGGCTCCCTTCAGGTACTGGAAGGCCACAATGAGGTCACCCCAAAGCCTTCTCTGTTCCAGGCTGAACAATCCCAGTTCTCTCAGCCTTTCCTCCCAGCAGAGCTGCTCCATCCCTCTGATCCCCTTGGTGCCTCCTCTGGCCTGGCTGCAGCAGGTCCCTGTCCTTGCTGTGCTGGGAGCCCAGAGCTGGGTGCAGCCCTGCAGGTGGGCTCTCAGCAGAGGGGGCAGAGGGGCAGAATCCCCTCCCTGCCCTGCTGCCCACGGGGCTCTGGGTGAGCCCAGCACACAGGGGGCTCTGGGCTCCCAATGGCCAGGGCATGGCCAGCCTCTCACCCACCAGCACCCCCAGGGCCTTCTCCCAGGGCTGCTCTGGATCTGCTCATCCCCAGCCTGGATTGGTGCTGGGGCTGCCCTGACCCAGGTGCAGCAGCTTGGACTTGGTCTGTCAGACCTCATGAGATTCCCATGGGCCGCATCTTGAGCTTGTCCAGGTCCCTCTGGATGGCATCCCATCCTTCAGGTGTGTCACCCACACCACTCAGATTGGTGCCATCTGCAAAACCTGCTGTGGGAGCACTCAAACCCTTTGTCTTTTTCATTAATGAAGACATCAAATAACACTGGTCCCAGCGTGTTTGTCACGTCTGGGTATCTACATACATGGATGCAAGAGTAAACCACAAAAGACCAATGGTTCCAACCATCACACACAGACACACTGAAGATGAGATCCAAGCATGAAAACAAGCCTGACATGCTTCTAACTATTCTCTTTATTAGCATACACAGATATCTCCACACACAAACCCATGCACAAGTAAAATTCTTGTGTTTCAACTACTTGTTGCATAACATTTCTAGCCTTTGAAATAGACATTTTAATGCCATCAGGCATTGGTGTTGTTTTTGCTATGTGGCTTAAGGACCAAAAGGAAATTTCAGTCCCTCAAGTGATAGCCATTCAATATAAAACTTGTAGCACAGTAGGACATTCTCCTTCATTACCAGTTTGCATAACCTGATGTCCTTATTCACATTCACAGTGAAAGTCACTCTTAATAAAAAGCATAGAATAACCTGAAACATGGACTTCTGCCCTAAGACAAATGAATTCTTTTGGGGGAAAAGCAGTTATGAATAATACTTGATACAAATTCATCTGTGTCAAGGAACTTTGGTCAAATCCACTTTGAATATGCTGAAATGAGGTCCACCATCAGCATTCTCTACTTCATAGCTGAGCTTGGCTTTTTCAAAAAAACTTGGCTTTTAATATATAAATTTTGAAGATGGATCAAAGTCCATAGAATAAGGAGCTATGTTCAATAAGATGTTATGTTCAAAATTATAAAGTGTAAGTCTTTCATAAGGGGCTACAAAACACCTCTCTGAAATCAATATCTTGTAGGATGTCAGAAGAAGAGCTACAAGGGGAATCAAAATTTTTTGTTCCTAAAGCAAAACAAAACTGAATTCTCAGAGAGACAACTCATAGGAGGAGAAAAACCACCAAAACCAAATTTTATGATGCTGAGACATTAACTGCTAAATGCTATTACAGTTCTTCCCTTGGAGGAGGAATGAGGAGAACCTCTTATTTAAGGCAAGTGTAATAGGAACAAACTGCCATGGAATATCCATGGCCTGCTGCCTTCCACACTAAAATAAAAGTTAAGTAAAATCTTCTATGCTTTGCCTAAGAATTCTGTGGTTTGGACCATTTACTGAAAGAAAGATGCAGGAAGGTTCTGCTTCCAACCACAGTCCCAATTCAAACCATCTTGTGACCCCATCCTGTATTAGTTGTTATCCTGTAGAGGTGAGCCCTCAACACCAGGTTCTCTGAGCTTCATCTTCTCACCTGCACCTGAGGGATAGAGGCTGTGCTTTTTCCAACATGTGGAGAAAAGAAAGATCACAGATCTGTCTAAAAAATTGCATATAAAAATGGGGGAAAATGGATATTTTGAGAAAATACATTTGGTACAGTGCTGAACAGCCAGCACTGGCTGAACAGGCATTGCAGGAATCTTGCTCTTTTCCAAAAGTCAGTGTGAAAGAGCTTAGGAAGTGGCACAAGCAGAGCCTGTGTTCCTGAGGAACAAGACTTCACTGACAGAGGTGAGGGGGATGCTTGCATTCCATCATCTACTTTGCTTTCAACATAAATTTTTCCTTATCTTGATTTACAAAAGGCAGATACTATGATAGGATGGTGGTATGAACAAAGGGGACAAAGAGTATTCTGTTTAATTTTAAGGCACAGTCAGACTTTTGTCCAGCAAAAAGTATAGGAATATTTAAAAAAATAAATCTATAAAGTTTTTAAAAATCTACAATCCAAATGCCAAATTTAGCAGACAAATAATGAAAATAACATTTTGTTTGAATTAATAGTTGCTCACCTTTTATTTTTATAAACTGAAACTTCAACTCCTACTTTATCTTCTTTATTTTTAAAACAAATACAAATTTCCTTCACTGACCAAGATATAGATAGCTTAAGTACTAGTCTTGATCTTCAAAGTATCTGGAGTTAATTTGAAAATATGCAGGTAATTTTGATAATTTTCTAGAATGAAGGTCACAAACAGAATTCTCAATTTTTCAAACATTAAAATAAAATTCAAGAGTGCCAGTTTGCCCTGAGAAACGTCAGTTCTCTCACATCATTTAGTCAGAAAAAAGAAGTTCTGAGATTCTTTGCTAAAGGTGTCTCACAAATGGGAAAAAAGTAAATAAATTATAGTTAATATAATTAGTCTGTAATACATGTAACATAATTTCTAGACTATATACTGGATTTTATACCTACGACAGTCAAAGGAAACAAAAAAATACTGACTTCAGGACTGTGCCTGATGGGACTTTTTTTTTTCCTTCTCACAAAGGACTTAGAACTAATGTATCTAATTGGGGTAGGGTATTAACTATCTAAATATATATATTATCTCTTTAGGCTTTGCATTTACTATGTTATACTTAATGGTTTGTTGTTATCTTTACTATAGTTTAAAATTTAGAACAACATCAAATAAATAAATTTTTTTTTTGCTGAACAGAAATTAAGTAGGAGATCCACAAAAGAAAAAAAGCTGGAAAACTCATTCTGTAAACCTGTGGTCTAGTTCCCTTTTGAAAACATCCTCAGAAATTGCCATTTGTTGCCACTCACTTTTATGACAGCAGATTATTACAGAAAATAAAGTTTGGAATTAATTTGAAATGAATATTTCACCAGCCACAGTTCTGGCATGGAGCATTTGTCACCCTAACAAATGTGTACTAGAATTAATCTTCATACTGTACAATGCTTCCCTGGTAGCTTCACACCAGAGCAAATCACAGAGAATTATCAGATTTATTATCTCTTTATTGATATTCCTGAGGCATTTGGATGGATTGATTCGGATGTGCTACTCCTTGGACATATTAGATAGATTACTTAACAAATTTCCAAGCAGCTGCCCGTGACCCGGTCAATATATCTCCCAGGAAGTTCCTGCTCACAAACACCCATCACTTGCCAGGAGCACGCCTGTCCTCTGAGCTACAGCTGTCATCTTGTGACACACAAACCACAGTACAAACAGGGGAAGTTAAAGCACCCCAATCTTGCCTTTTGAGTTTGGACTGTATTTGGGGCTTAATAACAAACCTCTTTGCATAAATGCTTTGAAAGGTCTCTATTATTCTACAGTTATTTAATCATCAAAAGGAAATGTTTCTCAAGAGACAAATCATTCTTCTATTACTACATTTTGCTTTTAAAATTCCAACTTCTGACAAGATGGATAGTCTTCTACAACATGTTTTAGTATGAACTGTGGGGCAGAGCAGATGGAAGGACACTTAGGAATTTTTTAAGAGTTTCTACATGATAGAATCTGGTGATGGAACTTCTGGCTTACCACAGCAGATTCACAGCCTGGCACAGTCATTCCCTATCCATGTTAAATACATCCCATCTCCTGATGGGGGAAAACTGCCCTCCCTGCAGATCTCATCCTACTGTCTGGAAAGAATGGCTGTTCCTATTTTACCATTACTCAGGAGACTTTACACTCTACATAGAAAAAAGCTGTTTTCTGACTCGGACTGTGCCTTTCTAAACCTGGAGTTTGACCCTCAACTCACCTCCCACTCATTCCGCAGGAGTGACCCAGCGCAAACCTCCTGAAATCTCAGGATGGCTCAGCAGGCTGAGCCACCTCCCTGCCAGTCAGATTCCCAGGAGGCCAAGCAGGCTGGAGCTGGGATGTTGCTGTACATCCCACAGCCAGGGATGGAAGAGCTTGTCTCAGTCCAGGGAAAAGGGTGAGGACTCCTTCTCCCTTCTGTCCTTTAGCTATATTCCATCAGAGGTAAAGGCTGGATGGGACAGAGGGAGGAAGGAAGAGAGGGACATTGGAAGGAAGGAAGGGAGGGAAGAAGACAGTAGAGAAGTCCTCAGCATGTTTATCAGATCACTGGGTCCAGCTGGGCAATAGGGAATACTAAGGATATGACTAAACCCTACCTCTCATACCTTTGCTCACAACTGTAGGAGGGCACCTTTTCTCAGGAGGTGATGTGGAGGGGCCAGATTTCAGCAGCGTTTCCTTACACTTTGCCATTTCTACTTAACAAGTCATGCTAACCATGGAAGGGGAAGGGCAATGCTGTTGGCTCATTCCTCTAAACCCTTTTCTTACTTTAAATACAGAAATAGACTTTTCAACCAGTTGCTCAGACAGTATGATGGTTAAGCCATTTCTTTTCTGTGCATGAAGAAGCCAATAGACACAAGCCCCTTTTCAATGAAATGCTCCACCTGCCGAGCTACAGGGTGATTCTGGCTACATCTTGGTACTGAGCACCTGATGCCCATGCTATGAACATTTACACTCTAGTTTGCCTCTGTGTTTTGAATTCCTGGCTGCAGCAAATCTCCCACATTTGTTCCATCTGAAATGAAACCAGTTCATGTGCTCCAAAACATGAAACACAATAATAAACTATTTCTAATATACTATTTTCTGCAAACTTTTTTTACATGGATCCGTATAAACTGCTTCTGAAGTGAAGGAAGACAATGGATAAGGTAGAAGCCATAAGAATCAAGGAGTTGAGAAAGGTGGCTGAATTATTGGTCATATAAAAGTGAAGGTAACAAATATACTCAGAAAATTTTATTCACTGAAAATATTTTCCCAGAAAATTTATACTGATTAATATAATAAGATAAAATAAAAATAGTGTCTATTAAATTAATCTGAATATTTTCCAGAGTAATTTAAGATAACAGTCCAAAAATAAATTAGATATCTAGAGAGAGAGACAAAGACGGCAAGTACTTTTTCTGTTAGGAGATGAACAGAATAAAAATATTTTTCAGGAAAGAATCTTCACATCACAAATCTTTCCCAGTAAAAGGAGTTCTCTTATCCAAATTATGCAACTAACAAAAAAGAAAGTGAGATCCTTAACACATGGTCTTTTTCACAGAATTAGATGGATCTTAAAGACAAGCAAGAAGAAAAATGAAACTGAATTTACTCATTATGCGATATTCAAAAGTCCCTCTACAAAGTTTTCTAAGAATTCAAAGTTTACCTGAGAATGTTCCATTTCCTGTTATCCAGATCCATGTCTTTCTGAAGAACTAGAAATTTAGAATCCACAATTCACTACTTTCAATGGTAAAAGAATAACAGATGCAACCCGTGGATGCTGGGATTATTAAGGAAGCCCAAGGTAATAAAATGTTCAAATTGCTTTTAAATTCAATGGGAGTGAGACTTCAAACTCCTTAAGGCTGTTGAAAATTGTATTTTCCAATATCCTTGAACCAAATAAATTAATTTTTTTATAAACCTTCTGTGAACTAGTAACTATTGATTATTTAATGGTTGATTAAACTTTCTTACTAACTGCCTCCAGAATTTCAAATTAAGAACATTAGCACTCATATTTCTATTTTTCATAAATGTCAATTCTGTCTGAAATTGTGTGTTATTCAACATGAAAGATATCTTGAAAACAATACTGCATAAGAGTGGGATATGGCATAAAAGTCACCCACTCAATGCTACCAACAATGAATCAGTAAAAAAATATAGTTAAATAAGTAAAAATATGAGCATTTCTTAAGAACATATTTTATAAAGTAGAACTTCTTCATTTTCAGAACAGAAAACAGAATTGGTGATTCAGATCTATATCCCTGCCCTGGTCATGCACAGCAGGTAGCATGAACAGGATGGGATTCTGGTCCACCAGCTATTCCATGATGCCATCTCCCATTCCCATATGGTACACCCTTTATCCATGTGCTACACCAAAAGGCATGAAAGCCTTGCTTCTGTTACAATGAAATGAAAAACCAAAATTAAACAGCACAAAACTATTTCTTAAAAATAAATTCTTGGCTTTCAGACAGCTCCAGTGAGTAGCCAAAGTGAAATACTTGAGAAAAGCACTCCCTGCACTGCCCCACAGAAAAAGTCCAGGGCCAGCTCCTCTCCGAGCCCAAGGCAGGGTTAGTTCCTCCTTGTCTTTTCCTTCATTATTGAGCCAGCAAAAGGCATTTTTATCAATATTTCTGAGAAGATTTTAGCCAGATGTAAACCATTTTACAACTGATAGGACCTGAAGTTTCTGGTTGGGAAAGTTATGTGGTCATATGGGATTATGCAAGAAGAGGTTTGGTGTGTGCAAAGACTTCACTGGGAAGTTACATGGGGATCTTCAATTAATTATTTTGAGAAGTGGAAACACCTAGACTGCATGACGCTTGGAGATTTCTCTGTATAAACATTAGAACTAGAAAAAGAGAAACTTTTGTGTGGTCCAATAACAAGCAAATCACAAATAACAAATAAATTATAGTATTTCAATGTAGCAATAAAGAACAGCACTACTGGTTTGTAGGCCAGGAAAATTTTATTCCTTTTTAAAATATGGAGAAATGAAGGCATTGGAAAAGTGCAACTTTCCATCACTAAAAGAGCAGGTATTAACTAAAGGCAAGATTATTAATATATGTGTATTCTGCCTACAAATACCTTCACTGCCTTTGCTTTTCCTGCAGGGCACACTGGTTTTGTCCTTCAAAAATCTCTCTTGCATGAGACCTGAAACTCTCATCGAACAAGATACAAGCAGAACAATGGAAAAGGTCTTAAGAGGCCACACACAATATATCCAAACATGAAAGGCTCCAAGTTTATGGAGCAAAGTAAACACTTTAAAATATTTGTAATCAACATAGGGAGCCTTTTATTGCTTTGCAGAAATCTACGCCAAGAAAGAATTGCAGCTCTTTTATTTTTTAATGACGCAGCATGCTGTTAATTTGGGTATAATGCCAAAAAGCTCCATAGTGCTATTCAGGAAAGAGTTGTCTAGAAACCCCTCAATGTCATAGATAAAATTGAATCTGAATGGCTAAACCAATTTGAAAACAAATCAATCCAAAACTAATTTTACCCATAATATGCAGTTTTTAACAAACATCTTTCACTACAACAGAGCTACTTGTGACATCCTTAAGCCAAATAGATTTATTCTGTTCCTGACATTGCATACAAAACAGAAACACCTTTCTGGTACTACTCAGGCCACAGAGAAAACAAATGCCTGAATCCTTCCTCTTTTGTTATTCCATTCCCATCACTGAAAACAAAGTCCTCCTCACAGCTAGGCAAACACTTTGGAACTTCTCCTGCCCTGGCTTCCTGCCAATTCACCAAAACCATCCACTCACTCTCCTGGAGTTTTAAGGTCCTTCTAGAGCTCCGCACAGAGTCTCTTCCCTTCTGGCCTGAATAGGTCACCACTGGTTTGAAAACCTACCTAAGAGGTGAATATTCTCCTGCCTTTTGTACCCAGATGCTGCAGGTATGGGATTAGTCCTTCTTTTCAAGGAATTAGTGAAATGCAGAAACCTCCCAGAGCCCATCAAACACTGACTTGATTAAACTGCTGCCACCTTCCCCTCACACACCAAGAAAACAAACATGACTGCATAAAGCAAAGCACAGTGGCAAGAGAAAGGTCTCTCCTATATTTGTTTGGATCTAACTAAATACCAAAATAAGAACTTGCAATCGTAAGAGATGGAAGGGACAAAGGGCTGAAAAATAGTGGGAGTGGAGATTATCTTCCATAAAACTATGTGAATTAGCCATCTCATCTGCGCAGGAAACAATATTGGAAAATACATGAAAAAATCAAGCAAATAAATTGGTTGACAAAGCAAGGATTCCTTTTTTTTTTTTTTTACTTAATCCTTATTAATGCCTAAAAAGATAGTATATTGTGTCTTTCAAAAAAAGCCACCTCAGCTCAGACAGCAAATTACTTCCCACTCTGTTATCCTTCCCATAGTTATGGTCTGGCCCTGCACATTAACGTGAAGCAATATGTGTGGGAATCTATAGAGTTAGAGGGTTTTTAGGAAGGTGGGAAAAAAGACAGGCTAGACGCTTTTCGCAGTAGCCCCGTTCCATTTGTGTCTGTATATAAACTGCCAGTGTACAATATGGAGTTTCCTGTTATACTTTTTATTGCTTTTGCATTCAGGCTGAAAATTCACCTTAACCATCTAAGTACTGCATCACTCACACCCTTGTTTTTTTTGCATTGGAACAAGGAGAGCAAAAACATTTAAAAATTATGACTGAATAACTTAGAGATTACAAAAGATTGTGTTGTTTCACAACACAATCTTTTGTAATCTCTACTTACCCTTCTATAATTTTACTTCTGTTAGTTTTTATCAAAACAAATCCCTACTCAAATGCAGTCCTTTCAAAACAAGAAGAAAAAGGGCATCTGAACAAATGCAAAAACACTTTTGTTCAAGTTTAAGTTTCAAAACGAAGCACACAATCAGGCTGTTCTTTCCTTTATTCTGAAGTATCCAGAATTTGCTTCAAAATGTGCTTTCAGTTTTCTCACTAACCTTTAAAGCATCTTAAAATCACTTTGGAAAATAATAATAACAATAAAAATAACCAATATAATATAATATAATATAATATAATATAATATAATATAATATAATATAATATAATATAATATAATATAATAATAACAATAACCCCCACAACACCACAAGATAAGCTTTGTTGCTTTTCAGGAATTGAGGAGGATTTGTTCTACTGTGTAGTGCATTCCCTCAGGGGATGCACTTCTTTGTCCTGTAAGGATTTTCAGTCCTTATACTGAAGGAAAAAATATTTCCCTATCCCAGGATTTACAAAATCATATCACTATTAAAAATTCTTGAAGAATTGTTCAACAGCCAGGAAGTGTTAGAAAAGGAACATATTTCCTTTTGCACAACAAAGAATTTAAAGTAATTTCTATAAATATTATACAGAATATTTTTGGATCTATTCCTACTAAACCCTTGTTAAAAAGTCCCATGGGACTGAAGTCATTCAGGATATTAATGATTTTTAATTTTACAATTACAAAGACATTTAATTTGACCTGAAAGTTCAAAATTAAATTTCTAAATTGGATTGAATGATATAGGATTTCCCACTGAACAGAAATACAGTTCTTCCAGTAAATAAAAATGGAACTATAAAAGATACATATATTTAAATATTGATAAGAGGAAAAAACCCCAACAAACAAACAATGAAATCTAATATGTGTATTAGGTTGATTTTATATTTTAACAATAAATAGAATAAAACAGGTTCTATTTTTAATGTGTTTCTATCATTTTCACAGAGGGAATACATTGATAAAAGCCTTAAGTTTTTATTTCAATTCATTCTGCCAACAGAACACCTGCTTGTATAGAACTTCTTTTAAACAGATGCTTTATTCAGATGTTCTTGAAAATTCAAAAAGAAGACTTGAGGAAATTTAGACACATTATTACTTATTAGAACACTTCTTTTTATATAATACATCCCTTTGGAAAATAGTATAAAACTAATTGAAATAGTTTATAAACCATTTCACATTCATCTCTCAAATTTTATGAGAGCATTGTGGATCTAAATACACTTTAGATTCATTCACCTCTGTCAACAAATAATGAAATTTTAAGGATTGTAAACAGTGATAAATTTAAATTTAAAAGCCTCCATTAATCTTGATAAAGAATATCAGTGCATAACTTAGTTTATGTATAACTAAATATATTCAAAATGCAAGTGTTTTATAACCTAGGCACCAGTCAGTCTTGAATAGTAGCATTCAACAAATTCCTAGAACTGTACCTACACCAATGCTGAAGCACCTGAACCTTAACTTTACTTCCATGTCTCAGTGGAACTACTCCAGGAGTGAAGTTACTCCCTGTGTTAGCATCTGTTAAATGAGATCCATAATTACAGCTGGCAGTTCGAAAACTGAAGCAAAAAATTAATTAGCATTTCAAATATTTCAGTATATATACTATTCCCATGTCACCAATTACAGCCCCATCTGTACAAAACTGCACCAAAAATACTTGTACTTTAATATCCTTCCCTTTCATGTCTAAATACTTCACTTGCATTGGAAAATAAATTTTAAATTTGTTTTTTTACCACTAACCACCCTACAGAATGGTCAGCATTGCTATCACCAGCAACAATGCGTTACGCTTGTACAAATAATTTCCTAATATTGGAGTGAATTTATTTCCACAGCAGTTTGGGTTTTAATATTTCTGAGTTGTTTGCCATCTTAACCATTACAAATCTTTTTCTACACAGGATATGGTATCAGACAGAAGTAAACAAGAAGGTAAGTTATCTTAAAAGATGAGTTTTTTCTGTTAACTTGGGCATTGTGCTTTTTTCCCCTCCCTTCTTTCTACTTTCCTGCTCCTGCAGAAAAAGAAATTCACTACAGTATTTATAAAACTCAAAACAATAAAATTCTCAAATAATGCATGTGCTGTTAGAAAAGAAAGTTGAAGCAGTCTAAGTTTCTTTTTCTTTTTTTTTAAGAAGAAAACTTATCTTGAGGGAAAAAGCAATCCAAAAGTATATGGCATTTAATATTTTACAGAATATATGGCTACAGAATATTCTCTGTTTCTGAAGAATGAATCTCTCTCTACCGAAGTACTTGTGTCTTCCCAAAGAGCCTGAGAAAATGACAGTAGTTCAATCCAAGGTAGCCTAGATAATAATTTTATTTGATGAAATGGAAAAAATTATAATGCTATATATTCTATTTACTTTTTAGCTTCCAGGCACACACTCTAGTATTATCAGAAATACAAAAAGGCTTAGTATAAGAGAAAAATTTTGCAAATTATCTTAGAATATGCTCTACCTTTGGTAAAGAGAAAACTCTGAACTGAGAAAGAAAACAACAAAAAAAATTTTACCTGTTTAAAGAACCCCTGAGACTATTTAATTTACTGATTCCCTATACAACTTTAAGAAAAGAGTATTAAACTCTCTGGACTTAGTAACAAAGGAAAAACAGAATGCAAGCTCTGTAATCAGAATTGAAATAGACATATGAGAATAAAGAATCATAGAGCATCATATCTAAGAACTATTCGTTCAAATTGGAACTAAAATATTTTCATTTCATTAAAACTTACCCCTTTAAGGTTTGTACAAAGGTAAATAATTTACAAACACACCTAGGAATTGTTCCTCTAAAACTGGCAGTTCTGTGAAGTTTCAGGGAAGTTTGAGAAAAAATATTATTGTCGTTAATAAAGAAACAAAAACAATAATTCAATCTGTTTCCCAATACAAAGCTTTATTTTGCATTATTAATTTAAAATGTAATGATGTATATGAAATAGAAAGGTTTAAATTCCACAAGTGTTTGCTCCCAGGAGTCCCACTTTGAATATATTTTCCCAGACAAACAAGACTATTTACAAGTATAGTCATCCCCCCTGCCCCCAATATCTATGAAATTTATTAAAACAGCAGGCAAGCCCTGTCTGGGTATAGCAGTTTTGTTACAATGCGGTACTTTTTCTTTACAGCATTGTACTTAAAAGCCTTTGTCACTGTAAAGTTCTTTTCTAAATGGCTGTGGAAAAGTATTTTAAAGTATTTCTTAAATCCTGTAAACTATAAAAAAACCCCAAATACTGATTGCAGGCATTACTTTGAATTATATTGTCCAGTACCAGAAATCTGTGCAATAACATCAACTTACAATGCCTTTTATGAGACTGAACATTTGCCATGTGAGTAAATTTAATCACAAGTAATGTCTTCACAAGTTGGAGAGTGAGGGGGGTTATATTATAAAACTTCAAATTCTTATTATAGATTTTGTAGTAAACTGATAACCCAGTTGTTGGGGATGAATATTCATAAAAGTGTTTGCACATTTCAAATACCACCTAAAACTCATATTGTATTAGGAATACATTTGTATGAAACCACTGGATAATCAGGTTTGAGTACATCCAAAAGATCTTTTTTCCATGTATGAAATAGTTAAGGGGAACAGGCAAAAGTGCTGGAAGGGGCTACATGGATTCTAATGTTTCCTCCTTTTCATTCATGGATGAAAATGTAGTTTTAAGATATGCAGCTCATCAAATAGAGCATTAAGGAAAAAAAAAAAAACATACAAAAAGAAACCAGGACAGGGAAAACAGTAAAATGCAATAGCTTATTCACTCAATGACACATAGGATTCTGAAGAAGGAATACTTTTAACAACGTGGTATTCCTTTAACAGAGACAGTTGCTGCCTCACAAGTGACACAAAGTGAAGGCAGGCAAGATGACCATTTATCTCCACACGGGGTAAACAAAATCTCAAACAAAACCAAGCCCCCAAACCATTATCATGTGGAACAGAAAAGACCTTCTTGAAAACGCAAAGTCAACAGAGAGACAAGCAGGTGTTTGCATTCTCTGCACTTTAACTCATGGGCTTCATTATGTGCTTCACAGAAAGGAAAACAGTTTCAATTGTAGACCTTGCAGGGAAACAAAGAATTTCAACAAGGAGTGCCGATAAACATCTTATGCTGTTAAACATCTTCACCGAGACAGAGAGAGAGAGAGAAATCTCCCCCGCTGCATGCAACCGCGGACATCTTTTGTTGCCTGATAAATATTTGCTTTTGTCTTTTGTGATAAGGTCTGCTGCCTTCGCCAGGCGCACAAAAAGGGCCCGCTTGTTTCTGCACAGAAAACCTTTAATTAAGATCATTTCCGATTTCCAAGCCGCCCGTGTGCGCTGGGGAGCGAAAGGGGAGAAAAGGCGACCCGGCTGGCTGGGCGTGGGCGGAGGGGCCGGGAGCTCTGCCCGAGTCCGGCCGGGGGACGCGGGCAGGAAAGGGCCGGGAAAGGCCGAGAAAGGGCCGGGAGAGGTTGGAAAAGGCAGGGAAGAGCCGGGAACAGAGCCTGCCCGCTGTGCTCCGCTCCATCGCACCGCGCTCAGCAGTGCCAGCAGCACCGCCCTGCCCGGGGCGCAGGGGCTGCGCCTCCTGCATCCCACCCTCGGTACCACCGGAGCCGGCCCGGGCCCGCGGACAGCTGATGCTGCTGTTTGCTGAAGGAGCAGGAAAAACTTTGCTTTGGATTTTGGGTTTTTTTCGTGGGCTTTTTTTGTTTTGTTTTTTTTTTTTTTATTATTATTATTATTTTTAATTTTTTTAGGATTTTTTGGGGGAGTTTTTATGTGTGTGTGTGGTTTTTTTTGGTTCTTTTTATTGGTTGGGTTTTTTTGGCTTTTTTTTTTTTGTTCGTTTCTTTTTTCGTTTGGTTTGGTTTTGGTATTTTGGTGGTTTTTTGGTTTTTTGGGTTTTTTCCCTCCACGGGATTAGATGGGGCTGCTCTTCCCACTAGACTTTTGTTTTTAAATCCTTTAAAGAGTAACGTACAGTTTGGGGTTTGCCTCTTTGTCGCAACTCAAGGCTCGCTAAAACATCAAGACCATCTTACCAAAGTGAAAAAAAAGAGCAGCTTTAATAATTACTTCAAATATTCTGCCTTAAACAAACAAAAAGAGCCAAAAAAAAAAGCCATACTCTACGGACTCTGCAGTAGAGTTTGAATATATTTTCCCAGACAAATAGGACTATCTACAAGTATAGTCATCCCCCCTGCCTCCAATATCTATGAAATGAAGTCTGAGGACTTCACCTGTTTTAAGTACTAGGGTTGGAATATAAAAATAGTTTTCCCAACGCTGTAGCAGTTTGAAACACTGAAAAGAAAATCTAGAAGACAAAATCATTATAAACTGTTAATGCACACACAAGCAGTACATGACTACCAAAGATCTTAGTCCTTATGTGTATGTTCATTTACTGGAATTAATCCTCTTTATCATATTGACTGCCTGCAAGACCCAGTCCTGGAATATTTTTGTGTGCCAGGTGCTAGGAACAATATTATTATATGAGATTTCACTGCAAGTCTAAGGCACTCAGCAGTTATCTCCCTGCATACCTCAGGACAACACTCCCACTCATAACCAGAGACTTATAACTTAAGTCTGTATGAAACTTTGTTCAGAAATATTGATTAAAAAAATTGGTCTGAAATAGGGAGAATTAGAATGAAAAATTTAAAGCCACATTATATGAGTAAGAAAAAATCCAGCAAAGATATTTCACTAGGAAATATGCGAAATGTTGCAAGAAAGAATCATTCCTGCAATCCAAATATAAACCACAGAGATTAATTCATACTGTGGACAGGACATAGTTTTGAGAGATCTTCCTTTGGTTAAATATTCAGAGCACAAAGTGCCATTTTTTTCCTTCAAAACTTAGCACAATAAACTACATTTGTATAATATTTGTACCATGTTTCAGAGGGCACAATTATTTTTTTTTCTCCAAGACTATAAAAGTTTTTATTTCATGAATGAATTTGTATGACACTAAAGACAACACCATAAACAGAAGAAAAAAAATTGTTAATGCAAATAAATCAAAGTCATTCTATCCTTCTCTGGCCATCTGTCTCCCCATGAATACACATGTGGAAAATAGAATTTGCTAAAAGCAGCTATTTTAAGTCTATCACATTATTGTTCTAAGTAAAACACACAAGAGCAGAAAGTGCTAACAGTATCATCTTACCTGCCTTTTAAGCAAAAGTGTAAAAACACAACCCACAAGAAAGCCTGCAAGCTGACAAAGGCTCTGGATTAGCAACAGCAATTGATCCAGTGAAAATGAATCAGATTCACTTTTTTTTTTTAATGAGACAGATTACTTCCCTACATATTGACGCATCAAAACTGATGATTACAGATCAACTTGATATTACAGTGCATACCATTCACTTCTATGCTCTTAGCAGGCTTTCTCATCCAAGCATTCATTCAACAAGAAGCATTTTTATGATGCCATAAATGATGCGCTAATAGTTTTGAACTGGGATAGGTAAAATCACCTGGTTTGCATAGGCTCCTTTCATAAGCTTTCTGTGAGCTGTCAGGTGAAAGCCCCATTTTTTTAGCCTCTGAAACTCCTAAAACTCCAGTGTGAAACTAAAGTTAATTTTCTTAACAGCACCACAGATTTGACAGGATAGTTTCAAGGTAACCATACACATATTACTATGGGTAAAATCAAAATCTTTGGTCTGCCTGTTTTGTGTATCTCTGAACAGCAGAATGCAATGAGGGATACATTTACATTTTTTTAGGGGAGGAATTCTATAATGAATGATAATGAAAGTACCGCAAACAGAATAACATTTCTTCACAGTTTGTCTGAATTTGACGAAAAAGAAAGCCATAAACTAGACCAAAGAGTGTAATGGGATTAATCCAAGATTATCTTAATTGATTCTTTTCATAAATACAGTGAGACCACATCCACCTAAGAGAATTCTAGAGGGTAATGAGTCAGCAGGAATTACCCAACTTCAGCGTCAGCATTGCGCTGACAATATCAAACAACCATGCAGAATACTGGGCACAAAATAAATTAAGATTAAAAGCTTCTGTCACTTACAGAAGGACCAACAAGAGATCTACCTGTCTATCAGCTTTTCTTTATGTAGGCAGAACAGATGAAGACAGCTGTAAACTTGAGGGTACTTTGGTATGCCAGGGATATGCTCCTTAGCATATGCTTGTACTCTAAAAGAGTGAGATAAAGCCTTTTCCAAAGGCAATCTGGGTTATTTTTCTGCCTACAGAGTCTGGGGCCAAAAGAAAGACATTTTTGTTTATCAAACAAAACGTGGCAGGACTATTTGTAAGTGGTTCAAACATATTTATGATATACTGAAGCGCACTTAGTACCTACTTCAATATCTGGCCATTGTTTAAATAACACATGACTAAAATCGTTAATTGTTAATAATCAGAGAGAGCTGGAAACTTTACTTAAGGAGCTATGGATTGTAGGTCAACCTTGTCTTTATCAGCTTAGTAGGAAAAAGGAGGAAACAAAGGCAAATATCTAACAAACAACATGCTGCCTATCACCCACTGGCCGTTTAAGCATGTTCCATACAGAACGTGAAAAAATTTCTATTTTCCTGGAAAAAAATAATTTTCTACATTAAAGTCATTACTATCGTATTTGTAATGTTGCATATTTATATTATGGAGGGATTTGGGGTGCTTAGTTTTAACATAAATCATCTTTCACATAATCTATTTTCAACAGTCCAAATTTATATTTTAAGTCTGGAGCAGGGAAGTCTTAGATTCAGTGGAGGGGGATCGGGTTAGGGAACATTTAATGGAACTAAAGTAGATATAAACAAATCTCTGAGACCTAATGGGATCTACCCATGAGTGCTGGGGAGGGGGTTGATGCCCCTGCAAGGCCACTCTCAGTAATCTCTGAAAGGTGATTGTGACTAGACAGGTTCCAGAGGACTGGGGAAAAAAAAAAAATATCAGCCCCATCTTTCAACAGGGTCAGAAGAAAGATCCAAGGACCTTCTACCCAACCTCAGCTCAGGCCCTGGGACAAATCCATCAGAAAAATATTCTAGATGTACTGCAGACAAGGAGATGATAGACATAATAAGCAGAGGAAAAGGGAAAATCAGGCTGGACCAACCCAAGAGCTGTCTATGATGAAATGAGCTGTGAATGTTCATCTTGATTTTCCATGGCCTCCCATAACATCCCCATGGACAAAGGAATGAAATATGGACTAGGTGAGGGGACAGTGAGGGGGACTGAAAGCTGGCTGAACTGCCAAGCTCCAAGGGTTGTGATCAGCACAAAGTCCATCTGGAGGACAGTCCCCAGTGGTCTACCCCTGGAGTTAATCTCAAGAGAATAATTTTAATTCTCTTCTTCCATGACACAGGTGATGAGACAGAACACACACCCGGGGAGTTTGCTGATGATACAGAAGAGGCTGAAATGCCAAAGAGTTGTGCCCTTCAGAGGAAAGCAGAGAAGTGGGTCAACAGGAACCTCATGAAGTTCAACAATGGAAAGCACAAAGTCCAAAACCTGGGGAGAAATAACCCTAGACAGCACTACACACTGAGGCCTGACCAGTTTGAAGGGAGCTCTGCAAGAAAGAACCTCGTGACCTGATTGGCACCAAAGTGATCATGAGCCAGCAACATGCCCTTGCCACATGCTGACATCCTGGGTTGTACTAAGATAAGCATTGCTACCAGAACCGTTTCTATTAAATTATCCAGGCTGGAGGGAAAAGAAAATAAATCAAAACCAATCTGAAGTTAGATAAGCATATATATATCCACTATATATAAGAGAAAGCTGTAAAGTGAAGACAGATGTGCATCATCCATAAAAAAAACAGGAGAGGCTAAGGGAGCTGGGCCTCTTCAGCCCACAGGACAGAAGGCTCAGGGGAGAACATATTGCTGTCTACTTCCTGACCAGAAGATACAGACAAGACAGGGCCAGACCCTTCCTGCTGCTTCACATTGAAGCTACAACAATCATAAGTCAGAGCATGGAAAATTCTGATTATATATAATAACATTTTTGGAGTTTTTTGTTTGTTGTTTTACCATGAGAGTAGTCAAACACTGATACAGGGTGTCCAGACAGGCAGCGGAATCTCCTCATGAAGGAATTCAGCGCAGAAATTCAAGACACAACTGGACACAGCTCTGAGCAACCAGATCTAATTAGATATGTGTCTGGAGGTCCCTTCCAGTCTCTTTTTTACTGTAACGCTGTGATCACAGTGACTGCAGAAAGACTAAGTATGTATTCCTTAGGCAACTCTCCAAGCATAAGTACATGAAGTACAGGAACTTGGATGCTGCTTTGCTCTTGAGGAAAATTAAAAGAATAAAAGAATGAATGTCACAAAAGACAAAAAACTTCTCTTTCAAACTGATTGCTCTGCAAAACTATCAGCAAGAAGTTACCTTAGTTACCAAAGATTGTTTTGGAAGATTTCCATAACTGACACTTACTTTACATTTGTTATATTAAGTACATAACAAGCTACACAAATACGACAGCAAGATTGTCACTATGGAAGTCACATGTCATTTATACCTTTCACTGGTACTCTGTCAACACAGTGGGGTTTTTTCTTCACAGACACACATAACCAAATGTTATCTAACTCCTGGTGAAGGTTCTTGAATGTACTACAAGATATGTTAATATTATTAAGAGAACTTACACCACTAAACAAAGCAAACCAAATTAAACCAAACAAGCAAGTCATTAATGCAAGAGAAGAATCCTGAAAATATTTATCAAACATGTGTTGGGTGGTGGCTGGGAGAGGGGCAGAACATGAAGCTGGCTGTTGCAATATTCTTCTAACATTTGTTGAGTAGTTACATCAACCCCCACAAGTACAACCCCATGCTGGACACCCTCACTGATGACAGAATCCCAAGGGTGAGGGGATGTGCTTGGCAAGGTATTTGAAATCAGCTTAGCTGCTGCCTGGCCATGGCTCTGTCCATAAGTACAATGTCAATGTCCCCACTTCAGCCTTGGCACAGCCACAGAATTACACAGTTGGGCTGGAAAAACCTCTGAGATCATCGAGTCCCACCTGTGACCAAACACCACCATGTCAATCAGACCATGCCCCTCAGTGCCATATCCAGGCTTTCCTTAAATACCTCCAGGGACAGTGACTCCACCACCTCCTTGGGAAGTCCATTCCAGTGTCAAATAACCCTTTCTCTGAAGAAAATCTCCTCAATGTCACAGAATCACAGAATAATGAGGATGATGATCTTAGAGGTCTAAGATCATCAAGTCCAACCTAACACCTCAACTAGACTATAGCACCAAGTGCCATGTCCAGTCTTTTTTTAAACACATCCAGAGATGGTGATTCTGCCACCTCCCTGGGAAGAGCATTCCAGTACTTCATTATTCTTTCAGTGAAAAAATTTCTTCCTAATATCCAACCTATACCTTCCCTGACGCAGCTTGAGACTCTTGTGACCTCTTGTTCTGTCAGTCCAACAGAGACTGACCCCACCTGACTACAACCTCCCTTCAGGAAGTTGTAGAGAGCAATAAGGTCGCCTCTGAGTCTCCTTTACTCCAGGCTAAACAATGCCAGTTCCTTCAAATGTTCCTCATAGGGCTTGTGTTCCAAGCCCCTCACCAGCCTTGTTGCCTCCTCTGGATGCACTCAAGGATCTCAATATCCTTCTTAAACTGAGGGGCCCAGGCACAGCTCAAGACTCTGTCCTCTCTTTCTGTCAATATAAAGAGAGCTCCCCTTCTCCCACAGGAATGCCAGGAAGCCTGCACAGCACCATGGTAGACAAGAAACTGGCAGTGGAGCTTCCTTTGCACTTTAACCAATTCCAGACACGCCCTGCAACCGCAGGAGTTAGAGCTCAAATCAGCATCCACCTCTGGCATGTTCCTACTGGGACCTCCTCCCCTCAGACCACACCTGGGATCACTGCCTCCATAAATACCGCAGCTGATTCCACTTGGGCCCAGGTTTTCTCCCACTGGGACTGATAACAGAGAAGTCAGTGATGAGAACAAATCCCTCTGAGTGCTACACAATTTATTCACAGGCGAAAATATTGGGGCAAACAGGTCTCAAATAGATTCACCTGCTTCCTTATTCTTCCTTGAACTTCACCATTCCTTGAATCCTCTTAAAGACCACTTGTCTGTTCCAGGTACTTTCCCTAGATAAGTGTTGGCACTGAACAATCCCCCATACAAAAGGGATTTTTATCTGTTTACTGACCCTTCATAGCCTAGGTGCCAGGTGGACAGAAAGATTGTGCCCCTTTACATTGGATTCTAGATGCTATATGAAATGTTACTTTGGCTTTCTTGAAAAAATTTAAGGGCTAAACTTGCATAAAAAAATAAAAAATAAACCAGCTGTATACTAAAACAATTTTGGTAGAAATGACCCTAAAAGGATTTTAAACTACAGACATCCAAAGGAGTTTTCAGAGTACACTCTTTCTGGCATAAATGGAAACAGCACTTCTTGGCACTGTGCTTAATGACATACAAATTTATTAGAAAAGATTTTGCTGCCCTGAAGACTTCATATATTTTTTAGCTACCCGAGAAACCTCTAAATCAGTGGTTTAATTCACTGGCTAGTGTTTAGAGAGTTCCTAGGAGCTATAGGAGTTAATTTTCTTCTCGGCATGAGTTTTAGGTTACATTTTTTTGTTTGAGACAAATAAATTCCAAATGTCAACCATGTGCTTTCCTCTGCCTAGCAATCCCTCGCAGGCATCATCCTGCACATCTTTTACTAGGGACTTAAGATGGGCATCTTCATTCTTTCCTATTGGGCTTTTCTTCCAAAAGATTAATTTCCAGCCTTTCTTGTTTGTTTTATACTGGGCTTGTATTCCCAGGCTACTTCTTTAGGAAATTGCATGTTTCAGACTATCTTTAATATCTAAGAAACCTCTTTGAAAGGGCCAGCTTGTCCTGAAACAACAAGATTCAAGATAAATTGGGTAGCCAGAAGCTTCATACAGAAGCACCAAAAGGAGAAAACCAGATATTTTATTCTTAAAAATCAACTGAAGGCATCAACTCTCTGTGGATGTTTAATAATATTTTTATGACACTTGAATGAAATTTTCTCTTTTAATCCTTTTCACTCTAAGCTTCTAAATGGACCCTTACTTGTACTGCTAATTTATACAGTAAGTGATGTGAATAAACCACTTGTAATCCCTTAGGCAACTGATTTTGCCACTCCTTATCTCTGTTATATTATCTCTTTTCTATTTTTTGCTCATCCTTTCACTCAGACATAAGTTAAAGAAATAGCTGAAGGGTTTGAACCTTTCTTCCTCAGTTTTGCCCTGACTGGTGGGCTGGTTACACTGGAGAGATCAGAGAGCCAGAGTCAGAGTTCACCATGGTGTGCTCAGGCCATAAAGGGGAATAAGAAAAATACCAGCATCTCTGAAGTATTCAGAAACCCCTTGAAACCTAAAAGAGACCAACTGAGGCCCTCCAAGACCTACTGAATTGTGAAATTAAAAGTCTAGAGCACTTTTATGAAGTACCACAGCAGACCCCCTTGGAAATCCATGTACTACTTTTCCTTCAGTAAATTTGAAATGGATCTGAAACAATGAGGAATGATCTGTACTCTTCATGGACATTACTGCTTGCCAGTTGTTCAAGCTTCAGTGTATAGAAGCTCTGCAATTTTATACCAATGCTGTAATTATCACCACACTGAACTGAAAACATACACTCAGTGAGTGCTATAAATAACTACGATTGATTGTGTGCTATAAATAATTGCAATTAATTCTGAAGAAAAAAAATTGATTTTTAGATCAGACTAACTTTAATAAATACAAATTTCTCTTTCTAAGGGCAGCCTTCATTTTACACACTCTTTTACTTGTCAGCTCCTTAAACAGAACTGCAGTTCTGGGGCTACTTTCCATGTATAATTATCTCTCAAATCATACCAACCCAATTAACCTCCTTCTGTGTCTAGTTTGCACTCGAGCCAAACCCAGAAGCACAGTCACTGAGAGCCCAGGAAAGGTACAGTCAACCTGCTTTTGGCTTAGGATTTCTATGCCAAAATTCAAATTTGCCCAAAGCAGGTCCTGATTGAAGCAGCAAATATTCTGCTCAGTCCTAAGTTGTTTTTATAATGTGGAAAGAATACAAACTCTTCAGCTGCAGAGGCCTAGAGCTCTCTGCTTCAGTTTTTACATGCTCAGTTATTCTGAATGCTTGACATCTGGGCAGATCTGAGAAATTTTTGTAGGACTATAAAAGGCACCTTCCCTTTTGCCCTGTTGCATTAAAAGAAAGGCAGAATATAATTTCTGGAACTGGCTGCCAGAATATTAGCAGAAAGATGGGTTCCATCTATATTTCTGAATTCTTCTGGTGGAAAGGAAAACAAAGGAGCAAAGATGGATCATTTTAACTTTAAAAATTCCCAGTTTTCCAGAAATAGATTGAAAGTAAGATTTTAGAATGGGAAAGGCTAGATGCCATTCAGAGACAGCACTTGCCAGCCTGAAAGTTTGACTGCAGACCTGTTAATTTTGTGTGATTTCTGGTTTGAGATGTAGCTGAACACATTGGTGGGAGGCTATTTAAACAGGGCTGGAATTGACACCTTCTGAATTTTCAACAATATTGCACTCATAATGCACTGGCAGCATTAAAACATCAAGTCACATGCCAAATGTTGTGTTCACAGTTACCTTCAAGTGCTTGGGCTGAGCTCACCCTGACAATGTTCAGGAATGAGGCATTCCCAAGATGCTTCAATGTGCCCCTTTTTGGGAAGGCACTGATAATACTCCTTTGCACTTATCCACTTCTTCTAGCATACACAGTTCTAAGGCTACTAGTGAACAATAAATCTGAATGTTAAGCTATTCCATATCTACTCAGCTAACACACTCCTCATGCTTCTTTTTGTAAACTAACATATTAAAGTAACTGAGACATGCTACACCAAAGTTAAGAGCAGTTTTGACTGTTGCTTTTTTCCTGACCTTTCTCCTCAGTGCAAAAACAAATTGTTTTAAAAGTCCATGTTGTTTAAGGTGTCATCTGGTTTAATACTGAAAAATTCCCTAATTTACCATTTTACACTGAGCAGAACAATACTTCCATTATCACTTGAAATAATGATTGTCTTCACCGCAGATTCTGATTATAAAATTTCTTTAGTTAAAAGATAAATGCATTGGCCTACAATCTTTTTATAACATATCAGAACACTTCTCTTATCCACAATATAGTCTAAGCTAATGAGTCTCACAGAATACAGAGGGATCAGACTCCAAAAGAAGCTACAATATAATTGTTTTCCCTTATACACCTTCAAAATCTAAACTCTGGTTTGGGGCATGCTTAGCAGGAAGGCTGGAACTCAAGGCATCAAAAATGCTACAGAGGAAGACAAGTCAAAAGTAAGAAAAATATTTATAGTTTGCATGGAAATTGTTGAACAAAGCCAGTGTTTGTGTTTGTTTTTATTTTTAAACCGGAGGTATATTTCAAGTAATCTATAAGAGATTTTAAACAGCAATTGAGACTCTTAATACTGTATAATGAAAGCAATAACTGTAACAGTTAATATTTCAAAATATTCTTTCTTTCTCAAATCAGCATTTTACTTGTGATGTTCAGCAGATGTTATCCCCCCTAAATGGGAAGGTATATACAACCAATAACAGAAGTCAAATAAATTGAAGGAGGATTAATCAAAAATAACTAAAATTTCTATTATAGTTTTAATCCTTATGTAGCTATAATACTTACAGATAATGATTAGCTACAAGGACAAGGAATGCACACACACCAACACACACACACCTCCCAATGCCAGAATCCATAGGAAATTATCACAGAATGATCTCAACCCACATCCTTGTGGAGTGCTAACACTACTTATAATGGAGACTGAGGAGAGGAAATACCAGCAAAGATCAACCACGTAAATCTTTCTGCAAGCAGTGGAACTGACACAGCTAATTAAAATGGTTTGTGTAAGAAACAGGCAAGTCCATAAACACGGCAGAAAGGCAAGTAATTCAGCAGTTAATTCGCATAACAAAAGCAAGTCCATAAAGTTGTTCCCAATTCAAGGCTGTCCCTAAGAGGGGTGGAGTCCTCAAGAGGGAGCATGTAGAGGCAGTAAGGGTCATCAACTCAACATCAGACAGCGCATGGCATGGGCAGGAATCAGCTGTCTGCTCCCAAGGAGAAACAGGATAAAACTTTGTGGAAGGGACAGGAGGGGTCCTCTTGTCACTGCTTGGGTCCCTCTCTACCAACTTCTGCCTCCCTCCATGCCATTACTGGATATATTAAAAAAGAAATCAAGATCCACTGCAAGAAACCCACAGCAAAGGTGCCAAAGCAAGCTATTAATTTCTCACCTCCATATTATTGCTTTAGAGAATTCAAAATATGCATGCTCAGTAAGAGACACATGAATAAAAATCCACTGTTTTGAATTTCCAAGAGTCAGTTCTCCAAAGAGTCACTGGATAAGCAGGTGGAGCTTTTTGGTTTATTTATTCAACTGAATTAATTTAGTATTCCTCCTGCACATTTTACTTAAGTAGTCACATTGTAAAGATTTACTCTACAATTCCCTCCCAAAGTAAAGTGAAAATTTCATTTTCACGTTGATTTCAGTATTGGAAATAGCGCAACTGGCACTGCTTGTTCCTTATTGCAGGCTTTGCCTTTCTTCAAAGACAACTTTGTTAATATTATTGAAATAAGAACCTCTGGAGTAATTTTTCTGAGCAAGAAAATGTTTAAAACAGTTTTGAGAGAGTATGAGGGTACTTACTGGGAGAAGAGTGGCAAGTACAGAAAAAGGAAACAAAATGCCCAGCTTGAAGAGCTGCAGAGTGCTTTACTGAAGGTCCAAATGTCAACTAGGCTTGAAAGAATAAAAAATTGTAATGTTTGGGTAGAACTGGATTTTGTCAAGTCATTCTCATGTTGAGCTTGGAGAATAGAACAGGAAGATGGGCAGAGATGTCACACTCTGCCATACAAACAACTTCACACTAATGATGCACCATACTCACACCAAAATATAAGCTCTTTGAGTTCAGCCCTGTTTTTGCAAAAAAAAAAAAGAAAAAAAAAAAAAAAAAAAAAGTGTTCCTAACAACCAGCTGCTTTAGTTTTCCACATCTCTTTCCCATTGACAGCCAAGCCAGCTGTCCAGTGAATGCTGTCCAATACTTGCATAAAGGAGAGGAAGGAGAAGAAAAGAAAAATGTCACCCCTGTGCTCCAATTGGAAAGTTTCACTGCTGTCTTGGGCGCTGTGTTTTGTGAGAGCCAACTTGGGTTTTATAAGTGATCCCTGCCAGCCATCCTGCTCTTCCCTATCAGTCTGGGAGGAACAGATGGAGCAAAATCAGGTCTTCTGCAGGGGTTTTAGTGACAAGTTACTGTATTTTCAGGAAAAAAAAAACCAAACAACAAAAAAACAAAAAAACCCAACAAAAAACCAAAACACAAATGTCAAAAAGAAGTCTAATGAAATATGTTTGTTCATAAATGCACAGGAGGAAGAAATGTTGCCAGTGGCAAAAGAAGATATACAAATAATTAAATACAGAGCCTCAGTGTACTGTAAAATATCATCTACACTTAAAAAAAAAAAAAAAAAAAAAAATTTAACACTGTAATTGCTTGAAAGCCCATTTCACTGGACATATGTAAGTTGGGATTCTTCCCCTCAGTAATACAAATATTATTTTCAAGTGCCCTAGTTTCAACTTGGGAGAGCATAATCCAAGAGATTCAAGATATCTGCTGGACTGCAGAAAGAACAGCCAGAAACAATAAAAATTCTATTTTCTACTCAGGAATAGAGCAAAAAGGTTTTTTTTTATTAAAATTTAAAAATGAGAAACTATTTTGGGAGGTAAAGTATGGATTCTGCAGTTCCAGAGGTGGTTTGGACTCAATATTTTGAATAACTTACTGAGGGACATATCTACTTGCAAAATGAAAAGAAAAAAAATATAGCTGAATAAAAACTTCTTTCACAAATAAAAAAATACAATCAATTTCAGGAAACTTATAATTTGTAGGTCATCTTGTAGAGCATATTCTAAGCCATTTACAGATAATTGTGGTGAAGTTTGTAAGTCATCTGTACCTAAAATTTGGGCACAGAGAGGTCCCTCAAATTGTCAAAGTCTTGATTTGCATGAAGTAAACCATATTTGTTTTCAAAGTAAGATGTTTTCAAAATATTTTGCTTAAGGTAATAGAGCAAACAGAGAACCTGCTATGGATCTCAAAGACACTGCCCTGGGGCTATTTTATTCCACAGCCATCTAATATAGGGACTTCTAAGCTCCTAAGCACCTGGAACTGGCTGCCATCACAGAAAACATATTGAGCAGATGGCCTGCAACCTGTTTCAGATTGCAATCTCCATGGACCTAAAGCATTAATTTCAGTAAAATATGTAGTGAAACCTCACCAAAATGTGTGATATTTGTAAAGTAGGATCTCATTTTGAAACCTTCTTGAATCAACATAAGTTTAATTTTCATTTCATTGTGCTAACCTAGTATATGTCAGGCATGCAACCCTAACCTATATCAGAACATCATATTCACCTGCCAACAGAGAAAAAACTCACATATTAATTTTTTTTAAAGACCGAAATAAAAAAGGGTGGGGCTGGTAGTTTATGAAAAATATGCTCTTTGATCATAAATAAACATTCAGTACATAGAACTAGACTGAACCTAAAGTAAAAACCTCAGAAGTGTCCCCACATATGGACATCAGGTCATCAGCACAAAACATTTTGTTTTTCAGATTTGCTCCTATTGCACTCTAAAATTTGCTAATGTAAACAAGCAAACTGACACATCCAATTTTAACTCTGATTTATTCTGAAGAGGTAAATTTAAAACTTTAGGGTCTTGATAAGCTTTCAGCACAGTGCAGCTGTTCCCATAAAGATGTAGTACAAGTGTACTGCCAAATCTTTAGTTTGGTTTCAGACTTATGAAGCAAACATAAGAGGTTTAAACAAATGGACATTTATTAAAGTTTACTCAAGGGTGATTTGGACTCAACCATCACTAGGATTCAGTGGTACTTGGTGTGGGCAACCATCATGTTTCTGGCGTAGTACACTGAAACCTCAGCCATAAAAACATGAATAAAAATCCTGGGGCCATCAGATGTGTCCAAACAGAAGTGAGGTTTTTGAAATTAACATTCAGTGATTTTTTAGCTTTTTACAAACACATTTTTGAAAGTGCTTATTTTCTGATAGCCATCATTACAGCCTTAACTATACATAAGCCATTAATAAAGATATCAGTATGCCAAACATCTGGAACAAACAGGATTTCAGCCAGGTAGGAACAACTCACTGCATGAAGGTGCTCTGGACTCCCCATGGGGCAGCCAGCTGACCTACACAGAGTTCGGGCTGCCAAATAGTGTCTTTTAAACAAGTTACACAGCAAAGGAGACTCATTCCACTCCTGCACTCCCCAAATATTTATCCATTCTCCTTAATCCTCATCCTGCAGCCAACAGCTCTTTGGCAAGATGCAAGGCCAAAGATGTCAGCCCTCAGCTGTCTCTGGGAGGCCCACACGAGCTGCAGCCACTTTATTTTTTTGTATCCTCATAAATTCCCCTCTGACTTTTGGGTTGGAAACCAACCCATACCCTTTGTAAGTATTTCCACACATCAGAAGTAACGAGCTGCGCAAATTTCCTCTAAAATAGTCCCTTCTCTTCTGGAAAGACATCAGGTGACTCAGGGATCAGCAGGTGTTGCTCTGGAGAGGAGCCACCAATGACCAAGACAGTTCTGAAGCAATGTACCTGTGCTGCCCACAAAACAGGATGATCAGGGTCAGGAGACCAGGGAAGAAGTTACATTAGGACTGATTTAGAAGAAAAGAAATCCATTCAAAGGAAAAAGGTTTCTGATTTTACAGTGAGGTCAGTCAACAGCAGTGACTTTTATCTGTATTTCAGATTTAGCTCCCCTCACATTTCTGCTTATTGGCAGTTCTTGTATACTTTGTAATTCATTAAACTTTTCATACAGTTCTCCAACATTACCAAAATTTTATGGTACACCAGCAAAGTAAAATAGCACATCTATGGGTGTGCCTTTCTCCTCTGCTTTGTTGGTGTTATGACAAGTCAAACACACACAGGCTCAGAAAATAGATCTGTTCCATAAAGTCATTTTACTTAGTTTTAAAACAGTAACTTTGTGTTATCCTTAGATGTCAGGACAGATTACTATGCAAGTTACTTGAAGTGGTATAAATTATTCCATGGCAGCACAGCCCAGGTACAAAATGTGAAGATACATAGTCAAATAATGCATAAACTTTCGATTGTATGAATAGATATGCTTAACTCTTCTATTAAAAATTGGTGTCATAAGTTAAGTCACTAGATAAGCTCTTTTGTGGAGTTAGGACTTTGCAATAGGAATACTTATTATTCTATGATAAACTGTAAGGAGGAGTAATGATGAGTTTTAAAAAGCTAAACTTTTACCTGAGCCCTTGGTATGCTTTACATTTTCTGCTGATGCCTCTTTCCAGTTACCTTACTAATTCCTAGGGTTATATCAAATTCTGCCTTTCCAACATGCAGCTAATTCAGCCTGTGAGAATGCTCAGCAGAGGTTTTAGCCAAGCAGCTTGAATGTTTACCATTAAATTGAACTGTCCATGCTTAGTAGTGTACAAAAAACAAAACTCAGTCTCATAATGAGCTGTTGCAGAATTGCCTGTCAAAATTGGTTCATCTCTTCCCTGTTTTAGCTGCAGAAATTAAAAAAAGGTTAAAAAAAGAAAACACAAAGTAACTATTAAAATATTGTATTTTTCTCCCTTGTCTCCAAATCAGAGATACTATAATTATCAACCAACTTCTTCCTTAAAGCCAAATCAAAACAAACAAAAAATCTAAATTAAATAACCTAACAGCTACAAAGCCTCACTTTCTGAAGCAGAAAACACTTCAGCTTCTGAGCTTCACAGAAGTTACAACCCCTCAAATACTATATCTCAAGGAAAAACTGGAAAACCCCTCAGATTTCACTACATTTATTGCCTCTATTGCATTGAGTGTATCATTTAGGAAGTGTGTTAGAGGTGTGTTATCTTAAGCTCCACAGCATGAGTGTATGCCAAAAATTTTAAAGATACCTCCAACAAAGAGGGGAAAAGGAGTAGCTTTGCTTGCTTTGTCACTTACATTGACCTATTTAAAAAGAGCTTTCACAGTAATTTAAAAGTAATCAATCATTTAAGGACAAGCCAATCTTTCTATTTACCCAAGGCAGACATGGATTGCTTTTCTAGTTTCATAAGGACTCATTACCTGGTAGATGAAAAACAAAACATAAAGCTAAAATATAATACAAAAAAAAAACCAAAATCCACACATGAAAAAAAACCCAAAAAAAAACCAAAAACCACGCCAAAACCAAAAACCAAACCCCGAGGATTTATTTTATTTAACATATAGTCTGGAGAGCAGATTTACAACACTGAAAACTTACTACTTCTCAGTAGTGTAAAGTACATTTGTTCATGCCTCAAAAAGCCAACAACTTTGCATTAACTAATGGCATCTCTTTTAATTGTTCATCTCCCTGACCTGCTTTGCTCCAGTGAGTCATCATTTTAATCCTCCAAGTGCTTCTGCTGCACTCACACCACAGCATGTAGATACCATCTGCTTTTCAGCTCAAGAACTGCTACAAGAAATCACTTCACACCTGCCAGCCCAGTAACTGAGATATTTTACAAGAGGTTGCTGGTCTTGCTCTTTCTAAAATACCTCGTGCTGATCGTTGCGTTCTCTTCCTGAGAATGCTCCAGGTCAGAGCAGGGGGATATGGAGGTTTGGTCCTTGCATTGCAGGGAGAAGAGGTTGTGTCCCATTCCTGCTGCCTGAATTGTGGCCAAGCAAAGCCAGCACATTTTGGGGCCACCTTTGGCTGCTGAAGGCATTTTTGGGCTAGTCCCCAGCACTGCAGGGCTGATACCCATCACAGGGCTGAGGATGCCTCACCACTGCTGATGCTTGGACCCCCTGTGGGCACAGAGCTGTGGTGGCCCATGCTGGATCTGGCCCCATGGGGCTCCTCCAGACCCAGCAGGGAAAATTCCTGAGCTCCAAGACAGCACTGCCATCTCTCTGCTGTCCCCATCCAGCCACCACTGGAAGGACCCAGAGGGAATGATCCAAACTCCAGGTGATGAGTACCCATGTCCCACTGCTCCAGGGCAGAGCATGGCAGTCTTCATCACCCTCATGAGGAGAAGCAGGGGGGCAGGCACCGACCTCTTCACTCTCATGACCAGTGATGGGACTCAAGGAAATGGCAGGAAATTGTGTCAGAGGAGTTTTAGGTTGGGTATCAGGAAAATGTTCTTGCCCCAGAGGGTGGCTGGGCGCTGGAACAGGCTTCCCAGGGCAATGGTCACAGCAGCAAATCTGACAGAGCTCAAGAAGAGTTTAGACAACACTCTCAGGTAAATTGTGTGATTCTTGGGGTGTCCTGTGCCAGGCCAAGAGCTGGACTCAATGCTCCTGATGGATTTCTTTCAACTCTGCATATTTTATGATTCTAAGGTGGCCCATTAGCATCACATATCTGGAGATCTTCCTGCTTCCCCTCAACACAGCAGCTCCCCCTCCCTTCTCCATGCCCACAACTCCTTCATGGCACAAGCCAGTAGCTGTGGTGAGGTTCCAACCCTGCTGCTGCTGGAAAGTGCAACAATTCTGCCCCTCCAGCAGCCAGAGAGCTAAAGTTTGTCATGGATGCCAGGTGGCCAGGGGCAGGGAGTCACTGCCAACATCAGGTGCCACATTGCTGCCTGTCACACTGGCACAACTCCCTGCTGGGCACACTCACTGCTTGGCCACTTGGTGGGACCCAGCATAACTGCCAGCCCTATAACCACACCAGACAACAGCTTTAGTGAGGGATTTCAAAAGAAAACTATAATTGAAAATAAATTTTGTTTCAAGAAGGGTGAACAAAAGTTAAAAAAATTCATAAGAATACCTACTGACATGAAGTTAGCTCAGCTCTTCTTTGGATTTGTTTCTACTTTAATGCACAATTTGATATTCTGAGAAATTAGGTAGTTTTGTTTTCTTTTCTTTTTTTCAATAAAACACTTGCTCCTTTCAAATAGAAGCTTTTGAACACAGAGTAATCCCTAACAATAAAAAAGTCTTTCTCTTCTACTTAGCACCAGGGAATAGTTTTCTTACATCTGGAGGGGAAACAATAGCTTCTGCCCCTGGTGCAAGAGTTTCACTCTGGTAACATTGATCCATTTCAAGAGGACTCTCTCTTCCTCCTCTGTAGCCAGCCCAGGAAGTAGATTTCAGGTTCAAGCCCCTTTTTATTGAAATAATTAATTTCTTGATGTATGTTTTCAAAGCAGGAGCATTTGAAATGGGCATAATCAGAGTTATCCCTGGAAAAAGGGTTGGGCTGCTAATGAATATTCCAAACCAGCATGATATCAGCTCTCCAGAGATAGCAGAGAAGGAGTACAACCCTGAACAGGGTTAGGCAGCAATGAAGGAAATTTAATCTTAAGTTAAACAAGATGGAAGGCATTTCATAATGTACTTGAGATGAATATTTTATTAATCACACAACTACAGGAAATAATTAACCCCATAGATAACAATTTATAGTAATAATAATAAACATGATTAGAGAAACAGTATTATCACAATGCAATCCCTCAAGTACACTCTGTTCACCAGATGAAACTAGATAAAATCTAAAAGAAAGAGCATGTACAGCCCTGGCACATTAAGCAGAAAAATGCAAATATTCAGTCACAAAAAATGCAGGGGAAGAAACAAGTAAATTACCATTGGCAAGGACACAATATGATATTTAGGAGTCTTATTGCTGCTCCCAGACTCTGTGAGCCTCTGGGTATGTCCCTTCACTCTGATAACCAATTTATATATCTACAAATTAAACAAGAGAGTAGGGTTCTCTTGGCAGAGTGAGAGAGTTTATGCTGTGGGCAACATTTTTTAAAAAGGCTTGGCACGAAGAGTGGACACGACTCCAGCAAACATGAGGTCCTGATGCACTGTCAGCACTGAGGGGAAAAATGCATCCCCAGAGGCCTCTCTGGAAGGAGCCTGAAAAGGACTGAAGAAGTTGGATTACCTCTATACTTGGCACTCAAGCTTCTGGTGTTGGAAGGCTGTATCAATGTCTGATGTGCACAATTCGAGACTCACTAAAGAGCCTCGTGAGTAAGAGACCAGAAGAAACTCTTTAATACAGTTCTACTTATCCTCAAAAATTATGTCTGAATGGATCACTGTCTAATATCAGTTGTGACAGGAGGTTTTACAGGTAAAAGACAACACAACAAACAAGTCCCAATAGTCAAGATCAGATTATACAGATATATGATCATATCTATAGGATGCAGGTGCATGAGGTACCTGTTGTATTTCACCATTGGAACACCTAACACCTTCCCAAGGGTGATGACATTTCTCTGTCCTTCACTCATTTAAATCAAGACTGGATTTTGCATTCTGAAAATAATAGTTCAAACAGCAATTCATTTAGGTTACGTACTCAGTGTTAACTGAATGATCCTACTTTTCTGGTTCTGCTTTTTCTTTTTAAGCTACAAGCATCCGCTACAGATAATGATATTTATGTATGATATGATATACTTAGGCTTATGCAATTCAATAGGCCTTGTAAAACAGTCTTAAAAGCCTAAAGAGAAGTCACAGTTGAAAAGTACTGTTCATGGGAATACTGGCTCCTTAATATGATGTGGTTTTCATATTGATGAGTTGAATAATAAAAATAACTTTCTCCTTCTTATGTTTTAAATTAGTGGAATGGTAAAGAACAGCATACATTACAGCATACTAAACTTGGCTTACACTGCACAGTTGAGAATCATATATAAAGATGTGGAAAAGGGGGGGATGAGAAGATGTAAGGGTGACCAAATAAGTTCCTGAGGAAAAACTCTGTGTAGGAGCAGGCACCACCAAGGTAAAGCTTCCCAAACCCAGCTGCAGATTTTCTCCTCATCTAAAACTTCCTGTCAGGTCCCTGTTTATATACTCTCCAGCTGCTGCCTCCTTTCCTTGCCACCCGAGGCCTTCCCCAGCTGTTCTCCACTTCTCATCCCAAGTCTCCACCATCTACACACTACAGCTGCTAGATTATTCAAATGGATGCTATGGGCCAAACAGTCTATAATCAATTAGTTAACTCAAATAACTTCTTAATTTACTCGGAGAGAGAGGACCATCCAACATGTTACTTTTAGACACAGCACTCAGATTACTTTATGTTATTCAGGTTTGTTATTTCAAAAATGGCAAAACAATAGGCTGCTTTCATTGACATGTATTCATCTGTTGCATCACTCCAGTAACACAAAGCACTCATAAACCCTCTTTAATTGGTGTTTTAGGGCATGTTTATGGCTACAGGCATTGCTAAAATATTGCAAAGCAGAAGCAAAACTAAACCTTTCCCCATTATCCCAGGCACCACAAACATCAACAGATATTTACACTGTGGTCTAGGTATTGATTAAATTGACAATGGCCAGTTTCTGCTCCATTTAGCATATGCTCAGCTACCTTCAGCTAGCAAGGACCAAAGAAACCAGATGACATTTTGAGAGAATCTTTTTGAGATGATCCCTTGCTTTTATTTATATATATCTATGTGTATATATAGTCCATGTATTTCTATCAAAGACATCTACACTGGGCCAAAATTCATTATCTATATGGATACATGATAAGATATGGTTGTAGGTAAAACATAGAAAAAAGAAGAAGAATGAAAAAAAATCCAAAACTAACATCTTTTGTAGATCTTGCCATCAAGTACAACTGGATGAAAGTACATACAGAGGGACTTCATAGGTTTCTCTGAATACATAGTGTGTTGTGTAGACAAGCAGACAACATCAGGGATGGACTCAGACTTCCAGTTTATGTTTGTCTTTGTTATATTACCATGAATCACCTTTAAAAAGGATGACATTTGAAAAGTTTCAAATAAGCACTGGTTCCTTCCTTGTTACAAGACCAGGTTTGGGGGAAAGGGATCCTAATATCATGTCTGCATTTGAATGAAATACATAGCTGAAGCACTTGGGAAACTTGAGATATATAAATATATATATTAAATATATGTATATATATAAATACATATAATACATTGCACATTTGCAGATAGTCTCTGTACTTATATTTAGCCTCATTGTCATTAACAGTATGACAGCAGGATACTGTTCAAAGGAGTTGCTTTATAGATGCAATCAGGGATTTCAAATGGAGGCTGTTTTAATCAGAAGTTCTGCCTTCATCAAAACCAACTTTTCTATTTAGGGAAACGCACTGGTTTTAATTTAAATGCCACTGGTGCACAAAGGCTAATGCGAGACTAGCTGAAAAGATTTTAAGTGTTTCAATCTTATTGCAATAAATATTTTCGCTCCTTTTTTTTTTTTAATTCAGCATGTTTAATTACCAGGCTTCTGTTATTTCTGCTCTTTATAGAGAAATTCTAGCAACACACTTCTAAGAGGGCTAAAATTACTCTCTATATAATCTACCCACAGGGCTGTGATCTGAATAGAAACTGTGTTACTTGATTCACTGCACAGTATGCTTCTGTTGTGCATGTTTTTCTCTGCCACCATATGACAGAAGTACTGGCACAGTTCTTTCCAGTTTATCAACATTTGAGATGTCCCAAGTGAACCAAATAAATTATTCTTTTCTTTAAAACCCAAGCAGCACAAAGCCAAGACTGAGTTTACCTACCACATTTAAGTTATTCAGATAAATTATGGGCATTTCTGTGCATCTCTCACATAAACCTCGGGGGTTTTTTTAAGATTTCCCTCAAGCTACCAACAAATGCCCCTGCATGGCATGACCTAAGCAGAGTTCAGCATCCATCTGTTTCTGATTATGTCAATTTATTATTGACTATGAATATATATATAAAGATTCCTTTTCTCAACCTTCACTCACTGAGTCTTTACAAAATATTCCAATTTTATCCTTGTGAAAAGTTTCCAAACCCTTGACTTTTTCATCATATGAAGTTCTGATAACTTTTATTCGTCTCAAAGCCTCCACTTCTTCCAGAAAACCTATTAGGTACCAATCTTATGGCTTTCCTCTTTTCCAGGACACTCAAAGGCCTCTTCTTCCACACCCCAGGAGATTGTCAAGAGGGGATCTACATGATAAAATAAGCAGCTTCATCTCTCTCTCACTGCCCGCACTCAAGGGGTGTTACATAGAGCTGCTTTATGTTTTTCACCTTTCCATACAGATCTTCTTGAGCTACCACAAAACTGGAATTAGCAAAAAGGGAACTGCTGGTGTTTTGCTGTGCTAATGATTCCTGCTTGGAAAGGAAAAATGTGTGAAGCAGAAGTAGGACTGAGCCTTCTACAAAGCCAACACGTGCTTCACCTACCTCGCATGCACTTTCTGTCACTTACTGCATTATGTGGGTGAGTCACCTCATCCTTTTCCAGTGCCTTGCTTCCCCTTAGGGGCATTCCTTGTGCCCAGCAGAGCTGCCTAGTGGGAAAACAGCAAGGGCCTCTGGATAAGGGCTGCCATGAACACACATGAAAAGGAAAAAATGAAATTTAGTAATTTGACCTGCTGTATTGGCACACACAGAGTGCTCTTGCATTAGGATTTTCTAATGCCCAGAACACGTTAGTTTCACTCTGTGTGCATCAGTGTACCTTGCACAGATATATGGAAGTCCTAAGCACATAAACAGCATCTCTGGTTTACTGAGGGCTTCATCTATCTTTGGCAAGAGCCAGCTAAAGAATGGCTAGATGTCTGATTTGTGGAGGAGGGAGGAGAAGCAAAAAGAAAAGCATTTTCTCTTCTAAGGGGACTTTTCACATTACTAAGCTACTGTAAGTATTGCACTACCTGTGGCTGAACACCTCTGAGAAAACCTGCAGCCTGAACTCCCTGAGTTCCAACACCCCAAAGGAGAGCTTTTGGAAGTCACACATAAATTCATACATGGATTTCAAGGCTGTTGGATGCAGGCCTTTCCTTTTATTGGTGCAGAAGCACACGCAGTAAGCTGTAACCAAATATGTGCTTACATCTGGAAGTACTTTAAAAAACGTGAATATAAAAAACATATGAAACACATGATTTTGCAGGAAGTTCTAACATCACAACATGCTGCTAAAAGGAAAAGCACACTACTGGTCTGGCCTCTGGTTACTGAGAGGACATAGAATTGGAGAGCCCTGAAAGGGAGAAGAACTCCTTGCTTGAGAGCAATAATTCTCTATTGCATGTATGCAGAATCTGTCCTTCACAGATTTGCCAGGATTTACCCACCAAAAAGGATGTTCAGAAATACCCAAAAAAGGAGCGACAGAAGGACCTTCATATGCCACAGAAGACTTTATGCTCTGCTTTGACAGGTGCAAGAATGGAAGATGCTCCAAGGAAGTCCCTCAAGCTCTAAAAACCCTCAAGAGGGGAAAAGACTGGAGTGCTGAGCACTGGAGCTGTATGCATGGCAGATATTGGAGACTGTGGCTCAATCTGTTATCCAGCATTTCAAAGTACAGAGTACATCCTAATTGCTAGCAACATTTTAAATTCAGCTGCAAATTCCATCCAAAAGCTGTTGCTGAATGGACTTCTGCTTGCAGTGACCCAGATCATTAAGATTTCCTGTTGCTACTGGTAACATCTCCATTTCTTGAAAAATGAATGCTTAGAAGTAGTGCCTTTCCAAAACAGTCCATAAAAGTTCCTCAAATGTGAAATGTTTGTATTTTTCTCTAATAAATAAATTAGTGATTGCTGATGATCTACATCTGGCATCGATGTTCATTCAGCTTGTAAAACAAAAAGCACAGTAATAGAAAATGAGTTGGTGTTTTTCCTTATCTTGAATGACATTAGGAGAAGGAAAACTATCTACACAAGCTACAGCACTTCAGAAAATCAAACCTATGTAATCGATAGCATCATAAAAGTCAGTAGAGATGAATTTCCATTGAAGAACCTTGTTTGGCTGAGAAATAAAATACTCTTTCAAAAATTATTTAAGTAACAATAATAGGCAAGCATTAATATTTTCAGTATTAACATTCTCATCTTTAGAAAAGACTAACCCCAAGTTTACAGAAGTCATTTGCATTTTGCCCAAGGTAAAATGGAATATGTAGACATTTTAAATGTAAACAATTAGAAAATACTGAACTGTGTATAAATTAAGTTTTTATCCTCATCTAAACACATCTATGCTGACTTCAACACAGCCAAGTAAAGAACTAAGCTCTGGCTAAATTCATACTTGGAAAAAGTAGGTTTCCTCCAATTTAAAGTTTATTACCATATTTCATATCTCGGCATCCCTATTTTACTCTTTATAAAGAATTTAACTGCAGTTGGCCATCTCATATGAAAGATTAGTAGGAATCTCATGCGTTCAGGGCAGTTTGTGAAGACTGAAATAGCATGTGATTTTTCCATGCAGGATAAAATCCTCAATAAATAGGAAAAAAAAGCAAACAAGATGTTCTTGTTTGCCTATAGTAAGCAATTTACATCCTTTTAAGATCTTCTGGCATTTGGTCCTTTATTCTTCCGCAATAGCAAACCCAAGGTGTCCTGTAAGCACCAGACTGGATGAAACCTGTTTTCCTACAGATTTCTGCATTTGCTCTGTTATTCCACATTCTTTCTTCTCACTGCAAATGGCCATATCTCTCCACATTTCTTATTACACTGTCACCTGGCAGGAGAAACTGTACTGTGATGAGTCTGGGACTGCACACATTTTGTTTGGCCACTGAGCCACTGCCAAGCAGAATGTATAACAGCTATGTTCTGCCTGCTTCTTCCTCTAAATTGGCACCAGTTGTGGGTTTTTCCCTCCATACACTCAGATTTTCATAACATGATATTCATTGAGAATTTCACCTTTCAGATTTAACTGAGAGACACAACAGGGTTTGAAACACATGAAGGAGGGAAAGAACAAAGGAGAACATACAAACCTTAGTAGAAGTCTCGCTTAGAAAAGGAGAATAACAACAAATATTTAGAATAGTACTATTGATAATATGCCAGCTCTGCAAAATCCAGATTGGGTTGTTTAGAGTTTTTTTTAAAGATTCTAAGATTAGGCTCTTAAACATGTTTTAGGAACTGAGATGATGGACCATGCTTCCAATAGAGCAGGAATACAGCATTTTACTTTCAAGTGTGATGCGCACCTCAATTAGCACTTTAAGCTACAGGACCCTCACTTCCTGACTTTAGATATGCCAATGATCACCTACAAATGCATCCAACCAGATGTGAAAAAACTACTCACAGAGCACAGGTAAATTGACCAGCAAAGTTAAAAACAAACAAACAAAAAAAAAACCCCTTCCAGATGGATACTGTCAAGTTAATGTACTTGTAGCTAGAAAGGAACACATTCATCTATAAAATACAGAAATACTAAAAATATTTTAGCAGTAAAAAATTACATGTTTTAAGTGATTTGCCCAAAGGTACAAAGAAGTTAGTTGACACCTTGAGATTTCTATACCCAGAGGTAGATTGAAACTTTTAGGACTTAATGCTGTGGTAAACTCTGAATAAACCCAGAATGACAGAGATGGATACAAAGCCACTGTGTAGTATGTTTCTGTAACAAAATCCCTATAAAATGATTATCTTTTCAAATATTTAAACTGAAATTAAGGCGTTCAGCCATGCCAATGTCTGAAGTTGAAAGTTCTTTCCACCAGTTCATAACTGGACTGTCTTAAGAACAAATTCCTCCACCTGAAAATAAGCTAGATGTGCAACTGTACATATGTAGCACAATGTAGATAAAAGAGTTGAATTTTCATCCAGAGTTTCTGAGGTTTCAGTTTGGCCAGGCCAAAAAAACTGCTGTAATGTTTTCCCTTTCAGAGTCCATGCCCAATGACTGAACACTGTCATGCATTGCTTTAGCTTGTCATCTTTTTTTTTGAGTTTTTTTTCCTAATAGGCTTGCAGAAAGGAGAAGTTTTGGCCAAATTTTATGTGAAAGAGTGGTGGATAAATACAAGAAATAAAGAATGCCACCAATAAAATTTTAATAATGAATTTCCAATTATTTAAAATAAAAGATGGAATAGTTGGAATGAAGTCAAGATTTTGTGTGTCACAAACATGCCATTCCCTAATACATAAATATAAATCATAAATAAGTATTGCTGCAGATGTTTTCTATAGAATTTTCTATATTTCTATTAAAAAAGCAATTCAAAAGCTGCATTTGCTATTACCTGCCTGTAAGCAAAAATAAAATGTGTATATGCTCCATAATGTAGCAGTATATGACTTGATTTTTAAAATCAAAACAAAGCAAAACCAATAGGTTTTTGAATATTAGTGGATGAAAAAAAGAAAGAAAACAGTGCTGACTTTGAGTTAAGAGCTGGGAGGTGGCTACTGCCTGTCCTGCCAGAGAGCAGACAGGACCAATTAGCTGAGCTATGTCTACCAAAGAGTAAAAGAAACATGGAATCATGAAGGGACCTGAAAGATCCTCCAGTCCCAACCCCCTGCCATGGGCAGGATCACCTCCCACCAGACCAGGCTGCCCAAGGCATTTGCCAACCTGGCCTTGAACACTTCAAAGGTTAGGACATCCAACAGAGTTGGCAACCTCCCAAGGCAACCTGTTGCCATCTCACCACCCTCCTGGTAAAGAATTATTTTTTTTTAATATGACCTAAATTTCTCCTCTTTCAATTTGTACCCATCAGTTCACAGCACTGTTGTGAATCACCTGGTGGTAATGTCAGCAGAGATGCAGAAGTTGTTGAGTTATTGCAATTACATGTATAGTGCAGGAGATAAAGAGGGGAAAAAATCCCTAACACATTTGTAACACCACCTGATCCAGCTGAAACTACGGTCTAGGAAGGCTTTATGAAAAAGAAGATGGAAAGAGCATTCATACATTGCCCATGTGAGATGGTCCAAGATTACAATCTTGCTTTCTATGTTTTCACTTCCCAGCATCCAGCTAAGTCAACTTTGGATGCATGCTCACGGCAATTTCCTGCAGCACCCTGGTTTCTAAGGCAGGAGATTCAGTGTTATCTATATGCAATGCCCAGCTTGTCCTAAGATCCAAGTGGCAAATAAAAAGAATCCGTGCCTACCTTGACATCTATTGCCAAAACACATACAATAAGTGGCTATAATTTACCATCTTCAATATATAACATCATAGATCTCTTTTTATATCAAGCCCTTTAAAAATAGTCCACAAACCACCTGTTGATCACATTGTCCCAAAGGCTGTTTGTCAAAGACTTTTTGTTGAGTTCATTTTGTTTACTTCATTTTTAGAAGGAAAAATATAATGCATTCCTACTTCTGCTGCTTAAAATAATTTCAACATCCTTCCTTTACATGAAAAAAAATAAAAAAGGAAAACAAACAAAAGAATCACCTGTGGTTTTGGACTATGGAAAATTTCAGGCAAAAAAATATAGTTAAAGGACAAGCAAAGTGATAGAAAGCAAATGGTCTGATATATCTTAAAACATGATTAAGTTACCAGATCCAAATTTCTCGGTTGTCTTCCAGACACTGGCAGTAGATAATAAATGAAGAGGAAAAACAAACCACAAAGGAAAGAATTTGAGGAATACTACTTTCTCTATAGCATGAACTATCAATTTTTACAGTTTTTGCCTCATACTGATGTAATTCTTCTTGATGTCAGTGGAAAGGTAGCTGGACCTACAATGGATACTTCTGGAAAAAACCTTCCTTGATAATTTTCAGCCAGATTTTGAAAGAAGTTTTATAGGGCTCATAGAAGGTGCATTCTGATTTCCACACAATTCAAAGGTATTTCTTTCTAAGACAGGTTGATTCTGTCACCCTGCTGTGTCACATTTTGTGTGTTTTTTGAATAAATTTCTGCACCAATCACTGTCTCTTTCATTTTCATTGTTTATATGTTATAACTTACTTTCCCCTACTAAGGGCACAGATTTTTATTTCAGGAATTTATTATACACAGACCGAAACAACAGATGCTCAGTGACAACCAGGCCACAATCATGAACAACTTATAAAATACAGACCAAAACCACAGGGAGTATTTCAGAGGACATTGATCCTCGATCCAGAGGGACTGCAAAATGATGCCACCTTAGGAAAGGCGCTTTGAAGGTACTTCCACCATAACAACATACACAGTTTTGGTTGGCAGAGAAGTTGGCAGGAGAAGCAGTGAGAGAGCACTGGGACACCTCCATCCAGCTCTGCCACAAAGAACTGCTCTTAGGAGGATGTCTTCAGCTGCTGCTGCTTTTTGGAAATAATGAAAATTCCCAACCATAATGGGACACGTACTTCAGTGTAGGGCCTTCTCTTTAATTTATCTTTTCCTTTATCATTTAACACAATTCAGTGTGCACTGTCCAACACTAGACCAATTGCAGGTCTTTCACAGTAAAATTATGGTCCATGGAAGACCCTTTGGGTTAAGAGGAAATGTGGACAGTTGATACAAATGGAATACTGTCACTCCAAATGGCCTAAGAGAGGGAGAAGAGTGTGCTTTTTGCAGTACTTGAAGCTGTATTTGTTACCTATCTCTATAATAATGCTGAATAAACTGAGGTTACATAATTACCTTTAAAACCTCAAGAGTGTGGTGGTATTAAAGTCAGAATTGGAAAGTTCATCTAGTTATTCCCTGAATCACCAAACATTTCTGTAACAGGTATTTCAGAAACTGAAGATAGCACTGTATTGTACTTCCACAGTTGTGGACTTTGGCGTTGTTTCCGGTAGAACACTGAGGAATCTTAAACCCTTCACATTCACACTCTGAAAACCATCATGAACACATCCCCTGCTGGCCTCCCCAATCCCTACCAAAATCAGTAGGATCTTTGCCAGAGTACCAAATAAAGCCATGGATGATAAAAAGAATTTAAAGTGGATGGCTTGGTCAGAGGAGAGGCAGAGGAAAGTCCATTGATATTTCTCACCAATCTCCTCCAGAGCCAAGAATCAGAATTTCCAAAAGTACTTCCAAAGGATAAGAACATTTAAAAAGCTGCAGGGATCTTGTAGGAGTTGAAAAAAATTTAAAAAACCAACTTAACGTGTGCTCAAAAAACGTTCACAACCTGACCTGATGGATGTAACCATCCATCCTCACCTCTACCTGCACAGCTAGACAGAGAGAAGTATATAAGAGGATAAAATATGAGAGGATGGTAGGCGTAAAAGAGAGGCTCCATGTCACATCCCCCTCTCTGAAATGCTGCGATCATAAATTTGGAAGGAACAGTCTACTTTCTTGGGTGAATTTATAACTTCAGTTATACAACTGGCTGCCAGTAGTGGAAATGCTTCTGAACAAACCCAGAGAAAGACAGCACAATTCCCAAGGCTCATCTAAAATCATTTTAGGCAGGGTGGGTTTCTTCTCTCATGCCATGCTCCTTCTACTTTTAAGTCTCCTCTGGTTTGCTTTTTAAGTTCTGCCTCTCTTATTACTGCTCTTATACTCACTTCTGCTTCTCTCTGATTATTTGTTTTTACTCACATATTAAAAGTACTTAAATCACTTCATAGGCCAAATGTTTCTCCTTTCATCTCTTCTTCTTTCCCCTTAATCATCACCTTTTGGGACAGTCTTCTGATGATGGTTTGAATAAGTTGTTGGAAAGTAAAAGCAAACTGAAAGTTAATTTGGGTATTCCAAAGATCACATTCCAATGTGATCCAATGTGAAATAAATTTTGGTTTTGGTTTTCTTAATTCTTTAAAAAAATTCTTTCTAAATTACTAGGAATTAACTTAGAGCTATTTTTTTAATTCATCTTAACAACAGAGTGATTCACTGACTCCACTAATACTAAAATTCTCTTATACCTGACAATTTTCCTTCATCTATTGTTAGAGACATCACCTTGTCATGACAGCACAAACTAGTTCCTCTCTTTGAAAGAAAACTCAACTATTAGTCTTGAATTTCCATGATTTCTATTGTGACTCTAAAGATATGCATAGGTGCCATGCACACCTGCTTCTGTTATTATACTGATATCAATAAAAAGGAACAAATATAGTAAATAAAGGGTTTCCTTCTTCCATACAGAACAGAACAAACCTAAAAGTGAACTTCCAAAATCACTTTCTATGTAATTCACAAAACAAATCCATTTACTCATTGAAAAACATTAATAATGTAAAACACAAACCTTTCAAACATTTTGACCTTTTCAAAACTACCTCTTTTTTTTCACTAACTGGTGTCAGGGAGAACTAAAAAAGACTGTATAATTATTTTAGTCTGAGCTCATGGTTCTTTGGCTTTCTCTAAGAGAGAATAACAGTATTTGGAGATATTGATGTTTAAGCTTCCTGCCAGTCACATTAAGTTGCGCCAGTCCTCAGACAGCCAGTGAGAATACCACATTTAATCATCATTATTGCTGGCTTTCCTTGAATCACAAAACACAGCTACTGTGAGCAGATATTCTGCTTTTAATAACAGATATAGGCATAAAATCCTCAGTAAACTCTTCCTCATTAAACCTTTTCCCCTTCATCAGGCTGATCATCAGAGCATGAAGAAATGGTTCATAATCCTCCAGTCTGGTGTCACAACAGCACTGGTGCATTATTTTGCCAGTGGAAACCCCAGAGCATAGAAAGGATGGATCCTCTGCTCGTGTGCCTATGGAGGAGGTGGCTCCGTGTGAGCGCCCACCTTTCCCTGCTCCCCAAGGGCCTCATGACCAGCAGGACTGGGGGGAGACCCCAGGCCTCCAAAGCTGGCAGGAAACCACCTCCTCAAAGTTTCTCTTGTGTAAAGAGCACTTCAGCAGGTATTCCTCCCTCACACCATGGCCAAGAAGGAAATAGTGCATTTATGCTACCAAAGAGAACGTATTTCTTTCCCTCAGAGCAAGCCTGAAACTCCTAAAAGAAGTTAACTGAACTAAGAACACAGTCAAAGATTTTTTTGTGGAAGGAAATGCTTAGTCCAAGTCAAAATATATAGAAATTCAATTCAAAATAAAAAACCACATAGTTTGAGGTCCACTTACGTTACAGCATTGCATACAAATCTCTATTTCTTAGCATTTCTCTGGCACAACCCCTCCTTTCCACTAAAACCACTTTCAAAACTGATGGGTGAACTTAAACTGACATATAAGAAAGGACACAATAGGTGAAAAACATGACTGCATCTGAAAGAGACTCTAACATCTGATCAAATCAGATCTGAAACGTCATCTTTTTTTTTTCAAGCAAGATTTCTGCTAATTCTTAGGTGAGCATAAAAACAGAAAGATCAAGAAAGAAGTAGAAACATAGCCTCTGTGCAGAGTTCATCTGACCAACTTCTTACATTGCATATTAGAATTATCCTATCAAATAGGGATTTTCCATTTAGCCTCAAATAACTGCTACCTAATTTTAAGATTTTTTTGTGCACCTGAATTTTATGATGAAAATAGTTTTATACAGAATCACACTTCTGCTAACGGAAAACCAGACTCTCCTCTAAATTACAGATATCTTAAAACCTCACATAGTGAGTAACTTTGACATGCCTTGATGATTTATTACTCTAAATTTCATCCACTCAGCAGTTTTCACAAACATATTTCTACCATTACTGTCAACATGCAATGTTTAATTCTGTTGCTGTGCTAATGAAGGAGCTTTTTCAAACTCCTAACTGAAATAACATTATAGCTCAGACCATATTTATTACCATTACACTAGATGACTAGTGTATCTAACAAAATCTGCTCAAGAGCTTATCCACAAGTGTCGTGTTTCCATCCTTAAGTGAATAAAATGCTATAAAAGCTTTATTTTCTGTATAATTGTGCAACTTACCTAAAATTTAGATAGCTCCCTGGTAATTTTGGAAATAAGTATCAGAATATAAATCCTTTTTTCTCTCAGCAGAAATCAGAATCTCAGAATATTGTTTTAAGAAAAAAATTACATGCGTCACAACAAAGGAATTCAGAAAAGCTGCAGGAAAGCTTGAATAAATAAAATAAATATGGATAGAATAAGACTGGCCTCCTCCCAAAGCCCGAGTTTGTCAAAAGAACAAAGCACACACAAACAGCATGTAAAACCAGAATTCAAAATACATTTATAAAAAAGGGATGAGGACACATGTTTTTTCTATTTCAGCTTGAAAAATAAAGGGACACGGCAATGAGTCTTGCTGGCAGGCAGATAACTCATAGGCCCTGACCCTTCGACTCACCAGGAATTCAAACACAAAGCTCTTTTCATAGTGACCGTGCCATACATTCTCAAGATAAGGCAGCGAAAGAAGGAGCAATGGAAAGGTGCCACAAAGCTCAAACTGCAGAAAACTGCACAGAAATTATGTTCACTTATTCACCTCCATGCAGCTACACACCAAATGCTGGCTGCACAACGATTTCTTCCCAAATCAGAAGCCATGCAGTGTGCTTTTAGACACAGGACCTGTCTCCTGAAGCAAGAAAAGCACGAGAGAGAGCAAGCAGCAAGGAAAGGGCTATCCCTGTGCATTTCTGTATCGTTCAGAACTGAAGTGCACATCCGGAGAAATCATCTGGAACACAATGAGCTCTGCAGAAGGATCGCTGTGGTAAAACGGAAGGGTTTTTAGAGACAACAGAAAAAGCTACATTTCAAACAACATTTCAAATCTGGACTCACCATGAATAAGCAACAGTTGCCTGAAGTTAGTGTGTTATTTTCTGCCCTGTTCCATTGCACTTTTTGCCTAGTTGTCCAACACTTGGTAGCTCAGAGCTGCCACACAGAGGCCCCTTCCGTGATCTGGCTTATTTGCCTGTCAGTTTGAGTCTCAGCTTCTGTATGATGCAGCTGTGCACTTTGCTGAAGGTCTAATATCATTTCCATAAGCTTTCTCCCTGCCTGGAGCAAGCAGTTTGTTCTCCCTGCTCAATAAATACTCAGATCACTTTTCTGGTACTCACAGGGATAAAGCTTTAAGTTGTTAAGGAGTTCTTACTAAGTAGTGGGTGGAGAACATAAGCTCAGTACAAGGAAACTCTGCGCATAATCAGAAACTGAGAAACTTCCTCCCTTTCCCCCAACCCCTCCTCTCACCAGGCAAAGCTGCCAGTGCCTCCTTTAGAGAAATTTAGGAATGTAAAGGGAGGACTCAAAGGGGCCCAGTCAGACAAGCCTTTCTCAATCAATTAGCTTGCAGCCATTACTTGTGACCCTAGGTCACACAACATAAGTGTGTGGGGTGTGCCTTTAGGGGTACACCAAAGCTACTTATTAAAACTTACATAACCAAAAGTGTTCAAAATCAAATAACTCCAAAAGCTGGAAAATACTTTCCATGTACCAGTTTTGCATAAAGAAATGTTGCTTTGCTTTTCCAGTAACAAATCATTTGATGCAGGAAACAATTTTTTTATATTAAAAAAAACCCCAGAAAAAAGAAATGTGAGATGCGTAAGCAGACTTTAAACTGGTATTTGTTTTATGATTATGCAAAAACTAAATAATACTGGCCTGAGTGATATTTGATGAAGCACATGATCATGCTTTTTAAAATAAGACTATTGTGTGTAGCTGCAAAGGCATAGATGTTTATAGAACTATTTATTTAATTAACAAAGTTCATCCCCTGTATTTCAGTCCTTTGCAAGAAACTAGTTCTCAGCATTCAGATTCCATTCTTCATTTTAATACTCCAACATAACAAACTGAACAATTTACTTTTAGAAAAGTACAGAAAAGAATATTTGAACACTGCATTAAGTTATCCTGCCCTGAGCACAGAGGGAAGAGAGGGTGTAACTTGCCACGATTCCCACACAACAAGGTTACACCCCTTGGTGTGAAGGAAAACTTCAAAAAGAGCCTCAGCTTCATATCCTGCCAACCCAATGACATGGAGATGATGCCTTGGAAAAACCCATGAGGGAGTCCTGATTTGAAAAGCAGATCTATGACAACCCCTTTCTGGGCCAGGCGAGATCAATGCCCTGCAGGGGCGATACACTTTAATCTCCAGGTGCATCCCAAAGCATCTTTAAGTAGTGCCATAGATCAAGGCTTATACACAGGAAAAAAAACATTTTAGCCCAAACTTCACCATCTTCTGAAGGTAATGGAGAAATAGCTATACAAAAGCTCACAGAGGTCTCAGGGAAACACATAACCATGTAGGAAAGTAGTGGTCATGAAGTGGAGTTGATTGAGGGTGTTGTAGGCAACCTGCAATCTTCATGTCCCTTCCCTGTTAAAATCCCAGCCAAACTCTCAGAACAGGCAGCAAGGCTCATGTTAGTTCAGACATTCATTCAAGAGATCAGATTGCAGGATCAGGGCCACTGAGTGAGTGCCCTGGGGTAAGGATTTTACTTCTCCCTTGCCCGTAAGACAGCATTTAATAAATTAGGTCACATTTCTATCCTTGGAAAGCCCTGGCAGTAGAAATAATAATCATGAAAACTTTAATTTTGAAAAAAAAATGTGTTCAGGATTAAGACGCTGGACTGGAATTTAGGTTATTTGTGTTCTGCTCCCATTTGTGTTTCAAATGGCCCAAATTATTTGGGACATTGCTTCAATTTCTGCATTTATGTCAAATTGCCCTTGTCTCGCAGTTGTAAAGCCTTCATCCTCCCCAAAGTCTATCAATAAAAAAATGGATCATGATAATAATCTTCAGTATGCAAATCCCTTCAATACTGGTTCCCAACACATGCCCTACATAGTGGAATTAAAGCAGGATTGAATATAAAATATTTACTGATGCTGGACTTCTCAGTAACTGAAAACAAGAAAACTACCTACATCAAATCTTCTGAAATCTGTGCAAACTCCAGGAGATAAAAACAATTCCATATACATGATTAACAACATAGACTTTGTTCTTTCCCCTTTAGCCCTCTAAGTGTAATGCTCCTGGAAAGCTTACAGGGTTGGGTGCTTGAAACTCAAAATGTTGGACTCCCAAATAGTAGAAAAAAATGGGAGGACTGTGCCTGTGAAGAGACAGGCTGTCTAGAGAGTTGCTCTCAGCAAGCGTTGGGAAAAGGAGAACTCATTCCCATCTTTGTCCAGTCTCTGTGAACTTCCAGGCTGAAGCAGAGGAATTACCACTGATTCCAGGTTTCCCTTTAATCCACAATTTCCAAAGCAAGATGCATCCCAAGCATCCGACTTCAATATACGTTCACACCTTCCCTTTGGATAAGTTGATATGGAAAATTTACAACACAAATAACAAAGAAATGTAAAGGATGTTTCTGATGTAACTTAAAACAATGCTTCCACACTAGAAATAATAATAGAATAATGGCTCCTCCTGGCACTGTTGAGTCCCCTGGCTTAGGACTCTTCCTTTTCCTGATTGCTGGCTGCAAAATTACCACTCCATTGGCTCCACTCCATTGCTGCCACATTTCAGCCACGCAAAGGCAGTGTGAGCCATTCCAAAATTATCTCTAACAAAGAAAGATACAAAGTTTGCATTAGATGCTCATACTAAATATGGCAACCAGGAATATACAAAACTCCTTTAGCATTCTCAGGGTGCGGTGCTATGAGCAAGATTCCTTTTAATTAATGGAAGTAACCACCACCTTTAGAGTCTCCACATTTACATTCTAATAAGGATCAGCCCAGAACACACTATTTCAGAAAAGGAAAATAGAAGTTTTCATGTATTTTTCCACATTCTGTTTTTTTTTTTTTTCTCAAAAGTAATTGAATTTGGAGGGATCTACCTTAACTAGCCACCTTTTTTCCCCCCTTATTTGTCCCATGTTCTTATGGACTAAGTAAATGCTCAGCTCCTTGTATCAAGGTATTTTCACACTTACTAACTCAGAGTCACCAAGGAGATTAAATGTGCAAGAATTTTACAAGTTTTTCTTTGCATGTGCAGATCTTCAGACCTGGATTACACCCAAGTTCAATGTGATCAATATATGATCATGCTACATTAAGGGATCCTTTGAGAATAAAAGGGATTTCTTGTTATTTGGTAGCTTTTCTTCTACACTGGTCAATAGAAAAAGCACCATTAATTCAGAGAACTAGCTCTCCTCCTCTGTTATGCTCTTAAATGTGATTAAATTCATTTTAGTTAGGAAGATAAACTATGTGCAAAACACTTGTGGCAGAATCACATGTGTAAAGTTTATAGTGTTGATAGTGGTACTCAGCAGACATTCATATCTTAAGTCAAGCCCTAAACACTCTATATTAAAAGCAACTGCTCCTTTAAGAAATAAAATAAAATTCATTCCATCAAGAAAAAAAAACAAAAAACCTTGCAAATACACTACAGTACTTTGAAACAGATCCTTCACTCTTTAAGCCTTCTTCCCCTGCATTCCCCCACCCCCTTTTCCTTTCAGGAAACAAAACTCAAGAAGAGAAAGAGAGAGAGAGTCAAAAGGTTACAGCCGGCTTGTAAGTGCAAAGAACGTGAGAGGCCCATTCTTCCCCTTAACACCTGACATCCCAGGGTACATTTTACATTTTCCCTGCACCGAGGCTGCTGGATTAGCCATGCAGCTCCTGGTGGTAACGCAAGCTGTGCATCTCATTCGCCATGCACTGCTACTTAAAGGCCTTCTCCTACCCCTGCTCCTGGAAATCATTCTCATTCCTGCTACACAATTACAAGCTTAATTAATGACAATTTGCATTTTTCTATGATTAGGCTCAGTTAAATACCTTTTCTGAGCCCCAGATAACAGGTAAGAATTCATTCCTGGAATTCAGAAGTTTGAAAAAGTTGCAGTAAAATCAGTAAAATTATGCATTTATTCTTAATTACTAATAAAACCCAAGAGAGAACCTGACACAAAGCTAATAAGTGTTAAAGCTTTGATTAAAAAAAGAATCTTGATCAGCAACCTTTGTGACAGCAATATAACATTCATGCTGCCATTCCTTGGCTCAGAATACCCAGATTTCCATGATTTCCCACAGCTTTTTGTAGCAGGTGAAACCCATCTAAGGCACGGTTGTTACAGGTACAGAACAATGAACATGCCATAGAGAAATACCAAATTACCAAAGTGCTTGCTGCACTTTTTCTAGGATGGAGGTTCCTTGTAACCCTCAGAGGTAGCTGAGATCTGCTTGCTTGGCTGATGCTGTAGGAACAAGGAAACAATTACCTCTAATTAGGTGCATAATCATGCACAAAATGGAAAAGGACTGAGAATAAAGTTAATTCGAAACACCAAAAGTCTTCAGGCTAAAGGACAAAAGAGAAAGACTGATTAGGGTAGAAAAGGTACAGTTCATAAAAATCAACATCTAGGTCCAAAAAAAAAAATTAGGAGGAGAAAGAAGGCCAAAATAATTACTTGGAATTTCCTGCTATTAATAAATGCTACGTTCTAATTTAAAGATAACTTATTTTCAAAAAGGATCCAAATTCTAAGGTGAATCAGAGCAAAAGGTTTTAGCAGTTAATTAATAAAATGTTGGAAGTGAGAAGATGGCAGAAAATGTGAGTTCCTTGCTGTAGAGGGGTAGCTTTGGGATGTTGCTCACCAGCTGCAACCAAAAACATCAGTCCCTGCTTCCTCTTACCTACCCCATCCTAAGCACCAGCCCAATGCTTTCTGCTGCAGATGCAAGGCACTTGTTTGAAGGTACAGGCTTTCTTTAGAGCACAAAGAATATTATAAGTTTTGTTTCTTGGATTTTGCAAAATGTCTTGGTCCAGTTACTATTAAGAGCAAATGTCACAAATATTGCAGGAGGAATCTGAGAAGGGGGGGGGGGGAAATAATCAAAGAGGCAAATGAAAATTCTGGTAGTTGATAGCCAGGCTTTCAAAAATGTACTGAGACAAGTCAAACATTTAGGACTCAAATGTGTGAAAAATCCAATGAGAACATCCCAAAGAAGGTTTGAAGGAAGATGACACAGGTGCACAGCTTCTTTAAGAAGATTTTATAACCAGCAGAGTAAAAGTTGCCTGAAGAAATTAGTTTTTACAATTTGTTTAGATGCATGGTGGTAAAAAACTTCCTTCAGTTGATTTGATTTCCTAGAAACAAAAACAAGTGAGTGTGAATTTTTTGTTTGGTATTTTATTGAAGGACTAAGATAATTTATTTATCTTTTAAGTCGCTTGGGTCTTAGAAGTATGAGTGAATACAAAGACAGAGATTAAAGAGAATGCAGTCATTCCAGAGAGAGGCATTAAATAAGATTTTAATGCGGTCTGTCCATCACCTCACCAGTAACCTGCCAGGTAACACCACAAAAGCCCTCACTAGACCTGCCTTCCAGCCAGGATGGTTTGATTCAGCTCTGTTGTTCAGCTGAGAGGATTTATTTGGACCACAGAAGAGACCAGATAAATACACAGGCACTACTTATTTTAGCTGCATTTATATTTGTAAAAAAATAGATCCAGAAAACAAATCTAGTGCCAAAAAAGACCTTGAAGGGAAAGACACATAAACAAATCCCCGTCAATATATCAACACAATATAATTTTTGTGTACAAAAACTGACTGGCTGGTGGCAGCTGACTGGGGGTGGGGGAATACAGGTTGAGCAAATGTAGGGTGTAAGTCTAGCCCAGCATGCCCAGCCACAGACCCTGTTGTTTAAAAAGAAGCAGGTAGTTAGCTCTACCTGACATGAATGAAGACTTCCTAAAGCACCTGTCTGGTGGAGATTCTATATCCTCACACATATCTCGTTACATCAATCCTTTCATGTCTCCAAACCCCATCCCATGTTGCCAATGTGGACAAGCAATGAATCTGTTCTTGAAAAAATGTGAATGTTCTAAAAATGCTACAGAAGTTTTCAAATTTAATCTCATAACATACATGAAAATACACTGATGGCTAAAACCTTTTTCTGCCATTGCCTACACCACTATTTAACATGTGCTTTCAGAAGAAAAGTCTGGAATTTTTACCTACTGTATATCCAGGCACACCTCCCTGACAGCGAACTACAATGGGAAAAATCTTGGTAATGCTTGCTCGGATTTATTTTCTCTGAAGTTGATGCTACTTCTTTGTCTGTGAACTTTTTTACTTTATTTTAAGTGTCATGAAAAACATGACCTTGCTGAAGCTTCTGAGTTAAAAATGAATTCTCAGTAGAAAAATATCCCTAAAGTAGATTCTCTCTCTTCCCAGGGAATGCTCCAGCAGTCAACTTCAATTTGCCTTAAAGACAAAAAGGCATCTCTCTAGGGATAAAAATCAATCCCCAAACTGTCAGCAGCAACACACAAAGTTTAAAAATGTGCTTAATTCAGCACAAACAAATGCTTGTAAATTGTCAAGCCAATATGTGAGAAGTGTCTCTTCCATTAAATAAAATCATGAGCTAAACGAAAAAACTAAAAAGAGTACAAAGACACCACAAGCAGATATATTTTATCCACCTGATATCTATCAAGCACACTTGTGCAGAATAATAAGAAAGCAGTCTTTACTAACAGAGTGCTGATTAAGTTTAAAATTATTTTAATTGCTACTGACTTTTTTAAAGCTTTTCATTACTGTGATGTTCCTGCACATGCAAAAGCACACCTTCTCCACACAGCTTGGCAATGGGAGCAGTTTGGGACAACATCAACTCAGATTTGCAATCCAAAGGTGATCCACACTCAGTGACAGGGAAATCAGTTTTCCAGCTTGGAGATGTCATCCCAAATTGTAACAACTAAGAAATGACTGAAGCCATTGCTGGGCTTCAGATGTGCAGCAGGGGTGCCCTTGTCCTCCTGTGCCTTTGTCCTCCTCCCCTCAAGGCCAGAGCAAGGTTACAAGCCTCAGCTGGGAGGAGGCTTGCCTTCCTCTTCTTGCGTACATTGTGGCACCTATGGGAACTGCTCCCACTGTCCCACCCTCCTGAGGTGACCCTGCCTCTTCCTGGCAGCACTGTGACATCCTGGAACCTGCCTCCACACCCCACCACAGCAAAGAGATAAGGGGCAGGGGCTGTTTGGAACTTGTGTGGGCAGGCAAGAACCTTCCTCATCTGTCCATTCTGCCTGCAGGTGCTCTGGAGATAGGGATGGGACTGTTTGGTGAGTATAGTTCAAGTCTTTACTGCATTCTAGGATGCCCTTGATCACAGCAGGGCAGAGACAGAATATCCTAACAAAAGAAATAATACAGCCATGACAGCTGCTATTGTAATTTCTCCCCAGGAGAAATTACAAACGAGAATTGGACTTTTCCCTCTATAACTATGTTTCATACCCTAGTAGATGAGCCCATGATGATCAATGCTTGTAAGAAACACGCTCAAGATTTGTGCAGAGCTCCACACCTGGTCTCCTTAATCTTCAACGAAACAACTTAGTCTTTCTGCACCCCAGTTTCTGATCTGAAAATCTCCATCCAGAGTATATAATATGGACTTTGTTATCAAACAGGTTTTAGGCAATAACCAGTAAAAGCCTCTCAGTTTTGTTGTCATGTGTGGCTGTATACATCAGAAAGTGCTGAAACAAGAAAGAGCTATTCAGTGTAAACAAGGTGTTTTGGAAAAAAACAGGCTGTGTTTTCCCTAAAAAGCCAAACTTGCAATGACCCAAAAATAAAACTAAAAAACCCCACCTTCTTCAGTAAAGATCTAACACAGACTCAAAGATCAAGTTTCAGTGATTCTTGCAAAATAGCACCAAAATCTCCATTTGTGTTAAAAATGGAAAGGCGTGTTCTACAGTATTGAAAAATCCACCATAAATCAGTTAAAATACACAACCATAAATACATACGAAAACATAAAGTGAATGGACAGTGAAAAAACCAGGAAGGTTTTATAAAACAAAAAAAGCAAGTAGGGAAACCAGCACAGCAAAATCAGCTATAATCAAAGCACAAAACAGTGCTATTTGATGTGTAAAATATAAAAAAAAATCTTTTCTGTAAAATGTAGAAAAAATAGACCAAGTTCCATGCTAGATATGCACCTTAAGACAGACACAACATTCCTATTACTATGCTTTCATGTTACTTTCTGTGAGCACAGAAATACTGTGAGTTGTGTACTTTTAGGAAGAATAAGAAAAAAAGAAAAAAAAAAAACAAAGAAAAAACATTGACATCTCCTTCTGCCATTACTTTCAGAGGTAACAACAGTCAGATATCCACACACTGACAGAAAGTGTCACAAAATTTCACATATAAGGCAATAATGCCAGAAAAGGAATGGCTACTGCTATGCTCTGAACTGCTTCACTATAAAGCTTTCTGTGGAAACTCCCAAGGATTGGAAAGGGAGGAAAGTACTCCATCTTTCCTGATTTATCTTGAAAATCAAAAGTCTAGGTTATTTGCAGCTGATACTTCAGAATGATCAGAAATCTTTTCATCACTACTTTGGCAAATAAATTTTCTGATACATGTGATCAAAGGCAAAGATTAGCTCAGGAATCTGGACATCATTTATTTTGGCAGTGTGCATATGTTAGTAGATTCTTTTGGTCCTCCCTAGGATTAACATGCATTTTGAGAGATGGTACGGGGTTCATACAAAAATCTGAAAGTTCAAAGCTATATTGCTTAGTCTAGTCACCCAGGAAAGTGAACTAGAACTATTAAACTATCTAGCATTCAAAAATAAGACAGTAAAATGATCCAGAAGAGAGTGAAAATTCATAATCACTGGTATTGGAGATCCCTCTTATTAGCTGGTTCCCTCCTCCATACAGTACATCATCACCTGAGTTCTCCCTGTAACTGTTCTTACTACTAAAAATATTTTTCAAAAACACATATATAATAACTGAAATACTAGTTATAATGCTAACTATTATGCATTGAATGAAAAAACATAATTTTTCTTTGGTTCTCATAACACTGAACTACTTAAGTTTTTAAAGAGAAGTCACTTTTATGGAAGACAATGATTGTTGCTCAGGTCCACAGTATAAAAGCCATTATTTCCATTGAGTCCAAAGATAGCAAGAGTGCAATGTTAGGCTAAAAGGTCAAATTAATAGGTTCGAGTCAGCATCAAATAAATGAGGGTCTCAGGCACAAACCCCAGACCCTGTCTTGCCCTTGGAAGGCAGTGATAAACTTTGCTTGAGTCAAGCAGGGCAGCCCATACCACCTGCAGTGCTTGTTGCTGTGTGCATACACCTTCAAGCACTCTGCCACACCTTCAGTCTTTTCTTTGGCCTTAACTAGAACTTGTCAGATGTTGTAGGCATGGAGAGTGTCACCTCTTGCAATATTACAAAGTGGACAGGATTACTGGGGTTGAGTCAGCAGTTCTCCAGAACTGTCAGTTTCACAGTTTTGGTTTAATATCATGGGAGGAGAGTTCCTGATTCTACAAGCCAGGCTGAATCCAGCTCCATGCCTTGAAGAACTGAGGGGATGGGGGAGTCCAGGGGTAACTTTTGAGCAGGGCACAATCAGAACTCACAGGAATGCTGCTGGAGAAGGAGTTGAGGGGAGGGTAGAGCTGGGACCTGGAGCAGTTCTGCTGGCAGTCTCAGAAGAATGTGCTGGGGTTTCTGTTTCAGCAGCCAGGGATCTGAGCTACCCCACAATAACTGCATCCCCTCAGTGGCATTAAAAGCCAAAGTGGCAACACCATCTCAGCTACTGATAACCATTTACAGCCCCAGTGCTGTAGTCTGGGCACTGCTAGGTTTACATTAACAAAGTACTGGCAGCAAAGGCAAAAAGAAAAACCTAATCTTGTCCTTTGACACAGTTTCATTCCTGTGTTCCAGTCTTTCACATCCTGCAGTCTGCTCATCACTGTGCTGGACCCTACTGCAGCAGGGAGGGCAAGGGGGATTGCAACCTGAAACCTCACACTAAAGGTCTGTGAGCACAACAGGCTGAAGATTCCCTGAGGGAAAGCCTTGCCTGGGCTTCCTAAGAGGTAACTAGAGAGCTGCTGTGCCTTCCCTGTCCACTGCATGGGAGCCAGACAGTGTCTGAACAATTACTATTTGATTTGGGTTAAAAGTCAGACACCACCCGGGGCAACATCCAGACCGCAGCCAGGGATTCTGTTTCCGGAAACAGAAACAACAGGTGGGAATTTGCAAATGGCAACCCTTTACACACTTAGAGCACCACTGTGCTGCAGTGCAGAGCATTAAAACACAAGAATGCAACATTTTTCAGGGTGATTTTTTGCATTGTGTTGTAGCAATATTGAGAGTCTTTTATTCCCAAACTACCTGATCTGTTGTAACAGCTGATGATCCCATCAGGGATGCAAGTGCTGCCTTACTTTCTTTGCTGATCCAATTTATGTCTGTCAGATGAATGTGCACCACATCATGCAGTGAGTGAGCATGGAGGTAGTGAAAGGGAACTGCTGTATGACAGGAAAGGGTGTTACTTTCAGAACTCCATCATTTCAGTTATGGCTGCAATCCTGATTTCTTTAGTCATCTGATAGAGTGGGAGAAAAATTGCAGCAGGTCATTGGTGATTCCAATCATGCAAAACTATGAAGGAAAAATAGTATACTCTGATTTCTGGAAGTATACATGCTCTATGCAGGCCTTCCTGTCATCTCTATGGGTACAGACAATACTTGGATGGACAAAAATTTCTCTCTGAAGACACCAAACGTCTTGTGAAACAAACTAACCTCTATCACCCAAAGCTATTTTTTCTTCTTAGCAGATATCCACAGTCAAAAAATTGTCATTGCTACTCCTTATTTATTTGTATGTTCAAGAGAAAATGTGCTCAACTTCCAATTCAGACAATATATTTTATCACCTCTGACTATCTGGCTTAAAATACTAGGTAGATACATCACTCATTTCTGAATTTTTTGCTTCTTCACAGAACCTATTCATGTTGAATGGACCGATAGCTTCATGACATTATTTCCACCTTGCCTGAGTGACTGAAACTGTGCAAACAGCACAACAAAACAAGAAATAGCCTTCTCAAATGCAAAGCTATTGGGAAGATAATACCCATAATAAACTTTCTGTAATTATTATGGTCTGGGAACAATTCCAAGTGTAGGAAGGCCATGTGTTACTATGCTTTTATAATGAATAGAACTTCACAATCCTACTCATGAAAAATGTATTTTTGATATTTAAGCAGCACTAATTTATAACATTTCTGAGGCCAACAGGTGAAAAAAAATTGGCAGAGCAAAACTGGTTGTGCATGTTGGGCACAGACATGAGAAATTTTGTCTTGAAAACATCCATGTTCCTGCTCTTTCCCTTTTTCTGTGAAATCCTGGACTGGTTGTCACCACACACCTCAGACTACCAGGTTAATGCTTAGTAAATGTTCCCTTCATGTTTACACCTGAAGGAAAGCCGAAGTGATTTCAGGGTTTAAAAAGCCCAGTGGCATTCAAAATACTCTATGAACCCTCTGAGAAGCCCAGCTCCCAAGCCACAGCTCTGGTCCAGCACTGCAAGAGGCACAGCAAAATTCCACATATGGCATTACAAACGTGCCCTACACTCTGCCCCAGAGGGACCATCTTTGAGGCCAAGAGAGCACTTGAGTCTCAGCTCCCCTGCAGACCTTTGGCTCTGTGCTGAGGCTGCTACACAGGGTGCCAATTAGTGCCAGCCGATTGCTCCTGTGATGTGCACACCTCTCTGGAAGCCAGGCTGAAGCTCCCAACTCATTTCCTATAGGTCACTGGATGTTGACAACTCTGCCCAAGATTCACTAAGGCCCAATTTGGATTAGCAATTCAGCAGGAAGGTCCTGTGTCACAGTGCCCTCCAACCTCTCTCATGTAAGCAATTTGAATACAGCAACTTCTCGGCTGCAAATTGACTACTTTCAGAGGGAGGGGTGTTAGAAAACTCCAGAAGCAAGTACATTTACAAAGCCTGCCATACAGTGTTATTGGGAAATTAAACTGTGCCTTGCCCCCTTCACCTCTTGCTATGTAGACTGCATTTGAAGGATTTCATTAGGACCAGAGGCCAGAGCATACGTTTCTGTTGCCAAGTGAAATGAATCATGGAAGAAATTGACTTAACATGGAATTCCAATAAAATACTGGGTTTAGAACCAGGGAGTCAACAAATATTTGGCCACTTCAAAATTTTTGAGATGTGAGCAGAAAAATTATGGTTTGTTTTAGAATAAAAAAAAATATAAAGTCTTCTTCAATCTAATTTAACAAACCTGCCTCAACAAAATGATGAGAAAAAAGAAAGTATGTGGCATTGTAGGCTATAGGATACCTGCAGCAGCTAAACTTTCACTGCTGTTAGAACTTTAAGTGTACTCTGTGGTATTCCAATGTATATTTCCCTTGAGCTGCAATCACTTTTACCAGCTAAACTTCTGCCAAATACTTATCATAGATCCTACAGATCTATGTCGTTCACTACCACTGGGAGCAGCATCCTGTGATGGTTCATTTTGCCTACATTCTCATTTCTGGTACTGCTACGGAATGGAAATGGGATACAAACAGTGTGTGTCCTCCTCCTTCTCAGACTCATTCTTTAGCTAATCCTCAAGAGGTACAACAGTTTTTTTAACCACATTAAACGAGTACAGCCACGGCGCACACACAGTTATGCCTGGAATAAGACATGACAGCATCCACAGAAGGAATTGTAAAGGAATTTTATGTATAGGTTGTTTTTGGAATTATAAGTATAGGTTTTCATAGTTGTTAAAAAGCTGTATCATTTTAAGTTGTTAAAATTGTATCATTTTCATATACAATCAGAACTAGTGTTACTCTGAGATGATGAACACATTACAAGCACTCTGTTCAGCTAATCCAGCTCAGCCACATCTAGAGGCATGTAAACACTCAGCAAAAATAGAAGGATATCTGCTCAGCAGTGTCAGCCACTTGAGGTGCTCCATTTCTTTGACTCCCGCTCATCTTTGACAGATGATTGTAATGTAATAGCTCAAAGGAGATAGGAAACAGGAGATTGAGACACCCCTGCAGGGCTCCACTGAGTTTCAAAGGTGCAAGCAGGAAGAAACACAGTAAATTAAAAAGCTAGAGTGACAAGAAGTGCAATCGTCAGAGCTAAATATATATTGTATATTGTATGAAGTCACAACATAACGCGCTTCTACTGGAGAATAGCAGATATCTAAGAGTTAAATTGGTTAACAAAAATGTAATAAAAAATGAAGCTTTCTGAGGGTGGGTCTCATGCAGAAGGGCATGAGAAAGCAGTTGGGGACATTTGTGTTCCTCTTGCTCCTGGCACTCAAAGCACCCCACAGCCAAGCAAAACTAGAAGGTGCTCCCTTCTTGTATTGGGGCCAGGTTTAAGGCAACTCACAGGGACACATGAAAATTCAAACATTCCCCTTGTTGTAGTCCCGTACATTCAGCATGACATGATTGCCAGAATCCCTGGGCTTTACACCTGGAGCTGAGTCTGTTCTTTGTGGTACCTGATGTACTCACTTTGCTGGTGGCTCATGATGCTATCCCAGCATTTTACATCTATCTTTGCTAAGATACCAGGCAACAAAGAATGAAAATAAAAGGGATTCTATTACTCTTGTTTCTCGAGGACTGAGCTGAGGAGAGCTGGTTTTCAATGCCTTTTATACAGAAAGAGGAGGTGCAGAAACTGTCATGCTGAATTGCAGCATTTGGGACTGATCTTTACTTGCACAGATGGGAGAAGCCCACCAATTTTCTTGGATATTTGTACTTCACAAGGAGGACTTCACTATATCATAAAAAAAGAGGGACGTGTTCCTACCAGATCACATTCTATGTATAATAGAGAGTTGTCTATATTAAAAAATAAACTTAATTCAGTCAGCGAGTACCTTCCGGTATGTAGGTGGCGAAACACTACTTATAGAAAATAATTTGTTGCAAGAAAAGCTGGACAAATTCTTATTAGAGGAATGATATTTTTAAGACAAAGAATATATTTTAATTAAAGCTGCCTGTTTAAGAACATGTCAGATAAATCCTGACAGTCTTTAAGTCAAACCTGATCATCTTTTGAAACTCTGTGTTAGAGCACAACAGAAGTGATAAGCTTGAGACAGCTTTATTTAGTGTGGCTCTATGGCCTTTGGTAGGTCATGGGGTCAGAGAATATCAGTCACCAGGGCTGCCTTTTCTGATGACTTTAATCTTTAAAACCTTCCAATGAAACTGTGTGACCCATGGTTAGCAGAAGGCATAAAAAATGGCCAAAGTGCATATTTGGTTGCACATGACATCGTAAATTACCAACAGGACTGTTCTGAACAACGAGTTTTCCCTGCAATTAAACAAGGAAAAAAATGGGGAAACTGGGCTCCCACTGTCAGCACTGCCTGACAGCAGACACCCCCAGGATGAGCTGATGCTGTGGTGCCCCACCCAGGTCTCCACCCCCAAGCAGTCACTCACCTCTGCCTGAGGTGAAACCTTCTTGAAATCACTTTGACCAAGCTCCCCAAACGACACTTTTGTAAAACACCAGCACTAACATCTCACCCTGGGAAGTACAAAGTACACTATCTGTGTTTGATCTCATGCTCCTCTCCTGCCTCACTAACTTTCACAGCTCCAAGACCATGAAGAGGACCCAATTTCAGTTCTATATATCCTTTCAGAAAAGTTTCACTTAATTAAAGGTTGTTCAAATACTTTAACTCATAAAAAAGGGACATGGTAAAAAAAGACATTATTAAAGATATATTCAACCTCAAGCCAAGACACTGAAATCAAACCAAACATAAAAGACCAGGGAAACACACTGTAACTCACTCAATAGTGTAACAAAATGCTATCACTGCAGAAAAACACAAAAGTAATAAAAGTAACTTCGACCTTAGTAGCTTTTAAAGTATTAGGTACTGATGGAAATTTCCTAACCTGATTTAAGAAATCCATTCTGCTCTGCAGCCTCATTTTTTCTGTGATGTGAAACTTCAAAAGCCTCCAGCATTTTTTTCTAAGTTGAAGTTCAAGGAATGAATCTACAATTTGTTGAAAAATTACTTTAAATAATAACAATATTTTAATACACTCTTTTACACTTCTTGGAAAGATTTCCTGACAAGTAGGAATGAAACATCTTTGTAAACCCAATTTGAGCAGCGAATTAGAGTACGGTTCCTAGATCTCTTGAGAAGATAAATAAAAATTTTAGGAGACCAAATAATCAAGAAGCTGAATTTATCTCTATTCAGGTTGGAGGTATATTCCAGTTTGTTTTTATAGCAAAAGGCAAGCAGCTGCAATGGAAGCCCAGGAATCTCCTTTACAATTATCATTTGTTTTGGTAACAGGCAGTGAAACACAGAAATAAGGGGCAGGAACACAGCAACTCTATTCTTCTTCATTACAAACATCATGTTACAAAGAGTGACAGGTCCCTCAACCTGAGAAAACAGACCCATTCCCACATAAGTTTTGCTCTAAAAACAGCCAAGTTCTTTCATTCTTGTAGCAGGAAATGGATTTCACTTTTATACAATTTAGTCAAGGAACCAAATACAAGAGGAAAAAATTGTAATTTAACTATATTTTAAATGCTTACCAGAAGCTGCACAAACTTCTTTACTGGAAAACACTAGCTTCTTGCTAGTGAGGGTACTTGGGATATTTTGTTTTGTTTTCTTTTAACTCTACAGCCACCATTGAGCAATATCAGTCCAGATACAGAAGTCAGTATGCACATATTTGGAATTAATGGTTAATGTAAACTCAGCCTCAATGCTTATTTGGGCTTGATTATTAAATAGCTTGTGATAGTCTTTAACACACAGCAGTAAAGTTGCTTCATTCAATGCACAAGACAGACAATACTCATTTTAAGAGCAGTTCACTACTTTGTTTTGTTCCATTATTCATATTGCAATCCTTTGCAGCACCCTTTATTTCCTATCTGTGGTTCAAAACCTGTTCTGAATACAAATTTATTTACTCTGCCCAGGAAGTTTGGTGCTCATCAGAGGATACCAGTGATTCAACCATATAATTTTTACAGCAGCCTGGAAAAAAGCCAGCATCTGTCTTGTACAGATGACAAAAGATGTGCAGGGAGAGAGACACAGGTACACCAAATCTGAAACATCAGCCACATGAGCTGTAAGAGAAGATTGCACTACTCATTATTCTGTAGACTCAAAACAACTCTCTAGTGACTTCAGGAGCAGACATGGGCATTTCAAGCTTCTGATTATCAGAGTGTAGGATCTCACAGTCAGCATGCAGAAGCCGGGGAAAACACGCAAGATATGAAAAAATTGTTGACTTTGCTAAACATCAATGGCAGGGACAAGACTACAGGCCTATTTTTCAGAGTCTTATCTGGGTTTTCACCTATATATTTCCTTTCCTGCAGTCTTTGATTTATCTACTACACACCATCCACCTGCAAGAAATGAACAGTCTCTTCCACTGCACAAGTTCCCTGGGCAGGTCTAACTTGGGGTCTGGATAAGGCAGAAATTCCACAGGAGAGGAGGACATGGGGAGAGAAAAAGAGGCAGTAAATAATTAGAGAGTTAAAGACTGCTCTAGTACATGTGAACAAATGAGCCATCTTAAATGACCTCAAATCTGCCACTTTTTAAACCTTTGAGTAGTCCACTTTGGTACCTTAAAAATACTCTATGGGTTGTTTTTTTTTATTTCATGCTACTTGCATACAAAATCCTGTGCTTTATGTGCCAGGTAACCTGTTTATGCTACAACAGAATTTTGGAAGGGCAGTAGAGGACTAAATAATGATATATAATTATTTAACTTTATATAACTTTTTTTAACTTCATGCTTTGCTTTTTACTTAAAGGCAATTTTCATTTGATTAGTTTTTTGTTTTGGTTAGGGGTTTTAGGGGGGAGATATCTGCTGTATTTTATTCAAAATATAGAATTAATTTCATGTGTGTGCCTTTCTTGAAAAACTACACATTCTAAACAGTAGGGTTTTTTTCTTTAAGAATGTCTTTCCCATTATATTTATTGAAAAATAAGCCTCAAACCTAATTTAAGAACTGAGATTTGGATCACTTTAAAAGACTGGACAAAAAAAATGAAAGCTAGCTGAACATCTAAATCACATCCAGAGTGGGACCATCCACAGCAGGACTCTGATATTGTGGGGCACACTGCAGCCATGCCAATAAGAGTGTCGCCTCAATAAACCCAAGAACTTCACCATAAGAAGCACACTCAAATCCCTGCACTGTGGTTCTCTGACTGCCATAAGTATTTTGTGGTTTTGCCTGCGAATTGGCTGGATTTTCTTTCCCATTGGGGCAGTGGAAGCCTCCCGGCTCTGCGCAGCACAAAGGCGGGGTTTGTACAGCCCAGGCTGTGCGGGTGAGGAGGAGGAGGATGGAGCACCGGCCCGGGCACGCTGCTCTCCATCGCCGGACCAGGAGCATCCTCTAGCGGCCAGCGCCTCGGGAAGCCCCTGCGTCCCCTAGGAACAAGAATCTTCTGGAAGGGGGAGAGAAACCAGCGACCGGGGAAAACGGGCAGAAGCCAGAGGGGTACTCAGCAGATGAAGGATAGTTTGCCGGTCTCATTTATGCCTCTATGTCAGACTAAATGGGAGACTACTCCCTCCTTGGTCCTGAGTAGCACAGAGAATCCTTTCCCTTCCTGCTCTGGAGCACCCTCATCATCAGCTGCGCTTGGCCGTGTAAGAAAACAACAAAAGGAGCAGAACCCCTCCCCTGCCCCCCCCAACATACAAACACAAACCAAACACCACAATACTCCCCAAACACCCACAAAAAACTCCAAATGGAAACAAACCAAAACATCCCACAAATCCAACCAGTTTGAAAGGACTGTGTACACAGCTCTGAAGTGTGTTACATTTGCATTAAACTTGTAGCCACTTCACTTAATCAACAGCTGCATTACATTCTAATCAGCCTACTGTGAAAAAAAAAGAGGGACAAAGACAAAAGAAAAAAGAGCAATCACATGAACTTGCCATTTCCCCAGATCATAAAACAATCTCATTGTGGTTAAAAATAAATAAATAACCAACCAAGCAAGAAAAAATCAATCAAATAAATAAATTAAAAATATATAAAAAATTGCCCAGTAAGACCTCCCCAGTTTAACTGCTTGGGAACTTCAGTCCACATCTGTACCAGATTCTCTAAAGTTTAGCTTTCTGTACTATTACTATGAGTTGGAATTGAGGAAAGTAAAAAGCCTATGGTGGGTACACACTATCTGAAAACATAAATTAGTTTGTTAGGGCATAAATCACACAGCAAAGTCCAGGAACTAGAAGGCAAAGCACAAGTATCTAATGTTTTACAGCCCACAAGGATTGCACCTGGTTGTTGTCATCTTATTGCAAGAGTTCCATACTGCTGTTTCCTTATCACAAAAGTTCCATACCTTCTTGATGCTTCTTGTGGGCAGCTCCTCAGAGCACTGGCTCTTTCCCCTTCACAAAACAGCCAACTGACTCCTACTGCCTTCTCAGCAAGCCACCCCACTCTTTTATAGCACTTTTCTTCTCATTGCTTACAGCTGTAGCCTGTTAAAGTCAGGCCTGTTCCTAATCTTTGATAATTGGCCCAGCTGCAACTCCTTAGAGGTAAGGTTACTTTCTACACTATCTTTATTTTCTTATATTCTATCCCCCTACACCTGGTATCAGAAATGGTCACCTTAGGAGCTGCAGGATGAGGAACGTGACCAAGACACACTGGGTTTGGTGGGGAGGATAGCTCTTGGGACAATTCCAGCCTCATGACAGCACCCTTCTCTCTTTTCCTTTGGCCAGCTGCTTTCTCTCCGGCAGCATTTGCCCTCCAAACACATCAAAACAGAACATATTCACCTAGACTACTATTAATAGTCTAACACATTCCAACCATGCCTGGATTAGGAAAAAAGGTAGCATATTTTAACATATATGACAGCAATATGGTCCAGTGCAGCCAGTATATTTATAAAAGTGACTATATTTGACTCCTAGGCAAAGCTTAAAATTACTCATGTCCTGATGGGTAATATTTTGAAATAAAACTTTCTAATTTGCCATGTGTTTCTACAGAGGAAAATTTTAGGGAATCTTAGCCACGATTTAAAGCAAACTGTTTTTGTCTGTCTTCTCATGAAAGGACAGTGTGACTCAGTTTTCTCCCATTTCTGCCAGGATGCAGTCAGAGACAGGACAGCACCATGCCAGCAGCAGTGACTAAGCCCCCATGTGCCTGTGGATTACCCATGACCTGGCCACCATAAGTGGCACTCCAGCAATCTCAGACTCTGCAGCCCAAGGGTGCTGACCCTGATGTACCCATCACCAAAGAGAAGCAGATTAAGAAATTTAAGTATTCCTGATGTCCACTGGACCTGCAAGACACACACCAAATGCAGGGTGTTGAGGGCAGTTGTCTGTCACATTGTTCTAGATGGAGAAAACAGAAAATTCACAGGAAAACAAAAAAAATTACTTCTGCAGTGGCAATTATCCTTCAAGCACTTGACCTACACTCCTATCAAGGAACCCTGAAACCTAATTTTTAAACACATGGCACAGATCAAACACACTGCTGATGCAGTGTTACAAACCTTCTTTTATATTTCAGTGAGGTGGAAACCAAGAGAACTTCTGGTAAAGACACAATGTGGCAGGAGAGCAAGCATTTACTCTCAAATTTCATCAGACTCCAAATCAGGTCATGACATAGCACATATACATTGTTATGCATATATATATGTGTGTGTGTGTGTGTGTTTTTATATACATGTACATACCTTCTGTACCTAATTAAATATACACACACAAAATGATGCAATCTTAATTGGCTATTACAACTTAAGACAGTTAATGTCTACATACCTATAAGAATACAAACATATGCAGAGGGAGAAGCGAAAAGAATATTAGAAACTTAAAAGAATAAGGAGCAAAAGACATGATAAAGTCCAGGTACAATTCTGGTAAGTTTGCCAGTAAAAGATATACCAGAAGGCAACAAGAGAAAAGCAAAGAGGATGACCTATGATGCAAGAATATTAAACAAATTAGAAAGCTCCAAAATTACTAGCTGGATAGAGGATGTGGCAATGATTATTACCTCTTTCTCATTAGGGAGCCTCAAATACAATTATCAGGCAGCAGCTCTAAAACCTACAAGAGAAGTACATTTCCATATAGCTCATACCTAGATCCTGGAACTCATTGTCACAGAACATTTCATTAAGAGTAAATGTCACCAAGAAAAAGGTTGCAAATATATGCAAGAAGGTAAATCACAGCCTAAAAACATAAATATATAGATATGACCTCTGGTTTAGGATAGTCAACTGCCTGATCCATAAAAAATGAGTAAGTACAGAAAGGATGAAGAAACATCATTATTTATCTGACCAACTCTTCATGTTTTCCATTCTTTATCTCTGTAAGGTTTTATTTTACTTGTCTTCTCCATATAAGCTTATGTCTTATTCATATGTCTATGAATCACTTTGACCATCACAAATGTTTCATTCTTTGTTGGTACTGCTGTAATCCTCAAATTTTCACAGCATCCTTCCAAACCTGCCTATTCCTCTATAATTCAGCAATGCTCTTTCAGCATCCCAGAATTATCCAAGAAAAGTGTTTGTATTTATTCCCTTCTAAATCACTTGGTAATTTTCACCTGGTAGATTTAATTTTTTTATTATAACCTTTATATTTCACCTTACAATACTGAACTTCTAGGACTTTTAGAAATGGAGAAGTGAAAAAAGCACAACTTATAAATAGTCCTATACACATAACAATGAAACGAAGAACCAAATAGTCTTTATAACCACAGTTTTATCTTACTGACATTGATTTGCTGAAAAATGCATTTCCAGATTGATTCTTAACAAATTACTAAAGCTTTATTAATGTTACTGGTAGCATGAGCAGTTATTCCTTCAGTAGAAATACCTCCATGAAAAGTTCATAGGTGGTTATAGATGGACTGGATTCCCTTTAGAAAAGCTAAAACTGCTCCATATTTGAGTCCATATTGCTGCAAATTTGCCAGCTAACCAGAGTTGAGCTAAGCACCTTTCATTAGGGTTCTTGCAAGTTCCACAGAGATTAAGGAATCATACAAACTTTAAAAGGGCTTCTAGCTGAAAGTTTTACAGCCTTTACTACAGTGGAGTTGAAACCTCCATGGCTGAGGTTTGTAAGTACCACCAGAATGTTACAGAACAGGAGGATCGTTGCTAAAACCAGAAGCTGAAGAAAAAAAATACACCAAAACCATAAAGCAATAACTCACGCCTGCCCACAGAAAGACTGCTCATCATTCCATTACATAGAAAGGACATCTTAGCCATGACTGCAACCCAGTACTAAGCCAGATACAATCAATAATCAAGGAAATATTAATATTTTTTGTTCACATAAATATGTTTTGAACAAAATAGTCTACTGAAAGCAAGATACCTTTTCACAGGCAGGGATCCAGTACCTTCAAAACGTTATCATCCAAGTGTAAAAATACAGATAATTTAAACTATCTTCTGGACTGGATTTTTTTTAGTGTCTTTTCTTCCTTTTTTTCCCCTCATCAGTTCTAATACAATTCTACTTTCTCAAAGTTGACAAAGACTGGACAAAGGCAACCTTTTAAGAAAGGAATTGGTTTTTTAACCAGTCTGTTACAAACCAGACTTGATTTGGTGCTGGTGTGGTGAAGCTGGGAAAACTTGAAGTACAAATTTTACAGTATAAAATGGAAGGTTCATGGTGGAGAACAGGCACTTGAGCTCCTACTGACTCTGTAGAGCAGACAGGCTGACACATTTTATTGCTGCCCAGCAAATGCTAAACATATTCTACCTGCTTTAACAAAGGAAATTTTACCCCATATTCTGTAACAACAACAAACTAATATCTGTACGGTAAATCACTGAGCAAACAGTCAGTCGCATGAATACTAAAAGCAAACTAATTCTGTCTCCTTGTGAACAGACATTATACTGACGTTTATATGGTTACTATCTCATGGCTTCTGTTCTTCACACCAGAAAAAAATCCTTCCCAAATGTGTAAGTATTCCATTGACTTAGTAAAGAGGTTTACAGATTTTTCAGCAGTGTGGGGGTGTGCCACAGTCTCAGTTGGATAGGGAAGTTTGTTAAATAGAAAGAAAGTTTTCTGTGTCTGCACTGACTTGGCCTTTATTAATAATTACCTCCCCACCCCTAAATTACCTCAGCTTTAGTCAATATTCCATGACCCTGCCTTTACAAGGCTAATCACCCATTTTGGGGAACCACATTTATAGGTTCTCTTGTCTTCACAAAAGGGGGATGTGCAATAATTAGCCTTTCACACTACAATATGTTACATACTACTTTTTGTGTATTTTCCCAAATCAGAAATAGGACAGGATTTACAGGCCTTTGGTTTGGTTTTATTGGTCTGGGCTCTTCTCTTACATACAACATACCACATTCAACTTAGACCCAAACAAAAAACATGATCAAATTATTCCCTTTAAAAAAAAAAAGCAGTAAACCACTTTTTTTAAAGATATACTAAAATATTTGGGAATTGAAAACATTCTTCAAAAGTTACAAAAATATAGCACATTTTCAGAATATAACCTGTCAAAATATCCATACTTTTCACAATGGAATTTTGCTATTTTGGGAAGTCTGCACAATCTTGTTACCATTTCATTTTCTATTTAGAAGAATAATCTTACTAATTGGCTGGATATTGGCCTGCAGATATCTGTTTAAGTAGGTATAACAAAATCCACATCAAAAGTACACCTTGAAGTAAAAGTTTGAGCATGGAAAAATGCAAGCTCTAGAGTTGTTCAGGCTGAGGTATGCAAATAATACCTGGGAAATCTCACATCCATTATGAAAGGAGAGCCATATGTCTCTAAAATTGCTTACAATAAACCCAGATACTCCAAAGTTTATAAGTATTGCAAGAGAACAGAAAGTGAAGCTAGAGTAACTCTTCCACAAAACTGCTGGGAAAAAAGGGAACTGTATTATGTCATTGGGAAACACATTTTTATCATAAAAGTGGAAGGAATACAAACTGTAAAAAACTAAAAATATAAAATTAATATTAAAAAAGCCCTTTATGCAATTGCTTCATCTCAGAGCAAGTGTCAAACCTGCTGCTTTCATTACAAATTTGCTGCATTTCACGCTGTTTATTTAAAGTTATGCACTGTAAAGCATTGGTCAAAGACATTACCTGGATCTGGACTAATGCAGTTCTATTTGTAAGGTATGCTGAGGTCTGACAAAAGGCAGCTAGACAGGAGAATCTACTACATTTTCCATATTTGCATGTAGTAAAATGATCTAGGCATGGACATCTGTGGCTCCAGTGTATGTCTGTATTTCACTTATATAAAATATATGGAATAATATCCATTATAGGGTCTCATCAGGGATATAATCATTGTAACTACCTACAATTCATAAGATGCAGAGGTGCCAAAAGAAGGATATTTAAGGCTTAGAAAAGCATATTTATGAGTTTGAAAGTTTTATGTTTAAAGGGCTTTCTGAAACATCGATAACACTCTCTCAAATTCAGGTTCTACACTTTTCCACTGAAAGTCACTGAGACCATCTCTCCAAAATTGTTTTTTGTTATGAGTTTTAACATCACTAGTGCTTTTTCAGTGCTTCACTTCAGTCTATTGGATCTTTTGGAAGCTACTTATCAGTTAGGATTTACTAGAAACAAATCAATGTTCTTGATTAGGCTCTCAAAACTGGTTCATCCACTCAATGGATTTTGGATTTTGAGATGCACAGCAGACAAAGAAAAATATTGTCTATTTCCACTTCCAGGTTTTCCCATACTATTCATGGGAACAGTTAGTACAATTCTAAGACAACGTGCACCTTACATTTTCAGGCAGCTGGGTTTCATTCATGGCTAAATTCTGCACCTTGCTGAAAAGGATTCTGTTAGGAAAGAATTCTGAGCTGCAGATCTTCTCCTTAGCCAAGTTCTGAGGCCCAATGGCTGCCCTTGCACACAGTTGCTCTGTGACTGCACTGCAGAAAGCCATTAGTGAGCTTCTTCCCACTCTCCAGCATCAACACCCAGGTTCAGCTATTGTTCATTTAGGTGATGCAAATTCTTGGGTGATCTAACTGGCAATCAATACAAATTCTTAGTACATGCACCCCTTACCTTGTCAAAAGCAAATTTCATTAACTGGCAACTTGTTTCTGCTGACCACTCATCATTCAATAAAGGAATAAAAACCACCTTCAATACAGTGAGGAAAGATGCACTTAGCAAGTGCATTAACTTATCAAGTTCTGCTCAGGTTGTCTCCTGTCCTGACATTTGGATTACTGCATAGAGCTTAATAGCAGGCCCCAGCTGGATTCACTGCTCCACAGGCTGGAGAAGAATCAGTTTATAAATGATTGCTTATGACAACTGAATTATCCAGAAGTTTAGAGTTAAGTATTTGCTGTGGTGATCATTTAAAAGATAAGACAGTGATCATTTAATGTAATCTGAAGCATGATGTGGCTGAGGAGATTATAGTTTACAATCTACACTTTCATTACTAGAATAGCATTTAATATAATATTCCACAGAAGGAATGGCATAGAAAATACTGTAAAATGAGGTAACTGCATATGCACGAGATCACCTGCTTTAATGCAGTACTGGTGTTATCTAATGTAAAACAAGTGTATGCTAATGCCTTCCAAAACAAGCCAGGAATTAAAACCTGTGAAGCAATACACATATTGAGACATTCAATAATTAAAATAGAAGGACAGTTCACATGAACCCAAGTTTTACTAAAATCATTAAAAATCATTATTAAAAGGCAAGGGCAATGGTAACAGACAATGCCTGTTTTCAAGCACATGCCATGCAAAAGATTTTCCTTGCAAGAGAAAAGTTAACCTAATTGTGAAACTCTCTCAGTAGTATTTCCATCCTTAGGCAACATTTTACAGCTATTGCTCATGCTGTGCTTCTGGCAGGCAAATGTCGTTTTCAAATAACATGGGAGGAATGCAGAGCTGGAGTCAGGGTTCACCAGGAAGATGAGCACAGGGCTCAGGGTTTAGTATACAGGTCACTTGGAACCAGCAGCCATACATTTTCTCAGTAATCTCTGTTGGTTAGAGATCACTGTGGTTCACAACAAAGACAGAATGTCTGCCTGTCTGTCTGTCTGGTATGACAGGTATATAACAGCTCTCAAAAGAAGACACTCAAAAAAGACACTAATTTAGTCTCAGGCAGCATACTTGAAAGTCAGACAGAAGGAATCAGTTTTAAAACATGATCTTTCTGCTGACAATTCCCATCTTGCAGAAAATGTAGCACCAGGTCATCCCCTGCCATTAAGCTGTAGGCAAGAAAGTGAATGACAGAATAATGGTTCATCTTTGGCAAAAGCCAATAATGAGAGAACCCAGTTTTCTAGGTTAAAGTCCAGTTACTGCCCAGTTATGAAATAGTTTGAAAAGTAGAAGACATCTATTAAGCTTGGTCTTTAAAACTAGTATGCAAAGTTTTTCCCTGAGGAAAATTACTCAAAAGTAATTGAAAAGGGATCTTTGAATACTTTCTTGCAAAGCTTCAGGATTTGACTAATTGCAAAGCAGTTTTGTTTTGTTTAGTCAATTAATCTAGCTCTATCCCTGAAGGAGCAATAATGAATAAAAAGATAAGAAGCACCCTAATGGTGTTGCAGCTTATCAGGAGAAATCTTCATCAACTTCTTCAGATGAACAAAGTCACTAGAATAGGCACAATTTTCCCTTTTTTAATTTTCTTCTTCACTTAGATAAGAGCAAGGGGATAGAATCACCTCAGAGTTTGTAAGACAAGTTCCTTATTACTGGTGAAGAAATATGGCCCCTGAAGTCTGAGAAGCAGAACACATCTACCTCTTTATTAATACTAAAAATCAGATGTGAATAGAACTTAACAGACTTGTTTTCTTTTCTTTCTTTCCTATGTTACACTAAAGATGATGCATTTACACTGAGAGTCTCCAAGGCAGAATTCACTCCATTTTGAAGTAAAATACTTTTTTATGCTTTTTGTTGATCAGATCTGCTCAAGTAGCACAAAAATAAAAGCTTCCAGATTTGCTAGTTGTTTCTCAGAAGTGATGCTTGAAGTGACTGGAGCAGTTGCCATGGGTAAACTCCTGGCCTCATTAAAATTTTCACAAAGCTTTCAACAACAGTTTGCTGGTCTAAATGCATTCTGCCAGTACTGCTGAAATTAAATGCTCCAAGTATAAACTCATGGCACTTTTCCACAATTGCTGTTGAATATTAATAGTACTCTTTCTTCCTTCCAACCTCACACTTAATATTAAAATACATTTTCAAATGCAACTAAGTTTTAAGAAAAAAGAACAGCTCGTGTGCCATAGGAAATATTCAACTGGAAACATTTTGTGACAATTTTTGTTTATGGCATATTTCTTTATCTCAGCCTGGCCATTCCTACTTCAATGTCACTAAGTAGGTATTAAAATGAGTGACACTAGCCATGACCCAAACTATTGAAAGTGAGTAATGATGGGCAGCTGAGCCCCACATTGAAAAGCTGCTGCCAACCCCCCCTGCTCCTCCTCCCTCACTTTTTGCCAACCTTTTGGCCAGATCTAATTTAAATGTGAATACCTTAAGTAATTGCCAATATTTGTAAAGTCACTATATGCAACTGCATTAAAGACAACAGATTTTTGTGTACTGTTTTGCAAGGATTTTTTTTTGGGGGTGTTTCTTTTGTTTTAATGCCCTGTAGTTGCTGGGAAGGTGCTGGGTAAAACTTGCCTCAGTGCACAATTGTTTTATACACTTTCGCCTTACTTCATTCTTTAGCGAACATCTCTGGAATAAGTAATTACTGTGGGAACACTTCTTTACAGCAATTCTCAAACATCAAAATTGGCAGAGGTTGGTTTTATAAAGTTCACAAACTGAATGGTGCCTTATTGCCATAAACAAAGGGATTTTAACTACTAGCATTAAAATACTCTAAGAATAACAGATAAGTGAATCTGTGAATAAAGATAAGTCCTTAATTGACAAGAAAATGAAGGATTAAGCTAATGCAGCATTATAGCAATATGCCAGGGATTCAAACTTCGGCCTACATCACCATTTTGGACTAAATGATTATAAAAGCTTCTTGAATGACAGAAAGCAGGACTCCCCTGAGAAATTTTCTGCCTAAAATTTGTCAAAATAAGTGCAACTTGCACTAAGACTCAATATAGGGTCTCCAAATGAATACATAATGTATTTAGTTACTTAAGATAATTAAAGTCTTGCCAATTTAATTAAAAATAAGCCATGTACTGAAAGGAAAAGATATTTCAGAATCTCACAACTACTGGTAACCCTGAATGAATTTGATGACTGTAGTTTTTTATCATCTTCTGCATACTGGCTTTACCTGACAAATCAAAGATCTTTTGCCTGAAAAGACAGTTAAGGCAAAAGTTCAGGAATCAAATCCAGAAGTCATAATGGGCTTAACTGAATAAGATCTGCTAGCCTTGAACTGCACTGGGTGTACATAAATACGTATGTTGCTCTAAATTTCATCTAGACAGTATCTTTAAAATCTCATTGCTTTTCCATTCGTCCTTGACATCCTGCACAGTCTTTGTAAAATAAATTTTAAAAAAATTTTAAAATAAAATTTAAAACTAAATGCAAAAAGAACTAAATGCACTGGGTGTACATAATTACGTATGTTGCTCTAAATTTCATCTAGACAGTATCTTTAAAATCTCATTGCTTTTCCATTCGTCCTTGACATCCTGCAGTCTTTGTAAAATAAAATTTAAAAAAATTAAAAAATAAAATTTAAAACTAAATGCAAAAAGACCTAAGTGAAACCTGAAGAGTTAAAGCTTCAAGAGGTATTCCAAGCTGATCTTCCTTTTGAATTGAACTAGTGGGTGAATACTGAAAGTAAGATAAATAAACTTTTTGTTGATTACACTGAAATCAAGGATGTGAGAGAACAAGCTCAGATTATTACCAGTGGAAAAGGATTTATTTAGACACACTTGATTAATTTTGATAACTATAGCAAAGGAGATGAGACACCCTATACCTATTAATAAGTGCACAATGCCATAAGTTATTCCATGTACAGTCACAAATAGGCCAATCATTTTTTATTAGAACTGCTGGGTACAGATATGATTCTCCTCTTCCAGGACTCATGAAACCATCTCTAAATCCTACAAGAATGTCACATGGGGGAGTGATTCTGAGACCTAGTTTGTCCAAAGCACTTAGAAAATGTATTTTCTCCTGGGGTGACTAGAGCACTTAAAAAAATAAAAAGAAAACCTAAGTTCTATGTTGGATGAAATCAAACCAAAGAATTGTAGAATGGTTTGAGTTGGAGGGGAACTTTAAAGGCCATTTAGTCCAACCTGCAATGAGCAGGGGCATCTTCAACTAAACCAGGTTGCTCAGTGCCTCACCCAACCTGACCTTGAATTTTTCCTGGGATGGGACATTGACGACCTCTCTGGGCAAGCTGTTCCAGGGTTTCTCCAAATGTTTTTATCCTTAATCTTTGAAGCAATCTGTAAAGATATGTCACTACACAGGCATGCCCAGATATCTGTGTAAAAGCCTTGCCTTAGCCATAATTCTTCTTGAGTCAGTCTGAGTTTAGAGAAAAGCATTACTACTTGGTGTAGATAAAGACAGTATTCAACCCCAACATTGGTTGTTCCACCTTCCCTATTTCTACAAAATCCTTCTCTCCCTGACACCATAAAAAGCACATAAAAATAAAGCTGATGAATGGCAGCTTCCACTCTGATAACGGATTGTGTTCAGAAGCCCCACAAACCTATGAAATTGCTTTGAATCCCGAGATTAGTCATATTTGAAACTTTTCATTCTAACCTTGAACTGTGACAGAACATTGTCAGTAATACGTTGGGATCTGTTAGAAATTATTTTCATAGAAAGGTTCTGTTATTGTCTAGAATTTTTGTTGCAATTTAAGGAAAACATACGATTTAACCCTGCTTTGAGCAGATAGTTGACTGACCTCAGGAGGTCCCTTTCAAGACATACTATATTATACATCTAGGATAACATTATCATCAGCTGCAATGATCTTGTGGACAGTCCCTCTTACATTCTTCTCTTAATTCACAGAACAGGTTTTTTTTAGTTTCTGCGGTTTGATTAATTTTCAGACTTATTGGATGAAAAAAGTACCAACCTGCAACCTGAGCAATGTCCTTTGAGTTTAATTCATGCATTTGTACCATAATACAATTTAGGTTTTTTAGCAATATTAATTCAAATGAAGTAAACAGGTATGCATATTTTTATTTGTTTGCATGAATGAAGTTTTAGGTAGTTTTACCGTTAGTCCTTCTTCTTCCAAAGTGGGATGAATTCTTAGAAATCCACAGACCTAAAGATGTACAGACAAGTCCTTAAGAGTCAAACAGTCAAACTGTTTTAAAAGTAAAATAGACAAAGCAGAATCTTCTGCCACATATTAACTATTTCTCTGGCCCCTAAAAGAGAAGAGGAAAGAAAACGAAAAAAAAAATAGAAGGAGGGGGATAAACTAGACATACAGTTGCTAAAACTGAAATGCAAGTCCCACAGTCTGGAAAAGACTCTGAGGAAGTGTTGCCCACACAAGGTACTTAAAATGTAACCAGAGAAAGATGAGCCAAAAGAAGACTACTAAAGAAATTGAATTGACAAGGAGAGCAAGTTTACATTCAATAAAGTGAGCAAGTTCAAGTAGAAACAGATTTGGAAAAGCAATTCACAGTAATTTGTGGAATCTATTTCTTTCTCTGGAGATTGTCAAGCTCCAAAGGTGCACAAGGTTGCCATGAATGGAAGTCAATGTTTAAGAGGGCTCAGAGCCATCTCTGATTGTTATATAGTTTACCTTTAAAATTTTCTCAGAGCCAGTGTCGGTATGTCTTGTCACATATAAACAGAGCTCAAAATATTGGTTTTACTCTGAATTTCAAAGTCAAGTGCAGAAAGTGGATGACTTTAAAGCTACAGTAGATCTAATTTGTTTTAGACAAAAACTTTTATAGAACTTCAAAATAAAAAAGGAAAACATTCTTTGACAAAAAAAGAATCACTAAGTTAAAATGAAGAGCAGAATGCTCCCCTGCTAGTAAAAAAGTGAAGTGATCGGGTTATGGAGAAACAGTTCTATACATCAAGAGATTGTTTCTGATATGAAAAAACACCTGTACAAAGATATGTGGAGTGCAAGTGCAGCGGGAAAGAAAACATGGCAGAAATCATGTGTCAGCCTTGAAAATCTGCGAGGGTTTCAATTGTTTTCTTCCACTAGAAAATCTTTGAGAATCTAATTTAAATAGTTCCCCTTCCCAACATGGTCATTAGCTGTTGACTGAGACATTTCTCCTAGAAAACACCGTCCAAATATATCCCAAGACAGCATCTTTAGATTACTCTTTATGTTAATTGTAAGGAGTTATGGAGAATATGACAGAATAATGTCAAAAAATTGTAACGGAAAGCTGTCCAAATCAGAGGCAATTAACTACTGATAAAAAGTTACTTCAGATAAAAACAGAAGTATAATGAAAGCTTAGAGGTAAACTTAATATGGACATATCAGTTGAACTTAGAGACCCTGCTGCCATGCACAATTCTTCACAGTTTGTGCTTGGACTGTGCATCCAGGACAAACTAACCAATGCTGCATGAATGTAGGTACAATATGGAAGGAAACAAAGTTCCAAGCTTGTCTGCTGACCATGTCCATTCAAGAGGAGAACCTGAATTTGAGTACTTACTGTCTGTTTCAGTGCAAAGTTTCAATCAAAAGTTGGCTAAAAGCACTGCCAATAGAGTCACATGAGTTGGAAGACAAACTTCTGAAATGAGAAGCAAACAAAGAATTCAATGCGTCCCATTCTAACCTAATTAAAGTCAATGAAGATCCATTTACAAGAAATTTGCCATCTTGTTTCCTGTTTGGGCTTGGTTTGGGCACCAAAAATCCCAAATTCCTTTCAATTCTGTTACTTAACATAAACATGAGGTTTCCTGGGCTTAGTTCTGCTCTTAATACAAAAATTTAAATGGCACATAAGAGGTCCTAATTTTATACAATTATACATTATATACAAATTTATCATTTTCTTACATGGGCAGCTGGGAGAATAAAATTTGCCAGGTTAAACCTTGGCAGGTTGTCATCTATGTTGAGAAAATGAGAAGGAAATTTTCTTTATACATTAAGTTCAGCATTACTCACATATCTATGGTATAGTTCCAAAGCAAAGGACTTTGTTTACTCATGGCAAACTCATGCATGTTCACAAGGTTCAGCCTTTATTCATGAAGTTTCTGGAACTTAAAACATTAATGGTATAACATTCTTGTGTAAGGTATTTTACAGGTTACTTTTAAACAGGTTACTGCATATAATCAACATCTAGGTACACATTCTCATCATAATATGGAAACAAAAATCTAGGAACTTGCTTAAAGTTTCTCAACCACATTTTAAACAGAAATGCTTAAACTTTAAAATCAATTGGAAACTTCTTTATTTCTGAGTCAAACACTGATCAACATCTTTTAGGGGCTATGGGTGGTCAGCATCTCTGAGAGTCTAACATTTATTTAAGCTGTGACTAACTTTAAACCTTGATCTTTGAAATGCCTTGTGGATTTGAGAGGGGTTTTTTGCTCTTATTTTTTAAAATTATTTTTAGTATATTCTGATATTTCTTATCATTTCCTCTTGGCAAATTGATCATAGAAGAGGGGTGGATGTCCCCCCTGTTTTGGAGAGATACTTGGCTGTAAAATTAATATATTTTTCTCTGGAAAGCAGACTTACTCAGGTCTTCTGTCCTCTCAGAAAAAAAAAAAATCAGTTTAGTTTCAATACCAAATACAGTGCTATGGCAACACTATCGGGAGAGCCTAAGTAAACTGGGATTCAGTGCAGGAGATGGGTTTCTCTCCACAATGTAGAGCAAGGCCTAATTTCTTCTATTGCCTATTCTCACTCATATGATGTTGTCTAGAAAACAGCAGAAATTATTTTCTAGCAGCAAATAACCTTTCCCATGTTTAGGGAAGATAGCTGCTGGTCTCAGATGTACAATATGAAAATTCTATTTCTTTGAAGTTGCTTTGCTTGCTGGAACTCTCTATTCAAAAAATCAATAACCTGAAGAGAATACTTCAACATCTCACTCTCAGCAGGACTGTCATGAGATGAGTAATGTTGCTGTTTGGAATCCCAAAAGGAAACAGCAATTTCTTAAAATAAAAGAAAGCAAAGCAGCTTAAATGAGAACAAACAAACAAACAAACAATCCCACCAAAATACCATGAATTTAAGCAGACTTCTGAGGAAATACAAGGTGGTTTCTAACAATTTCCTGGAAGGCTCCTACGCAAACCACCTCCTTGCGTTTGAGGCTCTGTGCTACGGACCAAGAAGCCTGGAAGACAGCTCAAGTCAGCCCTGTTAGCTCTGTGAGAGGGGTACTGAAAGACCAAAGGAAACATTGCATTGTCTTAATGGGAGAGCCTGAGCTCCGCAGAACAGAATGGCAAGACTCACAGCTGTACTGTTAATTCTGGTCACTAAAAATAGGATGCATATCCATGCTGCCATATCATATTATTTGGCTTGTGCTATTGCTTAGGACAGATTGAGCCACAGGCCAAAACTGTGTCAGGGAGCACACAAACAATTAAACAGCACAGACAATTGCATGCCTGAACTAAAAATAACAACCCAATCCTATTCCTTTTGTTAATATGGAGATGAAGTAGAAAAGTTGAAAATCACCTCCCTGCCAGCAGATAGCAGAAATTTGTTGTGTACTTTCAGGAGTTTAAACACAACAGCAGTGGAGTGGCAAAACTGTTCAGTCTAACTGGGGTTCACAGATATCTGAAACCAGGACCCAGCCAGTCCAGCAGGACTGAGGGGCACCACTGTCTTTGGAAGCCCTGAGTAAGCTGATATCCTCTATCGTTCACTTGCAGGGTCATTTCTGTTTGGAAATATCTGAAAGGAAATATTCTGTTTATTTAGAAGTGATCTTGCTTTCTTTGCACATAAACACAATTTGACTTTTTATTCTAAAACCAAACAGAATTACTTGCTTTAATTTCCTGCTTCTGACTACCTTAGCACAAAGCAAATTGTCAGGCACACTGCAAGCTCACTTCTGGGCACAGAAACCAGAAATAAAATGCTGGCTTTCATCAGCTTTGTGGGGAATACTAAATAGATGATATATAGGAAGGGAAACTAAAAGAAATACACATGCATTAGCAATGAAATGACTGGTAGCTGTTGCAATTTTTACTGAATGTTGAAGTACTGGTATTCAAGCATGGATTCTTTAGATGAGGTAAAAATGTTACTTATGAAGTTAAGAATACAAATAACTTGTTATTCACAGCATCATGTGTAGGCACAAGCAAAAGCAGTTATTTCCAAGAGCATTAAATTTGTATTTATAGCGTTTAGAACTAGAAATTACAAGTGGCAGAATGCTCAATAAGCAACATGGAGTTGAGCAACTTATCACAGCGAGCAGGGGAAGACTGAAGCAATCTCAGAGAAATATGCTTAAAAGAGAATGCTGAGCAAAGTTTTTCAGTCTCTTTAGCAACTTTCTAGACTATGTGAAAATGCAATTTCACACCTCTAGATTTCAAGATTGTTGCAATTGGAAAATAAATCATTGATGGAAAGCCCTTTCCAACACATCAATTTGGGAAGGGCACATGCATAGTTGCTGCATGAAGTAGAAGCCAGTATTGAAATAAAAACAAAGTGGCAGGCAGATCCAAATGAAAAGTGGTGGAGCAAATGCTGTCAAAGCTCAAGATCTGCCAAAAACAAGTGCATAAATACGAACACAGAAGCAAAAGAACAGCAGCCCCATCGGGGTGCATGGCCAGTGTGGAAATCTTGAGCTACTCTTTAGTTTGAAGCTACTCTTTAGTTTGAAGAGCACAGACATGATGAAGTTATGAAAAAATGAATTTATAAAAATATTAAAGCCCAATATATATGGATGTTTACCAACCAAAAACACACACATTATCACACAAATGTAACTGGCTAGGACAGACCAAGATAGTCTTCACTTTTCTAGCTGGCACTGTGACAGCAGCCATGCCTTGAAACCCTTGATAATAAAACCAAAAATAATCTCAAGGACAGATTTATTGTGTTGGGAGCTTTCTGACTTTATTGGGCATTATTCTTTGTTTGAGTTCTTGTCTTGATAGGAGTAGTACATAAAAAGGGTAATTGTTCTAATTCAAGAGTAATCCAGGACACAGATTGATGATCATCGTGGAAGAGATTTAATAGCTATGTCTTCTACTATCAGTATATGAAATACGCAGTTTGAGTGGTGGCCAGAGCTGGAGCCTTCCTCTTGAGCAAATGAAGGTTAATCAGGAAAGTGACCTGCTGAGATGGACGTGTTGGAAGGCTGGACTGCCACATAAACACTCAATTTACGTCTCAAAATGAGATGTAGAAGTCAGAGGACACTCATTGGCAGCCAGCCCTATTTTGTACTAATTCCTTTCATTTGAGCCATGTAATTTGTTATTTCAAAACACAGTTTGGTTAATATTTTTTATGCAAATTATTTGAATAGTACCTGCAATGTCATAAGAGATAAGGTTGGTAAAATCTGATTACAGTGTAACGAAAAAGATGAAGCTACAAGACTGCATCTTTCCTAGCCCCTGATCTAAGAGGAGGAGAGGTTGTTCTTTGTGCATTAGATGTAGCCTCAGCTCCACAGTCTGCACTTTCAGGAGAGAATCTCCCACCACTGCCGTGTCTGGGCATACCAGTTTACACCAGTGCAGCCCCACTGTGGTAAGACACCAGTGCTAAGAAGAGCTGCTAATGCAGTGGTAAAGAAACAAATCCAAACACTAACGGAGCTTGGCACAGCTTAAACCTTTGGACAAATAACCATAGCAGTCTGTAAGAGTTTACAAACTTGTTGCCCTTGATGTCCCTGACCAGATTTAACTCTATCAAGGCTTTAGCTTTCCTAACCTGACCCCTGGTGGCTCAGAAAATTTCTCTATATTTCTCCCAGACTACCTGTCTTTGCAGACCCTCTGCAGACTTCCTTTTTGTATTTGGATTTGTCCAGGAGCTTATTGCTCATCCACACAGGCCATTGAAGTATTCCTGCATATTCCTACAGGTTTCCTTAAGGACACCTTGACTTCTCTGACCACATCAGTTCTGTGTACCTGCCCCGGAGAACTCCTTTTAGAATGAAACACATTTGTCTTCTGTGTTGTCTTTGTGAACACTGCATCAAAACAAGAGAAAATTTTCATCTGTGGGGTAAATGGGGCAGGGTTGGCAGAGAGGGAAAAGTAAATCTTCATGAATACTGCTTGGACAAAAGCTTCTGTGAACAATTTATTGAACATCCTTTGGCATAGAAGGAGTAGTAGTGTCTTCGTGATTTTTGTTGCACTAGAATGGTAGCTAGCCATACTTTAGTTAATTAGATATTTTTTAATCATCTGACCAGTCAGAAGATCATCTAACAAAAATAACTAGAATTTATTAAGTGAGGTGATGATTTCCTTTGAAAGAGAGAAAGAGAAACATGACTGGAGAAATCACATTCTAGAAGACACTGATAAAGAGAAAGGAAGACTTCTTGGTGCCATAATAATTTCTGGCTTTTTCACTAAGAGGTGTGATGGAACAAGGTGTGGAAATACACTGATTTATCTCTTACACTGTTTGAAACAAAAGTGAGTTGTTGTTTGGAACAAAGACTGAATGCCTGTTAGTTTACAGTTCAGTCACACGTGCTAGTTCAAACTAAGACTGTCCTGTAAGCCCAGAAAAGGATTACCCAAGTTATTGGGAAGGGAAGGCACTTGGTTCTAGAGCAGCACACATCTAGAGGCTCCAGAGCCTCTAAAAGGTGAAAGGCTCATGGATCCTGACCTGAAAGTTTGGGAAGTAAAAGGCCCAGTCATTGCAATTAAGGAAAGCTTTAGAATGTAAAGGTTCAGTTTGTTGAAATGGCTTGAGTATTCAAAAGGGAGCTGTCATGGAACCATGTGATGAATGCACACATTCCTACATACAAACCCTTTAATAACACTGAGAAAAAAATCAAAGTAGTAGAGCTTAATTTCTCTTACTCACAACCTCTTAGGCAGAAAGATTAATATGTGCCAGCACCTCTACTAGACCCAAGCTGACTATTAAAAGATTTCTTTTATTTTGCATATTATTATTTCTTAGGGGACCACACACCCTTGTAAAAAATAAACTGTATGTGGTCATTCTTTTGTTTACTTTTTTTTTAATATAACAGCAGCTTTGGAAGTGTTAGCAGCATAGTTGCTATATTCTGCTTATGGCTTCCAATAAAGAACATACAATAGGCCCATTTCTTTTAAAAAAGGGGACTGCTAGGAACTGTAAGCCCTAATGCAATTTTAAATCCATTTTACTTACTTATTCTTTAGGAGACTATAGAAGAAGCCTATATTGAAATGCAGTCAGGAACTTGATGCCAATTCTTCCAGTGCATATTATTGCATATATAATTAAAGAAGTCATGTTTAAACAGTTTTTCATAAATGCAGCGCCTTTCTGAGGACCAATCACACTTTGTGGCATTTCATTTCCAAAGTTTGTGATTATGCATAAACAGAAAGACTATGAATTAACCTGATTTTGTACCTCCAGAAAAAAATGGGAATCCTAAGAGGAGTAGGGTATATAATAACAAGGATAGCTATAGGGCAGTCTGAACCTTGAGGGGAATACCTCCAGGCATACAAGTTATAGCTGTTCCCAGCATGTGTTTAAGTCATTCTATCACCAGATTTCAAGTTGGATTTCTTCTCCCATAAGAATACCTGGCAAAATCAGCAATACTAACTCCATAGATTGAACTAAAAATGGCACAGCTCTGGGAGAGATTTCTACATTACTGTCAAGTTTTAACAATAAAGGTCTGTATTTTTATAATTTTTATCACTCTGCAAATTAAATTCAGAGCTAGAAAGGACGATAACCTCAGCACATAATTCAAGAGCTACTATGGTGTTTTTAGAAAGATGGTGCTGTGAAAAATCCAAGAAACAAAGAATTCTGCCAAAGGCACTCAAAGAAACCAAAGAAAACTGAAAACACTCAACCACTCCTTCCAGAGCCTAAATCAAAGCCTTTCACAACTAGCAAGCTCGGCAGAAGATGGCTAAATTCTGAGCAAACCTGCCTTAGATTTAAAAGGGAATATTGCCCACACAACTCTAATTATCAGTCCATCATACTTCTCAATGGCCACCATTGGCAGTGAAAGTTTTCCAGCAGCCAGCTACACTTGAATGGATAAGGGAAGCACCAGACAGGTGGAGTCAGAGAAATTACAGATCTGCCTATGGGCACACATGAGAAAGGATGGAAGAGTGCTCCACTTTCCAAAAATGTAACAGATAGATACAACTGGCCTAATAGATTTTCCATAATGTATTCTGCTTGGTATGAATAGGAAGAGACAGTCAGATTATTTGATTTCAGTGATCATCAGCAGGATTCCCACTTTAGAACAGAGTGAGACCAATGCTGGAACCATTCAGGAATGGGTATTGCATTGCCCTTCCAAGGTGAAGGCACTTATCTTTTACTTTTCAAATAATGAATGCTTTAACTTCTGCATGACACATCTGTAAAAACTGCAACACTACCCACCTACTAAAACATTTTCAAAGCATCTCATCTCATTATTCAAGTCTGAAATCAAATATCCTCCTTGCCTGAGTCCTTTCTTGCCGTGTAAGTAATCCCAATCACTGCAAGAGTACAATTACTTGTGTAAAGGGATTGTTCCAAGTGAGACAAAGTGGTAGAATAAGGCCCTAACTTACAAAGCTTAATAATAAAAGCTGGAGATTTTTATTGTCTGCACATTATAATTAATTAGGTACCTCAAATCAAAGAGGAGAAAAGAAACAGTTTTAGTGACAATATGTGCATTGTTTCAGTGAATTGAGACTAGGGGCTAATCTCTTACGTCTGCTATGATCATGCAGCCTTTCTTTGACAAGTACAAAAACCTATGACTTCAACAAATAAAAGTGAAATCAGTAATTAAAAAAATGTAATAGCAGTTAAACCCAGCTTTGGACCCAGCCAAGAAAGCCACAGTCTATAGTGGTTGGATTCACACACACACACACCAAAAAAAAAATCATTATCTGATTTCTACTTTGGAAAATAAATAGTACTTATGCAGTCACTTCTCTTGAGAAGGAAGGATAAGCTAATAGCATTTTTGGTCTGAAGCCACCAGTTCATCTCCCTGCCTCCTTCTCTCTTAAGAAGAGCAAAAAAACAAGAGGAGAAAGAGAAGTTTTTTTCTGAGGCATGATCCTCTATAACAGAACAAAAAGCTCTGCAAATTACCCTTTAAAAATAACAATTAGCTTTACTCCAGCATTTTGTGAAATATGAGTATTTTTGAATCAGTGTAGTAGCAGTAGCACATAGCTCAAAGTTACCAGATTTTCTCACTAAACTACATTGCCTGACACTGATGGAGGAACCACCTGTAGAACATAAGAAGGTAATTTTGTGCCCCCAGAGACAGAGAGCCCTTGGGTGCTTTGCTGAAACATCCATTTTCCTGCCAGCAATGTCTGCATGTTGCACAAAGAGGAAAAGAGGGATATTTTCTATATGAGAAAAACATGTCTCCCTCCCATGTACCTACCCTGACTGCCAGCTTCCTTTCATGGTCTCAGCACTTTTTGCTCCTGAGTATGAAGAACAGATGCCAAAATCCCATAACAAGGAACAGCTTCCCACAAGATTTCTTGCAAAATGCAGCATAAAGAAGGTTTTGACAAACCGTTAACAGAGTCCAGAAGAACAGCTCCAAGGTAACAATCACATTCCAAAATCAAATGTCCTTGCTTTAATTAGAGCCAGAGACTGTAGTGAAAACAGCAGAATCAGAGTGCATTAGGAGAGTTTATGATAAAATCTATGGAAACAGCTTCCAAAACAATGTAAATTAATAATTTTACTACTTCCAACTCTGACATTATTTCTTTGCTAGTAGCTCTGCTTTCTGGTGGAAATTTATCTTTTTATGTCTTCCCAAAGCCTTTTTCTATGTTGCTCAGTAATCATTTTCCTATCAAATCACCTTTCTTCATTTAATTTTCCCCATTCATTTACCTTTTTTTGCTGTACAACATAGAAATGTTACATTCACAGAAGATGTTACATACAAACAAAACATAAAACAAAGTCACAAAATAAAAGCATATTGGTGAAGGTTCTGTGGATATTTTTGGCTAGAAGACATCTCTTGCTTCAATATTCACTTCAAGCTGTGTTCATATCCTCAACAGCCATCAGATCAAAAAGTCTTTGCTGCAGGAAGTTGAATTTGCCTTGACCTCAATGAATTTCACTCTCTTATATGAAAACCAAAACTTATTTTCACTAGCCAGAAGTTGCTTTGCAGTTATGTAGAACTTTCCAAGAGGGATTCAATGTAAGTGTGAGCATTGGGTTTTCCTAGTAGAATGGAAAGAATGAGGAAGCCAGAAGTCAAAGTTCTTACATAAAATGACACTACTTCCACATGCAGAAATCCTTAATTTTAGTCCTCAAGTCTACCTGCGACAGATCTGTGTATAGAAGAGGCCTTGAAGTCCAACTTCCGTGTTACAGTGGACAAATGAAACTGCCTCCTGCACAAGACTACTGCTATTCCTTGGTCCATCTTCCTAAGAGCATTAAAACTTAACAACTACTCCCCAAAAACATGAGATAGGCAGCCACACATACACTGTCTGAGATAACACAGGATTACATAAGCTCAGCCACTTTTCCCAATCTTGCTGCATCCATTTACCCATCACAATTATATGTGCTTCATCTGAAATGCTGCACAGCTCCATAAGAGAAATACTTTCCACTCTTTTTGAAGGAATATATCCTTTTCATCACTGAATTACTAGCCATAAAAATATATGGTGGTAAATCTCCTATATTATCTTATACAGAGTTTTCTGACAGGTGCTAGAATTCCCTCCACATTTTAGCCTCCACAGAACAGAACTGAACAAGATACATTCAATTTCTGATTCAATAAAAAAGCTGAAAGAAGAAATGTGTCAATTAATTAATTAATTAAAATGCGTTTCTAGTAAAGATTCTCGTTACCTTGCTATCTAATATCTATAAAAACACCCAAATATTTTAAATTGGACCAAAATTTTTCCTTAAAAGTTCAAGAACTTTTTGCATAGAATTTTTGATTGTTTCTTTCTTTTTGGAAGGGAGAAGTTGAGCAAGTCACACACAGGCATTGCCCTGGCTTTTTTTTTTCCTTATTTTCTCCAAGCATTTTTTCAACTAATTTTTGCAGCTCATCATAGTATGGGGTTTTTTAGGTTTTTCAGGAAGTTCTCTATAAATACAGTGTTTTCTGTCAGGCTGGAAGATTTGCCAAATGTTCCTAAGAATTTCTAGGATTCTCCCTTTTCTAGGCCAATGTAGGCCTGGAAAATGCTTGTGCGAAAGGTTTCAAGCACTATGTTCACAGAAAACAGATCAAGACAGTGTGTTGTACTACTGAGCAAATCAGGAAATGAGAACTAAGAAGTTCTTAGCATTACATAAAACTCATACAGAGTGTGCATGCCAAACATGAGTCTGATTGGGTTTTTGTACAAAACCAATGCAGGTGTTAACTGACTTTCCACTTGTACCTGGTCTCCTGGCACAAGTCAAGTTTAAACTGTTTATTCCTAGTCTATTTTCACTAAATAAAAAACCAAACCTACAAATCACAGAACTATTGACTATGATTCCCCTAACAACATACATTCATCCTACATTGCCCAACAGAATTAGTACTTTTAGCAAATTTGCTATCTTCAATGTCAGACGTTCCTTCACTTGTGCTTTCTTTAAATTCAAGAAAATTGAATTTAAACTATTAAAGAACATAAATATTATAAACACTTACGCATAAAAATATTATTTCAAGTATCTTTTCTCAGTATACTGTAACTTTTAATGCAAAAGCTAGACAGAATGTATTTTTATACATGAACATAAAAATCTACATACAGGCATAGTTCTAGCACTGTTAAAGGTTGGCTCTTATTCACAAATTGTTCATAACAGTTATAACATAACAATAAAAACACAAAATAAATAAAGAGATAAACAAGACAAACTAGTGGCTCAAGCAAAAATAGCAATCTTCCTCTAATAGAAGATAGCAACACCTGGTGTTATCTCCAAAACTCATCACTGATCAGAGCAACTCACCAGGGAACAGTTAACAGGTTGCATTATCTTTGTAATAAAACCAAAAAAAATAAACTCATCTGTGAAAGTCATTAATGAATTTAGCTGCTGCTATGAAGATTACATACAGCCACGTAACAGTTGAGAAAATGAGCTTGTTTTTCTAAATAGCACTTCACAGCATTCTCACAAGTGATACTCAAGCTTCCTGTCTCATTGGGCCAGGCAAGTCCAATAGATAATTTAGCAAAATGCACTGGTTTCTCCCTCCTAACAGATATCTGTTGTTGCAGTAAAAAACAGTCACTGAATACATTTGAGGCTACCACGTGAATGGAGCTACTTTTTCAAACACCACTGTGAAGCAGAGAGTTGACAAGAGATTTTAAAACAAAACTGAGGTAATCCCTGAAAGTGTTCAAGGCTAGGTTGGATGGGGCTCTGAGCAGCCTGGTCTAGTGGAAGGTGTTCCTGCCCATGGCAGGGGCTTGGAATTAGATGATTCTTAAGGTCTCTTACAACCCAAACCATTCTGTGATTTTATGATAATTTCTTTCAACAATTCATTTTCCATCGTCCCAAGAGTCCCTGATTTGGACAGAAGCAATGCAACTGACTCATTATCCAGAGAAACAGGAGTTGGAATGGATATTAGTGAATACCAAATATATGTTAATTCTTTCAATAACGGTAAACACAAAGCTCATTTTGTATCATGCAATTGTGGTCTGTGCAACCTGTTGAAGTCCTTTAGGTTCTTTAAAGTGTTTTATCCACATACAATGGGAAAGCACACCACTAGAATTGCATGTTCATTCATTATTTTTCAAAGATTCTAGATGTGGTATTTTATCAGGATTTCTAGCATCTGGCCAAAAATACACAGGATAAACAATAGCTTAAGCTGCCTATCAGAGTTAAGTAGAAAAAAATAAACATTAAGGTTATCTATGCAGCAAGGAATATTGCAACTAATAAAAAGGAGTAAACTACAGAAGCTGGAGGCACTTTTCTGTCTGGGAAACAAGAAGGGAGTGTGAATTCTTGCAAGTTTAAAATGTAGAACTAGCTCCACAGAAGTTAACACAGCCACTGGAGAAAACTTGTAACACTGAGATTTCCATATGGAAACAGGTTGCTGATGCTTCAGATTATCAGGTCAAAGAGATGAAAAAAAACCACCAACCCTTTTCAAACTGACTTGTGACATAAACTCCTCTTTCTTTCAAATATTTCCTTGGAGGAAATGATGTTGTTTAATATTAAGTAAGCAATTCACAGGACCCTTGCCTGCAGTAAATACACTTTCTCCTGAGCTGACTTGCTTACTAGATGCACTTAGCTCTATGATTCTGCATGAATTTACATCATACAAGGCTTTATTTTCAAGGATTATCCCAGTGAAAAAGGAATCTGAGTATGCTCCTGTATTTCCTGGTTGGTGTTCCATGTTTTCACCAATGAGTGAATTATCTCAACAAAACAAATCCGAAAAGTTACTTGAGCTCCCTTGAGAATGCATCTAATTCCCTGAAACTAGATGGAAAGGGCATGAGCAAAGTGAAAATGCACGCTGAGAGACTTGCTGAAATGATCCACCAAGAGGGAAGACAGAACCAATGGACTGAATTGTTTTAAGTACAGTGGGAAATAAACTTGCTATTATCAAAATTCAAAATATGCCAAGTACAGAGAAGAGAGAGAGTAAATTGTCTAGCTCACTAGCTGTACATATAAGTTGGAAAAGAGCTGATAAATTGATTATCTCAAGAGGTAATTTCTTAAAAATCAGTTCTGCATTTTCCATTCCCTCCTTTCCCAAATGTGGTAAAGGATGTGTTTATGACTAGTTGAATTCTTCAAAGTAATGCTCTCTATATATTCGTACCACTTTTTCAGAGTGCACCTGACTAACATAGATCAGAAAATAGAATATAAGAGTCCAGATAAACAGAGAGATCTCTGATCACAGGTAATTCTGTATCCTTCAGCACTGTGAGTCAAAAACCCTTGATTTACATCCTTGTACTTAGGAAAAGTGTAATTAACTGTATTCTTAAAAATTTTTGAATAGAGCAAAATAACACCACTTACAGGGACTAGTTATTAACATGACTGTAGAGAACATCCTACCTGTTCTTGTACAATATTAATGTTGAAAAACCAGAGAATGTCCACATTTTAAAAAAATAAAGTGGGATTAATGTACTGAAACTGACAGAGCTTGCTGTAACATAAATACTGAGACTGTGTGGAGACCTGATAGCAGCCTTGGAGTATCTGAAGGGGCCTTCAGGAAAGGTGGAGAGGGGCTTCATCAGGAATGGCAGTGAGGGAATAAGAAGCAATGGGTCTGAAATGAAAAATATGAAATTTCGGCTGAATATTAGGGAGAAATTATTTCCTGTGAGGGTGGTGGGGCAATGGCATAAGTTGCCCAGAGCATCTGTGGCTGTCCCATCCCTGGGAGTGTTCAAGACCAATTGGATGGGCCTTTGAGCAACCAGGGGTAGTGGAAGATATGTCCCTGCCCATGGCAGCATGGCAGGGAGGTTTCAAACTCCATGAGTTTTGAGGTCGATTCTGACCCTTAGCATCCTGTTCTTAACACACTGCTGCACTGCATTACTTTTATTCTTTTATTACTTTTATTTCTTTTTTACTTTTTTTTTTTTGTCATTTGGACAGGATTTTTGTCTAAATAATTGTTGAGCAACAATACAAGCTCCTGATTCATTTAGGTGTGATGTCAAGGCATTGCTCTGATAGCTACAATGAATATCACGATTCAAATAATAATTGCGTTGGCAGGAAGGCATGAGGAGTTGAAAGATACAAAGAAGTCTTTGAAAGTCACACTAATGACAAGCACTACAGGTAACAGGAACTGTTAAAAGAAATGAGAGAAAAGGATTAATGTATCGACTAGGCAAGAGCACCTAACCATTAGGGGTATGAGGCAACTGGTTGTGAGGTGTACAAAGCTTGTACCCAGCTCTGTCTTACAGACATATTTTAGAGAGGACGTATTTCTACATTCCATAGAAATTCCACAGACACTAGCATAAAAGAGACAATGCTAAAAGGAGACTGAGCAGGTAAATTAAAGAAGGAAGGAAATATTGTCATTTAGGGCACACACAGAATTCTAGTGAAACAATGTCTCATATACCCACTGCTCCCAACACCTGCTCATGTGCAGTTGGAGACCTCTGACTTCAGACAAGGGACAGGGATCAGAGTGACTGCTCAGTCATTGTTTGGGCTGGCATTCCAGGCTGTCTGCACACCCTGTTGCAGCCATGTGTCTAAAAGACAACCTGCCAGAAGCACCAAAGAAAGTAGGCAGAGTTTTGGAAATAACCTTCTTTACCACATTTCTCCAACTACTATGCCCATTTCCCAAGACAGCACCACAGGTGTGACTTGCAGGTGTGAACCCCTGGATGCTCCCCTGGACCCTGCCCTGGGCTCTGAACAAACACACAGCACAGGCAGGCAAGTTTTGCCTCAAATATCTCACATCTTCTACACAGGCCAATAAGACACAGGTGATTATCATTGTCCCCTGCAGGGGAAATGACTGATAACACAATAAAATCCCAGACTGTCTCAGATATGTATCAGAATGGCACAGGAAAATGCAGCTGTGGGGCAGGACTTTATGTAGTCAGTTAAGTCAATTTTTTTAGAAAAGACACAAATATAGTTTCACATACATGCCAGAAAATGAATATGCATACTCAAATGATGTAACTATACCAACATAATGTTCACATCAACATTCATGTTGATGTTGGTTTCCAAATTTGGATTGAAAGGAGAACCAGACTGTCTTCAAAAAGAATTCATGAAACAATTTGAAAATGCAATTATTATAATTTTTTTACAATGACGCAATGTTGAATATTTAGAAATATCTCCACAAGAGCATTAAACCCCAGAAGCATTAAACCCCAGAATTTTCCAGATCTCTCTGATCATTGTAACCTTCTAAAAATTGTGGCAACTGCGCTCAGCATTTTGTTGGTTTTCAGTGACTTAAGTGGAAATACATTTTGTTACAAAACGCCAACAGATTGTCATTCCTTATATTCTTGTTTTCAGCTTTAAGTAGTGCTTGGGTGTTGTTTACAATGTAAATATTTTTTTTCAGCATGGCAATCATCATTATCATAGTCTTAATTCTATGCCCACATTTTGCAGAATAAGAAACAAAGGGAAATAATTTCAGTTTTGTAGACCAATTAAAGCAGATGGTTTAACAATGAGAGCTTTCACTAAAAATATGTACTTAGCCCATTTTGCTTGGACAGTAAATCTACATCATTGTCAAGATTTTGCATGTATTACCATGAATGATATGTTAATAACTTAAAGATCCAAAGCATTATAACTGCCTCTCACTAAAATCTTACACTAATTGAAGTAATCTACAGGAAACAGCCACAGAATATAAATTTCCTGGGAGAAATTAATGGGAATCTAAGGAGAAATTATTTCACACACACAGTGGTTGTTTCATAAGTATTAGATGGGCAGGCTTTAGGAAAAGTCAGCATCCAGGTTAACAGAAAAAGGAAATACAGCCTTACACTCTAATACAGCAACCTGCTGAAAATTCTCAACATAAGAAATTTTTACATAGCAAGATGTTTTATAATTTTGTATTTTCTTTCATTACCAAGATGGTCAAAGTATGGCAAATTAAAAAATTTGATGCTGAATGGGACATTCCAAAAATATTTTAAAATGCACAAATATTTCAACTTTGCTGATAAATTGTAAACACCTCTGAACATTCAAGAAACCAAAATATCTTGTTTTAATTGAAAACAGTGTTTTCACTTTAGTTTATGAACCATCAAAATTCCCTAAAAAGAACAAAACAATTTAGTGGCTATCTGGTTTTGATTTTGTGCATATACCATGTGCTCAACTGTATTTTATTTATTATAGTCTAAGTCAATTGATTCCTGAAGATGGCACTGAGGAAAATTTAAATGGATACCTAAGAGAAAAACACAGAGAGACTACCTGCTATAACTATCTAGTCTGCAGCAATTCACACATCAGGAATTTCCTGAGTTAGAGGTAATACCAAGGTGTTTAACAGTTCTTCACAGGTTTTTTGCCCATGAATTTGACTGAGCACTCTTTGAATAAAGGCAGTTTTTGAAACAAAGATAATTTTTGTAGTCAGGAGAGTCCTAAGGTGAAATTTTCCATTGTATACATACACACTTTTTGTACTTATCTAATAATATATCTCCTGTTCCTTGTTTTGAGCATGGATGATAAAGGAGAACACAAGCCCAACTGCTCTTCTGATAATATGACATGCTAAAATAGAACTTGCTATGTGCACTTTTCTCCATCCAGATTAAAGTTTTTATTTGGTGATTTTTTATTTGTTTTGAGAAGACTTGACCTGGAGTGGAATACAATTTTTTCCATTCCATACCTATGTTACACTCAAAAATTTCTGGTAACAAACATCACCCAAAGCTAGCTCAGATTTTATAGAAACATCAATTTTCATTGCATAACTATAAATTCCCCACCCACTCTGCCAGGTGCAAAACATCACAAATTCTACAGACTGAATCAGATGCATTAAAATGGTCACAAATCAGCTACAGTGTATTTTTCAGGGCAGGTCTTACAGGTTTGTCTTCATACCAACATTAGTAGAACCAAACACCACTCCACCTTCCTTGGAAAGCCCAGAATTATTTAAATATGTTTCCTATTGCAACGTGGCCTCTCTTCAAAGCATGACAGCACCATAATCTGTATCTCCTTTTTGATGTATATAAAAGAATAATCCCTTAGATTTTTTAGGGGCTGGGCAAAATTTAATCCCAAGGATCAAGGAGCTAATAACAGGAGCAGGCAAGCCTGGTTTCCTTGCTACAACCCCATATTAGAGGTCAGTCATCCTCATGCTGCTGTCTCAACCCAAAGCTTCTTGCTCCTCTCAGAGTCCTCCAAACTACCAACAGAAGAACATATCTAGAGACAAAAATATAAATTTATCTTTGCCATGAACAAGAAGACTTGATTACTCCTCTGAGATACTGAGCAGGCTGTGATCGAAGCATTTTTCTATCTCCATACATAAACTTATTTCCAGCTATGAAAACATTCAACATCAAGAATTCAACTAGTGTAAAAACAGCTTTTGATGTGTTCAGCAATAGATTTCAAAACAATGACATTGCACTCATAGCCTCTTGCAGCACAGTTAAACTCCGTAGTCGTTCAGCGCCAGCTTTCTGCCCTCAAAGTTAATCTCCTCCACTTCCTTCTTCTAAGTAAAATTCTGCACAAAATGTATACTCTGCCAGAACCAGGACACTGCCAGCCAGAATAGAAAGTCTGTGCATATCATATAAAATATTTATAGAATATTTATAAAATGTAGGATTCATGAAGAAAATTCTTTCTCATTTCAACCACTTTGGTGCTAGATTGGAATTGCAAGAATGAGAGTTAGTTTTTGACTTTCAAGATAATTTTGGCTTTTGCAACCTTCTCTTCAGCCATTTTGGATACATACTGCACAATGCAGAGCCATCTGGTGAAACTGAATTTATCTCAGCTACATGAGGGATCTATCCCTGCTACTCAATTGGCTGCAAAGGTAAGTTAGCTCATGCTTTGTTAACAAAGCAAGTCTGCTTCCACTACCAAGGTAATTTGGTTCATGTTATAGCTGAAAGTTAATAAGAACTGTACCCTTCTTTCCATGCTGTTTTGGTCTCCTTCTACCCCTTTCTGTGGTTATACATTGTCTGAGATTACCTGAACATTTTTTAATAATTATCTTGCCAATCTAAGGAGGTTTTCAAAATGTCTGTGTCATTGGACCTTTTGGACTTGTTTATTCATATTAAAAGAAGTCCAACCCTCCTTGATCCAGCCATCTAACCTATGAATTTGGCAAAGATATTTCTCTATTTTGCCCTTCAGAGACAGCTTTCATTGCCCCATGAACTCAAATGAGGTCACAAATATAAGTTGTCATAAATCATGGAACTCTTCTATGATTTTCACTTCACTCAGTGTGACTTTTTTAATCTTTCTAAAGACAGTTTCCAAAAACATTAAGTGATAGTTTTCATAACAATTTCTTAGTGCTTAATTTTATAATTGCTGGATAGTGACACAGAGCTCAAACTCCCTTGGTAAAAACAGTTAAATTTATTACATTAAGGATTTTCTTATAACAAGATGTTTTCTCCTTTCAGTTAAATGCAGGAATAGAATGAAAAACTAGGTGCATTAATAAAACATGCCTAGATTCCTCAATTTCCACTAAGAGCAATACAGCACTGACACGTAACATGAAAAATGAAAACAACTGCACAAAGAAATAAAAACACAACTCCAGAAGTCAGCAGTTTGCTGCTTTGCACATCAAAGCCCTGTCTGAGGCCCTTCAGGGTGACGTAGTGCAGCAGGCACTGCTCAGCTCCCCTCCCATCAGCCACCAGGAAAATAAAGACATTTCAGGCAGCATTTAGGCCAAGAAAGAGCCCCATTTCTGGTGCCAGCCCTTAAAATATTGTAGGACCTGTCCTTGAACAAATGATGACTCCTATATCTATATTCACTAGTCTTTCTGTACTTGCTTCCATAAAACAGTTTTGGGTCCCTTCCAGGCTTTTTCTCATATAGACAAGAGCCATCACACTCCATTTCCCACAACCTCATTTAAAGTGACGAAAGATGAAGTGTCACAGTAAAATAGTAACTGACCTTGTTTACCCAAGATCATATTTTGATTCAGTATTAAAGTACCCCATAAATAAGCTATTTCCTACACAGTCTTAGATGAGTGTGTATCTCAGTAATGTACTCAAAGAATATTTATATGCCCAAGTGAAATATATATATATAGTAAGTATTTCTAGATTTTTAGACCAAACTCAGCAATGCAGAAATCATTATACAGTTTTCTACCATTTCTACCCTTTTTCTGTAGACTATAAAAGAAGCCAGATAGCTCAATATCCTGTGCCTTAAGATAAATATATACAGGGTATTTTGGTCTTGATTTACATGGAGTATTGAAGCCAATTCAGTGTTGCATGTTGCAAAAAGAGCAGATGTGCAGTCCTTTTAAAGGGGATAGCAGTGCCACTGATTCCTTAGAGCGTGTTTTGGGTTTGGCTGGGGTAGAGTCCATTTCCTTCATTGTGGCTGGCTGGTGTGGGGTTGTGTTTTGGATTTGTGATGGAAACAGTGTTGATAACACAGGGATGCTTTTGTTATCACAGAACAGTGATCAGAGAGTCAGGACCTTTTCTGTCTCTCACAAGACCCCACCAGTGAGTGGGCTAGGGGTGCACAAAGAGTTGGGAGCTGATCCCAATTGACCAAAGGGATATCCCAGATCATATGGACTCATGCTCAGCCTATAAAGCTGGGGGAAGAAGGTGGGAGGAAAGGATGTTCAGAGTGATGATATTTGTTTTTCAAGTCACCATTACATGTGAAGGATCCCTGCTTTCCTGGGAGTGCTGAACACCTGCCTGCCCATGGGAAGCGGTGAAAGGACTCCTTGTTTTGATTTACTTGTGTGCATTTTTATTACCTATAACTGTCTTTATCTCAGCCACAACTTTTCTCACTTTCACCCTTTTGATTCTCTCCCCCATCCCACTGGTTGGGGGGTGAGCAAGCATCTGTGTGGTGCTTGGATGCCGGCTGGGGTTAAACCATGACAGTGTGTTTTCCTAGTATTGTCACCCTTAATTCTAAAAAATTGATTTAACGAAACTGGTTGTTTAAATATTGACTATTTGAGAAAATAGGAACCTTCTCATAAAGTACAAAAAAATTGCTATTACATAAAATTAACATACAGTAATTCACTCTTAGTGTCACCTCTGCTGTCCAGTCTCATTGTTTTCCTTATAAATTGTATAGCTTGAATTGTAAAAACTAGGTTGCTTATACACTAAGGCATGGCAGCAAACAAATTTAAATGTCCATATCCTCTTCATGGAGATGTCCTACTTGGAAACATCAGCTATTGAAATAATAGCCTTTTGAAAGGAGAAATCTGTGGAATGGACTTTTTGTTAGGATTTTTATCAGAAAGCTGAAATGCTACCACAGAAGAACAGAATCAAGTACAATGTACTTGTTCACAGAAGTAGAAAAGAAATGTGTCATAATTTCCAGTGGCTGTTATTTTCTGGCTCATCCTTCAGAATGGCATAACTCCTCTTTTAAGTAGTGTGAACTATGGCAAATAACATTTTCTGCTTAGCCTGTTTCCTCGTGTCAGAGTTCAACTGTCATGAAGGTGATTTTTCTTCCTGTGACTCATCAAATCATTATGATTTTTTGTATTGTTCTTCCTATTGATCCCTATTATTGAAATCTTATCATTATTATGGAGGATGTTCTTCAATGAAGCATCAATGGCCTAGGAAGATGTCTTCCTCTCTTTTAGATGGAAGGAATCAGGAAGTAAGCTGCAGACACCAACTTGCTTGCCTTATTTGCAATTTTATCTTATTTCTAGGCCACATTACTGTGGACTTCCCTTGTTGATTTAAAAAATTCTGATCTTTTTACACAGTATTTTAAATATGACCAATTATTCAGGTGTTGAGGGTCTTCCCTCTATGAAGATTCTTTAAAAGCCAGACACCAGGTAAGCCCTATTTAATTATTGTTCCTATAGTCACAGAAGAACTTCAGTTCCCAAATATTAGCACTTTTGATTTTCAGCCAGGTTACAGACCTTATTTCTGTCTTCCAGAAGGAAAAACAAGAGGTGATGATAACAAGAAGACCCTCCCCTGCTATAAACACCTCAACAGTACTGAAATAAACACATCTTGGGTAGAATTGCTACAGTTGTATTACTGTTGTTCAATGAAAAATATGTAAGCTTCAGGATGAGATAAACATGCTAAATCAAATTTTGCTTCTTTGCTCTCCTCAATACTTTCCCTCTCTCTTCCCTAAATCAAAACTGACAAATCTGTTATCTTTAAAAGGAATGGTCAAACAATTTGGACATGACAGAAAACATCATGCCTCTACATGCTTACATAAAAAGAATATCTGTAAAAATAGGATCTCAGGATATTTTCTTTGTGTTTTAGGGGTGACTTTTATGTGAACAAAAGAAAATTGTAGGCCCCAGTGCTGGTGTATCTGTTACCTATGGCAGCAGTGCACACACTATAGCTGAAAGACTTGCACAGATCTGGGGTTTCTTTCTCTGCCCTAAGCAGCTGCTTTCACTCACCTTTGGATGCCCTGCAGAGCTTTAACCAACAGATACAACTCATGTTGTATGAACACAACTCATGTTTTCAGATTTTGCATTTCTGAGATTTCCTACTTTGTTATGAAGTGTTCATATTTTCTACACTCTTGGTCCCTTTTGGTATCTGTTTTTCATTCACTACTGACACTGCATCTTGTTGAATGCATCAAATCAGGTTAGATTCTCAACGTGGGAAATGCAGCTCCAGTCCCAGCTGACATCATCCCATCAACATCCTAGTTAAAAAATTACCTTGTCAGCAAGGCAAACATCAGATTTTTAATACTGCACTAATCATCACCTAAGTCAAAAACATGAGCTGTATTAAATATTGTCAAAATCACAGAATAGCCACCAGCTTCTACTTTCTTCTCCTCTGCCTCCCCTAGCCCGTCCAAATGTCCTCACAGCCTGGATTTCAGCACATGGCACATTCAATACACTTTTGATGAATTCCTGTAAATGTCCAGCTTTCCTGCTTCAGTATTCTCAAATATTCCTGCTCCCAAGAAAACCAAATTTATAACACGAGGGGAGGCTTCATATTTCTGGCACATGCAGTTGTGCAGATGTTATTCCTTAAAGGAAGACTATCTTGATTGCCTCTGTGAATAATGGCTACAAGATGGCAAGGAGCCAACAGTTCTCTTAGAGCAGAAGGTATAAAACCACTCTCCTACTGAAAGAAGGCCCCCAGTAGGATAATATATTATTACGCATGATTCAAATTACAGGATCTGCAGCAGGGGAGCCAGTGGCTGAATCAGGACAGCCGCACGCAGAATACTGATGATGGGATGATGGAATGCATCATGCATTGAAAGAGCTATGGTTTAGTGCTTAAATCCTCTGTATTTTCAAAGTGACTAGAAGGATCAATATATAACTGAAGCACCGTAAACAAATTGTAGATTATTGTGTGTGAGGAGATGGGAAGTTACCATGTTGTAACAAAAATTCTATTTCAGGCTACTTCTTTAAATAAAATTTTGCTCTATGAAAGACTTGACCTCTTGAAGCCCACTAGCAACAGATATAGCTTTAATTTAATAACACAATATTGAATTTGTCTCATGTCTGATTCTGTTTCGGCTATTAGAATACTAAGAGCAAAACCTTGCCTCATTAGATTATGCAGTCTGAAATCACTGCATTCCACAGTATCCTGGGCTGGTTTTAAATTGTTCACACAACAAATTACTTTACCCACAAAGAACTTAATCCAAATGTTCAACACAATGTTGGCTTGACCAAATGTTTTCCACTTATAATTGAGCACATATCAAGAAAATGTGCATGTTTATTATTTAAAAAAAAAAACATCCAAACCCCCCACACCAAACCTATTTTCTAATATGAAAAGCTAGCTAGATCAGAGTTTTTTCAACCAAAGATCTAATCTTTTCTGTGCAGATTAAGCACATTCTAAACAAAAATTCTATATTTCGCTTTGCTGCAACATACCCTGAAGCAGTATGCAAGCTCTCCCTTGACTTCCTTTCATACTGGCTCTTGTATTCAGTTATTCTGGTAAATGGATGCAAATCAGGTGTACTGTGTCGAGGTGGAAGGAAGGGGGTGAAATTTGTTCAGAAATGATCTCAGTTCTATTCATTAATAAAATGACATCTTGACTGAAAGTGGTGAATAATGAAATATAACAGTACTGAACTTTACTCGGTTGTAACAGATGCATGTAAGAACCTTTAGAGAAAGCCAGATATGTAAAACGGCCACAGCGAAATGATTTCTGAAGCATTAGAATAAGTACTTAGACCATGATGGCAGCTAAAGATGCAAACTCAATGCTGCAGCAACACCCTTTTTTACCTTCCAAGACACTTAAAGGCAATCTCAGGCTATAACTGGAGGAAGCATTACCACATTAGGTAAGGACTACGAGGAGGCAAACATACATGAAAGAAAAATATATGCACAATATTAACAATTAAAGACACTTTTAAAGGTTTTTATGGGGCCAACAGAAAAAAAAATGGAATAATGCCCATGGTTACCTGCAGAGACAGCACACAGTTAAAAAAAAAATCAAGAAATTGTAGCCATCGTTTTGCATAGCGATTCAAATTATGCTGGCAGAATAATTAATGGAGGACCTAATCTCTGTGAGGAAAAAAAAAAAAAAAAAAAAAAAAGGCTACGTTAAACAAAGTTCATTACGGCATGATGTAAATGAGTTTCTCACCAGTGATGTCACTGATTGGCTGGGATGTAGAGCTGGTTTCGAACAGTGCAGCATGGCCGGATTGGCTGCTAGCTCTTCTGGTTACTGCCTGCTTGGGCAGCGGTCGAACCAGACTCTTTCTGTCTCTCTTGTTGTCGTTTGAAGCAAATCTTGTTCAGCCCAGCTGTGTCTCCATAGTAGTGGCACCCTAAGAGAGTCTCCCTCCTGCTTCCCACAGCTCATCTGTAAGGCGGTCGCTGCTGTGAAATACCAGCCTTTGGCACGGAGCCCAGACTGCGTTGTTAGATCCGTCTATAATACAGAAAAGAATTTTTTTTAAAGCAGTTCTTTCACCGAATTACATCCTAAGAAGGATTAATAAGCACTAAATTGCAACTGATTTGTGGACTTTTAAATTATGTAGCTAGCACGCTTTCTGAAATAAAATATTATCTGACTTGCAATAGTATAGCATCATTGGTTTAAAAAAAAAAACAAAAAAAAGGAAAAAAAGGAAAAAATGAAAGAAAGGAAGAAAGGCAAGCAACAACTCTTCTTTGTTTACCTTGATTACAAAAAAAATAATTCTTCCTTTTTTCCCCTAGGACGGTAACTGATATCTTGGTGCTACGCAAGAATATTTTAAACTATCGCCAGTTTTCTATTTACATCCAAGTCACTATTTTCAGGTTAAGGCAAGGGATCTTAATTAGCATTCTCTTTAACTATGCAAACTGAGACAGGGCATGAAAGAAAAATGCTGTATGGAAGAGACAGAGACAGAGAGACAGAGGAAGAAGACAAAAAAAAAAAAAAATCTGTGCAGCTTTTACAGTTCAGCTGTCTGACCCCCTGCAAAAAGAATGCAGTCATATCAACTTTGCCAGACAATGGAGTACCTACAGGCTTTCCTCTAGACAAGTCCTTTATAACCAGTCAGTATTATGTGCTGCAGACAGTGGCCAATCGCTAAGCTGCTTTCTACAGCAGTGACACAATAGGTGCACTGGCCACACTGTCCTCCTAGCCTCCGACAGCGGTGCAGGTTCATTTTTTGTACGCTGGAATATGCATATGTCTTAAATGTTCCCACTGTATGGGGAAAAAAACCCACCATCAGCCTAAGCTTGCTTTGTTTTGCTATAATTACATCAGCCTAATTACTGCAGCCGAGCCGCAGAGCCACTGCTCAGAGCGGCGCATAGGCATGCACGTCATATAAATATGCATGAGCACGCCTGCTTATTTAAATACAAAAATGCATCAATTGCTGGTGGTGCCTTTTTGGTTTTGTTTTCTGCATGTCCTTCCTCCCCCCTCCAACACCCATTGCTGATAAACCAAGTGAGTTAAGGACGCCTAGCAAATGCGGTCACCATTTTTCTCCCTTTATTTATCCAAACTTTTATTCGTTCCGTTCTAATTGCGAGCATTCAGAAGGAACTAAAAAAGAGAGGAAAAAAAATTCAAATGCAAATGAGCGTCAGTTAGTAAGGGAAGGGTATTGCAGACCTAGGGCATTTTTCTCCCTTGTCACTACCCATCAGAGAAAGCGCCTGTAAATGAATCTGCGAGCACTCCATCATAGCCAGGCATCAGATGCCCAGTTCCTATTAAAGCCCAATGATCCCCCAGCATGTGCACGCACCCAGCTTGTGTGTTTGGGTCCTCTGTAATTACTGCAGCTCCCCTAACTGTACCTGAATCCGCTCATATAGTCCAAAGATTAAATCATCACTATCCACGTATTAGCAGACATAATTGGGCACCTTCTATAGTGGGAATCGCCATGCTAATTTTTCTGATTTTATGCATGGGATTTACATATTCATGAAGAGAATAGCTGTTATGACCGCCGACAGAGCAACATGAAAAGAAAAGACACCATTCTTCAGCACACAGAGTATACAAAACCTAGAGGGAAAAGATGCAGCATATGGCGACAAGGAGGAGAAGTTGTTTGGCTTTCGAGGGTTATTTTCTTTTCTATTTATAAATTCTGGGTAGACGGCTTACAAAAAGCATGTAAGTATTCTAATCACGAAGGCAAAGTAAGTCTGTGTTATTAGTAATCAGCTGCTGGTAGCTGAAATAAAATCATTTTCCACTTGGTGCCCAATGTTCTGCAAGTTTTGCCTTTGCATTAGAGACCATTATCAGTTTAAGAATGCTTAGGACATATTCATCTAGGAGTGCACAAAAATACTGATGAATCAGAAAGGAATAGAAATTCCAGTTGATATTTTAAAAAAATCTTGATTTCTTATTCTAATGCCTACTTTGAATTAGGGAACAATGCCTTTCCCAGGAAAGCTGGCATTCTTCATTACCAGAGGTGCTTTTAACCCAACATATTAGAACTGCATGTTTTCCAAATCTGACAAAATATATCTGAGTGACTTTCAGATCCCATTGTTTTTAAATAAAAAAAAAATCAATAGAGGAAAGATAATTCAGGCAGGGTTGTAAACACAGTGCACCTTGATTTGTATAACAATTTCATATAAATAAACACATTATGCATACTGTAACCCTGTCCCTTTTATGCATTTAATATAATAATTTCTCAAATGTTTGTTTATCTCTTAGGTATCTGCCACTCAAAACAGCCCAAATTTCCTTCGAACAGCCAGATAGCAATATCTACAGATGCCTGCTTTCCTCTACATCTTCCCATGTTTAACAAAGATAATGCTACATATTGCAAGGTGAAAAAAATTAATTTTTACAAGGAAGATTTTAATTCAATGACCATGCTTGTCAGGCCTGGTTGTATATAATTATTCACAAAATACTCTATTCAGTACTTCTCAAAAGAAAAAAAAAATAAGGGTTTTTTATTTACATTTGTACACTATCCATTTCTTTGAATTACAGCCCTTCAATGCAGTCATGCAATAACATTTTTGTAGTGACAGAAATTATATTGCATATTACATTATTAAAGAATTATTTAAAAGTTGATTGATATTTTATAATATGTTATTATGAATTCAAATATTGAAATTATATTTTAAAATAAGCTCAAGAAACTGCTTTTGATTCTCTGAAGTGGATTTAAAAGAAATGAGCAAAAGGAGCACTAAAAAAATAAACTCAGCAATATTAACTAAAACATGTTTCTCCACCCAGATCGCCATTACTGTCTCTGTCAAAACCAAAAGCTATCAACAATAACCTTCTTTGTGTTTGTCTTTACCTAAAATTCAAACTTCAGCAACTGTAAATCTGTGAGCTAATTATTCATCCTCCCCTTTCGCATAAATGTCTGGGCTATGACATCATATAGCACAAAAATAAGCTTCACTGCTAAAAGGGAAGCCTTTAGACAGCAGAACGGTGATATAATTTTTATGGTACGACCCTTTTAAAAACCTTAGCATGGCCTCTATTCAAAAACCCCACTCCGTAATGTCAAGTACATTACTGCTAATTTGAAGCTTTTGTTAGAGGATAATATCGGAAAACTTCAAGTATTTATGGAAGAATTTGAGGCAGGTTTCCTAAAGAAAATATGTAATTTTGTGTTCTGTGTTCATTGAGAGAGAAAAATGATTCTGTTTCTTGTTTGTAGCAATGAACTTGACAAATTTCAAGTGCTCTATTGAAAATAATGAAATCACGTACCTCTAAACATGGGCAGATTTTTGTCTTATTTTATAATCTTTACTGTACTGATTTTTTTTTAACTCATTCCAGGTGAGGAAACAACAGTAAAAATTAAGAAATTTCAGCAAAAATATTATCTGATTTATTACATCTGGCATAAAATGAAATTTGACAATAGTTTAAAAATACATGTATATTCAGGATAAGGTTTCCTATTCTAAAAAAGCATCACCTGTCACATCAGTTTTCCACCCCTTCTTTAATTTCAATTGCTGTTTTCTTTACAAATGATCACCTTTTGCTCTGCATTTTCATTGCATGTAATGCTATTAGCCTCAGCCCTTTATTCAAGCTCTTATAAATTCCCAGAATACAGTGCTATGTCAACAATATTAATTATGATGATATTTGATGTATTTACTTGCTACATATTCCCGCTTCTGAATTATGGCCCAAATTTTCAAGCAACGTTCAGGCTCTGACACCCATGTTTAAACTCTGTCCCTCCTATAGGCTTCACTCCCAAAATTACCACAGAACTGAAATTTTAGATCCTGAATAAGCAAGTAGTCTGACTTGCAGAACTGCCAGAAACCTGCAGCTCACTTATACACTGCAGGAGCTCCCATTAACTGGACTGCCTTAATACCATGCAGATGTCAAATATTTTGCTTTCATAAGGGGGCCTGATACAAATATTGACCTGATCTTTTTCACTTTAGTAACTCCAACAATCCCAAAGGCTCTGATGATGAAATAGAGCTTTCCAGGCCTGGGCTTGTAACCTTCTGTGGAAAAGCAACAACAGCTTAAGAGGTAAAAAATGTAGCGTTCAAGATCAGTACTTGAATTTGGGGCAACACAAGAATAGTAGTAGGTCGATGTAAAATAAGAGGTTTGTAAAAAAAGTTTCAGTAAGAAAAGTTATTTGTGATTTAATATCTGAATCACAAGAAGTGCTAAAGACTTGGAAATTCATTGTCCAGAGCCTAGCCAGTTTAGCTGTAAACTACTCTGGTATTAGAGCACCAATAGAGAAACACAGATTAAAATTCTTCACTCAAGGATTTACACTATTATATCTTTCATGGCAATATTCAGCCAAATATTCCTACATGGGAATAGTGACAGCATTTTTTTATCCCATATTTTAATTTAGATTTTCCTGGAAATTTTTTGGGGTTACACATAATAAATACAGAGCCTACACTTTTAAAAACTTGATTAATAAAACAGGTAAAAACATGTTATTTTGGGGTAGATTCATAACCTGTGTGCATGCAGTATTTACTATATTATTTGGGGAATATTCCTAATTGTAAAATTCATTTATTATTTAAATTAATGGATGTAAAGATGACTGAGCCTTTTAAGTGTCACTGAGGAATCACATTCAGGAATTTTTTTCATGAACCTATTCTAAAAATGCATGAAAAATGTTTGCCTAAAGTCCTTGTCACTTAAAAGCATGTTCTGTTCTAGAGAAAAATTCATCTTCATCTACCTCTTGAAGAAACTTATCTTAGGGTTATGTTAACCCTAATTTCCTACTTGGTTGCATCTCCTTCTTATTCAGAATTCATCCTTTCCTCAGGCTGTACTTAGTCCTCCTAAAGAGCTAAAATTGAACTTGTGACAAAATTGACTTGTCACGCTTGTGACAGTAATTTAATTAAACTGATTGTAGAAGCATGTAAACACATGATTAAGAGTCTATTTCTCCACAGTGGTTCTGGTGCTGTAAGCACTTCTACCTGCCAGTACCCCACCCCACCATAAACCTAAATTTCACTTACTGTCTTCCGTTTATTTGGGAACAGGATACTCTGGGTGATGCTACATGAGCTGTATTTGACCTGTTCTATGTTCAGCCTTCATAGACAAGAGCCTACCATAAGCTGTAGCTGTTACTGAGTTAGCTGAACTAAATTGCTGATTTTGACATAGTTTTTGTCCTTTTTATTGCACATGCAATAAGTAAACCTCAATAAATGGTCATTTCCAAGAGCTAATACTCTGGGGTTTATCATTTGATACAAGTTCCAAAGCAATCACATACTGTAGGATGGATCTACTTTCACATGTTGTTTCATCTCAAGATAGAGTAAGTGGCTCTATCTGAAGACTGGGAAATGCCATGATGCTGTTGAATATTTGAATTATCAGGACCCAGAGACAAAGGTAATAATTTTCCATTGTATTTGTCTCTTTATTACTGAGGAGGTAGCATTGCTGTGCAGAGGACTGGACACACCCATCTGCATCAAGGAGGATTTTTGTCATATTAAAAATATGCACCTAGGACACACTTGAAATTTCTTAATCTACACTGAACTTGAGAGTCTGCCTTTAATGGAGCATATTTTGAGTAATCTTTCAGCACATCACAGCAGCCAAACACAGTGCCCATGCTACCCAGCTGTAACTCCTCTTATTTGCCAACTGTTTTGTAACCTCAGGTTAATTCTCCTCAAATACAGAAGACAAACACTGTATTTGAAATAAAACTCAAAGTTAGGAAGCCCTTTAAGCACAAGATGTCTAAACACTAAGGACAAGATTTCAAAAGCAAGATGACAGCCCTCTCAGACCACATGTGAACTCTCTCAGGGAGGCAATGTCAGTCTGGGCTACTGGGGCCACTGATGAAAGCAGCAAAACAATGAAGGACAGCTGCTGACAGGTACCTCTGACCTGCTCTTACACACTGAAGTTCCACCACCTTCCTTAAACACAGAAAACATCCATCCATTAGAAAATAACACATGCATTGCACCTTACAAGCCAGCAATCACAGTAGGGTTTGGTGGTCTGTGTTCAGTATTAATAAACTTAATGCCCCCTGGCCTCCCAAGATGGGGGGACCATGAGCCCTGTGTGCTAACTGCCCAACATAGGAAAAAGGCATGGATACCTACCAGTGTTTAAAATTTAAAGTTCTAAAATACTGAATATCATCCTCAGAATTTACCTCACCTTTCTAAGAAAACTGGTCATGGAGCAGACAAGAGGGAAAAAATTACATGCAAAAGTTTACGGGTCAAGATAAAGACAGATCACTCACCAGTTCTCACCACTGGAAAAACAGAGTTGGCTTGGAGAAAATTTAAGTCATTGACTATCCCCAGTGCATTGAGGGGATGAGGAATAGGGGCTCTGGTCAGTCCTTCCACCTCACACTCTTCCCATTCCCCTGCTCCACTGAGGTCTTTCTAACAGGCAGCAGCCCTTCAGGATAGACCTGCTCCTGTGTGAACAGTCTAAAGGCTGAAGCACTTTCAGGAAACATCTACCAGCTCCAGTGTAGGGTCCTCCAGATACCTGATCCACAATGTTCTCTCCAGTGGTGGCAGGGAAATAGCTGCTCCAGCACGTTCTCTCCAGGGGCTGCAGCAGATTCCTGCGGAGACACCTGGACTAACTACTCTCCCTGCTCCTGCTCTCCCCTCAGGGCTCTTAGGGCTGTTTGCCCTCACCAACAGACAGATTCTGTCCTCCTTTACCCAGGCTGTCCCCAAGGCACCACACCATGGCCATGGGGCTCAGATGTGCTGGATGGCTGGAACTGCTGCCCAGCCAGTCCCTGGACACCTGTGCCCAGTGTACACTGTTCCTGCTTTCTGCGCTGAAGAGTGCCAGCAGTTCATGTCCATTTGTCCTCATCTGGCTCTGTGTTTAAATGAGCACACACAGAGTGTTCATAGCTTGCCCACTAAAAGATGAAATCTGAAAAAGAGACACTGCTGTGAAGTAGCTACAGTGCACATGGCTTTTCACCATGCCAGGTTTCTCTACAGTGACTCAGTTTTCCACAGACAGGTATCCTCAACCAGCCTCCAAGCCAAAACACATATAAAGACCATTTTCTTTCCAGTAGTTTAATTCCATGTGCACAAAGATACAGGAAACGCTGCTGTTCCACCTCCACAAAGCTGGAGATGTAGAAAATAAAACTCTGACAACAATGGTTCAAAACCTTGCTGCCTTTGGCTTCTCTGGCAGTGAGTAGCTGAGGTGATCTAAGAGGATACAACCTCCAGTTACAAATCTGCCACACAGGAGCAGAGACATCCCTTTGAAAGCAGAACCAGCAGAACAGTCAGCACCTGCTCTCCCTGGCCCCAGAATTCTGTGCATGGACAAGCTCCACAGACTTCTGACTCCTTCAAACAAGTGTGCTGCCTGAGGAAAGGAATAGCAGGTAAAATAATGCCTACTTTAAGTGGCAATGGACAAAAAATGCTGACCATCTTACAGCCACATGCATAGCCATGGGAATATCCAGATGAGGACACCTAAAGTCTTCCTTTATAACAAGGAGAAAATTTTCATATCTCTTATAATAGGTGTTCTCCCTTTGCATAACTCTTAGGAATCAGCACCAGGCATCAATCAAAGAACCCTATGTATTACTTTAATAGCTAGGATTAATAAATTATAGGTTTCCCAGTATAAATAAGTGTGTATTCAGCACAAGCTGCTGTTTGAAATCTATTGATAGTTAGAGGAAGGATTTGGATTGTTCCCAAGTCAAACTGCGCTCTCTGCATAACAGCAACCTTCCTCACAATGTTCATTGTCTCAGTCTGCATCCCAGCCTGCTCCTTCATTTAACACACCTAGGTGATTCTGAAATTCCTGGCAAGTCTATCGTTGACAAAATTAGTACACCATGATCCTCACATATAACACACAAGGCACATAAGAAATGTTCTTTCTTTGCCTTAAGAACTTAAATAGTTCTTTAAGTTATAGCCTGACATGAAAGGAATGATGTTTCTACAAGGACCTTCATAATTGCACAGTTATGTCACTCAGAAGGCAGTGTCTGTATTAACTCTTGCCTTGTTCATTTGCTGTGCTTCAAGAGACCTCTTGGCCCTCTTTTGAAACAGTGGTGGGAGAAAGAGGGGCAGGAGAAGAAGTCCTAATGAATACATGCTCAAGGAAACATTCAGGGATTTCACTGTGGGATCCCCATTAGTATCAGTGGGGGATGTTTGGGGATTTAGCTACACAACACTGAAAACATGCATCTCAGCATTGGGAGGAGCACAGAACTGCTCTGAATTTGTTTTTACCCTGATGTCTCCAGCCAGGGACGTTAATAAAAGGTTTAAAAAGAAGTAGTGGCAGGAGAGACGTTCAGATATGAGGGCAATGCTACCTGTCCTGCTGGACTCTCAGGTGTATTCACATGTAACTTCATGCCATCACTCTACACTTGGCAAAATGCAGGCATAGAAATATGTGCAATGTGCACTTTAAGTGTCAGCCTGCCCAGAACATTGAAGCAAGCAAAAACACCAGAGAACTTAATATGGTAGGATTAAGCTTCATTTTCCACCAATTATAACATTCATATCTTCCTAACTTCTGAGGAAAAAATTATGAAGCACCTCATAAAAATCCAGAAAATTCAGAGAAAAAAGACTCATATTATTTGTATTATTTTCAACACCTCACAATTGAGCTTCTAGCTAGTAATTTGCTAAAAAAAAACTTAATTAACAAGGAGGTTTATGCTAAGAATTCTACTTCTACCACTATTCAAAGCACCAGTATGCAATTTAGTACAGAAAAAATAAAAAACTAGTAATCTTCAATACATGTATTATATGCATATCCACAACTTATAACAATTTCACCTAAGGACCAATATATCTGGAGTACTGCCTCTACAAAAAAATAGGCTTTCAGACATGAAATCCACACAGACAATATGAACACATAAAGAACCCTTAAGTAAAGACCAAACGAACAAGATGCACATGAGATGTACAAATGGGCTGTGGAGATGAAACACATCATTCCAAGTTAAAATCAGAGCATTAAACTAATGTGTGCTGTGTTGCTGTGCAATGTCTGAGCCTATGGCTTGCTGCAGTAAGTGAACCCTTTATATGGGCTTCAGTACTTCAAGGAATGACATGGAACTGGTTGTGCGGCCTGTTCTCTGTCCCATATGCTGACACCTTTTTCCTCCCTTAGAGAAGATTGACATTAGAGATCCTCACATTCTTAAGCATAATCACCTAGGAAAGAGATTATCAAGTACCATGGTCTTGTTCTGTTTGGCAGAACAGTACTGAAAATTGTCCCATGGTCAAAGAGGAATTCTCTTACTGCCTAAATCAACACAAGCCTTCCATACACATTCTGTTAAAATATAATGATGAGAAACACAGCACATACTTTCTTTCCATATAAGCAACACAGAGGTTTAAATGTGTTCTCTCTCTTGTAATGGAGGGAAACAAAATTCTCAAGGGCTCAGATCCACTTGGCCCTCTGTTTCCATATTTTCTATTTTAACTCTGCTTTTCAGAGGCTGAAGAGGTTTGATTCTGGCCTCTAACTTGGGATGAAAAAACTTCATTTTCCAGAAATGAGAAGATTTCACCCTGCTTGATATAACTGTTCCATAGGATTAATATTTGCATTAATTCAAAAAAGACATCCTGTGGCCTTTGACAAGCTATATCACAGTAGCATTAGATAAGTGATACTGATACCACAGATGCTTCCAGGTGTCTTGTTTTTCCTGCAGGTTTTGTGAGCATTTATACGGAGACACTTTCCAACTAATAATAAATGCTAAACCCACTACAGGATTTATGCTTTTTTTTACTGCTTTGTTTTTGTTGTTGTGTTTTGTGTTTTCTTCTTTGTTTTGTTTGTTTGTTTGTTTGTTTGTTTGTTTTGGGTGGTTTTGGTTTTGTGGTTGTTTTGTTTGCATTTTTATTTGTTTCTGTTTTGGTTTTTTTGTTGTTGTTGCAGTAAACCAAAACTAATCATTTCCACGAAAATCTCTCATCTCTCCAGCAATCTCCATGACGCAGAATATTTAGTTCCAGGACTAAGATTCAAGGTACTTCCAGATAAAAATATCAGGAATGATAATATTTATACACAGCAACAAGAAACACACTCATTTATGTGCAAGGAAAAGATTAGAGTTGGACTGAAAAAGCTCCAGTGGGTATTGCTGTCAGGAAAAGGTACATGTTTTCCCATGTGTGTTATGCATGGACACTGAGACAGTAAATGATAAGATTTGCTTCAGAAGCAGATGAATAAAAAATAATGTTTCGACATGATTGATCCCAGATTGTTCCTCTATATGATCTTCCAAATGCAAGGAATATTGTCTCAAATTCTGGAACTTGAAGTAATAACTTTTTTTTCCCCCCCAAGAATCACTCCAGCTGCTTGGTTTTCTCCTTTCCTCCTACACACTGCACTCAATGTACCAGAAACTCTTCTTGTTTTACTGTGGAAGGTGGGCAAAGGAGAAAGGCAATTTTACACCTCCCTCCCAATACTTAGTACCAGACATCAAGTCATACTTCAAACCCAAGTGTGCCTGGTTAAAACCAGTCAAGACAGCTCCTTTACGTGATAAATTTTTGCTATATGCAGGAAAACAGAGCAACTCCACATGAAAAATGCAAATAAAGCAATGGACAGCAGTCAAATCTTGCAAAACCTTGACACAAAAAAGTGAACACGTTCCCTTAATTATTGTCAGATGACACGTATGGCATATATGTCATCTGTTGTCTTATGCACACATCTCCAAAGGAACGCTGTGCAGCCTTTTGGTGTGGAAATTTACACAGCCCAGCTTCAGAACACCTCCTGTCTCACATGGCCACAAACCATGCCCTCTGAAGTGTCACATCCCATTGCCCCGCCGCTGTTTGGAAAGCTACACCCTGCTGTTTGCAAACACCCAACAAGGGATTACTTCATCTTTGTTTTCTCATGCTGAAAAGTCAACGCCGACTTCAAAACTGAAACAGTTGGTCTCTTGTCACTGAAAATTCGATCAGGTGTTCCTCCATTGAAGCAGTTCAGATTACATTTCTAACAAATACCACAAGCAGCAAAATGCTTTCACCTATTAAATCCTTTACATAAGAGCTGAAAGTAACTCAAACCAGCTGAAGTGAAGTGCAAGGTACATGGATAGTGTCACTATTCTTGTTGCTACATTTTTATTGTGCTGTTGATAACAGATGACACCCACTGGAACACGACTCTTTATTATTTTTTGAACTCTGAATAGTGTCGCAGTTTCAAGTGCTGCATTAACTTCTGAGAGTTTTCATTATAACACCCTAGCAAACCAGGAAATATGATGAGAAGGTGTAACACTCGACTTTTCCTGACATGGACGGTCTAATAGGGAGCCAGAATTGCTTTCACTTAAAATGGAAATGAAAGGCAAAAAAGCCTAACCTAGATCTATCTTGTGCTGCAATAATAATTGCCTGTATCCACCATGTTACTCATATCATAGTGTAGCATAAATGTTCCGGTAAAGTGCTGGGTGAACCATATTGTCTGCAAATGGTTGTACCTGCCAGTCATGATATTAGAAGGTTAATAAAAAAGCATATCCAACCATTTCATAAGATCACCACAAAGAGAGGGATTGTTTTGTCCCAAAAAACTCTGTGCACTCAGGACAGAGCAAATGAACAATCCTTCCTTCCTTTTCCCTGTCCCCTGCCACTACCCAAGAACAACATTTTACTTGAAAACCCGTTGAGGTCACTGCTTCACATCCATTAATGCAGCTAGATGAGTGAAAACAAGTGCACACATCTGCTAATCAAATCTTCTGGACAGAGCTGGAAACAAGAAAAATGTTTTCAGATAGGAAGAGAGGCACCCAGCTGGGAGAACAAGCCTCAGCAAGAAAGGGGAGGCAGTACAGCTCCCTCACTCTGTGCCAGTGGAGCTCATGGGCTGCAGTGGGGCCCAGCAAGAGGATGTAAAAAAAAAAAAAAAAAAAAAAAAAAAAAATAGTCCAAATGAAAAGGAAAGCTGCATGGAATTCAGTCTTCCAGAGAAGAGGGGGGAAAGGATTGAAATTAAAAGAAATGCACAACTTATTCTGAACTTGTGGACTCCATTTTCCTCATGGACTGATAACAGAATCTGCAGCTCCACAAAGTTCAGTGAGCAACTGTATGCTTATCCAGGACCCTGTACACAACAGGACCTTGGCCTCTGGATACTGCAGAAATATAAAAAGTTAATTAAAAAAAAAGTAATAGAAGGTGGAACCAAGTCCCTGAAAATGGAAAGAAATGGAGAAGGTTAAGCTACAAGCAGCAGAAGTTGGACTTAATTTCAGTGAAGTGCATGAAAATTGATGTCAATACCAGTTTAAAGACTGCAGCACAATTCTGAGCTCAGGACAAATTCATCTGACAGAAGTAATATCAAATACTGCTGTAAAGTATATTAAAAAGAAACCAACAACATCAGCAAAGTTTCATACAAAGAGAGACAATCGATCTATGAGCAATACTGCAGAAAGAATTGAAGGATAAATTATGTTTTTCTCCAGGTGGAGAGTTACATATGCCTCAGAAAATTGCTTTTTTGTGAGTTTGTTATTGTTTTAAAGCAATAAAGATAAATTGCAAAAGTAAATAAAAATTATCCTAAGCTCATTTCCAAATAATGCCTGTCTCAGTGGCATCACCATTTTCCAAGTGGCTTGTCTTTCTAAGAGGCCTAGAAGGCTCTGAATACCTAAAATGCTAAAAAATCACTCTTTAGATCTCAGACTTGTATTTATTTGGACTGAACAGAAAACTTGGATCTATAAGCCTTCATATCTTCCCCATCCTTTTTATCTCCACCACTCATTCTGTGTTGGAAAAAGCTCATTAGAGCTTTGTTTTCCATAACCCATGGAAATGCATCAAAATCCATGTTCTGAAAATGTTTCAGTTTATATCCTAAGTACTTCCTAAATGGGCAAGTTAATTTCAGTAAATCCTATATTTTTTTCAAAAAGAGAAACCCCACAAACAGTCAAAACAAACAAACAAAAACTTAAAGAACATCAAGACAAAAAACCAGAACAACCCAAACAACCAGGAAATACTAACCAGAAATCCAAGCACAAATAGTCTGGACCCTAGCTGACATGTACATTGCTCTCATTCTCTTCATATATTGCTCCATCTTACTTCTTTTTATGTGCCACTTTTTCTGCTTTTGCTGTTCTCATAACACTTCCTGAAAAACTATAAAAATAGTCATTTGCACTCCTCAAATGCTGATATCCTTCTATGAAGAGTTTCTCTTTTCTCTATGTTTTCATTATTTAGTTTCAAGTCATAGTTTCCAATGCAGGGCTACTGAATGCATTTTAGATTAGTTATTTATTTTTATTTTTGGAACCAGCAACCATTTGTGGAAGAAGATTTTAAGAACTGTGCTGTAACTTCCCCTTCATAAGGCTGTTGTCCAATAGTGAATTCCTAAATGAGAATCCTCCCTACTGATAATCATTTTTTCCATCTTATTCTACAAAGTTAAATCAACTGCTTCATGCCAGAGATAGGAAATAAATATGTTACTGTTGATTAATTAAAAGTCTATCTGACACTGGCTCATGCTTCATCAACACATGCCAGTCCACTACCAGAGATTGAAAACTACTTCAGAGAAAATAAAGTCCTCTTTTTTCAATTTTGAAATGTTGACCACACTTCTAGATCTTATTTTAAAATTGCTATATCATAGAAAATAGAGTATAGGTCCCCTCCTAAATTCCCTTTCTTCTGACTCTACTGAGTTACAACTCTGATCAGTAGTGACAAAAGATATGGGATAGTTTGTACAGTCCTTGAGGATTTGTATGTCATCAGAGCTTCTTCTTCTTCACATTTTATCTAGGCTTGTAGAAATTAGCTGTACCTGACGGAAAATTTTTCCCTTGCTGTGGCTATGAAATTCTTCATATACTAATTACATCTGTATTTATAAAAATCTCTGCTGATTTTTCATCTGAGTAATAAAAAAGTTGTTTCCTATTCCTTTATTTAACAGTCACCATAGCTGTAAGATAAACATGCATCTGTTTCTTGAGAGCTGGTGAGTTTGTCTTCAAGCAAAGAACACACAGATCAACCTACATAAAATACAGTGTTTATCCATTGTGTGCAAAATATATATGTGTTCTACTTACATTTCTTAGGGAAAAAATTGCCAGCCTAGATCTGATGCTTTAGTTCTATCACTCAAGACACTTTCACGTGTTTAGAGACAACTGAGAGGGTTAGAATAGTCTGAGCTCTGACACTGGTGAAGTTTTGCTTGCTCAGAGAGCTCTTTGCAAATTTTAGCCCCAGGGAACACTAAAGAAGTTTCAGCTATTGTTTGACAGAATATAGGTTTGAGACAAGACATCTGCAACAAACCCTTAACCTCCTTTTCCATCCCCAGCTGCACAAATCTTTCAAAGAGAAGTAAAATAAACAGTTGAAAAGGCACTGCCAATCAGCAAAGCAATGTTCAGAGGTATTTTCAGGAGTCCTGTCAGTCCTATGTGCATATATCTAATCCAAACCATTTTAAGACATTTTTAGCAACTAAATATTCAGATGTAAACCTTCTAGACTATCACAGCATTTTCTTCATTCCTATTCCCAGTGCAACCTGATGGAAGAAATATCCATATGATGTCCAGTCGAATACCTACTGTCAGTCTTGGTCCCCTGTACTAAAACATGAGGCACCATGAACCAGACCTGTGCCTGTTTTCTTTCTTTTCACTGTTAGTTTGGGTATTTTAAGGTATAGCAAAACAGTCGAATCTGAAAAACTAAGCTTTTAAACAATCAGCTTTAACCAACTTATTTCAGTTTAAATAAGTTCAATGAAGTTGAATGAAATTTCAGCTGAAAAATTACCCCAAACCAGATAATACTCATGGATAATTATATGAAACTCTAGAAATTAATCTGTTTTATTTTATAGGACTAATCCAAGAATGTTCAAAGACATCAGCCTCTCTTAGTGGCAGAACATTAAGAAAAATAACTAGCATAAAGGAAATCAAGTCTGAGTGACAAAAGGCTGTCTTTAAAAAGAAAAAGTACATGGAGTCTTTTACATAAGAAATTTTAGAAGTCCTATTTTCCTCCATTTGAAATCTGATCACAGAGCTCCAAAGAAAAACTTACATAGACAGAGTTACAAATTAAATATATTCACTACTCAGTTTAAGTCATCCATCAGAGGCCCCTGGATATTGGGTGTTCCTAGTTTGAATCTAAACTATCAGAAATAAGCGAAACTTCACAAAAAATCAAATAAAAAACTATGGGAGGTACAAATATATAGATGATATGAAAATTGTTTCATTGAAAAAGACCCAAAAAGCTTTTTTGCTTTCTCTTCCTCCTCAACACTTTTGACTGGAGCAGGAGACAGTGCTTTTAACACATAAAAAAACATTCAAATATGATGGAAATGTGGGATAACTTTTATCCACATATTACACCCATGACACGAACCAGCAAAGCCTGCAGGGAGGGAAAACAAAGATAATTGTCTGGGGGGTTTTGCCCTTCTCTAAGAATTGCAGAGCAGCCAAGGAGTCTATTTAAAAAGACAATTTTGATTTCTGTCCAAGAGCAAGGAACATGAATCCAGCTGATTATAGATATGGCATAGCCAAGTGGTTTCTTGAATGAAACAAAATCAGATTTTGTGGCCTGTACCTGTCACAGATTCCATCTTTGCTCTGAATAATAATAACTAGGACAGGCTGTTGCACATTGGAAATTAAGGGCTGCATTTATAAATTAGTACAGGAATTTCCCTTATACCACATTTTGAGAAGACGCTTAAACTTTCTTTACTACAGTGAAACTTCAAAATGAGCACAAAGGCTTCCTTGATTGGTGAAAGGAGTGCTCAGGTTTGCTATAGTCAAAACTTAGATCAGGAACCCTATGTCACTAATTGCTACAGATTTTTCTAGTAATAAAACCTGAAAATATATTTCCCTAAAACAAGTAAAATGAGAACAAGCAAGCTAGCTTTATTTGAAAGAATTAAAAAAAAATGAAAAGCAAGTAGATTACCACTTAAATTTTCCAGTTCAATACCCAGAATAGCAGGAAGACACTTTCTGTGGGTAGTTTATTTTTTCTTTTTCCCGTTTCTGATTGGGTTTTTTTGTTTGTTTATCTGTTTTTACTTTGAGGGTTTTTTAACATCGTGAGAAAAAGACACCCTGACTCAAACCAACGTAAATTCTTCTTTCTTGCAGCCATGGGACACAAATGAAAATAGATTATTTTTTTATTTCTATATTGCTTTCTGTTCCATAAATTGCCAATGAACAACCTTAGAGACAAAGTTAAATGGCATACCTGGAATAATCTTGGCTAAAGGCAGGTGGAGGCACTTGGATTGAGAACATAGACACATCTCTCTTCAGCTGAAAGCCAGCATTTAAATCTGGAACAGAGGTTCCTACTCAGATCAGCAGATAAAAAAAGCAAGAAATATGAAATACTCCCTTTTTGTTTGAACACAGATACTTCTAGTGTACATCTTCTATGTAAAAAATTATTTTCTTGGCTAAAGTCAACAAGAACCATCATTTTTATGGCCATTTTTACAGCACCTGCATCAGTTGAAGAAGAGCGGAATGGTGGTATTACCAAGCATTACCCAGCCCAAAGGGGAAACATTACAGAAATATTAGAAAATTGACTTATTTAAAGAAAGGGTAATTTTTTTTTATTGACCCTGTTTTGTGTTACTCACAAGGAACCTGAACAATCTATCCTCCTATCTTTTACATCAGTGCAAAAATGTAGACATAGTAAAATATTTATGAAGCTATTTATAGTCCCTACTAACCCAGTTCAGACTGAGGACAGTGAGGAATACATCTGGCCCCTCCTCCAGCCAAAATTAGTTCTACAGCTGGCAATTCTAAAAGGCCATGTCATTATATCAGTGACTCCACTGAGCTATAAAATCTATCAGGTTGCAAACCCAGATTCCAGAAGGCAACAGCTAAGACAGACTATAAATTTCCTATGCTCAGATAATTTTGATTATTTCGTTTTCAAATATGCTGAGAATATATTCTTGTATAAATTATAGAGAGAACACAAACTCTCATCAGGTCAAGCATTTTCGATTGAGTGGTTTGAGACAAATATTGTAAACTTGAAGACACCAGGACAGCTGCAAATGTCTAATTCTATAATTAGAATATAATTTCACATTCTGATTTATCATCAATGTGTTAAAGATAGCCTAAACATTGACTCAGTAACAGGAAGTTATCCTGACTGCCAGTCATCCACAGGTGTCCACTAAGCAGGAAGGCTGGAGAATGATGACACCTTCCCCAGCTCCCTCTCTGCCCCTCTGTTCCACTGGGATGGGACAGTGCAGAACATGTTTCCAGGCCACAGGAACTTTGTGGAAGGGTTTCTCCCTAACTCCTCACAGGCTCTGGCCATGAGCAAAGCTTTGGACAATCTCTCTACAGAAGACTACCTTTTGTGTAGTCAGAAAAACCTCAAAAAAACTCTATGTCTGCAAGATAACAGATTTCTTAAGCTCACAACTGCTCATCTTACTGTATAAATACAACAATAATAGACAAGGCTGACAACCTCCAGCCACCAGATGCCATTATCCTAAGGACTCAGGAGAGACTAGATATGAAATTTTTGCAACCCATGAAACCACAGAAAGTTGTCACACTGGGAAGCCAGACCAGAGAACAGGCTTCTCCTGCATTTGTTATGGTGCATCTCTTAGGAACAGTTCTGTGCTTGCTCCCCCTCCAGAAGTTTCCTCCAGCTGAGTATGCTCAGGCACTGTCAGCAGAAAAGTTTTGAGGCTTACCTCACCTGCTCAGATGCAGCTCTTTTAAGAAATACAAAATAGAATATACATGCATCTAACTCTGAGCCATTCGAGCAGCTATGCCATGCACCACAATCTGAAGGGCAGCTCCCAAAGAAATGGTTCATTGCCAAACCTGCAGGTTGTACCATGCAAGGTCTTGGCAAAAATCTGGCAAACTTTAAATATCTTCATTAACAACTTGGATAGAAAATATGTTACCACATTTCTGGCTATCACTGAGCTGGGAGGGGTTGCAGGCAACCTCAAGAGTAGGATTAGATTTCACACTAATTTCAGAAATCAGATCAGAGTTATAATATCCACAGGATTCAATTCAATGGAGGCAAAATTCAAATATTTCACTTCAAAAAAATGAAAATATAATACAAAATGTTAGCTACCTGGGTAAGCAGCAGCTGAAACAGGGATGTTGTAGCAGCTCAAACTAAACAGAAGCCAAAATCTGAAGGCTGGTACAAAACTAGTAAATGTCAATCTGAAAAATTATTTTTCAAGTGTCATGGGAAAGACATGTGAAGTTTTCCGCTCTCCTGGCAATGAGGAGGCTCAGCTGAAGCACTGTTGGGTTGGGCCATTTCTCTGTGAGAAAGGCAGAGAGGCTGCAGAGAACCCCAAGGGAAGCATTACGACTCACAAGAGGTTTCACAAGCAGGATCTGGGAAAACAGGCTAAGGCACTTGGATATCTTCAGTATAACAAGGACAAGATAAAGAGAAGGAAAGGCTTAAAAACAGAGTGGTTAAGAACAATATCTAGAATTTGTTGTAAAGCAAGCAACAAATAATTTCTTTCCATAACTACCAAAGATAGGATAAGAACGAATTCAATTATATTTCAATAAGAAGGATTTCAATTAAATATTACAGGAGAAACTTCTCATTCTAAATGTACAGGCAGAGACTGTGTCACTGCTTTTGCTAGAAGGGGGAATTGTCAGAAGAAAAAATAACGAATACTAATGCCAGAGTTCCAAGTTTGTGTAGTCAAACATAGGAAGAATGAGAGCCCTGGAGCCTCTCTGCAGATTTTCAAGTAAATAAAATTTTCACAAGCCTATTTTTTTCTGGGAAAATTGTTTCAGGAGAGTTCCAGTGAGGAATCTTCTGGAATGGATTTGGCCTGCTTGCAAAAACTCTGATGTGAAAATAAATGCTTTTTTCCCTGACATAGATATGGTAACTTTTAGAGAACAAAATATTGTGCTTGTTGCTGTGAGGGGAGTGGGGGAAGGTCAACATCAAAGAACAGCAAAGACAAATACTGCATCAAAAATCTTGATCTTCAGAGATCCCTTTAGCACAGTATTTATAAAACAAAAACAGCTAACAAAACACAATTATACAATAGACTGGGAAAGAAAGCTGTCATTTTGCCAAGTGACACATGAGATCCTTTTGGTAACAGGATAAATTGGTGACACATATAGTTTAATAGTTCAAGAACAACTGCATATTTCTTTTTAAAGGTACAGCACAGTGAAATTATATTACATAATGGAATTGCTATTTTCTTCTTTTAAAAGGGAATTTTAATTGTTTCCAGGTAACTACATAACTACATGTCCATACCTGTACACCTGCCACTACACATATTCCTTTCTGAAAAGAGAAAAAAAAGGAAGGAGGGAAGGACAAATAAATTAAAATTAGGAAGAAAACACATTGTGGAAGTGTTCATCACCAAACTCACGTTTAATAAAGAAGAAATAAATAAATGCAGAAATAGATATTTTATAAAACAGAAATAAATGCTTTTCCCTCCCTGAGTAGGTGATTCATTGTTGAAAATGTAAGAATTTGGTGGGGGGTGGGGAGCATTGTCTGGGGGTATTTTAGGAATACTTAGAGAAAACAAATAGAAAAGTGGTTCTTGGCAGGTGGCTGTGATTCCAGATGTAGATAGATGATAAGGGGCAAATAAACATTCTAGAAGAGAGAATGGACATGCATCTCCTTCAAATGCACCTGTGCTTACCTGGGACAAGGACTCTGCTGCTGCTGTTGGCACTTGACATCACAAGCACTGCTGTTGATGGTGTCCAAGGCAACTAAATTCTGTGCTCTCTTCAGGAGATCCCATGCTCCACTTAGGTATATTATTACTTCCTAGGAATTAATAATAATAGCCAGAGTGGAAAAAACCCACGACGAGTAGGATTTTTTGTCTTGAAATTCCATTTCAAATTGGGGATTTCATACTCCCTTTGCAACCATCACACACCTAGAAAAATCAAATGGCAAAATTTTTACTTAGAAAAAGTCAATGGAAAACAAAATAGTTCTCAACTAAAACAAGGATGTCAAGCATGATAAAGTCACAGATCAAAGGACATCACATGTTCTGGTAAAATTTGCTTTTCTAGCCTAAACTGGCCACAACAGTGTCACTACCTGAAAATGTACGTAATTTTTAAATTAATTGAAAGACCTTTAAATCCATAAAAACGTGACTTACAGACCTTTTCTCTAGAAAGACCAGTGACACAAAAATACAGAATAAGCATCTATGAGAGGGAGTTCTGAATCTATTGGTTTAGGGAGGGGGAATCTGGAAGGTGGAAGCTTGGTTTCTGGTTTGTTGGTTTAAATCCTGGTTCTACAGTAAGTGTAAAGCATTATACCAGAGCCAACAATTACAACCTCTTCCAAGATATTCCTGTCTATCCTATATTAATATAGACTTTAAAGACTGCTTTGATGATGCCATACATCTGGCAAGTTTCCATGGCACTATAGGCACCAGGATGAAACTCTCTAAAGACAGTATTTAACAGGTAAATAAATGACTTGATGACAGGGCTTGATATGGAGATTTTTAATGCTTGCAGCTTTTAATGCCTAAAATCTAGCCTTAAGTGAAAATAAAACATTGGTCTCATTTTGGTCTTCCCAAATCCATGGACAAATAATTCCAAAATTTCCCAAGCACAAAACATTTAGAGAGGGGGTTGTTGCTACTGTGGGAATAAAGATTTTTATCCTGTGCAGCATTATTTGAGGTTTTTCTCTTCAAAAATGCCTATAAATTAATTTTGTTTCAAGTTTTTACAAAATTTTGCAATTAAACACAGACAGTACTGCTAAATTACAACCAAACAAACCATCACCCAAACAACAGCTCTGTAAAACACCTTCAGGAACCTAAGTTAAATTAAACAATTCAATTTTGATAATCTACTTAAATTACCTAAAAAAAAAAAAGTATTTGTTGTTTTAAAAGATGACACCATTATGATTTTGTTAATCTCATAGTGTCTTTGTAAGCTGTTCACATAAAACCTCTGGTTAAAAGGCAGCCAGTGATGGATGAAACAGGTCTAATTACATATCTCTTTGTAGGTTTGTCAAATGCATAAATATTACACAAAGAAAATGGCTGTGTTATAAATTATAGCAAATTACTATAATAAAAAAAGTTTACTTTTGTTTTTGATAATCAGTAAATTAATTGTGTTTGTTGCCAATTTAAAATGTATAATTAGTACTACATCTGTGGCATTTAAATCAGCTAAGCAATTCTCATTGTATCATTACTGGAGGAATCTGAAGTGTACTTAATGTATTAATGATTCACAACAGGGAAGAATTCTCATTAGTGGAAACTTTTGCATAGTCAATAACCAAGAAAATTAGTAAATAAATAAATGAGTTTTCCACTAGCCTATGAATTTCATGTAGGCTAATAAATACTTGGTAGAAGGCTAAACCTCTCAAAAAAATAAATTACATACATATCAAGGGTGGATGTTCGCAAAAGCCACAGACACAAATGTTTTGAAACATTCAATGGAAATTTTGAAAAATTAAATAAATAACTAACATGTTAATAATTATATACTAGGCAGAATACAATGGTTTTACCTGTCCTTGCCACCAAATCAGTCATGCATTTAAGTCTGGTTGAAAATCTGATTACTAGAACTTCAAGGCATTCAAGATGTTGATAATATTCTGCTTACAAAAAAAGGAATGAGCGAGCAGTGAAGCACATAAACGCAATATTTCAGTGCACTAAGACAGCCCTATCTGCAAATCATAGCAGGAACACAGCTGGGATGAGGTCGCTCACTGAGGGTGCAAGCAGTGACCACAGACCTCCTCACACTTGGCCAGCACCACTTTCTTGCCCCGTTGCAAAATAGGCAAATTCATGCAAGTCCCATAATCACAGAATGTGCTGAGTTGGAGGGGACCCACAAGGATCATCAGGTCCAACTCCTGGCCTTGGACAGGCCAGGTCAAGAATCCTGTGGTACCAAGTATCTGTTTTCACCTGGTGTGCAAGGACAGACAGAAGATGGAGCCCAGTGCTAGCCAAACACCTCAGATGTTTTAAGGCCCATTTGAGTGGGCCCCTCACTGTCACCTTTAATGTGTGCCATATAAGAAATCATAACACTGCAGATATCAACTTACCCTGCTATTTCAAACTGCTACACTCTTAACCTGGTTCCAAGCACCTCTCTGCATTAGTTACTCCAGGTGCTTTTTAGGATCCTAAAGGGCAGAAATAAATGAAAAAACAAAAGTACAACTAAGTACAGACATTGGTTTCTGTACCTCTCTTAAACAAGATTTATGATCTTTGCAAATTTTGAATTCAGGCACAAGACCAGACACAAGACTGGAAGGTCTAGAACTTTATCAATCTTCTCTGTATCTTGTACTGTTTCTTTCTGAAAAATAGCATTCCTGACAAGTTAAAAAAAATCATGGAATTTCTTGTTTGAGCAATCACTTTCCTGATCTTTAAATACATGTATCTTCAGCAAGATGAGAAAATTATTTCAATAAAACTGATCCATCTAAACAGCTGAAAATCCAGGAGTTTGGCTTCTAAAAAGTGGGAAAAGTGAGTATAGTTTAATCTCATTGAAAATAAACCTTAAAAAATGAATAAACTTGTTTTGGTTTTTTTTCTAAAATTTCCAAGTCTAGTTAAAAGTTAGCAGAGCTAAAAACAAAGACTACATCAGTGAAAGTAATAATTGAAAAACCCAACAAAACAGCTCTGCAATTTTAATTTACTAAAGGTAAAAGTGATAGGAATCTTTCCAAAACCTGTTGTCTCAAATTATCCTTTGCAAATATTAAACATTTTCCTTTTCTTTACCAAGTAGTATAGATTCATTCAGGGTGCTGAAATGAACATAAAAAATAGATTATTGTACACACATGAAAAAAATTACTGTGACTAAATCCACTACAAATGATTCCCTTAGTTCTCTAATTTACTCCATGAGAAAAGTCAGAGATTAAAGCAAATATTTGTGGAATGGATCACATTGTCAAATACTATAAATAGGTTGTGATAAATACAAACAGAATCAGTCTTTTCTTTCAGGCTAGAGTGGGAAATGAAATACTCTTCCATTTCCCTCAAAAACTGAGAAAAGGAATTTCTGGAGAAACTGGAGCAGTTTTTGCTGCTCATGCCAATTTCAATGACCAGGCCCCAAGTTAGGAGGGGTCTTCTGACTGAGGTAAGGGATCTGGGGTCAAACTCTAAGCAGGATGAAGGTTGTCATGGAAAACAGAACAAGAAAAATCAGAGTATCCATGTGAAAGAAGCCAGGACCATCTCTGGAGGAAGATGTTGGCTGGTTTGTTCTTTCTTTGAAATGCTGTTTGGAGTGTGTGTATATGCTGTAAGTTTATTTCTAGGTTTAAAAAGAATAAAACTAGAAACAACTTTGAAGCCTCCTTCAGGTCTTCTAAACACACAAAAACATATATTGCAAGCTACCATTAGGACATTTAGTCATAAAAATAAATTTAAGAAATGCTAACAATACAAAGCTTGTAAGAGCCCACTTTCTCACTGTAGTAACATGCAATTCCTATAAGGAATCAAGTGCAATGCTTTTCTCAAGGGCCTTTTGAGTGGATTATTTATTGCTGCTCCCTGTTCAAGTTTTTATGGGCAGGTCAAGTGCCAGAGTGCTGCTCTGCTCTGTCTGCCAAGAATGATAAAAGCTGGACTCCAGTGTGACAACAGGACCATATCTAATTATTAAAGCAAGCAGTGCATGGATTGCAGAGGGGTCTCCCCACCAATCCACTCACCCCTGATTTTACTGATGTAACAGACAAAATCTCCATGGAACAGTAAACAGTAGGACCAACAGCAATGCTCATTTATAATGGATTTTTTTTTCAAATTTCATTTTTCAGATTTTCTTTTTCCTTTCTTTTTAAAAAAGTAAATAAACACAAAAGAATGTATTCTGTCTTCCAATTTAATCACATAGTGGCAATGGGGACTAAAGACCTCTTTCACAGCCATGAGCGAGTCGCAGTCATGCTGCTCTACTTGAATCCCCCATGCTGTGCTGTCAGTGACCTTAGTGGTGACCTGAAGTAATGGTTATACTTCTTCTTTTTTTTTTGTCCTTAGGAGTAACAATTCAGCCTCTGTATTCTAGGCATTAGTTCTGTGCTTCCAGTACTGAACAGAGACCGATCATTATACCAGTGAGCATTTGTTACATCTTCTTACACAGTCAGAGTTTCAATGCAAGTTCATTTGAAGACAGACACAACATGTACAACCCATGATTTACTTAAGGTGTCAATGGCAGGGGTAAATTTATTTTCCTTCAGCACAGCAGTAAAGCGGATCACTTGCTTCCCATTGTAATCAGCTCCACAACTGGGAGGTTTTTGAAGACATTCACTTATTAAATCAGAGCTTTTTTGGAAGAACACCAACTACTCCAGAAAACATTCAGTCCCATACTGTACAATGAAAATTGTCATACACGCTTGCATTTGCAATGAATTCAAAACAAAACAAGTGCAAATAAAACAGAAGGCATGGAAAACTTAAAAAGACTTGAGAGTTTCAAAGTTTTTCTAATATTGTCATGTCTTTCCACTTCTGGGTTTTCCATTAATTCTGTGCTTCTTTTGGATGTTCAGAAGAAAAGTAAGCTAAAAATGTGTATGTATGCGTATGTATATGGTTTAAAACATCTAATCCTTCATGTTGGATGAAAGCAAGCTGAGCCTCTGCAGATGTTAATGAAGATTTAACTGGGAGGCAGGTACATATAAATAAAAAGCATATGGAATGGGACAACAGTAAACACAATAAGAGCTCAATGCAGGTCTGGACACAATAGAATTTAATCTTTTTTACGCTCATACAATTCCCCAAAAAAATGAACTCAACCATTCAAGATTTAATACACATAGTTTATATTTGTTGAGCAAATCATGATCTAAAAATAGTGATAAAGACTATATTCTTTTTACCAAAATGCTTCCATTTATGCACAACTTTTTGGTTATTAAAAATGTGATGTACTAAACAAACTAAATTTGAAAGCAGGATAAGAAGAGACTACTCTTTCATGTGTGAAAGGCTACATTAGCTCAGAAACACAGAAGAAACTGTCTTTAGAAATACTACAGTGGCTGCTATTAGGACATCAGAGGTAAAAAGTGTGAGTACTTTGTGGATCTGAAATATAAAGGCCATATTCAAAATTACAGATAAGGGATCTGGACAGAAAAAAACAGATAGGAGCTGAGTCTGTTCCCTTGATGCTCTGTGTCATTTTCAATTTATATTTCAAAAGCAAACTAAAAATAATAAGGATTTGAATGTTTTTGCTCCTCTGCAAAGGAATTCAGAAAAGTGAAGTAAGACTGCAATGTATATGTAATAAAAATCAAATATAAATCAGATCTTTGAATTTGCATTGGATGACAAACAGTGCTGAGTTACTACTTGGCAATAACCACAATAACTAAAATTATGGTAGGTGTTTCCTCAGCAGAGAACATTCCTAAAAGACTACCCTGGAAAATAGTAGTTTGCATATTGCAGAAATAAATGGGTATTTTTTTCCAAAATGAATTAGCACTTTTACAAATATTTTTGTGCTTTATTTCTTTAATTTCTTCTTCATTAATAGTATTAATTCTGTGCTTTGACTAGGAAGGAGAATGCATGCCTCATCTGCATTCTCTTTAAACATTCCAAACTACAAGCTAGGGTGAGTTGTTTTCTAGCTACTGGCATAAAATGAGCAAAATAATCACATAACCAACTACAAAAAATCCTCACTCAAGAGTCAAGAAAAGAGGGGAACTGGGCAAGCAAGATTAGAAGCTGGCAAAGTTGAACTTGAGATCCTTCCTTTTTTTCTTATCTGCTAGGTGCTGACAAGATGTGCATGATGCCAGTGACCATGGAAAATGTTTTACCTGGAGTATTACAAGAGATAAAGGCCTCCAAATGGCAAAATGGGCTGATAGCTTTGTAGTCAGACAAAAGGCCATCTACTCTGGCATAGCAGAAGGCAGCTAGTTAAGAAAAATAAGGTAAGGAGGACTGGAGTGTTGGTACCCCACTTGACAGAGTACTGTGACCATCAGCACTGCCTTGCTCAGAGCCAGCTGGGCCTGCAACAAGACGGGACGAGTGCCACTGTGCATGGCCAGTCTGGAAGGGTGCCATTTATGGGGAAGATTTTAGGGACCCAAGACATCCCTCTGGCTGTCCTGAGCAGCCAAGACCCCTGCCAGGGGGCTCAGAGACCCTGGCACAGAGCCCAAAATGCCTGTGGTTTTGATTATGACCCGTGGAGCAAATTACCAACCTTATATGAAGATCAGCAAGCCATGACAGCTAAGTAGAATAATAGTGACTTTATCACAGGGTGAAAAAGTAGATTTTGAAGTTTTTTAGAATGGAGATTCAAGGGTCAAGACGGAAAGACATAAGCATGTCCAGCCTTTCTTCTTCTTCTTCTTGACCTCCATCTTCTGCTGTGATGTTGGCACTTTTAGATTGGTTTAGAGTAGAAGCTCACTGTCTAACATAGGTGATAGGTATTGGAAAGTAAATGTAAACATTGTACACGTAGCTTTTAATATCAAGACATAACACCACCCCAGGGGCAGGCAGAGTGCCTGGAACTGTCCTGCTGAGTGGACCTAGGCAAGACAGGAGAAAGAATTTTATAGATAAGATACAATAAACAACCTTGAGACCGAGAAATGAAGAGCTCTGACTCATTCTTCAAGCGCCGGGCTGAGAAAAGAGACTTTCTAACATTTCCCGGAGTCACTCTGACAAGCGAGAAGACCCGAGAGAAGATGAGTTAAAGGCAGGCTGGGGAGAGAAAACAGCTACCAGGGGAAGCAGGGGAACTGTGGAACTCTTTTCTGGGAAGCCTCTGCAGGACTTTGTATTCCTATACTGAGGGTAAACACCAGGCAGAGACAGACAAGAACTAAAAAGCAACTGGGCTAAACACCCTAAAGATGTCTCAGGTAGAAGTCTTTATAAAAAGCCCAAGTAGCCCAAGGGCCACTACACCATCTACTGAAAACACCCCTTCTCTTAGTATTGCACTTAAGCAAAATAAGTAAATAAAGCCTACCATGTACTTCTGTTACAGAATTACTTTTTCTAAGAGTTGATTAGTCAAGATAAACCTGAGACTCAAGCACCCAGACAGTTTTCATTTCAAAAGTGGTTTGGTCTTAATGGGCCAAACATCCTTGACTTTAAGAGATACTGCTCTTCTTTACTCAACTACTATATTTAATGCCTAGTATAGCAATGAACTTCTCTCAGAATTTATGTGAAAATAAGTACATTTTCACCACGATGGTAGGCAGATTTCTTAAATGGTAAGAATCACTATGAGGAAATAGACCCTTTATGGTAAGAAAACCTAAATCCTTAAAATTTAAGGTGACCTTGTAATTTGTAAACTGTGCTTGCCTGCTATGATAAATTATAGAGCAGATAACATGAGACAGCATTGCTTAATTTCATTTGCTGCCATCTTGGTCCAGAAATGCTTGTTTTCAAAATATCCTTGTTTCCAAATCAAATATGAAACATCTATGTGGACACAAAATAATTTCTAAAACAGGAGTGATAAAACATGATATTTGATTTTATTTTGTCACAATAAATAGATTTAAAAAGACCAACTGAGCTACCTAATAGGTCTCCCTGAACTTTTTGGTTCATTCCCTATATGCATTCAAAGTGATTTTTCCAGTCTAGCTATTAATGTCACCAACAACATGAACTTTCACCACTTCTCTTGGAAAGTATGTCATGGTCTGATAAAACCTTTAATGGCAAGATCATTTAGAGTAGACATCAGGAAAAGCAGATTTCATTTCAGAGTCATCTTACTGCACCTCACCCTCAGCTATTTATCCTCCTCCACAACACTTTTTATACTCAGAGATGGTGAACATCATCTTGTCCTGTTTAGGGAACCAAACTGAATTTTGGGGCCTGGATAAAAATCCATGTGGTTTGGTTTCTACAGAAAGTGGAGAAAGCCATTTTGTCTAAGGGGCAGCAAAAACCAGGCTGCTCCAGCTCCTTTGGAACACAGATGCTGAAGTATCTTTGAACAGTGGTGACATGAGTACACCTGCAGTGGATGCCCACTGAAGGCTGGATTGCAAGAGTTGATCCCTACACACATCCAGAGAAGAAGAACCTACATTTCACAAAAGGGTTTGTGTGTGAAACCTGTAAATTGCTGATGTGCCGCTAACCAGTGTGCTAGTGAGTGAGTACATGGAGCCTGACTGGCGCAGTTTTGTAAGCATAAGAAGGCATTAAATACAACATGGGTAACTTCTTTTGTGTAGTACATGTATGACCACAAGTGTAGATAGATTTGAGATCTTAATGCAACACAAACCTGAAAACAGAAACATATATTGCAATGCCAGCCAGCAGCGAACTGTGCAAAATAAGTGAAGTGAAGCAGTTCTGAGATGTGCCTGTAACAAGGCTACACAGACTTTGTGGTTCTGCATTGTAGAACCTGCCAAAAAATCTACCCCAGTCAGGAAACTGTGTTCCAGAGTCTAGAACAGGATTTAGTATTTTAAAATACAAACTGTGCTTCCCACCTCTTTGCAGTCACCAAGACAGTTTAGGCAGTTCTTGTTCCACCAGTAGCTCAGTGCACAGGGTGGGTATGTTTATTTGCATGGCTGTGCTGCAAAACCAATCAAGTAATTGGTGTGGGTGAAAAAGAAAATCCAAAAAGATCTTTTTTCCTCTGCTCCATAGGGTTAATTTTCAGCCAGATCTGTTCTTTTACTAAAGCCAGGAGACAGCAGCTACAATAAAAAAGCAGAGATGAGTTGCCAAAGCAAAGGCTGCTTAAGTGCTGCTGCTGCTGTGTGTGTGTATCACAGTCTAAGATAAAAATATATGTATGCTGATATATATAAATATATCTGTGTAGGTACGTGTGATATGCATAGAAATATGTGTGTATATATATTTATGTACAAATTTACACACAGTATAAAAAATTAAAACTATTCTAAACCAATTTCTCAGGTCCCCTAGTCTTAACATTTGCACTGTAAAAGACATTTACCTCAATAGCAGCATTAGCTCTTCAGGCTCATCCCCTTCCCACTGTTTTTCCTTATTCCCAATCATCACATTTTTTTGAAGAAACTCGATATGTTTGCCATCAAACTTTACAAAGTTGTTGATGAAATCTGGAGAGAAAACCAAAATAATTATACAGTGCTTTATCTGCATATTAAAAGGGTAAAACAAACAAACCCACCCAAACGTTTTGCCTGTGAGAATAAGGAAAGTCTTAGATGGTTCCTACTCAGGTCAGAATGCTTACAAAATATCTGACAATGTTATCCTGACCTCTACTGGAAACCCTCAGCATTTGCAGGATTAAATTGTGGAACATCAGCAAATCCAGAGCAAATAATTTAAAGATGTAACAAGTACTTCCCAGCATCTTTTCTACATTAATTACAAGACACTACAGGTAATAGGAGCAGAGAACCGCAATACTACCAGCAACTAAAGAGGATGTAAAAACAAAGCACTTTGTAATGTTGCAATAAGCTCACCTCTACAGCTGGGTTATATCTTCCCCAACTACATATAGGACTTAGTTGTTGCACTCACTTTAAATCTGATCATTTATCTGTATTCATTTTCGAATGTCCATCAAGGTAATGAAAAAGTAAGTCACAATAGGTACAAACATTCCCATCATATCATGAGTTCCTAAAGCCCTTAGTGTTTAGATGGTTAATCTGCAGTTCAAAGTGGCATTCAGAAATAGGCAAGAAACTTATTGACTGCTAAAATCTCAGGTATTTACAGAAAGAATGATTAACCCCTTCCAGGTTCATATCAAAAATCACAAATGCTGCACAATTCCCTTATGACAAATCCTGGCAGAGGTTAGAAAACTTAAGAGCCTGGGAACTCTAATTGAAATGTGTAGTTCTGCATTTCAGTGCAATCACATCATTTGCTAAAACATTAGGAGTGACATCAAACCTCCTGGAATGGTTGCATTTAGGCTCACTACTTTTCTCAATACATAAAAGCAATTTAAGCCTGTGAGGGGCTTGTAAAACTTTTCCAGTATTTTGAGCTATTTTGGTGTTTGCTAAAGCAATTGTTATAGGTGAGATATAGAATTGTTCTATTCTTCTTGTATCAGACACACAGAAAGCCAGAGCTCATCATCCCAGCTGAGACTGCTCTTGTAAAATCAGTACACACCAGGTGAGGTCTCAGCTGGTGCAACCCATGGCAGCTCCAGAAACCCAGGAGGAGACAGAAATTCAAGGTAGATGTAAGTCCTATGAGGAGCAGCTGAGGGAGATGGCATTGTTCTGCCTGGAAGAGTCATCTCAGGGACACTTATCACTCTCTAAAAATACCTGAAAAGTGGGTGTAGAGAGATGAGGGTCAGTCTCTTCTTCCAAGCAACCAGTGACAGAGAAAGAGGACATGGCCTCAAACTGCACCAGGGAAGGTTGAGGTTGGACACCAGTAGGAATTTCTTCCAAAAGAAAGGATTGCTAAACATTGGAATGGGCTGCCCAGGGAGGTAGGGTAGTCATCCTTCGATGGAGCTGTGCAAGAAATGACAGGACATAGCACCTGGTGCCATGGTCTGGTTGACAAGGTGGAGATCAATCAAAGGTTGAACCAAAATGATCCTGGAGATCTTTTCCAACATAAATGATTCTGTGATTCTGTGACTGTGAGGAGCAGCAAAGGGCAGATCCTGTACTAATGCAGCACTGAGCAGCTGAAACCAGTCCCCAACCACACAGGATGTGTGTACTCTGCACACTCTCAATCAAAGCCACCTGAAGCCATCTGGACCATGCAACAACATGAAGTTTGGACATAGCACAGCAAATAGGGCTGTTAGAAAAACCAGGGCTTGGCCTGCTGCAGAAACCAAAGCTTTGGCAGAGAGCAAGAACCTTTCTGGTAGGGGCATTTGACAAGAACAGAATTGAAACCAGCATTATTTTAACAGAATGGAATGACTGGATGTAACCTGATATTTAAATGGAGCAAGCTCATATCAGTGCATACCCAAATGTTGCATATTCTCCCACAGAAAAATCTGGCACTTTGGAGGCTGAACTGAGAGTGTGGGGGGGATCTCCTTCCTACCCTTACAATTTATGGAGCATCTCACATGCCAGCTTTCTTCTTACATAACATAAGGTGATAAATCTGCTTGTCACAAATCAGTTATGGAAGAACACAAGCTTACTAAATGCATCTTCAAATCAAGGGCAGGATTCTCCCTCAGTAAAAGATCAAAAGCTATATTTGAGCTCTAATAAGAAGAAGCCTTATTTATTGGTGGTTGGGGCATAGGGCCAAGAAATCTGTGTTCCAAATCTGTAGCATACCAAATTCTTTACAGTTTTGAACAAGTCTGTGGCTCCATTTCTCCATCACATAAATAGACATTATAGTATTTGGTTACCTCAGTCTCAGAATAATATATACAGTCTTTTTGTTTCGTATTTAACAAGCTCCTACACTACAGGTTCTGCCATTTAAATCTGGAAATTTTCAGATTTCATTGAAAAGAAAGCATGGGGAAAGATGTGAAATAGAAAAATAAAGTGATTCTTACATTAGAAAAACATAACTTCAGGTCTGATGAGTTATATAAAAATATCCATAAGAGAGAGTCAGAGAGATCCGTGTTTCTCCAACTGGTTGAGCAATATGGGAAAACCAAACAACTCCCCAAATGATAGGAAACAAAGAAAGCTATTCAGACTTAATTTTTTCTATATCTGTTGGTTTCATACACAACAGCTACTTCTTACAGAAAATTATGCTTTCAGAAACCCACAGAGTTCCATGCCCGAGGATACAGCTTGCTCCGCATGCCTCTCCCCACCATGCTCCAGAGGGAGTGATTCCTGTGGGAACCCACTGGGAAACAGCAACAAAGTCAAATATTGGCCTTTGAGGGAAGAGCAGGCACACTGTGGCTCTCCATGGAGCCACACATCACTCCAGAGGGCACCAGGGACAGGTATTAATGCTGAGGGCTGGGAACACACCTGGGAGCAGCTCTATGTGCTGCACCAAAGGCTCCAGGACAGGCTCCCGATGTGCATCCATGGCCCCAACACTGCCATTCCTGCCAAGCCAGGCAAGAAGAGAGGCTTTCCACTTCCCACTCAATGTTAAATACAAGGAGACTTGGAGCCAAGCATGACTTTCCCAAAGGACCTGCATGGTGATGCACTAAGGACAGAGCTGGAGATGGGGATCTGGAAGATCTGGGATGCAGGTCCAGTGTGAGCCAGCCACACAAGTTATGCTCAGGCACCAGATTCCAATGGAGTACAAGCAAGTGCTAAATCCATATGATTTTAATAACAAGCATGTTTGTGGTGGTGCCTTTCACACTTTATTACTTGAAGCCTATCCAAGAAGTCCCACGATTGACATTCTGGGATCCTCATAAAGGATAGGGACCACCTCTCCTTTTGAATAATCTCAAAAATAAACACACAATAAAATTTCACGGCATGCAGAAAAGAGAAGAAAGGGAGAAAAAACCTTTCAAGTCTCAGACCAATTTTGCACTATTTCTTGAACTGAAACAGTTTCTCCCCAGAAAATTTACAAATCCAGTGGAAGTGTTTGATAAGGAGAAGGTGATAAGAAGGAAGAGAAGTGATGGCCAAAGCTCACATTTGTAGACAGAAGCTCAGGAGACTGACAGACAGTGCTGCAACAGTCTCTATTTATAAACATGATGCAGCAAACTCACTGCACATGGGGATTGTGGAGAAAAGTCTGAAGAACAGGTATTCTACAGGAGCAAAGAACAAAAGAGTAAACACACTACAGAAGAGAAGATTATTAGGAAGTAATGCCTTTCTCTGACTATACACAACACAGTAAAATTCCTGCTACTAATTATGATATTGGCATGAAAGTTATTCCCACGATTGTTTCAAAAAAGCATATTTAATGTCAAATAGATTAATACAAAGACTTTTGAGACCTAACAAACATTTCAAAGTCATGTCTTTTATTTCCAAGGCTGGGGTTATTTAAGTGGTTTTAATTTTTTTTTTAACAGTAAGATCAGGGCAAGGTACAAATAAAGGTTCTAGACCAGAATAGCTTAATAAAATAGTACTATTTATACTTTAAATACCAGCAACAAACAACTTTAAAAAAAGAATAGTAGATAATATTTAAATGGGAAAAGCTTCTTTCAAGTTAAAACAGTAAGATCCAAAGCTGGAAGCCAAGCCACAATTCCTCATGCACCAGCTGCTTAAATAAGATGGGAGTTGAGGCCTAGAGTAGTCTTCTACCAGTAGGACTCCCAAACTGAAAAAAATATTTTCCAAAAACCCACTGATCATGCCATTGATTTAAATTACATGGAAAACAAAGGCTACATAGAGATACCTTAAACTATACATTGAAACTCAGTGAGGTTTTTCCCACCTCTGCCAAAGATTTCTTATGTTACCTTTTAAAAATCAAGAACAAGCAGATTTCCCAATAACCAAAACTCAAAATCTTCAGTCAGCATCTCCATTTTTTTTCCATTAATTATTTGGTAATTGAAATACAGAGAAGATATGTATAAGGAGCCTGCTGCTATGAGGAAACTTAAGTATGAGTGTTCAGAATGTGAAATTGTAAAATTTTAATCATCTAAACTCCTTGTGTTGAGGCCATTAAAATCTCCTCCCTGTGTGTGGTTTTTATTTTTTTTCTGAGTTTCATTCTACTCTCTCTGCAAAATAAGCAATACTATTTTTTTTTTCATCTCAGAGTCTTGTGTAATGAAACTATTAAAAAATCAAGTTTTGCCTCTTTCCACATAAAGTGAGTCAGCAGAACCATAATTATGAGTGGAGTTTTCAAGCACAACTACAATAAAAAAAAACACTCTGGTCCTTTCTGTTTATTACTTTTTCTTAAGGGTCTCTAGGAATGAAGGAAATCATATAAGGCATATAGTAAACCAGAATGTTATGACACTGGTCATTGATAAACTCTTTCCATCTAAGCACAAAAGATGAATAATTTGTAACTGGCTGCAGAATATATCTTTTAGACAATATGTCTATACATGGAACTGCCTTGCAGAGGCGAACAAAAGGCTTTCTAAATGTAGCTGAGCTTGGATGTAGATCACAGAACAGAGTCTATGATAAGCTGCAAAAGCACTCAAGATAAGCACAAAATGGTCCTAAAAGCAAATCTGTGGGCAAAACAACACCGTCAGTGCTCAAAATATTTCAAGTGGACAGTCTTGCCTATTATTTCTACATAATGTTATTACACACATAACAGCCACCCTTCCCTGATGTCTATTATATTTAAACATGTGCTACTGTATTTGCAGCATCTGCCTTCTCCCCAGGAGGAATTAAGATAGGTAGCTTCTAATGAAATTGACTAAATTATCCAACTTTTCTAATTTTTCCATAAAAATAATAAATAAAAAGAAAATCATATGCAAAATCATACAACACCAAGTTAAGCAACTAAACAACAACAACCAAAAAAAAACCAACAAAAAGACCCAAAATCAACTGCACCATTACTAGATTTTCTATTCCTTTTTTTCCTCTTTAGTCAGCATCTCCCCGCACAACTTCCCACATAAAAGCTGTAGGATCATTTTTGCTGCATCATTATTCTTCTTCCTCTTTCTCTCCTACAGTAAGGATCTCAAAGAAATATCAATCAAGATAGCACCTTTCAAAATATATTTTCATGTCCGAATTTGCATGTACTGTAATATTCAGAAGAAGGGACCTGCCAAAAATGAATCCTCGATACGTACACATAAATCCGAGCAGGGAAACCATCATCAAATCTGAAACTGCAATCCAGCTCGGGAAGAAAGCAATCTCTCCCAAGCCTTTTTGAACACTCAGGTGCATGGGTTTTTTTCAGACCATTCTGATCACCTTGCAGAAGTTCAGCACACTTTGGCTCACGAGTGTTATCAAGCGGGACCTAAAGGCATTTTCAATGGGGTTGACAGTATATGGGAAGCAAACAGATCATAGAGCACTGTACAGAGAATGTTAAGGGTAAATTGCATTCATGTCACAAAGCATTTTCACTTTTTCAAGGAATCCAAGCTGCAGGCATTTTGCTGTCACTAAAATAAAAGATTTTTTCCTGAACATCACATTTGAAGAACAGGATGTTAAAAAAGCACATTACAAAACAGCATCAGCAGCCACTACAATTTTTTTCAAATCTGAGGGTGAGGGGCAATACTATCTATTACACATCACATAAACCATATGAAAAAAAAAAAAACCACACAAAAAAAGCCATAGAAAAAACCCTCTTTAAATTGTGTGGAGCTGCAGAAACAAGGGTAAGTTTGGCAAATTAAAAGTTGAGTTTTACCACTGAGCAGCTTGTGCTGGTCCCTCCTTTCCCACTCAGACTTTCAGTTTCTGGACAACTGGGCAAACTCATTTTATTTACAGTCTAAATTGTCCTCCTACTGAGAAGGACAATATTGCACCTCTCAGCAGAGCAAAATCAGTATATTTTTTATAGTCCAATTGTAATTATTTAATTTTTCATAAACCACTGAGGAAAACACACTAACCAAAAATACAAGCAACTTAATTGTCCCAATTTCACCTTGTGCACACTTGGGAGGGAAATTCCCTGGGGTCTACTGCCTGAGGAATAAAAAAGTTAATGCTACTCCCCAGAAAGAAGAGCATGTGTGGAGGCTATCTGAAAAGTATGATGTTATATCACTATGATACACAGACCAGTACTCAATGGTCTCTGAACTGTTTAGGAAAAACTAAAATTCACTTCACCCAGGTAGCTCTAAAACACATGCACCTACTTCTTAAACAGACAATTTTTTGTTACAGAAGCAGAGTAATGCAATCAGCTCTCTTGTGGAGAAACACCTTTTATGTAACTAAATCAAATTCTCAATCAATTGTCCACAAAAATAAATTAAGACCCCTTTTCCAAACTCTAGAAGAAGAATATTCATTTTCTTCTGTTTTTGTGAGAGGACACAGTGTCTTATTGTTTAGAAAAGAGGAGTAATACTAACTCTGTTTTACACATAATGCATAAGCTCCAAAACAAATCTGTTGAAGCTTCAACCAAAATGTTTGTCTCAATCTTTATGAAACAGAAATTTAAAAAAAATATTAACTAAATACTGCTGAACAATACTTAAGAGAGCAAGCCCAGAAGCTTCCAGTAAATAATGCAAGCATCAAACAATTGACAAGTTTTTCTACATTTTAACCGTGATAACCTTCCCTTTTCTCTGTGTCTCTGCTTCAGTTTAGTTTTAAAACTAAATGGAGTATTTTAAATGACACTAAAACCCAACTGATTTATGAAACACTGTATAAACAACATCATCTTGAACAGGCCAGCACTAAAACATCTCATGGTGACTGGTTCCTGTCATTTACATTTTCCCCTTTGAGGGGAACAAAGATTTACAGAGCTTCATTTGAGTGCTAACTTTGAATACAGAGACAAAGTGGCTTAAGTGCCTTGTCCTGAATGGATGAAAATCGAAACCCTTTCAACACAGCAAAGGCTTGCAGTACATACAGCATTTACAATTACTAATGACCAATTATCTGCTAATTAAACATAAGTGGCATTGCACACTAACCAATGGCTGCATTGGAGTACCACAACATTTCTTTTATTCTAAATGGTAATTACTGCAAAGCTTAATGTAAGGCTGAGGAGGCAAAGTTTGAATATTGGTGTAACTACTTACAGCTGAGTAACAGGAAGTGCTGAGACTGAAGGAAAAAACCCATCTCTCCAATCTTATGTCTCACCTGGACATTAGATATTTTAATCAGAATTTCAATAAACTATCTATATGCACTGGGGATCCAAAGCTGAAAAAGAAAAATTATGTCCACAATTTTTCCTGAGGTTTTTTCTTGTGGCTTGAAAATTTCTCCTTTTGTCCTTTTGATAGCTCATCTCTTATCCCTTGCTTTTTCCTTTTAATAAAATTGGAAATTTCCATGAAATTTATACTAAAACCAAGTTGCACCAGAGGGGGTGCAATGGATAGGTTATATAGTTACTGTAGAACTCTGGAGGTTCTATAGCAAAGAAAAAGGTGGATTTGAAAATGCAAGGAAAGCTGTCAGATGCCTTGGCACAGTTTTACTGTGAAAATTGACATATATCTCAAAACATTTTGTTTTATTACTTTTCTAGCATAAATTGAAATCTTTGCAAGAACTTAACATTTCTCTATCCTAAAAAAAGTAAAAGGGCTCAGGCACCTGTGCAGCCTTCCTTCCATTCTACACCATAACACAGAACAGAAATGTTGTGCTCATGAAGGGATGGAATGGCAGGAGATGCCATCCAACCAGGAAGTCTGGACACAGAAGGCAAAATTAGGCATAAGAAAGAATAGTGAATAAACTTTTTGATTCTTACATAAAAATTGGAGTCTTTGATTAGAGAATGCCAAGTGAAATAATTATTCTAATCATTCCTGAGTGGTTCACATTGTAGTGAAGAAATAAATAAACATTTCTCTCATTTCAAAGATAACTTTTTTTCCCCATGGCATAAAATTCCAAACCTTGACATAATATCCTGATCTTTCTCTCATAACAGAGAGTTATTCTCAGAAGAAGAAAGTCTTCCTCAAGTTTTGGAGCTATTAATCTGTCTGAACTCTTCCCTTACCTAGTTTCCCTCATATGAATTGTGAAAAGATCTCTCAGCCATATGCACAACTTCATACTTTGATGGAGCTTTAAATTCCTAATTTCTTCTACACAAGGGCAAATCACTTTAAAAATAAGCATTCTTTGGCCAAAATCACATTAAAGCACAACATACTCAGCAGTTTCTCTCATAAGTGATGGAAAAATTTACAAGAAAATTTAGAGGGAGGGAGAAATGAAATAAAATCAGATAAAAGAAAGACATCAAGAAAAGCTTAAGGAAGGGGAAGCCATAGTTTTCTAGGGGCACAGGAACAGCAAGTGTGTGTGTGTGTTTGTTAGCGCGCGCAAATAGTAGAAGCTGTACAGGGAGAGAATAATGTAAAAGAATAAGGAGGCAGTTTGTTTTGCTTGTAAAATATACACTGATATCTTTCCAGAAATGATACTTCAGGCTAATCAGTAACTCTGAGTTTTACATGCTGGTTGTTTTTTTTTTTTTAATTTTTCTCAGCACACAAAACAGATAAAATGCCAAAGAAGTTCTGATCCAAATTGATATCCCAAGATCTTGTTGGTAGTCAGTACAGAGAATTCCTCTGCAGCATGGAAAAATAAATACTTCTGTCTTTTTGTACCAAATCTGTTTTATGTCATGCTATAGTTTAACTATTAACAGGACTCTGAGACGATTAATGCAACAGCAAGTCTCCTAACTCAGAAAATACTCTATATTTTATACTGGGGTTGCAACAAAACCATCTTCTAAAACAGATACTGACAGAGACTAATAGTAGATGCTGTAACTTAATCTCAGAACCCCAATGATGTCAAACCTCTTGAGCATCATATACAGTTTATGGTAGGGTATTACCACAATCCTTCAATGGAATTACAGTTTTGTAACTAATCTCTCCCTATCAGTTACACTACACAGAAACTGTGAAGTCCAAATACAAAGAGGCCATAGGTGTGAATGATTGCACTTGAGTCTTTCCCCCAAACCATATTTCTAAGCCCCAGAGTGATAAATGGCACAGCAGTTATAAATGGGCCATAGGGTCAGTAGAACTAAAAGCTAAGAGTTCAAAGAAAAGTCACAATTCTTCAGAGTTCAGCAAAAGGCCAGAGACTGATGTTGCAATGCTTAATGATAAATGGCCAGGGTTGTTATGCTCCAATTAGAGAAGATAGGAGATTGGCAAACAACCGTGGCAATGGGAACTCTACAGCCTCAGACCATCCACATCACCTTGCAGGTCTCTAAGTGTTACGGCTTTCCTGTATTAGTCTAAAATTTTTCATTGACAGAAGCTTAAAAGTCACAAATAGACCAGCCACAAGACGGAAATTAACTACACAAACTTAGCATAAATTGATCACATCTACACGAGTTCACAAAACAACTCTGAAGTGTGAAGAGAGGGACTTTGTCATGAACAAGAAATATCACTGGAGACTGAAGGCCAGATCTACTGACAATTTAAACACCTAAAGGGAGAAAAAAATCAGGAGCTAGAATTGAGGCACACATGAGTTCAAAAGACAGATTCAGGAATAAGCCTGAACAGACACCTGAATCTCTACCTATGCCACTCAGAGACATAGAGGCCAACAGCATCTTTCTTTTGTGGAAAAGGAATCATATTTAAACCATTTTAGGCACTGAAACTACTGTCTTCCACACACATGCACATCTTACAATACACTCTTACAATCCAAGTGAACACCTTTCCCACCAGGAGAGTTTTCCATCCTGCACTAGTGTGCAGTTGGGAGATGAAAACTGGTGGATCTGTAAGGATTGCTGGCAGGAGGACCTGGCCTTTTGCCACTCCTGTGCAGGAAGGAAAGATAATTTAAACTCATTTAAACTCCAATATTACTTCTACTTTTTAGACAACAGACTTATGTATAAATAGTCACCATTGAAGTGAGTCCTGGAACAAATCTCCTTCCTGCTAGATAAGATTCAGATTCCAGATAGGCTAAGTTGGAAAGACCTCCAGGCATCACTAAAAAAGATTTCCTGAACGGACTTTCCAAGTGTTTGTTCATTGCTGAAAGCACCAGATTCCCAGGATATTCTTACTATGATCTTTCATGGTTGAATTTTAAGGACCATGGTCTAAAACTGGATCACAAAAATGATCATGCATTGATATGCAGAAAGATTTGCAATTACACATTTATGAAATTATCAATATACAGAAGATTTGCATAAGGAATTAAATTACATGCATTTTCTACATATTGCTCTCCAAAAAAACCCCAAATTAATCTTTGCTTATTACTTTTCATTGCATCTCTGCAATAACAACAATAACTACAAAGAAATAGTTTTATGTTGAATATTTTTACATAAAATCTCGAACAGCAATGAACAAAAAATAGATTCGTATTTGTCAGAAGATTCTTAGAGACAGCAGAGGAAATTTTGCATGAAACAGCTATTCAGACTGCCTGAAAGTATTCTCCAGAGATGTGTACCAGTGCCTACAATGAAATCATATAAGCAGAGTAATTGGTCATCCTCACTTTTGTATTATTGTCTTACACAATGGATTAAATGTAGTACTAATGCTAAAACAATTCACCTATAAATGAATGATCAGGCCCCAAGATTTAAAAGAATTTACTCACCTTTAAATACTAGAGTTGCAACAGGAATAGGAAATACTGTTCACAATATCCAGAACACTTCTTAACGTTTTTTTAAACAGGACTCTTTGATTTCCCCTATCAAATCACTCATTACCATGGGACTTCACCCTTGTTTTCAGAACTTAACTAAAAATAGTACAAATATTCTTAAGTAAAATGTTCATAAGGCAGGAAATGGGAAAATTAATTCCCCATCTCATTTGTATGTACAGACTGAACAGACTTTCTTTATGTGCTCATATAACATTTGCTAAATGAGAGTTGACTCCCTCACTACAAATACTCAATGTGTAGCTATTTGGTTTTTCACTGCAGAGTCGTTACCCCTGGTTCATAAAGTTCCTGAACCACAAATTGTTGAAGGTTAGGAAAATATTCCTGGGAAGCTTTACTGTTTGCTGATAAGTTACACTCTCTTCCTTCAGCAGCCAGTGCTGGTAACTGCCAGGGATGGAATGCTGGGCTCTGTGGCCCCAGGAACCTTGGACTGGTTACAGTCCTGCAATCTCACACATACTGCATGTGCAGTTAACATTGCTGCCTTTATTTGCATATGTCAGAAAACTGCATTTACTGCACCAAGGTTTTTTCAATATGTTCTGGAATACATGCTTACCTGAGTGCAAGAAATTTGTCCTCGTCTAGGTGTATATTTTGACATTTAAAAATATTTAGAGGTAATTTTTCAAATAGACCTTCTTCAGAAAGACAGAAATCCCAACCGATCTATAAATTCTCTGCAACTTAAAGTTCAATAATTTAATTTAATTTTGTTGAAATCACTGAAGCATGCCTGAACACACACCTTGGTACAACATGGGCAAATCTTGTTCAGTCTGATTTCATAGTTTGGGTGGGAAGGGACCTTAAAGCTCATCTTGTTCCAAATCCCTGCTAGGGAGAGGGACACCTGTCACTAGACCAGAACCCCAGGCTCAGAGATCCATCCAACCTGGCCTTGAACACTTCCAGGGATGGGGCATCCACAAGTCCCCTGGACAACCTGTTCCAGTGCCTCACACAGCAAAGAATTATATCCTAATATCTGGTCTAAACCTACTTTCTATCGGTTTAAAGCCATCCCCCCTTTGTGCTGTCACTACATACTCTTGTAAATAGTCCTCATGCATTCTGTAGGCTCCCTTCAGGCAACAGAAGTCTGAAATTAGATCACCTCAGAGCCTTCCCAGGCTGAACAATCCCAAATTACTCAGCATTTCTGCACAGGAGAGGTGCTGCATTCCTCTGATCAACTTGGTGGCCCTTGACAGCAATAGCCCAGGCAGGGCAGACAAGGAGGCAAGGAGCAGGTGGCAGCTGTTTGATTAGAGGCCTGGAGTGGACAGTGAGGGAAGAAAGCAAGGAGGATGCAATGAAGAAGACAAGAGAACAAGGCTGAAGTCAAATGGATGTCTCACAACATATAGATCTAAAGGAGGAAAGTGGTTCCCATTTACTGAAATAAAAATCAGTTCACAGAAGTCCACTATTATGCAGTCATCCTCTATTTAGCCAGCCAATTTGTGGTTCACTTAATGGGGACTACCCTTATTTTAGGCAGGAATTTTTACTTCACTGTATATGGGATAATATTTAATTTATCTATACTTTGCCTTCTTTTGCACTTCCCTCCTTTTCCAGTTCCCTCATTGCAAAGCTGGGATCTCACAGACAGCCTAACACCCTCTACAACCCTGATTCACTCCTAGCAGGTGATGGCAGCAATGCCTGGCATTTAGCAAGCATTCTGCAGGAGCTAGGAGGGAGGTAAGAGAAGGTCGTGTGGTCACCTGCCCTTTTCACCCTGTCAGCAATAGCCATGTGCTGTTATTACAGACTGCCCTACAGACCAACAGAGAAATCCTGTGGCAGATCAACAGCTGAACAATAAGAGTCTCATCAGGACAGAAATCAAGGAGTTTCAAATTTTGCTATTCACTCACAATTATAGCCCCAGATTCAGAACACCCTGGTTCTCAGGGCTCATCTGACCTCCTGAGACAGAGGCATAGAGACACATCTGATTTGCTCAGTGTGATTTTACATGACAGAGAAACATTGTGCTCAAGCTGTTCCAAAAGGGAATTCTTCTCAGTGATTCAGAAGGAGGTTTTGAACTCTTATCTCCAAGATCCCAAAGCTGTAACCTGATCACCAGTTATTTGGGAGAAAGTACCTCTGGCTCTGCTGGAGCTATCCCACTTTGTATAAAGAGTGGAAGAAGACTCTGCCCGGATAGCTGGTGGCTGGGGAGCCTCTCCACCCATGCAGGCAAGGCAGAAACCTCAACATGAACCTCAGCTTCCTGGTGGAAGTTTTCACAATGATGTTACTTGCTACCCGACTGCCCAACCTTTCTCTCTTCTCCTCTTCCACTCACCCAAAGGGTGGTCAGGAAGATTTCTTATCAATCAGATCAGGTTTCTTTAACTAGAAAATTTCCCATCAGCTCCACTTGTACAAGGCAGAGCTGTGCGGGGATCCTGACAATTCCTACCTGGAAGCAGTCTGCTGAAATGAAAGCTAGAATTCAGCTTAAGGAGGGTCTGGCTTCTCTCTGACAATTTCAACCTCTGAGACAAAATGAGTAATTTTGAGAGCAAAGATCAAACTCACTTCAGAGTCTGGACATCAGAAACTGGCAATTGTTGCAAGGCAAACACTGAACTTTGAAGTCCTTCTCTTTCATTTAGTACAGCAAAAAGTCCTTATCACTCACACTTAAACCACAGTGACTTTCCTCCAAAGTGCACATTGCACTGAAGCTCTCCTGCAAAAGACTCTGAACTTGTATCTTCCATTTTGAGAACACTGCTTGAAAAAATACAATTTGGCACTTCAAAAGAGACATTTGACTTTTCCTCGTCTCAAATGATTGCCCCTTATAGCCCTTGAGAACTGCAGGTTTGGGAGCATTTCAAAGATAAATGCTCTAGCATTTGGTATCAGAGAAAGTAGTTTGAGCTACTGTAATCCCCATTATCATATTCTTTAAAAATGTACTATTGCTTAGCGAGACACAGCTTTTCTCAGTCCTATTTTTAAGCTGTGGTACCTAACAAGGCTGATACTTAAGATGAAGAAAAGGTAGTTTAATGTATGTCTTTTCATCAAATCTGAAGAAAATAATAGCTGCATCCATTTGGGGTAGGTATAGATAAAAAAACATCAATAAGTTCCTAAAGCTTGTGTTAAAATGCAATCTGTTATCCTTAAGAAAACAATCATTACCTTCCATCTCTATGAAATATAATGTGTGTGCACACTCATACATATGTATGCCAATGCACAAAAACACAGGTTTTTATTTTTTAAATTTAAGTGACAGCATTTGAAAACAATCACACTTTGATGTACACACTTATGCTTCAAAATCATTTACCATACTTGAAGGGCCAGAAAACCCCAACAACAAGAACAAAATCCCATCCCCAAACTGAAAGTTACCAATATTTCTCTGCATTTCATTTAAAACACTTCATTATCTATTTTGCTTTCTATTATATTCTCAAATATGCTCCATCTGACTTAAAACCTTATAGCAAGGTTACCAGGAGGAACAGAATCAGGTCAGCACATTAAACTAGATTTTTCTTTTACAACAGCTTCCAGGCAAATCTTCAGATTTTCCATGTTATTTACAAGGACATTAAGAAGGTCTTGTGCTTTCTACCTCAGTGATTTATTCTTCCCATATGCAGATGTGGTAATTCTTTAGAAGCTAGTTAATTAAAAGTTCTAGCAATAACAGTAGGATCTTGACAGACTAACTTTGATTTACCAACCTTTTAAAAAGTCTGTCCTTACCTTTCAGAATCTGACTTTACCAGGGGATGTGCTAAATGAGAATAATAATTCTTAAAATAAATTAGCTAAAAAAGTTAGTGTCTTACATCCCAAGTGGCTGCAAATACAGTAAGTGCTTTCACATAAGGATTTGACAATTTGTTATAAAATATTTATGAAAAGTATTTGTAATATCAGGAGTATCAAAAGTTAAGCTATTATTAGAAATGACTTGGTGATAAGACATGCTCTTAAACAGACACCTACTGCTTTTGTCAAATACAATTTGCATAGCAGCAATACACTCCCACACAGTTTTGTAAGAGATAAGGGAAAACAAAATCTTCATTCAGATAAGTTTTTTTTTTTTTTTTAACTAGTATCTATTTTCTATTCAAAATAGGTCTAGGTGGCTTTCTAAACACCACTGTACTTAGCCCCAACTATGAGCAATCAGTATTAAGGTCCAAATGACAAATTTTCTTCTATTCTATTTTCACTTGGACTATGTGGGCTCTCTTCATAGCCTTGTTTTGATACACATTACAGAACATCTGGAACCACGTGTGTTTTCCTGACTTCCTTCATGCTGGGTTTAAATATTTTTATTTTAAATGATACAGCATACATGACATAACACATTATTACCACTAGAAAAATTGTCAGAAATCATCTCCTGTCTATCCTGCCTCCCCTTTCCAATCTTCTTCCCCACATCCCCTCTGCTGCAAAAGAGTGATTCACCAGGATTATTAAATGTTAGATGTAATGCTGTAGTGTGAGCCATGATGCACCTCTTTCAGAGCTGTAGGTTGGTTATAAGAAAGTTTTCAATAATTACTCGGGGATTTGTATCATAACTGAATGATAAATCTGGAGTTACCCATTCTCATTCAGTTTATTGATAGAGGCAATAGTGTTACAGCTTTAGATAGTGAATTCACAGGAGAATTAATTGCTTGCAAAAGCTTTTAGACAAGAATTCCTCCAGAAAAAAATATGGGTAATATCAGATTTCCATGAGAAGAAGAGCCAGTGGCAAATGCACCAATGTGTTCTGAAAGATATTTAGGTAGAGGCATCTTCTTCAAGAAGCTATTTCCTGGGAGTGTGATATTTCTGTATTTACATATTCCATCAGGCCCAGCAAAAAATTCAAACCTTATCTGCATTATAACAGCCTATGCAATCAAGGAGCATGTTCTCTAGCAAAGATGCTAATATTTGTTTCCTTAAATGCAAATTGGAAAGGTGCAATTTTTCACATCAGATAATGTCACACCACCAGTCAGTCATACATACAATCAAATTTTATCTATCAGCTTTATCACCAGACTGGCAGTATCCAGAATACAAGTACTGGAGTCCTGCAATTAATGATGAGATATGAATCCCACCACTCTTGCTGCTACCTAAACATGCTCAGCAACTTCCACAACTGGATACTAACTACAAGACCATACTGGGACAGAGTCTTCCCTAGGCTGCTTTTGTTAAATTTTAGGGAAAATAATGTTCTTCAGTTACTTTAAATTATATTGCTCAACAAAAAAAAAAAAAAAATTATTAACATTCTTCCTACAAAACTTAATAGTACATTTATATCAAAGACACCATTAGCTTGTCTGGAAAATCCCTTAGGAAAAGTCTTACCTTATGTGGAGGAGACAAATTAAACCCAAGTTTGCAGTTTGAGACTTCCTTTTTTCTTCTAAAGATGAATTTATCTCTTTTCAGTTCAGTACCTCCGTGCTCTCTTCTGACCCAATTTTGTCTGTGATATATGCCAGAGTTTCAGTGGAATCACTTGAGCTCCTGTAAGAAAAGAACTGAAGTAAAAAATGAATGCTCTCAACATTCCTGCTCTGACAGATTGCTTGACAGGACACTAAAAGCCTTGCAAGGCTATAGGTGAGGTAAAGCCTCAGAACTGCCATTCTCTTAGACAAAATTGCGTTTTGGTTTTCTGCTAATTATTCTGTACTAACATAACCAAGTTAAAGCTCATGCAGATTAAGCAGGTCTACAATTTGTACAGGCCTGATACAGGCCATTTTATAAGATTCATTCCCAGGGTATTGCATGACCAGAAGACAATCAAAGTAAATGTCAGCCTTAGTTTAGACAGGAGAAAGACAAAAAAAAATGCTTTCTACTGGGAGGCACTGCAAAGCACAGCTGGCACAGAAGTTTCTCAATTTAATTCCTTTCTGTTCCTCCCCCATCTAAGCACCTTAGGATTGGTTTTTCACTTGTTGATGGAGGGTCAGCAAATTGCATGGAAGACTGAGCACAGGTGCACCTGCTTTTGCAGAAATGGGCAGAGAACAGCCGCAGAAGGTGTAGGGAGGCTTCCCATCCCATCTCAGCCCTTCTGGGGGGATCCCAAGGTGTGTCAGAGGAGCCACCACAAAAGTCCACAGTGCAGGATAAGGCAGGCAACATGGCTCAGACCCCTCAGGTAACAACAACATTTAAAGGGCTCTACTGGCCAGAGTCAAAAGCTCTTCCAGCCTCATATCCTCTCCCAAATGCTGTGCTAGGAGTAACACAGGAAAGCACACCATGATTTTTACTCTCCTGTTTGCTCCCAGCTTCCAGCACCCTGCAGCCTTGGGGCTTGCAGAACCAGCAGGCATTTCTTTCCAGGGCTGCAGCAGGACTAAACCCCTCCTGGATTTACAGGACTCCTTTATCTACACCTCAACAAGAAAACTCCCTCACAGAGCAATGAATTCAGCTGGAGGGAAAAACTGAAGAAACTAGATCAGACAATCTCATCACCACTTAACACATTTAGGAAGAGGAGTCTTTTTCTGGAAACTGAATCAAAGCATGTGACGCCTTATGAAGTAATTGGTGGGGGGCCAATAATTAAATAATTGTGGCTATATGTTATGCAATCTTAAGCCTTAAGATGATGTAATAAAAACATTTAGAAATGTTTGCTTATAGCAGACACTTAACCAAGTTGGGCTATTTCAATACCATGATCAGTTTCACTGATGCAATGTAAATGCTCCGAAGTAGCCTTAACTTCCCAAAAATCATGCAGGTATATTCTGAAGTCTCAGTTTGTTGAACAGGCAAATGTTTTGTTATGTAGGATCAAGGAACGCCCAGTTCTGTCTTCTATTAGCAAAAAGTTCCACAAGATAGTTTACCTGAATCATATGAGAACAAAAACTGGCTGTTTACGCTGCTAATGAACACTTGCTTCATATCAGATGAGCAAGAAAATATATATATCAGAAGATCAAGATTTCCTTTGTTAAAACTGCTCCATTTTTTCTTAGTGTCTCCTCAGTCCTCTGAGAAATAATAAAAAAAAAATCAAACCAAAAACAAACTACCCAAAAACACCCCAAACCCCTTTTTAAGGAATAGGATTATCAGATCTTTGAACTAGTATTAAACACAGTATTGTAAACATATTAGGAGTACAGTGTTTCCCAAGCCTCTGTAATAAAATTCATCAATGTCTTTAAACAATTGACTGAGGCTCTGAAAAGTCAATGTTTAAAAGCACAATTCAAGTCTGACTTTCCCAAGTGAACAGTTAAAAAAACCCCAACAGTATTTAAAACAGTACAGCCAGAGTTTCTCTGCACTCCATTAGTGCTAGAAGATGAGTACCTTCACATGAACACCATAAAACAGCACACCCACACTGTTTAGGTATTATCAAAACTTGCAGATCTACGTAAGAGGAACAAATTTATGAAAGCATTTGTAGATTACATTCTTGTCTTTAAAGGAAGAGCAGAGAGTTTTCATGCATCTTATTGCTTAAACGCTTCTTCAACTCCTAGAAAATATTTGGATTTTTAAAGGTTTAAGGAAATTTAGTTGTTCCCCAATGTCAATGATGCTAAGGTGTTTACTGAAGTAGTGTCACTTTTGAAAGCTCACCTTAAATTAAAAAGAAAATGTGAAAGGCATAGACATAGATGTAGCAATCATTAGTACTCATTCTTCACCATTCTTCTCCATCTTTTTCACAGTACTTAAATGTCTAGGTGAAACAAAAGCAACCTGATCATGTAAAAATTTGCATTTAGGACACAGACAGTTGTAAAAACCAAAAACAAAATAAAATAAATAAAACAAACAAAATCCCCCCCCCCCCAAAAAAAAAAAAAAAACCAAAAAGCTCACCCAAACAAAACAAACAAACAAAAAAAGGTGGGGTATGACTGGATGCCAAAATTATTTTGCAGAAATGAAAGTTAAAAACCTCATTGTTTCATTCACTTCTAACAGCAAAGTAATAGCATTTCTTTTCTAATGAACTTTTCTTACAGTGAGAAATAGAAAACATAACCTTGTATAAGTAATAAGTAACAGTAATCACAGTACCAGCTATAGAAAACACAGCAGCAACATATCCACAGTTTCATATTGCTGCTGTTACACATTTTCTCAGTTTTGGCACTCCTTTTATAAACACTTTTTACCCTGTGCTTGAATTTTTCTGGCACTTAAATGATTTTAGAAAAACTAGTTGGGACTGCATCATAGAAAGGTAAAAAAAGTCATGTTCTACACATGTGTCTAATGTTGCTCTCTGCCTTCCACAATTACAGAAAAAATAGGATTTCCAAAACTAGTATTCAAAACCTGCTTGTTTCCTCCACTTTCAAACCAAGCAGAGCACTTAGCTCTGAAGACTGGAGGAGGGATTTAAAGGAGTACATTCACCACTGGTTTGTAAAGCAAAATGGTAATAACTTTTGTCAATATCACTACTCTTGTTTTACAAGGAGCATTTGGTGATGCCTCAGGTTTTAGCTTTTATTTTAGCTTTTTTTTCAGATTCTATTCTGCTTTTGTGTGTAAGTCTAGGCTTCATATTAGGGGATAGTGAGCTCTCTTCACAGAATAGGTAGACAAAACAATCCCTTCTCTAGCTGGGAACCCAAGGACAGATCCAGATCTCAGGCCCAAGAGCATAAACAACGTGGACTGAAGAGAGAAAACAAGAAGGATGGGACTTCATGTGCTAAAGCTGTAATTGGACAATTAGCTCCAATATACTAACGGACCAAAACTTATAAAAGTGTGAGACCCTGTGACATGTTGTCCATTTTGTGGCCATTTTGGGTTGTGCTGCTCAAGGTGGATCTATTTGAGGCCTCTTAATAAATACCTACTTTATTCTTTAGCTCTGTCTAGTCTCTGTTCTAGGCCAGCCTTCACGAGCCATCACTGGCACCAAAAACTATCATGGCTAAAGATTGCTAAGGCCCATCCTCCTTTCTCACCAGTCCTTGTAGTCTTGGTGGGGCAATGGGCCTTACTATTAATTGCAATTACTCTTACTATGATTGTATCACTGCTACCAGCAATTGTGCAGCACAGTGCTGAAGATTTTTTGCAAGGAAGCATCTCCTGTGTGAAAGCATCTCCTGTGAGCCTCTCTGGTTTCTGCAGCATCATCAGTACCATGCCAGCAACTCTCCATTCAATTCTGTTTCCTCTCAGCTTTCCGAGGACCACAGGATGGGAATTTTTTATTGTGGACTTCTTTAATCCACCCGCTCCCAAGAGGAGGCAGCACAGCGGTTTGATTTAACATGAGACTCTGAGAGTAGCTCAGCTGGGCAGAGCACTGTGTTAGTAGTAACAGCAAGGGTGTGGTTTTGATCCCTGCCCAGGCCATACACGTAAGAGCTGGACTTGCTGATTGATCATTATGCACAATATTCTGTGCAATCTGAAACAGGACTGAAAGGACCAGAAAGCAGCTCATTCTGACATGAGTGATGACAGAAAGCCTCTTCCCCTCTTCTTCCTTCAGGAGGAGTACAACTAAATAAGGACTAAAAGCTGGGTCCTAGGACGAGTTGCCACTAAATGTTCATTTCAGCAAGGGTGTTTTGCATTGGTATCCAAGTGGCTGCTGCTGTTTGTGCAAACAGTGATCCATGGTAGCCATGCAAAAAGCCACACACAAAACACTTCAGACCTCTGGAATTTTACAGTTCACTTTGAACACCAAGGCTTTAACAGAGAGGAAAAAAGATACAAATTAGAAGCTGAAAATGACAGCTTAAGTCTACTTTTATCTTTAGCATTAACCCCCCCAAAAATAGCTTTTTTGAAGTTCCATTTAGCACAGAACTGGCTAATAGGTGAACAATTCCCTACGGTGCACTCACTTCAATAGTTTTAATATCAGCATAATAAACCTGAATTTTAATTGACTTTGACATTACAGTTACCCTAAAATGAGTCTTATTCTGCTTTCAACTAAATCATAAGTAACATTTTCTTTATAAAGTGACAATATTATTCAAGACTTGTGATGTGAACATATCAGATACCCATAGTAACTAACATTCTGGAGAGTGCTGGCTCCACACAGCACTCTAAAATCTGGACACTTGTATTTGACCTATGATCTCTATAGATTTTTAGAGGTTTTTTATGCCTTTTATATGGTTCATTACTTTTGAAAGAGATTTTTTAAAGTATTAACTTTTCAGAAGTCAGAACAAACAAAAAACCTTTAAGGTTATTTTTAGTCTGTGTGCTTGCAGAGGTTTGAATCGCTTTGAACTAAAATATTGATTATCAGCTTTCCAAGTGGAAGTATCAAGGCCTTGAAAACAAATCTGCTGGAGTGGCAGCCTACAGCCATCCAGGACTGTTAAAATGCTAGTCTGAAGGGTTTTGCCTTTTTCTGAACACACAGCATGTTCCATTTTCTCCTCTGAGGAGGAAGAATCACAATAAGCACACAAACACATGCATGCATATATGTCTATTCATATGCACTCATTTGTGCCAATCCCAGGTTACAGACAGCAACTGTTCTGTCTGATCTATAGGAGGAGCAGATGAAGAATGATTTGATAGCACATATTCAAGACTTTTTGGTTTTAAACATATTTTCAGTTTTCCTGAGTGAGAAAGAAGGACCATTCAACCAGCTTCACTAGAAGTTTGTGGTTCTAGAAGGAAGACAGCACTCCAAATAGAAATACAGTCCTCAAGCACACGGCCCAACCTTACCCTTCTTTTATTTCTGCTCAACTTCCTTTCCCTACACTGGGGAGGACACATCTTTCTCCACTGTGTCTTTTAAAATTTAAAGATGCTCAAGATCATAATTCACTCTTACCATCACTGGTTTTACTACACTAACAGCAGAACTTTTCTCTCAGCTGGGGTTTCAAGAACATATTCTAACACAAACCAGAAGGTGATGATGAGACTACACATCCCCAAGTCTTGTGGCCCTCCCTGCCTCAAGTGAGTGTCAGGTCCAATTGCTGCAGGGTTGGGTTTGCCCTGGGGTACCTGCTCATAAACCACAACTTGGCTCTCCAAAATTGAAACCACATTTCCAAGAAGCGGATAATCAATCTTTCAGAGGAGGAATAGGGCAGCAATCTATTTTTCATGCTTTTATAACCCCTCATGACAATATATCACATTAAGATTTTTTCCAAGTGTGCGTCATTTAAGACTGTACAGGTCACAACTATATATTCCCAGTGAACGTTTCCATTACAGCACAAACTCTGCTGAATGAACCACACAGAAAACTTACAAGCCTTGATAGATGAGGGGGGAATAGCACTGCACTATGTTAGCTTTAACACACAGAACAACTAATCAGTTCAGAAACCTCCCAGTACATTCTAGAGAGTTTAGCAACTGCAGGAACAAGGACTATAATGAAAAAAAAAAAAAAAAGCAATTTACTGCATGCTTTGGTTCTGCAACAAGACACCAATATAGCTGGAAATAATGCAAGGGAAGGCAAAGTCCTGGGGGTTATTTTACTTCTTCCATCAGTGTAGGTGCTCCATTAAGAAAAATTCCATATCTCAGCCTGTAATTCCATAGCTACAGGTTTCTCACTTGGGGTGGAACTCAGCAAATTTTCATAAAAAGAACAGAGATAAAAGAACTGAGTGTTATCATTGAGTGTTACTACTGCACACATTAACTCCATCCTTGACTTTTGGCACTCTTCTCTCTGAATATTTCACAGTGAGTGCATACAATGTGCAGCTGAAGAAAGTTCCTGATGCTTCTCAGCAACGCATTTGGAAGTGAAACCATGGAAAAAGCTCGGCACCAGAAGCTTGACATATTTCCTTCTGTTCTGTGCTAGAGAGCAGGCTGGCAGCTGGGGTCTGCTGTCAGCCCTGGAGCTTTGAGCACTGACAGAAGTCCATTGTCACCAGGCGGGCAGCCCTGTGACGTGCTGCCAGCAAGTCATGGTGTGACAAGGCTGGGAAAGTCAGGCTGTGCTCTCTGGAGCAGGTAGAGCATGAGCAGCATGAACACCAGGGAGGGGAGCAGCAAGCATGGAGCAGCTGCTGTTAATTAAATCCATCAAATGGCAGCATTTTAGCATGAACACAAATGGCTCAGTGCTGGCCTCAGGTCTCCAGCTCTTGCAGAGTAACTTACAAGCCATGGAAAAGTAATTATGATGGCAAGAAAGAAAAATGCAATAGGTCTTGAGAGTTGGGGTGTTTAAACTCCTTATTATATGAAAACTGAATATCAGGGAGACTTTCTTCTGTATGTTGGCTTCTATTTCATAAGGCAACTTTGAGTAAACACACATCTATCTTCTTCCTTGCCCATATGACCTCATGCACTGCACATAGGGAAAAAAAGAAAATTTCACAAGTCCTAAAGCACGCTGGGTAAGGAGAACTGCCTGCAGGAAAGCTCTTGTAGACATGCTAAAGCAACACAAATTCATCAATCTCTATAACTTTGACCACGAGTCATGATATCTAAACATCTCAGGTTATCTCTGACATGTTCATGTAGGGTTATTTTCGTCTTGCACACGTGGGACTGAGTGGCACAGAATCACAAACACTGAAGGCCACTTAAATTCATCAAGAATTAAAAAGTTCGTCATAGAGCTGGTCCAAAAATTGTAGAAGACAAATCATACCTTCCAGTATGCCCAGAAAAAAATATTATTTTGTTTTTTAGCTTTTTACACGGACACACACCCCTCCAGTCTGGCCAGCCATTCTCAGTACTCTGTAATGTGCATCTCAGGAGGAACTCCTTACAGTCTGTGGGATGAAGAAATGCACTATATGCCACAAGAGGGGAAAACACAAAGGCAAGACAGCATCAAAGGAGAAAAAAAGAAGCACTTTCTTTGTGAGAAAGATTTTCCTTGTAAAACCTCAGCTGGTTCCATAAGCAGAAAGTGATGGAGAATGTAAGGCAGCAGCTACTTGGGCACACTGAGAACCTGCATCACCACCTTCCTCTCCTGCACCCCTGCCACTGCAGAACGGGGACACAGAGTTTTCCCTGCCCTCCCTTCCCCAAGGAGCAACTGAACCCTGCCTGCCCTCTGCTTGTCATCCCTGCAAGTGGAACCAATAGCTGGCTGCACATTAGCTCAGAACATGCTGACATGCCACTCTGGAGAGCCTATTTGAAAGGTTAATAACTTTTAAAATCCAATTAGAGGGCCTAATTAGCTAAAGCAATCTTTGGTCTGCCTACTGAATCTCAAACTAGGTAAGCACAATAAAGATTAATCTGTTCTTCGTTCTTTTGCAGGCAGCAAAGAGGATGCTGGAGCTCCTGAATGCCTCAGTTTTCAGGTGTGCACCGGAATGACCTGAGCAAGTTCAGGTCTGAACTTCAGAGCAAGTTCAAACCCAGCAGAAAAGCTCAAGCCACAAACTTTGTGTTCCCTTGTCATGACATCATGATGCTGATACTTTGATTGTGACAAGCATTGCCACACATGCTATTTTTGCCATTCTTGAGCACATAAGGTCAAAATTATCTGATTTGCTAGGAAGAGTAGCAGAAAAAAAAAATCAGCAATTTTATTTCTCACTCAAGTATCTCTGTGGAACTTTTCCTTTGTAACATCAACAATGACAGATTATCTTGTATGCAGTGTTGCTTCTGCACATGTACACACTTCCAAATAGGCAAGAAACCCATCAGTTAGTTACTAAATCACTAATTACTAGTTAACCTACTCTAGGCATGCAAATGAAACCTTATTTCATTATTTCACAAGCTATGCTTTCTCTTTCCTGCTAGACATCATTAGCAGACATAAAAAGTAAATACACATAATATATAAAGTGAATATAAAAAGTAAGTACTGTTTTCATAGACATTTAAGACAAACCAAACCAAAATGACAACACAAGCTCCTGAAAATTTCCAGCGTATGGCTGTTCTGAACCTCCCATTTATACACAACCTTAAAGGTAGAAAGGCTAAATTCACAATGTTGTATTTTTTAAAACGTCTGCTAATAAACAATTCTAAATTTTCTTGTTCACAGGCACACCTGAATCTCAAAAAGCCCTACTGATTTTCCTAGGAGTGCTTCCTGGGAGGTGGCACACGCTGCCAGAGCCATGGCAGTGGTACCAATGACAAAGTGAATTTCAGAGGAAAAAGACCAGTTGCTAAGAGCACCACCCCAGGCTGTTTTAAATTCAGAAAGCAGATTAGTATGAATCTGCCACAGGAATTGCAGCCATTAGAACAAACTACTGAAAAATGCTGCCTATCCTAAAATAGTCCCTAATCACTTCAGGCTTTCCCTGATAAAATCTACACCTCATTTCCAGCCCAAGAGAAGAAAGGAATTGTTCACATTCACGCGAAAACACCTTTAAAAGCGCAAAGGTCTGAAGTGCCGAGAGAGCAAGAACAGCTCCCACGGGACCTCCCCGGAGCCCTCAGCCCAGCTTTCACTGCGGGAAACACCAAGGGTCCGAGTTTATTTACACAGCCCGGCCGCGTTCTGGTGTTCCCGCAGCTCCACCCCGGAGCTCACGGAGCGCGGCCCCTCACGGAGCGCGGCATCCCGCCCGCAGTGCCGGCCAAGGCCCGGCAGGGGCCGCTGCGGCCCCGCGGGAGGGCCCAGGGACCGGCTGCCAGGGACCGGGAGCGGCCTGGGCTGGAAGGGACCTGGAACGGAACCCGGTTCTAACCTCTGCCACGGCCAGGGAACGGGAACGACCTAGGCTGGAAGGGACCTGGAACTGAACCCTGTTCCAAACCCTGACACGGGCAGGGACAGGGAACGGCCTGAGGTGGAAGGGATCTGGAAATGCACCCAGATCCAACCGCTGCCACGGGCATGGAACCAGAATGGCCTGGGCTGGAAGGGACCTGGAATTGCACCCAGTTCCAGCCCATGCCACGGCCAGGGAATGGGAGCAGCCTGGACTGGAAGGTACCTGGAACTGCACCCGGCTCCAACCCCTGCCATGGGCACAGAACTGGAACGGCCTGGGCTGGAACTGAGCTCAATTCCATCCCCTGCCACGGCCAGGGACACCTCCCGCCATACCAAGGTGCCCAGAGCCCCCTCCAGGCTGGCCCCGAGTGCTGCCAATGGGGAGTGCACGAGCTGCCTGGGCAGCCCACAGTTCTCACCACCCAAATCCAGGCTTCAATACTCTCAGTAAATACATACAGATGGAAGAAATTCAGAGTGTTCCAGATTCCTTTCACCCTGGAGGTCGCCACAGCCTTCCCAGATGGCAGCTGTGTCCGTGGCTGAGGGCAGCATTTATGTTTTTCATGGAGCATGGCAGAGATAAACTTCAGCCTTCAGCAGCCCTTATTCCCTGGGACAGTGCAGCATCAGAGGATCTGAAGGAATCACTGTCAGCATTAGGCTCTTCAGAAAACATAAAAAGGCATAAAAGCAAACTAACCCCAACCCAGACAAATCCCCAGGTTCTGAAAAAGCTGCAGTATAAAAGCATTGTCAATAGCACACGTATTCTATACATTTACAAAAAAAACGCTGTCCAAATTAATGCATTAATTTTAAACTATTTCCTATGCAGGTCAGAGGAAAAGGTCAACAAGTTTTAAAAAAAGATCGAAAAGTATGTACATTGCCACTGAGCACTCCATTGAAAACGTCCGGATTTTTAGTTTAACTAGATGGGCCATATAGGAAATAGAAACTTTTAAAATATCAAAATACAAACTGAACTTCAGGTCAAAACTGAAAATCGGGTATTTTAGCTGCATTCCTAATCATTAGGCTGTCACCATGCAATATTTGCATGTAAGAAAATTTTCACCATGTAGGACAGCAAAGGTTTCAGCTTCATCACATCTGTGTTCATTTGCAGTGTGTCTGATGTCATTTCAACATTTTTGTCCTTCTCCAGTGAAGGAGGCCTGAATCAGTAGGACTGATGCTGAAATTTGTAACTCTGAGGCTTAACGTGTAAAAGTAGATTCCCACATGCAGTCCTGCTGCACATGCTGTCAGAACTTCTGCTGTCACTGCAGACCTGTGCACACTGTGCTAGTGTCAAAGAAAGCCTAGAGCGAAGACCAACTCTACCAGGTGCTCCATCATTTCCTGCAGGGAAACCACTAGTCACCAGAGGAACTTTCCCATTACAATCTCACGTCTTTTAATGCTGCCTGAGATGGCTACAAGACCAAAATTTATGATTTATTGCAGAATCACAGACTGGGTAGGGTTGGAAGGGACCACAGTGGCTCATTTGCTCAAGCAGGATCAAACTAGAGCTCATAGCACACAATTGCATCCAGATGATTCTGGAATATCTCCAGTGAAGGAGACTCCACAGCCTCTCTGGGTGATGTGTCCCAGTGTTTGGTCATTGCACAGTGAAGAATTTCTTCCTCCTGTTCAGGTGAAACTTCTTGTGCATCAATTCCTGCCTGTTGCCCCTTGTCCCATTGCTGGGCAGCACTGAGCAGAGCCTGGTCCATGCTCTGACCCCTCCCTGCAGGCACTGACAGACACTGATGAGGTCCCCTCTCAGTCATCACATCTTGAGACTGAACAATCCCAGCTCCTTCAGCATTTCCCCATAAGAGAGAAGTTCCATCCCTTCATCATCTCTGTAACCTCCACTGGAGCTGCTCCAGGAGCTCTGTGTCTCTCTTGTCCTGAGGAGCTCAGAACTGGACACAGCACTCCAGATGTGCCTCACCAGGGCTGAGCAGAGGGGCAGGATCACTCCCTAACCTGCTGGCAGTGCTCTTCCTAATGTATCCCAGGATGCCATTTGCCTTCTTGGCCACAGAGCACACAACTTTTTTGTTTATTCCATAGACATTTTTGTGATGTCATGACAGGAGGGGTTTCTTCTTACTAAGAACTTCTTTCCAGAGGAAGCACTACTAGTGAAGGGAAGGAGTCACATCCTGCAGACCTCTTCATCAGGGAGCTGAAATATCAGCAATGACTACAGAGATCTGAAAAACCTGAAGGATACATTTTGCCATGAGTCAGTCAATCACAAAATGTAGCTGAGTACTTAGTGAGCTGAATTCAGTTGACTGCAGGTTTAAAACAGGATATGCCCCTTCACTATTTAGAAAGTAAGGCCATCCTTTCCCTATCCAACAGGGCTTGTACCCTAGAAAGGAGAGGCTCAGGAGGGACTTGAGTAAAAATGAGCTCACAGGTGTGACACTAAACAGGAGTGTGGCAAAGCTGGCACTCAGCTGAGGAAGCAGACAGCTGGGAGACTCAGCTGGTGACAAGGAGGGGAGCAGCCAGTGTGCAGACAGTGACTCTGGTGGAAAAGATGGGGTTTTGCCCAGCTGTTTTCAGCTGTCCCTATTCCAAAAAAAGGCAAGCCTGTCCCCTTAAGGTTACTGTCCAAAATACACTTGTTTCCTCTCTTCTACACCAGGGAGCCCCACTCCATCATTTCTCACAACAAACCCACCTTTGCCTACATTATTGAGAAGCACTGAGTCTTCTCTGGGCAAAGGGCCTGTGGTTAATCAAACACAGGAAGAAGGAATGAAGCCACCTGCAGAAATCCTGACAGATATCTCTGTCCACTCACACCTCTGAGTGTTTCTGTAGTTGACACCACCTGTCATGTCTTTTCTGAACTGTGCAGGGATCGAACTCCACAATACTCTCCCTCTGGAAAGAGGTGTTAGACTACAGTACTTAGAAGCCCTCAACATTTACTCATCATCCAGCAGGTCTCAGTAGACATTGTTTGCACAGCACCCTTTTATAGATGGCTTGTGAACAGCATTTGCAACCACTCCAAAATATTCAGTCTTAATAGCAGAAATAACTCAAGATAGGTAAGTTTAAACCTGGTTGTGCTACCTGGCTGTGTTTCTTCCTCTCTTAGCCAGAGCTTACCAGTATTTGGTATCTAGGTTAAACCTCTTGTAGCTCTTTGCCACACAACTGGTCTTTTCCTTGGAAAAAAAAAAAGAAACAAAAAAAGACCCCTAACAATCAACAAAATCATAGTTTGCCCTGAGCCCACTACTTAGTTTTAGAAGTGGCTTTGTTGGGGACAGTAGGGAGTTAACCACGTAATAGCATAGACATAACTGAAATAATTACTGCAAAGTTTCACAGCTTCACTGAACTGACAAAAAATTCCCATTGGAATGCATCATACTTTCTTGCTTAACACCAAGAACTGACATTAGGCATTTACAAAACAAGCCCATCCAAAGAAAATATATAAAATTACTACAGACCAAATGAAAGTCCATCATAAATACTTTTAAATCAGTATGTTTAGAATAAAGACAGGAGGACAAACACACTATCCTTGCAAGTGCCCTCCTGGAGGGACTGTGACCAGTTTGAACACTTACCAGCTCTTATCCAGAAACTTCTACTTTTCTTGTGGGAATATATGTCAAGGGAGAAATTATTTCATTTTACTTTCTTATTAAATAGAAAACAACATTATTGCTCTCCTCTGTCAACTGCAATCAACAGGTAATTAACTCCATTACCTTCCACTTCAAATAAATTCACAGAGCACACAGCACCATAAAATCTCTTAAGAAGTCCAAGTAGCACAGAGATGTGTCTGCACAGTCTCCAGTGGAGTAGAACACTGACAAACAGAATCAGTGCTGTTTCACTTGCTCAATGCAAAGCATTTGAATAACAGCCTTAAACTGAACCAAGATAAGAGGGAAGGGGAGTAAATTCCTAAAATATACCAGTATAAACTTTAGTATGCAAAGAATGTTGAGGATTACATCCTACAGAAGGAAGCTGAAGTAACAAATTGTCTGTTCAAGCTTCTTGCAACAACTACCTAATTAAAAATCACCATCAGTTGAGAGTAGAACAAGTGCCAGTAGTGCCAAATACAATGACAGGTCTTAATCTCACATTGAAAATTATCACAGATGACAAATTTTCCTTCAGAAATTCAAAGAGAAATTATATGCATTTCAAAACATAATGGACTTGTTCAAACAGACTGAGCAAGGGAGGGAGGAAATAAGTAGTTTTTTTTAAATATCCAAACTAAACTTGGACTTCACAGAACAGTGTTATCTTCCTGGAGGAATGGGGGGAGGTTATTTGCTTTCATGGAGACAGTTTGTTTTCTGTTGTTTTCTCTACTTTCCAGACAGAAGAGTTTCATAAACAGATTACAAGAATGTATTACCTTGAGCTATTAAAAGTTACAAGGTTTTCAGTTTCACCAATCAAGGATCCTTACAGAAGCCAAACACTCCACCCTCTTGCCTAAGAACACAGGAGGTTTTCTTCAAATTGCATTATGTAACACTGACTTCTTTGCTTAAAATTTATTTCAACTAAGGATTTTTTTTCTAATCAGCATAAAAGTTTACTATGTTTACACAGTCATTTCCTCCATCTCATGATCCTGTATTATCAATAATTTTTTAAAAAAGCAACCCCTCCCCAAACTCCCACAGATTTCTCAAGCCCTCAGTCCACATTCAACTGGAAGTTTTACTGTTATAGATTAAAGGTCACAGACAAAATGCAGTTTGTTTCTTGAAGAATATCTACACAATTAGTGCCCTTCCCCTTTTGTCTGTATAGTACAAATGGGTCCAGGGAACTCCAACACAGACAACAAAGTAGATACAGCCCTGAGCACTGATAGGCAACACCCAGACACAGAACACAGACATGGGTAAGGACTGCAGAGTGCCAACTGAAATCAGCATAGCAGGAAAAGTTACTTTTTGCCAGAAGTTGTTTGAATGCAGTTTTAATAATTCAAGACAAAGTATAAAGATCAGGGTAGACTGAAAAGTCTTTACATGAGAGGAACAGCCTCTATGACCTTCATAAACCAGGATAGTACTGAGATATAATGCACAAGACACCCCCTATGCTCCTTAAGTGCTCAGTTAACAAATGAGTTAGGCTCAGTTAGGCTCCAACAAATTATTTCCTTCTTTCTTTTTTTTTTCCTTGGTATGCTAAGACATGCTACAGAAAAACTCTGCAGTTTAGTTAGCTTTGGCTAACTATTCATAACTTCCCTCTTTCAGGCTCTCAAATGCTGAGCTGCCAGACAGTATGCATGTGGATGGTGTTATATGACCTGCACAGGCATTTCCAGGAAAAGCAAGACAGAAACTGAAGCCCACACTAATCAGATGGAAGCAGAGGAATCCTGGTTCTGTATCCTGGTGGTGAAGGTACAGTTCAAGCTGATGGTGAATCAAAGACTCGATCAACTACAAAGCCTGAAAAGTCAGTATTTACATGGTCTTCACTGGGGAACAACAGGGGAGGGAGAAATAACAAGTGAAAGAATGAACCATGGAGCCCAAACTTTACGAGGTTTAGATATGAAGAGAGCAATGAAGAATGACCATATGACCCTATCCTGACATTCATGATTAATCCATCCTGTGACCATCATCCTGAAAACAAGCTTTTCCCACTTTGCATTTCCCAGCCTGTGGGAAGGGGATTTGGGTTGATCCCAACCACCAGAAAGGAAGCCAAGCTGTTCTTTGAAAGTGCTAGTTTTTGTGAAGTACAAGTCCTTTGCTGCTATTTACAGAAAAGATCTAAAATTCATAATTGAGAACATTCCATGGCCAAGGCCAAGACTTAAAGGACATGACAATAAAGCTGGAGCACACATGTGTATGGCAGCAACAGACATGTCTACAGAAGTTCAGAGACTTTGCTCCTATATGGATCAGAACCAAACTAGAAATGCTGAACCAAGCAGGAATGTTCTGCTGATTCTGCCTACAAAGAAAGATACTCTTTAGGAGTTAAAAGTGTTTCCAGTCAATAACTTATCCACTAAGACCGGGACCTCAAAAGATCTTCAAGGACACAGAACAACTGGGTCCCAAGCACATGAAAAATAATTGTTTCACTTGAATCACTCCCCTCTGGAATTCTACCTACGGCATTTGGCTAAAAGACCTCTTTAGGTAAGAGCATTTTCATATCCATATTATTGTCCTCTCCAGAAAAGAAAAATTGAAAGATGCAACCACTTTCACTGTGAAGACTGTTACTCACTTTTCTTGCATTCTTACAGGCTCACAACTAAAATATGCTTTTTTAAAAACATACATTTATGTTGAAAATGCTGCACAGATGAGGTGACTCATTGCAGACCTAGAGTGGTGCATTGTTCCATCAAAATTCTTTACCTTGTGCTTATATAAGGCCTCCCACAGACATCTGGAGTCACTGGAGATTGAGAGGAGGAAACGTGACAAAATGAAGAATATGGGCAGCAACCACTGTCTCCCTTTATGAACCTTTACATTTGTTGGACAATATCCAGCTGTCTCCTGTGTGCTACTGGTGGTGTCCAGTTCCTTTCAGGAGCTGCAATCTTCACAGGAGTAGCCTAAAAAGAACCTGAAAGATACTTAATGCAGATATTATGAAATTGTGGTATGTTAATGCTTGAACACAAAGCATTTTGGGGCTGCTCATACTTCAGGTTTTCTTGAGCAACCCTATTCCCTGCAGTACAGCACAGACTGCCCACAAGGCAACACTGACTCACTAAAGAAGGTCAAGTTCTTCATGTCTGGTGTGATTCCAAATGTCCCACATCTAAGAAGTACAAACTGACTCCCATCCACCCATCCTCTTCGTTTGTTCAGCTCAATTCTCCTGCTGCTCATGGTTTTCTGCTAGGCTGAGACTGACAGACCCACTGTGGTAGCTTGAACTAGAAACAACAGGATTCTTGATACTACCAAAATGTCACTTCAAGTAAAGCAATAGGATTGGGCAGCTAAAATGAAAACACATGTTTGGGAGAGATTAAAAAGAAGGCAATTTACTGAAAAAGGGTAAACTCAAGCTTTTTCTTATGATGAAGGAACATCTGGAAAAACCCCCACGTTTCACTTGATGCTACATAGAGGTGATTTTGTAAATGAATTTTGGTTAAATTTCCTTAATCCTTCCGTGTTCTAATAACTGAGAAAAAACCCTGATAAAACCCTTCATAATCCCCATGCTGAAAAGACCATACCTCCTTACATAATTCAGCCCCAGATTACTAGGTAGCCACATGGACTGTGTGCTTCACTACCTTACAGATACTTGTAGAGGTTTTGTGCTGGGCATTGTGAATCTAAGCTATCAACTGCCTTACTGCAGTGAGAAAAGCAAGGCTTTTAAGACAAAGTTAATGGAACCACTAATGATTTCACATTAATGTAATCATTAATGATTTCACTGAAGGTTTAAACTCAGATATTAAAAATACATTAAAACAGCAAAATACGTATATATTTATTTCCGCTTATCTACCTTCTCAATTCAACTCAAAAATTTGTCTTTGCAGAGGAATACACATTTATCTTCACTACTGTGAACTTCAATGGATTATTTTCATACCATCAGAAACTGAATAAAAAATAAATCCCAAACAAAACCCAAGTCTCATCCTTCCTGTCTTCCTTTTAATTTAAAAATCTTAGATATTCTTTCCAGAGGAAATAATTTATTTTTTACCTTAGAAAGAGTGCCTTTCCCCATGTGTTTCCCCATGTGTTTGCTGTGAAGGATTAAGCAGGTGATAGTTACTGGCTCCTTTGGGGTAAGAGGGGAGCCTTCCTGAAAAGCTTCCACAAACACTCAAGCTTGAAACCTGTTAGCCATAATGAAATAAAGTTGCTCTTTCACATCTAATTCTTTTTTTTTTATTATTAAAAAAGTAGGAAGTCTGATCTGTTCAAAACCTTGTTTAAAAATACAGTGCTAAGTAAGCATATTCTTGAGTTTCAAATCAAAGTGGAACAGGTGCAAAATGTAAAAGCTTTTAAAATGTATCCTCTCCCACTTCATAATAAGCATACCTTTTTCTTTAAGAGGGATATTTCACACATCAACAGTCTCAGACCTAAAATAATGTTCCCTTGCAGTATTTTACTTCTAAAAGGTCAATATTCTTTTTTAAAAAAAGAAATTTGATAAAATAAATGGGTGGTTTGAAAAAGCATGAAGCACTGCAATACTGAAAAGAAGAGTGGAGAACAGCCCTGAACAGATTTGGAATTGAAGGCCACATTCCATTCCCTGTACATTGTGATCCAGGGTCTCTCCAGAGAGAACAAGTTCTCAGAATGATACGTGCTAAGACTGAACTCTGCTGCCTCTTGCATTTGAGACGCCCACATTTCTGCCCACTGCACTTCTAGGTGGTCTGAACTTCATCACTCCTTGCCTTCCCTTCCCTATGTGGTTTTTATTAGCAGATATTCAAACACCACTTGAAAACCTGTAAGGAAAAGTTGTGTCGCTCCAATAAAAACGTACAAATAAATATTCACATATTTTACTGATCTAACACAAAAAGTTCTCTAAAAAGAGAAGGAATCAAAATAGTGTCAGGTAACAGAATTACCTAAGGACGCATTAAATCTCTTTTTCCACAAAATAATTAAGTTTCTTCATTAAAACCAGACAGTATTTCAGTTCTACAAAACAAGCCCGATAGATAAGTTCTTTTACTTCCAACAGAAATTTAATTAGGACAGATAAAAGATTTTTGAGATATTTTGTTGCAACAATAGCAACCCATTTCAAGTAAAGAATTAAAATTAAGATTTTATTTCTGGTCATTTACATGACTCAAATACCAATTAAAAATTGATTGATCCTTAAGCTTCATAAATTCAATTTTTTAAAAATCTTTATTTTCTCCACTTACACCAATTTTAAGAAGTTTTGCTTAGAGGGTGTAATATATTTATCCTGAAAATACTTTAATTTTTCTACTTCAATTTTTTTCTAAGAGAAGGAAGGTGCCATTATTGTTTTGCTTCAGAAGCCAGTCCCTACCATTAGAAAAGACTTGGCATGGCCATTCACACGCACACTAAAGTGCTCAGGTGCAGTATCAAACAGACCAGTGAAGAATATACAAAACACCATTGCGTATAATACTGTGACAGATTTTCAGTATATTCACATACAGTAATCTCTGAGTACCTGAAAGGAAACTGGCCATAAATCCTAAAGAACCTTGTCTATAAAATTCAGTAACCCATCAATATACTGTATCTCTTCTAAAAATACCCGTATTTTACAATAATATACAAGGTATCTGCTTGCAAACACAGAAGTAGCCATAAATAAAACTTTATTCTTTCTTTTCATTTACAAGCTACCAAGTACCATGTATTTACACAGCACTGGACACTTAAAGTAGTTGCAGTCACAAAATGATCCAGACAGCTGTTGATAAAGTAAAGGATCTTAAGATAAAAGCAAAGTAATACTGTAACAGATAAATGGCAAAAAAGCAGTTTTGCCATAATGATCAGACTTGCATGTTGCATCAATTCTGGTTGAAACGACTGAGCGCCATGCGATTCTCAGCTTTAATCGTTTGCAGTCTGGCTAAAGTTTGTACAGTCATTTCTCTTTTGCAGTTATTAAAATAAAAAAGTTAAAAACTATAGCAGCAACAAGCAAACCCTGTGACAGGAAGGCAAGGTTTAAGAACTAAAAAAGTTTATACAATGTGCTTAGGAAGGTCTGCAGAATTTATCTTCCATCGGCTGGAGTTCGACTGAGTGACAACATGATTCGGGCGTATCTTTCACACAGTTCATGTGTGGAGTAGGAGGGTAACTTTGGCGGGTCATTGAAACCTTTAATCTCTGTAGAACAATCTAGCAGTTTTGGCAGGAAATCTGTCAGTTTTTCTTGCAAGTTGGCTGCAAATCAAACCAGAAAAACAAACTTAAGCATTTATGTCCACATGTAGAATTGTCCTTTTTCTGTCCAATGTTGACTTTTTTTAAAATTAGTGGGTAGAAGAGGAGGAGTTTCACTTGGAATAATTCAGATTCTTTAGACCTACCAAGCAATAACTAGGACATACCAATTCCTAGTAAGATGTAGATATAAACTCCCCTTTAGATAGTCTAACAACACAAATGTTTTCCCATTCAAAAAGCATGTTTCCTTTACAGCCTGATACCCCAGTGCAACATATGGAAAAAACTTTCATTTAAATGTGTACAGAATTATTCAAAAGTCAAGTTAGCTCAAAAAAACACTACCAAGGCAAAAAAGATACAGGTTTAATTCCAGATATTGAAAACATCATACTTATAAAAAAGGTGCACAAGGGCCTTTTACCTTAATAATAAATGACTTACGTTCCATTTCTTGTCCAAGATAGGAACACCAGCGGTTCCTCATATCTTCGACAGCAACAATATCTTTCTCTTCCATTTCATCCACCAGTAGTAATGGCAAACACGGGACAATAAGCTCGTTCATTATGATCAGGCCATTATTTACTTCCTGATCATCTCCTGATTCAAACAGCGCTGCAGCATGTTCGTTTAGTTTCTTCAGAAACCACCACAAAAAAGGAAAGCCTTTAAGTACACAGCATTTCACTGTCTACCATGCATCATTATCACTTTGTTTTAAAGCACAGTCTTCCTAGAGAATTACCTGGCAGTTTGTACTAACCACAGCTGTATTTTAACATTTACTCCATGATGCATATGCTGTACTAATCCATTTGAACTTGTGCTGTTCCTCAAGCCACTTCATTTCATACCTGCCAACTCCAATTTTGCAGCTGTTTTGTTAAGACTGAGATTCTATCACCGGCTTTTATTTTTTCACTATTGTTAAAAGTGACATAACAAGGAAAAAATCCCTTGTTTCAGGCAAGGCATCATTGCTGATGCCTTTGCCAATATTTGTCTCCCCATCAAACCATGGCAGCAGTGTGAGTCTGCTCACCAGCTCTGTCAACCACTGCTCCCACCCAGCCCAGACATGACCACAGTGAGCCCACTATAATCATAAAGAAAATTATTGGCTACTCACAATAAATGGGAGGAATAATGTTTTCTTTTTTACTTTTGCTTTTTTTCCTCTTACAGCCTCACTATTAAATTGCTAATGCAGGGAGGCTTGAGGTTTGTTGTATATGATGGCAACATTTTTCTATTAATTAATTTTATTAGAGCTACGCAGCAAACTCAACATTTTGAGACATGTAGTTCCCCCTTCACTTACTAGCAAACACTCTCGTCTGTAGTGAGATATCAGCTCCTCGTCGTGCCCTCTGTAGGGGCCTTTGGACAAGAGTTCTTTGTTATTCTGGTAAGCATAGATAAGGTAGAGCAAGGCTTCCATGTAACTGAAGTGAAGAAACAAAAGCATTAGGTGCAACATCCACACACCACCTGCCCCAAGGTAACTATTCCAAGGACAGATAACTCCACTTGCTGGATGGCAAGTCCACCCCTTCCCACCAATCTCTTCATAATTTTTTTTAAACCATACAATTTTGTCTTTTACACACACTAGAACAAATTATTTTATTGTTAGGTTTAAATCATTAAAAACCATGTCTGATCCAAAGCTCACTGAAACCAAGAGTTATCATTTCACTCACTTCAAGAACAACTTTAGATTGGCCTTGAGTATCCATGAAAAATTCAGTCAGGAAAAATTAAGTTATGTCACATTGGGTTTGAATTTCCATTGCCATGAATATCTTGATAGCATTCTACACCTCAGCAAATAAGATTTAAAGCTGTCACCTTATTTCTAAAACAAAAACTGTGAATTTTTAAGCTTCACTAATTGAAAGTTCTTTCAAGTTACTTGAAATCTAATGTGATGCAAGAAGCCATCACAGCATTTCAACAGCAGAAGTGCTGTCAGACTGTTGATATTTCTGTCTTTAATCTGAATGCAGAAGATAAATGCAAGGCTAATTGGTAGAGAAGAAATAAGAGAGCACCCAAGAACCTGTCAGTTAGTAATTGACAGACATCCCTTCATGCACAGATGACCAATCTCTCCTCATGCTGCTGCACATCATCTCCTGCAAACACCTGAAATGGTTAATTCTCTGATTTACAAAGACCCAGTTATGACAGACAACCACTGAAAGCAGTTCCGATAGCTACCCTAAAAACAGGCAGTTAGATATCTCATTTTTACTCAAATAATAAAAAATAAAATCTAGGAAGAGAAACTTCCTAAGGGAGTGGTTAAAGGAACATGAAATTGTCGACTCCTTCCTGATGAGAGTATGAGCTCGTGTCAAGTTGAAACTACCAAAACCAACTACCAAGCTACTGAAAAAGGCTAAAAATTATGTGGAAATACAAAGCATATCTGGATACAAGTCAAGAGTTTTCCAAAGTAAATAACTCAAGACGTAAGGTAATAGCTCCCAATGAGACAATATAAAAATAAGGGAAAAGGCTACTTGAAGTCCATTTTTCCTAGCCATGAAAACTCTTCATACCACTGGTTGCCAATAAAACTGACCAGACAGCTGCAAATTTAGTGTAGGAGGAAAGGGAAGAAAAGATGATTACTAGAACTGAAACTGCTGGTTTTAAAGCCAGAGGAGGAGGACCTTCTCCCGTTCTTTGTTCAGTTATTAGTAAAACTGCAGGTTGGAGCTACAGTGTCAATAGCTCTGTTGATGCAAATTAAAACTCACTGGCAGTAGTTATTTCCAGTCACCCTCTTCTTGCTCCTTCCCTCACCTATGTGTGACCCTTTCCTGAAACAACTGTGGTGCCATTTAACACCAAGGTAAGTTATTTTAGATTATCATGACTGTATATCCAAGCTCAGACTCCTTAAATACCTCGGGTCTGAGGAGTGGGACTACAGTAAAATTAGCAAACAGATCCATAGAATCATAGGGTGGCCTGGGTTGCAGGCCATGGGCAGGGGGACACCTTCCACTAGACTAGGTTGCACAAAGCCCCATCCAACCTGGCCTTGAACATTTCTAGGCACAGGGCAGCCACAGCTTCTCCAGACATCCTGCTGCAGTGCCTCACCACCCTGAGTGTAAGGAATTTCTTCCTGATAACTAATCCAAACCTCCTCTCTGTCAGTTTGAAGCCATTCCCCCTTGTCCTGTCACTCCATGGTTTTGTAAAATGTCTCCATCTTTCTTGTAGGCTCCTTTCAGATACTCAAAGGTTGCTTTCAGGTTTCCTTCCATTCAAGCTTCTCTTCCTTCAGGCTGAACAGTCCCAATTTTCTCATCCTGTCTTGACTGGGCAGGTGCTTCATCCCTCTGATCCCTTTGGTGCCTGCTCTGGCCTGGCTCCAGCAGGTCCCTGTCCTTGCTGTGCTGGGAGCCCAGAGCTGGATGCAGCCCTGCAGGTGGGGTCTCAGCAGAGGGGGCAGAGGGGCAGAATCCCCTCCCTGCCCTGCTGCCCACGGGGCTCTGGATGAGCCCAGGACATGGTTGGCCTTCTGCCTTTTCACAGCTGAACTGCACATAAGTTCAAGTATGTGCAGCCTAAACCTAAAATCAATGAAGCTGCTCTCAAAATTCTGGAGCTCACTAGGTTGGGGCATTGGAAAAGACACAGCAAGCACAGAATGCCAAAATTTTAGCACTGCTTTGAAAAAGGCATTTCAGTCAAAACTGAAAAGTTATACTGGCTTTCCAAGAAACTTAAAAGGCAACTAGTAAAGCATACAGTATGTTCACTTTTAAGTTGCTGCCACAAGAGTGAGCTGCAGGCAAAACTCCTTCCAAGGCTCATTAGCTGCCTGAGTTCATTTCAGCCAGAACAGGTTACTACTCCACACTCAAGTCAGAGGAGATCTGCCTGAAAGACCCCTTAATTCTCCACCTGCAGTGAAAAGTGGGCCTTGTCACCCACCATCAGGGATGACAAGTGACCCCTGAAAGTAGGCATGAAAAAGATGCACCAAACTAATGCTGATTTCTGTGTTTGTTCAACACATTACAATTAAAGAAATAAATACTGCTTGAATAAAGGTTGACTTTTGGCTCCATCAAGACATCGAGTGCTGCTAGGTTATCATTTAGTGGTTTGAAGCTAAGAAAAGTTTGTCAACAGAGAGGTGGGTTTGTGGGGGAAAAAGCCTCAAAACAGTCCTAGTAATGAAGATCATATTTCTATCATGAAAATCAACCTTCATGAATATTTTTGAAGTTACGTTTTTATGATTTTAGTGTTGAATGAGCTGACAGTTTAGTCTTGTTTCCAGCATAAGGATGGTACCATTGCTCTCTCAAGTGTGCAAGATGGGAATCTCTGTAAATCTCTGTACATCTCTGAAACCTTTGGGAACCTGAAGCTGAAATCACAGGTATGTATTTGCACAAGATGCCTTTGGAGCAGGTCACTGGATGGCCAGATCTCACTCATCCACTAACTATACTGTAGTCCTACTATCTTTGTATCAGAAACTTCATGAAGCACGTCTGAAATTGTACCTTTTATTTCTGACCCACATTAGAGTGTAAGTATTATCACATTGGTGATAATAGGCTTGTTTTTTAAATTATGAAGGTGCTTTCTAACAAACACCTCACCCTAATTCTGCAAGTTATTGTAAATAGTGGAGAACATTGTTTAGCACATAGCAGAAACCTTCCCTCTCTCCTCCATGGCACAACCAGAATATGTTATGGCAAGAAGGAATTTGTTGAAAACATTGGTATTTTATAATTGAAGGTACCACTCTGGAGTCCCAGTGCCAAAGAACTTGAAGATGTTTCACCCCACCTGTAATCTTAGAGAATGCATGAAGGGGTTCCTATAAACCCCACCAATGCCTGTAACATTTTTGCCTCTTTAAGGAATGAAGCAACACCAGACTTCAAATAAGCCAGGCAATCTTCTGACTAACCTTTGTACACAAACTGTTTAAGACCAATAGTGTAGCATATTTCAATTCAGATTATTAGTAAATGTACTGTTTATTACATGGTGGTAACCCGAAGACAACCCAAGACTCTGGGCTCGTGGTCTTAGCCAGTATAAAAAGAGGTATCATGTCACAAAGGCAAGGCTGTGTCATTTGCAATCAATTTTCCTGTATTGTTTGGGGCCTTTCTTTTTTTGGAAAGATATAAGATGAGAAATATGGAGCAATTTACTACTCAACAAAGAGACAAAGAATTAAATTTGACTCCCGCTACAAATTTCCCTATCTGTTGTTTTATACACGAAAAGTGATTGACTACATTTATACTGTAATCACCATTCTTGTTGCATGTGTAGATCAGAATAAATATGAGCTGTTCTGAATTAAGGACATAAATATCACCCATTTTATACAGCCACAATTTCTGACTTGGTTCAAAAAGAGAAGGGAATGAATCACCATAGAGTTAAGGACAATCAGCTACAACTATGACAGCTATGCATGACAGTTTTTCTCAAATATGTTCTGTTTTCCTGACCTTTAAAGGCCAGCATAGATGGAGTTTTGGCTCAGACTAATGCAGAAGGTAAAACTGCTTCAGTGGAAAGTCCCAGCCAAAAAGCAGGAAAGACAGAGACTTGACTAATTGTGCCTGCTGATGAAAGCAGATAAATGTATGTGCACAGGTGGTGCCAGAGAAGGAGGATTTTCACAGCTGAGTGACACCCAGAACACTTAAGAATAGGAGAGAAGGAAGAATAGGGGTGCATGTGGAGGGTGCTCTGAAAAGAACCCATGGCTTGATATGAGATTGGAAATGGAAATTAAGAATAGGAAGATGCAAGACTGAAGACAACAGTACACTGAATAAATACTTACCTGAAATGAAGAATACATTAAACATTTCTTTAGAATTTAGAATTTAGAAAACAGCTTTACTTATCAATATTACATTTTGCTTTCACATTGTTCCACTACATTTGAGTTCTATACTACCACTTACCTCTTTTTTTGGAAAAACTCCAATCCTACCATGAGAAACATGGTTGTTTCCCTGAAATGTCTATAGTCTTGATGCCATCTCTGCAAGTAAAAAAGGGTAAATAGAACTTCATCCATAAAAATGAAATATAATTTTTTTTTTAAACACAAACCCCCCTCTAGTTAAATTTAGTGTCCAGTCACAGTAAGTACTAAAGATGCCAGTAGGCTTGCATATGAGGGAAGTCCAGAATCCACCCTTCCCTCAATTAAAAGAAAGTTCTTAAATGCCTTAAACATTTCTAGACGAGATTATTCTTACAGAACGTATTACAGTTTGAAAGGAACACAAAGCATCTTTGGAGAACCACAGGTAAAATTATACAAGATCTTTTTTTTTCTTCCCTACATTACCCAGGAAGTGTTGGAAAGCTTTTTCATATGCCAGATATTAAGCTTAATTTTCAGTACAAGAATGACATAGAAAAAGCCTGAACACTTTAGATGGGAAGTGCTAAAAAAACCCAAATGCTGCTCTGATGAGATGCTGGTGCTGAAGCAGAATGTTTATCTTACTGCCTCACCATTTACACCAAGTGACTCCTGCTTCACTTTACAGGTAAATGCTCCAGGTGAGAAAGGCATTTTTTCTACAGAGGGTTAAATGCTGACTTTCAATTGTGCATTAAAGATAAAATAGGGGACAGCACACTGTAAGACACAGCTGCTAGCTGATTCAACAGAAAGAGCTTGAGAAAACAGCCATAAAATGCCAGCTCACTATACTGGACTGACAAAACCTATGGTGAAACCCCCAACTACCACCTATTGCAGGAGCTAAAAAAGGGGCACTTTTCTGCAGAGGAACAGAAGAGAACCCCACTCCCCACTCCTCTTAGAGCTAAGTCCAGAATTGTTTTTTCTCTCTGCGCAGCATCATTCAGAGAATGGTAAAACGCTGAGTCCTGCACAGCCAAGAAAATGCAATTAAAATGCCACTCTGAGGGTCCCTCCCTCTCAGTGACTATGGAGGCACACTGTAATGCAGTAGTAGCTACTGTAGGTCCTAAACCTGGTAATGAGAAGTGGAAATTAAAATGTTTTTCATTGGATTTGTGAGGGAAAGATTACTTCCATTACCCTCCTGATCAAGTTGTTTGGACCTACCAACACAACAAGGAGGTACAGGTGGTGCACTGCAATCTGCCCAGACATAAATACCCACTGTTAAGAGGTCTTAATGAACAGTATTACTCAGACTTGAAACTGATGCTGGAAAATCAGCTACAGGCTTAGCTTTAAATGTGAGATGAATTATTTTAGCAATTATTGGTCACAATTATTTAATGTCCAATGTTCACTCTCACTTTCCCTCCAAGTTTTTCTAAACAACACAGGAGGAAAAATTAAATGCACAAGCTGGTTATGCATGGTCTCAGCAAAGAAAAGAATCGACTGCTCATAAGAAAATGGGAATAGCTGCAGAGATAGCTGGAGGAGAAGCACAAATGGGACTGTGCCTGCTATGCAGCTCTCAAGATGAAACAGGCTGAGCACAGACCACTCTCCTCCTTCCTTGCCAGCTGCCTAGAAAAAGCCATGTGGCTCATGTGGTGATAAATTACAAAATATTGTTAGTGACGTCAAGACTCATTAAAAAAGTAAGGACAGATTCCAACCTGACACTTATTAATGGCTCAAACACTGGAATTACAGATGTGGAAAAAACAGCTTTAGCTCAAGAGCAGCCTTTAGACAAAGAAGGGCTTTAAATAAATAGCCAGTTTTAACTTCTCAATCTGAGACAAGAAGAAATTTGTAAAGAAAAAATTCAGCTTTACTGATAACTATTTCACATTACAACTTAATTTAAAGCATAAGAAATACTGACCTCATATTCTTCCATGTTTACTTCATCTGGCTTTATCATTTCAAGTTTGGCTTGAGCAACCTTCATTATGTTACGGCACCTTACAAAAAGCAAAAAAAAAAAAAAATCATTAAATATTACTGGAAATTCACAGAGGGTATTATCCTTCCAAAGACAGGAGCCTCAAACAGTATGAGCTACAGCCTTATGCAAACCAGTATGAAAATGCCTTAGAAAATGTACATTTTATTATGCATGGTATAATCAGCAGGAGAAGGCACACTTTTGAAGTATGTGTGATGAAGGCCTGTGCTATTTAAAGGATTATTTCTTTTATTTCTCTAAATTGCCACATTGCTCAGTCTTTCTTTTAATTTTAAATTTCAGATCGTTTGAAACTCCCTGACAATTACTTTGCAGAAGTTTAGAAGATTATTCCCTACACAGAAATCAGGCTGTTTTCTAACTTTTGATTTACCTATTTATACAAGTAAGTAGATGAAATTTTGAGTGGAAGAGAGACATAGTCTTGCTCTCGAGTCAGTCACTCACCCAGTTGGAAAGGCTTTGCTCTCTACTACTGGCTTTCAGGGCAGTGAGAAAACAGTGAAAGAAGGTACAGAAAACTATGTGGAAGATTATGAACAACACTGAGCATTTCTCCTTATTTTAGATAAGTAGAAACTCAACTTCTTGATTAGTCTTTTAGCAGGGATTTTTATAAAGATAATTTGTTTTACAAAGTAAGCGTGCACGCTCTTAACTAGGAGATAAAGCCAAACACACCAGCCAAATATGATGGGGCGTTTCCACACATCAGAGAACATTCATGAACACAGGAAATGAGATATGCAGATCTTATTACCTTTCATCAAAGCTGAGATTGTGATCTCCAAACTGCTCCAGTAATGTCCTCTCAATTATCTTCTTTGGTGCCTGGTTTTGGATGAAGTAAACAATTGCATGACGCAAACGATAATCACATTCAGGTGGCGGATCTTCCTGGGCTAATTTTAGCAGACGTGTGTATTCCAACTTAATTGCCTAGATAATTTAAAAAAAAATCGACATTATTCCTTCTGGCTTTCAGCTCAGACATCACAGACACAAGATACTTTATGTACCACAGCATTTTGCCTACAAATTTTTTTAATAGTTCCACAGACTACCCTTCTAAGAAGTCTAAACTATATTTTTAAAAGGAAAAAAAACCAAAACCACAGATAACTTGTCAAGTTGGTACTCTCTCTCACCAGTTAAGCCAGACAAAATCCCAAGTAAACCTTCCCTTCAAAAGTAGTTCCAATCCTGTGCTGTCTCCCTGAGAGGAGATTCATCCAATCCTTAGAGAGGTTTCTTTAAGCCCAAGACAAGTATAAGATTTCAGACACTTGACTTTAAGAAATTTTTTGAAGTCTCATTAGGTAAAAAAGTACCTCTAATACATGGTTAAATGCAAAGACATGAATAAAAAATACTCTACAGAAAGTTTAGTAAACATACATGATTTGGAAAATACTAAGTGAGAATGAAATATGTCCTTCAATGAAAAACAATTGATAGGATTTCTGAAAAAAAAAGAATAACTCCATATGAACAGTACTGCCCTATAGGGGAGGATGCAGCCCCCCCCTGAATTTTTAGAGAAATTTTAGAGGTCATCAGAGTAATTTACTTTTCCAGCTTTGCCAGCACGTTAGGTTTTAATGAACATAATTTGATACGTTCATTAAATTTTATTCGCTGACACTATAGAGAATGAACAGGAGCAACAAGAAAAATAATTAGAAAAATGGTGACAAATGTTAACACACATTCCATAAATTCCCTCTGAAAACAGGGAAGTTATCAGATGGTTTCCTAACACATTTGCGAAGTTTCAATACAACGTATGCACAAAATAAAGCATCAAAGCAGTCACCAAAAAAAAAAACCAAAACAAAACCACCCTGCTCAGTATTTCAAGCGTCTTTATGCTGTAATACCTGACATTTAACTATGAGAAATTTGGGTTCCTATCCTCTGCTAATAACACTTTTTTTGTTTCAGCACTAAACATGTAGGGTAATAATCATACAGATTTAAACATAGAGCATGTGGAGACCTTTAAAAATTAGGAGAATGTTCTGCATCAGTATCTTTAAATGCTCATGATTTGCATTACCATTAAAAAGGATGTTTAGGACAACATTATAAATGCCAAAAGCCACACAGTTTTGATTATCTTACATCAGAAGTTCCACCATTAGAAAGTCAACATAGCTAACAATTAAACCTTGTTTATTGAGGAAGCAAAAATAAACTGCTTTAGACATTTAATTTTTCATATAATTACTTAGAAGTAGGAAAAATGCAACAAAACCCCTATATTTTTATAATAATTTTAAAATTATGTGGTATTCTACAGATTCAGAAATCTTTAACAGAATGAAAAGAACACTATTTCTCTACACAAAAAAGGGACAGTAGAAAAAAGTATTATATGCTTTCATTTTCTCACTAAGGATAACAAAGATCTTAAAGGAAACATTCTGCAAGGACTTGTCTATAAAAGTTAAAGAACAATGACTGGAAGAGATCACGACCAAGAAATATCTGAATGCTAGTCATGTCTTAAACCTGAGGTCTGGGGAGGGAGTGGAACCTTGGCTGTAACAATGACCCACACCAATATATTGAGTTTCACCTGAGTTACATTAAAATAAAGATACAGAACCCCCCCAGTTTTTTGAAAACACTAATTTCATCAAAAACAAACACAGAAAGGAACACAGTAACAGTTTTAAAAGGCATCATAGAAGCTTTTATAATAAGTTACAGGAAAAAGTGAGATTTCATCTGACGTGTCCCAAATCAAAAATTTTGCTCCCAAAACAGCCCCACTTCATCTGCATCCATTCAGACTAATGTATTCCTTCATAATGAACCACATTTCACCTCTTCTAATCTATTACAAATACAATTCAGCAGAAAATGAGTAAGGAAAGTTTTCTACTTTATGTCAAAACATTTTCTCACTCAAAGACATTCTGCCCCCATGAAGTCTAATGTTTAAGGACTGAAAATTAAAGACTGAAAATCATTTCAACTGAGCATTGTTTTGATAACTCTAAAGCATTAAATAGAATTTTATTGTGAAGTAATTTTCTGCTTTAAAATTATCAAAACACCCTTCATATTAAAAAATATAATCAGATATAATTGAACTTTCTGGTTCAAATCAAGGAGTGATTTGATCAAATGACGATTTTTTTTTCAATTTGAAAAACACTCCACATATTTTCATTAATAAATTTAAAAAAAAAAGCGACCAACACTGAATCCCAAACAAACCCAGCTTCACTGAACAGAGGCTGTGGCAGATGTCTCTCCCTTCCCTGAGACCAGGCACAGTTAACAGAGACAGCCCTGCACACACATTATGTTTATAGCCCTTCTCTAAGTATCCATGTCAAACACCCACACAGACAAACCAAGCAACCAATCCATGAGGTTCAGTTTCCTTACCAAGGGGTTGCAGAGCTTTTTGGTGGTGATGTTAGGGTTTTTTGTTTGTTTGTTGCTTGTTTGGGGGTTTTGTGGCTTTTAGAATTTCTTCTACATCATAACAATTAAGAAGAAAACAGACTGCTACTCAATGACAAGCAAGAAACTTCTTTCTCCTCTCCAAATCACAGTTGAGAGCATTTTACACTTTATATCATGTTAAAGCAACTCCCTTTCTAATACCCTGAAAATTCAAAAGGCCATGAGCTAAAGGTGCTCAGAAGTTTGTGTATTTGAGAAAATGAACACATTGCTAAATCTGGTGGCACAGTGAAGACTAATCACCATAAAAAGCCTGATGTCTAACAAACCTCTGCTTAAATAAATAGTATTGACACCCATGCAGTTACCCAAAAGCAAGCAATTTAAAGTTATTAAAAATCTTCTAAGGAGTACAAACCAAGAATATCTCTTTGAAATAAACAACAAATGACTTAAAAGTCCCAGGGTAAAAAAAACCTGTTTTATTACTAACAGGAGAAAAAACCCATATACTTTTATTGATTACACATCTAGGTTTCATATTACTAATATGTTACTCAGTACTATTACTAAAAAGCTAAAATGCAGAAAGGTATATGAGCTGCTGACATCAACAGGGCAAATATCTGTATATTTCACAGGATAAACATCTAAATGAGGGACTGATATAGACAAGCATGTATAAATGCTGGAAAAGACTATATATACAGAAAGGGGTAGAGGGAGTAGCATATCTAATAGGAAAAGTCAGAGGAGAAAAAGTTGAAAATGTTAGTTGTACCTTAAAGAACCCTGCTTCTGGCCCACACCTGTCATAAACATTCCTGGCTTTACCTATAGCCATGATAATACCTTGCATGTTCGGGGTCAGCATGACCTGCCACAAGGGATTTAAGGTAAAAGTTTTGAATGATTAATATTTTAATGACTAAATTCAATATGCCTTTAGTCTCATGCAAAATGAAAAAGCAACTTAATGCATGCATACATTGATATGGCACACTTCAATACAGATCTGGTGAGCATATTCTGCAAATCAAATCATGGCATGTGTATGTATAGTTTTACTGTAACAACATTAAAGGAATCTTACAAAAAGAAAAAAAAAAGGAAAACAAATCTGTGTCAAAAAAGTTACATGGACCAAACTTCTCAGGAAAGGAACATGCATAGTTCAGCATTAGTACCAAGCAGAAACTGCACACTGAATGAGTGCTACCCATGGCCATGAAAGGATTAAAAAAAAGCTTCAAGTAGAAAAATCATCCAGTCACACTTGAGATATACTGCACTAAAGCCACCTGTGTTTTATGCATATTTCAAGGTCAAAATAAGAGACTCACTGCTGCAAATGCAATCAATCCCTGAAACATCTGTAGACAATCTCTTCTTAAACATCATACCCAAAACAATTAACAAAAACCAAGCCAAACACAAGACATCTCTCACTGCTATTCACATCAGTTTCACACAATTTGATCCATCCAAGCTACTCAGAAAAGCCTTTCTCCTTTCTAATCTGCAAGCAAAGGAAAACACTCCCTCCCTGCCCAAGGTATTGCTGGTGCAGCAACACACGATGAAGGATCTTAAACTCCCTGAGAGTCTCCCACACAGAAAAACATTTCTAAAAAGTGAATACACTCACAAAATGAATAGGGAAATAGGCAAGAAAGTTATCCTCTAGAAAGACAGGGGCATGGAGACAAAAGTAAAAACAAACAAGCAGGTCATTATATGAGGTTAAATCTGCATTTCTTTCAAGGTGGAGACTACACAACTGTGAGAAGCGAAACTCAGTGTGACGGTGTCAATTAAACCATTTTATTCCCTCCCCACCCCATCTGCCCAGTTATAAATGATCACACTTCCAGGGCAGAATGACCTGAAACATCCATTTGCCTAGGGAAGCTAAAACTCCCCAAGAACACATGTTCAGAGCCCTGAGAATATGAGCTGCACCAACTCTATTCCCACCCAAAACAAACATGGAGTAAGCAGTGACAAGGCAGGCCAGTTTGATGACCAGCAGTGTTGCTTTCTACTGCTGAAACTGGGCAGCAAAAAACAATGTTCCTCAGAAAAACAATGGGCCCCTCAATTATTCCTCAAGTAGTAGCAGGTACATGTACCACCATGAGTCTGAATTATTTTTAAGATTTGCAAGATTCAGTTCTACCAGCCACATCAGTTTCAGGTTATTTCCATGGCTAATTTAATCCCCAAAGCCTGAAAAGCTTAACCTTGGCAAATAAGAGTTCAGACTTTACTGGACTGACAAGAAAGCACAAACATTAAGAACATTTCTCAGTGTCCTGTCCCCTTTTAAATAATGCAGCAGTGTGCAGTCTTATCACCAGCATTTTGAAGGCTACCTGGCCTAACACAAACATCCAACCTCCACAGCTGAAGAGACAGATACACCTCCAGTGTAAAAGGCAGCATGCAAACCGTGCCCAATTAAGAGTTTGTAGTGCTTTCCTTCCGTATTCCACGACAAACTATGACATTGTTAAAGATCACAAATCGCTAGGCATCTAGTTTTGCAGAAGTCTGTTAGGTGTCACAGTGTGCAGACATGCCAAAACTTCTCATCAGGCAGCACGAGGAAGCCCCGAGGAGGAGCGGTGCACACAAGGTACCTCATCGTCATAACCCCCCTCCTCTGACTCAATCACAAACGTCCCCACATCGGGGATCGCCACCTCCACCACTCGCTGGGTGGGAGCTGCTTGAGCTGGGGCATTATCAGAGCTCTGCAGAAGAAAACCATTATCAGTACATGCTTGGGGGAAAAAAAAAAGAATAATCATAATCATTATCAGAAAATACAATAAAATTATGGAGAGATGGAAACTGACAGGCTGATCTAGTACAATGATGTCCACTGCTTAAATTCTGGAAAAATTCAGAAGCTGTATCTAGTTAGAGAATTTAAATGATATTTATAATTTTTTAAGCAGTACATTTTAAAATTAAGCTGTAATTACTAAAATTATTTCATTTGTTCTTCATTCACTAATTCTATCTTTACAGGTTAGTATACCAGTATCACAACTCTAATATCCATTACAAATTTAAGTCACTTGGCAAAGGATGAGTCTGTGAATCACCATTTTTTGTACATTTCAACCCAAAATTACTAAGTATATTATAAAATATCAGAATAGTTTAGAAAGGAACCTCAAAGATCATCTAGTCCTAAAGATGCCACCCACTAGATCAGGTTGCTCAGGGACCCATCCAGTCTGGCCTTGAAGAAGGCCAGGTCAGATACTTCATATCTGAAATACCTGATAAAGTCATACTAGAGGATAGAAAAACACTGAAAGCTAACATTTCCCAATGCTCTGGGAGCAAAAAAAATACAAAAACTCCTTTTAAAGAACATTTAAGGAGCATTACATTTAACTGGATTATTTTTTAGAAGAGTAATTAAACAGAAAATCAGGAGACTATCCTAGTCACTAAAATTCTTGATCTATGGTCCATCACTGAATAATAGGCAGTTTGCAACATTTGTAGAACTTAAACCTTGACTCTAATCCAAGCAATGGCCAAGTGCTACGCTGCTTGTTCTGCAACTATAACAATAATCTCACTTTTTAACATAAACACAGTATCTATTTATACCCAACACTGTATAAATACAAAGGAAGGCTGGGCAATCAGAAGACAGAAAAAATGGACAAAAGGCACAAAATGGAAAAAATGAACATGTGGTGAGTAACCTACAATCCTGTTATAGGCGCTGATGTTGGCTTTCCTTCTTTTATAAACGGACAAACAAAAAGGGAAGTAATGGAATTTATGCCTGCATGTGGAAGCAGAATAATTAAAAAGCATACTGATACACTGAGAAGGAAGCACAAATCTGCCTAAGTGAAATCTGGGGATACAGAGAACAGCTTTTAAATGTTAACAGAGTATCTTCAGATTAACTAGAAATTGAACTACATTTGTTTCTAAATAATGTTTGCATGGTTTGTTTTTTTTTTCTTTTGTCTCATTAAACAGATCATGGTGTTCCCCAACCACAGTCTTGTGAAGTCCTAAGGCTGACCACTGTGCCCAGTGCCATTATCCTGAACTACAACACTTGATCCACTGAAAAAAGTCTAAGATTCTTTCACATCCCACTGGGATGATGTCCACAAACCTTGGAAGGAGGACAGCCTTATGAAAGACACTTTATCATGCATTTTGGTATCTTCACAGCCACCTTTCCAGCTGGAGTAACATGTATTAAACAGACTCCCACTAAGCTGTTCTGAGAACTCAAAAAAGGCAATATGCAGCAGCCTAAGGCTTTGGTGGCAGAGCATCTTCTCATCCAGAGTTAGGTGAGTTTCCCTGTTAGCTTCAATTTCAGTTTAGCAGAGGAAGTGTGCTTCCCTGCCTTCCTGACACCACAGGAGGGGTGGAAAACACAGCAGGTCAACAGGGTGCCAACAAGCTGTCACATAATTTTGAAAGATTGTAAGGTTATCTGGGGCCAGACTGCTTCTGTTTAATGAGGATTCACACCTGATCTTAGGAAGCATTTTGCACAGATCTAAACTGTTCATACCCATAGTGGTTACTAGGGATGCCTAAGGAAGCTATACTGTACATTTATGGATATAGTTCCAAGACAGATGCATATATTGTTTTAATGGCACGTAGTTTTGTGGCAAACACATTTGTCATTTATCTACATACTTATAGGGAAGGAAGAAAGTATTTGCTGAAAGAAGAAAATGTCAAATATTAGTTTATAAAATAGTTAATGCCCCATTCCTCTTAGTATACTTTGTGCAAAGCAAAAACAAACACCCAACACTGATTGTAATAGACATTTTAAATTAATATAGGCATCCTATGAATCACAAAAAATTATTTTCATCAAGTTGTAAATCTGCATTAAAGCTACAGAATACTGTTGAAAAACTCCTTATTTTTGAAAGCTACATTAGCTTCCACAGGTCTGTCAAAGGAACTCAATTATGTTCTTACATTTCCCAGATAAAAACCTGAATGTCTAAAGCAATATTTTTCAAGTCTTTCACATGGACTATCAATGTTTACTCCTCAAAAATACATGGAATCATCTAACATTTTTAAAAGATGGTGGGCACAAACAGCTGATTGTCATTTGAACAATATACTGTACTCCTGACAAGCACTTTAATCCCATAGAGAACACCTATCTTAGTATTTTTATTTTTGCATTACACCCATTACCATTGTACACAGTTTCTGGATGGACTTTGTGTTGGACAGTCCCTGAAGAAAAAGCAATTGTCAGCTCAGAGTTTTCAGACTCACACCCTTTTATCAGTTTTTGTATCATTTTCACTTGAAAAATAAAAGCAAAAGAAGTATTTCAAGCTTCAAAATGTCCTCACCGTATCCATTATAGCTTCTGGACCTCTATCTTCTTGTTCAGCTAAAGCTTTATTGATTGCTTGTACAGAATCTTCTTTTAAGTGCTTTGAAATATCAGTTCTTGATGGCTGCTCTAAATACTCTGGTTCTCCTGCTTGAACTTAGTGACAGAAATAAAACAACAATTTTGTGTGTTAACACAAGCATAAATTTTAAATTGATTCATTTTATTTAGATCACTGTCTCATAGATAAGGTAAGCACACAGAAAGTGCAGGGTAAGCAACATAATTCACAAATACCACTTTACACCAGTCTGTGTCTCAGGTAATTTTAAACACTTCCCTACAAATGGATCCCTGATTTTTTATTAGGAACTAATATTTTATATTACGAATATATTATATTAGAAATTTTATATTAGACCTGTCCTGCCTATAGACTCATTAAAGCTCTTGAGTGAGGGGTATTCATCAACCAATCAACAGGGATGACTGAGAACAAAGGTGAGATTCCAGCTGGAGTTTCTGTGGGATACAGACTCAACATATGGAATTACCTCCAGCCACTTGAGTGCTAGATCTATTTTTGCTTTGTAAAATAATAAAGACATTCTATTTTTCAGCCTTAAGGGAGATCTCAGTCTCCTCCACTTGAGAGCAATAAATTGATTAGTATAAATAGTGTCTCATATTCCTTACAGGATAAAACCAAGTTTTGGCAGACTAAACATTCATTTTGTACTTTCCATTACTAACAAAGGAAAGAGCATGAATCTCAAAGTGTTTGTGAACTCAAAACATAACAAAAGATGAAGGAACTCTCCACAGAGTTTGCAAAACAAATCACTGCACTTCTTACACTCATTTTGCAGTCATACATAACTATGTATGCTCAATCTTTAGGACTCAAATACAGCACTAAGAACATCTGGACAGAAAATTCATCATGTCATCTTTCACATAATATACACAGCCTACTGCAATGGAGCAAAAGGTGAATGTTACCAAAAACCTGGCAGCTCTGGTTTATAATCAGATTGCCAGTGGTCCTTATTAGCTGGGTTCCAACAAGCATTGGCCTCACAGCTGCTGGTCAGAATCTTTTCCACAATTTTAACACCCTAATTGCCACACAGTAATTTCATAAGGAGGGCCTACTCTCATTATCATTAAATCTATTCAATGCACTGCACCAAGCACATTATTCTGCTCTTCAGATCTAAATGCTATTCTAATTTAAAATGTGAATGTAGGTCTCACACTAAATCATCCTGAATAGAAGAAATACATCATTTACAGACTAACAAGTCCTCAACACAGACTGGTGAGACCTATCTTAAAAAGACTCAGTTTCCATGGGGGAAAAAAAAAAGAAAAAAGCTCAGGGTAACTGGGAGGGAAAAGGCAGAAGAACCAATGAATAATTATTTTTTTAAATAAAAAATGAAATGCAAAAACCCACCCCAACAGGCTAAACTTGAAGTATAATTACCTTGGCCAAGTAAATAGCTGTAATTCAAGATTACACAAATTAGCCTTTTCTTCCTTCCTTATTTTTTAAAATATATATACAAGTCTCAGTGATTTTTGGTCCTACTCCCTTTCCAAACAGGTAGAAGCAGCTAACCTGGAGCAGGTGAGGGTGCTGGTGCCCTGGGTATCTGAGATAACAATTTCTCCTGCTGTGCTTTCTGAGCAAGTTCTGCATCCCACTCTTCAAGTTCTTTTTCAAAACGTTTATTGTCTTCCTTGACATAATCCCTTAGATCAGAAGGCAGCGTGTCCATTCCAACAAGCATCTGCCCTGTTTCTTTGTTGAACTCCTCTGTGGTAACATGAAATATAAGTTTCAGAAAAAGAAAGAACAGGACAAAAGAAAGTTAAAAGTTTGTTCAACAGATATCCTTAAGTGAATTACCAGAAATGTACAGTGTAGCACCAAACCCCCAAAACTATATTAGTTTTAACTGGTTTTACTATCTGTTGAGCACTCTATGTGACCATTCAGAGAATACTCACAAAATCCCCACCACTGCTTGACTGTGTTACTGCCACAGAGAGCTGGACACAACTAAACTTCCCAAGAGAAAAGGGGAAGGAGAGTAGGAGAGTGGACCTACAGGAATTCAGAAATCTAGCTGGTAAGAATACTAGCTAAATTGAGTAATCTTCCTTTTGCTTTGAGAATGGTCTCTGCAGGGGTATCCTACATCCCAGGGGATCCACCTGCAGTACTTGCCCTGCAGTGAGCAAACCTCTGATTTAACTGGAATGGCACAGGCAGCCTTCAGCTCAAACACCCTATGGCTGCAAGTGCACCACCAACGTGGCAACCTAGGAATGCTAAGGATAATATTGGCTCTCCTTTAAAAACTGAACAAATGAGCACTTGAGCCTTCTGCCCTATGAAAAAACAGGAACCTGACCATTTTCCATTACCTTCTACTGAATATCTGGACACTTTTCACAGACAGCTCTCTGTCTACTATTATCCAAAACTCTGTGTTAAGGGATTGCTGTCCTCTCTCTTTAAGCACTTCCATACAAAGCCTTATAGCTGCATACTCCTATATGACCTGAAAAAAATTTCCCAACCCATGTATTTCTTAGGTTTGATGTGTGGTTGTTAGGTCTGAGTTATTCACATTTCAATTTACTGCATAAGCTTTCAAGTTTCCATGCTCCAGTAGAGTGTATCAGGGCTCTGAAGCTTATGGGGAAAAAAGCAGCCACACAAGGATTTTAATGTCAAAAGGCTCATTTCTTCATTTCCATATTTCTCTCCTAATCTTGAGATAAACCCTCCAAAATTCTGCAATCCCTTCTCAAAAATATTTACAAATTAGCAAACCGTGGGTTTTTTAAATCTTAATAATTCTGAAACACAGGCATTCTTTTTATTGATCCATAAGCTGAACAGCAATTGCTCCACCCACAAAAACACAATCTAACAGCAGCAGGAATATAACTTTCAATAACTATTAAAAACATTTCAAAAATCTGGAAATCCATCTGAAAGAAGTTTGTTTAACCAATGCATTCAGCTACTCTTTATCATGTAGAATCTGTGTAGATAACATTACCTTGTATCAAGTACTGCTCCTTGTCATTGATATACATTAAACAATATGCACTGGCATTCCTGTAGCCACCAAAAGAGTCCCGTTCCAACTCTTCCCAAGTTGACTTTGTCACAGAAATATCATTGTATTTCATCCATCTGTTCTGGTGGTGGTCATAAATATATGCCCAGTAGTGTCCTGCATTCGCTTGACCCTCATGAACTAGAACAGCATGCAACCTATAAGGAACCTTAAAAAAACAAAACAGGAAATAAAACAAATGTCAAATCCTCCCTGGATTCCTACTGTATGCCACCAATAATTGCTACATGAAATAAAAGTAACTGAAATAAAGTTAATCAAAATCAAAACACAACACAGAGGAAAAACAAGTAAAACTAGCAACCACTAAGCATAAGGACTTGGAACTATGTTGCTTACCACTCCTAGTTACAGGAAATCTTAAAAATATTAGTATATGACATATATGTCTACTCTGCTGCCTTTGCTGCCACTCATTCTTTCTTCTTAATTCCTTAATATTCCTATCTTCATTGTATCTATCAAAAAAACCCTCAAATAAGACAGCTTAGACTGTCTCTGATTTGCTTCAGTTCCAACCTGGCAAACCTGTCAAAAAGTCTGGAAAAGCACATGTAAATTCAAGGTAATAAACTCAGTGGTTTTTGTGTGACAGTAAAAGAATTTATTTAAATTAGTATCTGCTTCAGTTACCCAAAAATAGAATTCCCATAGTAGAATATGAATACACCTGTTTTCCACTGTTTTAACTGTATCAGGAAAAGCTAAAAAAAAGCATGGAAGACCTGAAAAGGTCCCTTCCTCCTCCTGAGGCAAAGGACCATAGCAGTTTCTAGGATCAGTGGAAAATCAATTCCAGGGTACATCGGTAAACCAACAAGAACAATGACAAACTTAGTTTCTACTTAAGTAATTGGGAGTCTGAAGGAGAGAGAGAAGCAGAATGAATGAGTTCTTTCTTACTTATAAGTCCTTTGAGAACATCTTGGTGATTGTCTCATTTTAACCTGCTGTTGTACATGCAACATAAAAGAGAAAGCTGAGCTTCTCTGCTATGCACAGTGTGTCTCAATGACAACAGCTCAGCTGGGATGAAAAACCCCAAAACCAGCTTGTGCCACAGTCTGGACTGAAGATAAATAGTCTCTTTAACTCAAGGTGTACTCAGTATTTTTTGCAAATATCATTCGAGTACTGCAACAATCATAAACACACACATATGTGTGACTGGAGAAACTCCTTGAAGCTATTTTTAACTTGATCATTCTCTTCCAGGCTACATGCAAGTGCTGGAGATTTTGCAACTCCTCCTGAACTGTACAGCAGAGTGACTGCACAGCAGCTGGAATCAAACAGCCTGTCTTTCCAGAGACCAGACCACACTCTAAATCTCCCAAACACAAGAAGAAATCCTGACAAGTCCTTAAATCTGAATGCTCTGAGGTTTTTAACATCTGTTATTAAACCAGTGTGAAAGCCTCCTTAACATGACTGCAAGCCTCTGTATATGCACAAAAATGTATGCAATGTATGCAGATCCTGATTTAATAAAAAAGGTGTCTCTTAAGACTTTGTCAAAACAAAATTTTCTTACCCTAATAATCAGGAACTAAAAATCCCCATTGAATTTAAATTGTTTTACTTAAAACCATGCAAACTGGGTCAGCTTGAGGGTCCCCACCCTTTTTTCCAAGCCAGGAGAAGCAGCTGTCAGTCACCCACAATGAGCTTTGAGGAAGGTTCCTCACAGAGGTCTGTGACCAGGGGACAGGTGAGTTCAGTGCCAACAAGCATCTCTTGTGATAAGCCATTATATCAACAGTAATTAATAGTACAAAGCAACACAAACATGGGTGGCATTAAACTTCTCAGTTTACACTCACTACTTGTAAACCAGGAATGGAGCTTCACCAACCCCATCACATGTAGCTAGAGAACAGACATGTCAAAGCTGCTATAACCAAGATGAACTCCCACAGAAAAAACAATTGTGTCTCTTCCCCAACAGCAAGTTCACAGAAGAAGGAAATAAATAAGCAGTTGATAAAACATTCATTCAGGAGAATGAAACAATAAAAATTTCGGGAATGTATCTCATATGACAATTTGACAAAGGTTTTATAGACTACTATATCTCCTTAGAATCCAAAAGGACAAAATGAGAAAACAAAGAGCTTATCAAATAGTTCATAAATATAACATTTGCAGGATGCTTCCTAGTATATGTTTGTCTTAAAAATGTGTCTAGTTTTATATGCATAGAACCTGACTTCAAGACTGCAATCCTGCAGTTGTATTTTGCAGAGGGAAACTGTTCCCAGGGAATGGGGCAATACCCAGCAACCAAATCACCCAGAGACAGAGGAAGCAGGGAAAAGCAGACAGCTCTGTGTACCTGCCTCCTTCCTATTGTGCCAAAACAGCAACAGGGACAAAACAGGTCAGCTGCAGGAGGGCAGCTTCCCTTCCAGCCTGTGATTTCAGATGGGTTCAGCACCTACTTGGTGTTTTACTAAGTAATCTCTTTTTTCTTTTGTAATGACAGCTGACTATCTTTGCTATCCAGAGGTATTTCTTCCTGCAACACCTAAGCCAACACAGGTAGATTATTCAGATGCAAGTTACCAAATTAATTCATTTTACTGTTAGATGACATGTAGCCTGGGGTCTTCTTCTTAGAACACAAGTATTAAGGGAAAAACGTGCCTGCTAGCAGCAAGCTTAAAGAAAGTCATCTAGGCAAATCTGCCTGAAATCCTTCACATCAGAGTTCAGCTGCCAGTAACTATTAGGAGCGATGTACAAAATCAAAACATACCTCAAGAAAAAACTGTAAGCTCAACAGATATTACTTGGAATGAAAATAGCTCTTTTTACTAACAGAAAGTAACAGAGAAGTGATCCTTAGCCTTAAAACCTCTCAGAGTGAGAGAAGATGAGTATGTGAACACAAGAAACAGCAGAGGAACCACAACTCCACAGCAAAAGATTCTAAAAACACTGTTCAGGTTACACAGAATAAGAATTTGCTAGAAGATATCTTAGACTAATAATCAAAGTTGTGATGCAAAATCTAGACAAAGCAAAAAAAAAAAAAAAAAACAAAACAAAAAACAAGCCAGGAGCAACAAAACCACTCACTGGAATTAACTACAAATCAAAATCAGGAGCCTTGAATTTCATTGTATTAGCAAGAAAGTTGCAATATCCAGTGGCACTAAGCAGCAAAGTAAATAGTACTTTCCTGTGTCTAATGCTTCACCATGGTAAAGCCATGAGGTTACTGAATAAAAATGGGCAAATCAGGGCAACAAAATTTTGTTGTGCAAATTTGCATTCAGGTAAAAAATGGGGATCGGAGATAGACCATATCTGGGCTTTTCATTATAATTGCCTGAATTTAAGCATGTCACCTGTAAAATACTGTAATGCTGTCTTTCATTTGACTGTGCACAACTAAAGGGCTTACAAAACCCATTATGACCTTGCAATGAAATTTCTCAAAAGACTACATAATTGTATACTTGCTCTCAAAACACTACATAATTGTATACTTGCTCTGTTTTCAAGCATCTAAGAATTTTTTAAAGTGCCAAAAAATATCTATTTTCAGTTATGCCAAAACTTTACTTACCTGGACCATTGTTTTGTCAGAGTACATCAACTCAATTGTCCGATGTATTCGAGATATACTTTCTTGTAAATCTAAAAGACAAAGAAGAAAGAACTTTTCTTTCACAAGGCTGTATAATTGCACAAGACTACATCTTAAACTCATGAAAAGCCAAACAGGGATGCATTTCACAGGTGGTACATCTATCTAAAAGCCAAATGCTAAATCTTCTCGGATGAAAGATTTCCCCCATTTTTGCACAAATCCTTTCCTACAGCAAACACATTCCCCAGTGTGGCATTACCTCTTGTGTCATTCTCAACTTCAGTCCTCCAGCGGTGCAAACAGCCCTCCAGGACAGACAGCTCCTCCTCCGTGATGTGCCTTGGTGCTGGATGCATGGGCAGGTCAGGGGGAATTCGTGATTGTGTGAATGGTTTATGTATTACTGATCTCTGTACAGGAGATGTGCTTGGGACATCTGATGATGAAGGCCCCTGCTGCTCTATTGTGCTGCATTCATTCAAAACATGAAATATAAAAATTGAATCATCACGTAGACAGACTAAAAGTTATACCATAAAAATAAGCTTTTCATCTGAAAACGGGCATTTTAATGGTAATAATTTCCTAAAGTGCAATCCAGAACACATAACTACAACGAAATATAGAATTAGTATTTAAATTCTGAAAGCTTTGTGGTGCATTTTATATTAGCACAAAAACAAAGTTTGCTTTATTTGAAACACTACTGAACAATTTCAAATCATGTCATACATGTAAATAACTGTGGTTTGAAACATTTACAGCCAAATGGCAGAGAGAGAAATCACAGTAGTCTGTCCCATTGCCAATGACCATAAAATCCAATAAGCACAAATGCTCAGTTTAATAACTTCCTTCACGTGTCTTATGCCTAGCAGACTTTTTCTAACATCCTACCTACAACTTATGTTAGCTGAACAGCAATAATGAAGGGACCTCTGATATTTACGCCACACTGGAAATGCACTACCAACCCACCTAAATTTGTTCCAAACCACTCTAACACAAACTGCAAAGCAGCCACCTTAGGAGAATTCTGCAAGAGCAGCAGGGTAATAAAAATGAAGACTTGTTACAGATATTTCTCTTCCCAACAACAAGATCACCTCTATATAATTACACTGCAATAAGAGGAATCTGAAGATCTTTCTGGCATGCCACGGAATTTTTACTTTGTGTACAGCATCATGATACAGCCCGAGGAACTGGTATTCTTCAGGAGTTTAGAAAGTTGTGAGAACGTTAAGAGCTGAAAATGTCACTCCGTATAACATGCTATGGTGTTTCTAGAGATGGACAAAAAAGCCACAATACTTACATTTCTACAGAACAAACTTCCTGTACAGGAGTTTGACCAGTTTATTACTTTTGATATTTCATGCAACTTTTAAAAGTTTGTCTTCTCTTATCAATCATCACAATTTCTGCTGGCATTATACCAGTAAGGTATTGGACATCTTTTTAAAGCCTTGTTAGATTCATGTACTTGACGTCTCTGAATGACAAATTTAACAACCTTGACTGACCCAGAAGACAGAACCCTACTGCCCAAATACATCATACAAAGCTATGTTACAAACTGTTAAATGTCCACTTATCCAAAACTGTACTCTATTACCAAAGAATTATTTAGGTTGGAGAAAACTTCTAAGATGATGAAGTCCAACCATTAACCCAGCACTGCCAATTCCACCACTAAGCCATGTCCCTCAGTGCCACATCTACACATTTTAAATACCCCCAGGGATGACTTCACCGCTGCCCTGGGAAGTCTGTTCCAACATTTGACAACCCTTTCTGTGAACAAATATTTCTTAGTATCCAATCTAAATCTCCTCTAGTGCAACTTGAGGCTGTTTCCCTGTGTCCTGTCACTTGTTACCTGGGAGAAGAGGCTGGCTCCCACCTGGCTGCACCCTCCTGTCAGGGAGTTGTAGAGACTGATCAGCTCCCCCCTGAGCCTCCTCCAGGCTCAGTCCCCCCAGCTCCCCCTCACCAGACTTGTGGTCCAGACTATTCCCCAGTCCACTGCCCTTCTCTGGACACACTCCAGCCCCTCAACATTTTTCTTGCAGTGAGGGACCCAAAACTGAGCACAGGACTGAGGTGTGGCCTCAGCAGTGCCCAGCACAGGGGACAGTCACTGCTCTGGTCCTGCTGCCACTCCACTGCTGATCCAGGCCAGGTGCCATTGGCCACCTGGGCACAGCTGGTTCACGTTCAGTCACTGTGGACCAGCACCCCCCCCCAGTCCTTAAGTACTGGGCATCATCTGCAAACTGACTAAGCATATACACTCAATCCCTTACACTGAGTTACTAACTTAAACAAGGAGACAAACAACATTATTGGACATTGATCTCTCTGGTACTTTAGTTACTCTGCATTTAAGAAGTCAGATTATTTAGGTTCCTGACAAATTTGGTAAGATATGCAAACTGCATGGCAAAAAAGGAGCTTAGCTCCTAGGCAAAAAATAACAGATAAATTCCACACCAGAAACCTTGATGCTATGCAGCACATACACACTGACCAATTCAGATTCTTAAAGAATACACATGGGAATCAATGACCTCACCAGAATCTTCTGTCTATTTAGAATTGTAGATGAAATCGGGCTGTGCTTGAAAATGGTAATCTCCTTGTGAAGACATTTTTTTAAGTGCATGAGACAAACCCAGGTCATTAACATTTTTATTTACATAAGCCTGCCATGCTGAAAGAAAAGAGCAGAAACTTTATGCTACCCCCCGCCAGAGATACTTGGTTTTATTGGTCTGGTAAAGAAAGCAGCTGAACGTGCTCCCTCTCTCCCAGAGGCTGGTTGGCTCTGGTCTCTGCCTGGGGAGCAGGAGGCAGCCCTTACCTGGGGGGCAGCTGTGGTGGCAGTGTGCCGCTGGCGGGGGCACTGGCACCCAGGTCATCCACGGGGGACGTGCACACCGGCTTGCTGGAGGCAAACTCCAGGGCATACTGCAGGACATCTACCAAGGGGAATCGTTTAGGACCAGAACCATAGCTTAAATATCTGTTAACCACAAAACGTATTAATGCCATGACTCACGGATACAAAAAAAAAAAAAAATTTAAAAAAAGAAAAAAAATTATATATTTTTTCTGATTGACTGCAATTAATTAAAGCAAATCTTTCCTAATATGTTTCATGAATCAGAATTACAACAGTTATACACAGCTTCCAAAGAAAGGGTAGAAGAAAAGAGATACAGAAAGGAAATCTCAGGTAAATAACTATACACAAAGTGTATAATTGCACAGTTATTCTATGTAGCCCACAATACTATTTGCATTTACACAGTTATCTATAGTACCGTTCTAATCTCTGTTGTAAAACTGTGAGGTACTCTTTGAGTCTCTTGATTTCATCTCGTTTAATTCTTGTTATTTCTCTGTTTTTGTGCATATACCTGTAAAACAAAATTTAGAAAGTATTGTCAGCCTATAGTATCCCACAGTAAAACTGAGGTCTGTCTCTATCAACCATGCAGTTCAATACTAACAAAAACTCACACCCTCTAGAAACTACAACATACTCAGCACTGAAACAGAACTGAGAAGAAAATGAGCCTTCCCTTCCACAACTTTCAGAAGATGCTTTTTCCCCAGTGTCAAAAGCTCTGTTGATACTGTGGATGACAAACATGTACTAGAAAGCCACTATTAGAGAGATTCTAAATTAAGTAGTTTAAGTGGCAACCACAGAGCAATACTCCTGTTTCATTATTTAGGTTCACAAATAACTTTCAGCAGCTAACTGAAAGCCATCCTGGTATTTCTTCTCTACAGAGAAACTGCATGCATTCATGCTGAGAACAGACTGCATGTTTGATGCAACACCACAAAATATCCAACTTGTCACCCTGTTTCCCAAAGGGACCCATAAATGGGTCTGATTTTTCAGAGCATTTTGCCTGTGCACACAAGTACCGAGCAATAAATGAAAGTGGAAGCAGGTTTTTGACACAAAGCAGCAGTATGTCTTAAATTGTGATCTATGTGTATTTTCTGAAACAGATGAAACCCTTGAAAACTCTAACTTGTGTAAATAGAACATAAATTTACTATTATTCAAGTGAGCATAAGACACATCATCAACTTTAACAAACTTACAAGATTTATTTTATATCCACACTAGAATTTTGTTGATAATATTATACTGTACCTGTCTAGATACAAAATTGGAGGAAATTCTAATTTGTTGTGTATCTTCTCTGGTCTCCCCAAAGCCTGATTAAACTCAAATCTTGATAGCTCAAACGTTAAGACAGGAGGAAGCTCTGTGAACCAGTGCTGGATGAAGAAACAGAAATCCCCAAAATTAATGCCTTCCAATAGAAAAAATTCAGTAATAGTGATACAATACCTGCAAGACTGACACAGCTATGACAGAAACTGGTTTTAGGGTGGGTCAGCATAAGTTTTCCAATGCTACCACCCTCTCCCTTCAATGTAAACACAGACTATTTGCTGCCCATGCTGCATAAGAGTTTTGCTATCTGTGTTCCAGCAGAGGAGGCAGAAATACTTATTCCACTCACATTTATTTTGCTCATACAGAAGTTGCCTCATGCTTGAGCCTACCTGTCTTGCCAAGTGTTCTGTTCCCTTAACTCCTCAATGATATTGAAAGGGTTGTTTACACTGTTATCAAGTGCTCTTCCTGCTATAGTTCTCTCAGACAGCTTCCTGATCCTTTCATTCACCTAGCAAAATTCAAAGCTTCTGATGACCCCCTCTGAAACAGGATCAGTGAGTGTTTGACATTTCCTGCATACTAACAGCTTAAAGTTTCTACTCATGCCTCTAATCATCTTACTATCTTCTGCTATCATCATCTTACCCCATTTGTCTTTGACTACTCAGCAGAGATCTATCCATAGTCCTCATTTCTTTTTATACATACGTGGTTTCTCAATTACAATACAAATCCAGCTCCAGTTCCAGCACTGAAGATCTTTTTTTTCCTCTCCATTCTCACACAAAACAACCACAGTCTACCCATTTAAATAAGTGTTGGGTGTCTAACCACCACCTGAAGTTTCTCTGATTGCTGCAGACACCATTGACACATTTGTCATCAGTGCCATAGCCCAGATGTGGCATTTGACTCAGGGCTCACTACAAGTTCTCCTATCCAGCCAAATGTCTTAAATAGTCTTTTCATATAATAACTGGCAAACAGCCCTTTCTTCCACTGCTCATGGCTAAAATTCTTTTGAAGCAGGATTTAAGTTCCTCAGGACAGAGAATGTCTCCTTTTTCTGTTCCTACATTAGCTCACTAGCTGACACCCTGCTCTTAGGTATCATGATAACAATACTAATATTAATACTAATACTAATAGCAGTCAAGCTGAATACCCCATTACAGTCAATGGTAGGAAAAATGAAAAAAAACCCAGAATGTTACTTGGAGGATCTTTCAACACATTTGAGTACCACATAATTATTTTCTTTAAGCTTTGATATCAATCAACTCAGAGAAAAGTTACTTGAAGTCTTTGTTCAGTTGAGACAGACCATGTTAAAGCTACAAGAAATTCAAAGTTCTTTAGTACTTCCAAACCTTCCAATGCACTGTAACATCTTTCAGGCATTATATTTAAACACAGCTACTAAAAGAAGGAATATCACTATGGATTATTTCAGGGAAACATAACCAATTTACTTGGCTCTAGTAATAATGAAGCAAAGTTTGTTTCTAGAGAAGGACTTAACACATTACTTTTCTTGATTTTCCACCATTGTCAATCTGTCATATATCTATTTCACTTTTATTACCACATGCTAAGAAGCAAAGCAGACAATTTCACAGAACTCAAAGCATAACAGTATAGATCTGTAAATTGCTATCCTGCTGTTTCCCAGTTTCCCAATATTACAAGCTAAAATAGCCTCAAAACCAAAACAAGCCCACAACACCCAAATCTGACATTTCTAGTCAAGCATTTCTAACAGAACAAGCATTTTATGCATGAATACACACAAGTTATAACTGCATGACAACCTTTAGTTCATAAGATGAACAGTTATGCTCTTGTAGTAGGTACATACAAGGTTTCACCTTGCATGGAGAAACTAAACTTGGGATTGCACCAAGAAATTGATGAGATTTTGTTTTCTTCAAATTATATTTCAGGAAAATGCTCATTGCAGAAGAGATGCCATAAAACATTTGTTGTAAAACAGAATTGGTACCAGAACTTCAGACTGGAGGATGATTTTAGTGTGCATCACCAGGCTTCACATTAAAGGAAGCAAAAATTGCATTACTGCAAAAGATTGACATCAAGGAAGAAATTACGCCTGAACTTTTTACATAAGTAGGAAAAAACCTCCAAGATTTCACATCTTTAAAATAATTGTGATGAAACATGAACAGCTGTGTAAAGAGAAAGTAGCTGAGCCTTTACAGGCAATGGGGATTCCCATCTATACAGCAGGTGCCATGAACCATAAAAACCAGACATGAAACCCAAAGAAAAATAAAGGGCACTGCAATAACATCCCAAGAGAAGTCCACAGGAGCACTTAACTCACCTCCTGACCAGACTTTGCAGAGTTTTCTGAATGGAGAGATTCAATTTCCCCTTCAATCATTGCAGCTTCTAGGCACTCATGCAGATCTTTAAAGCCATTAACCTGTAGTGGATACTGGCCAAACATTTCTGTGTTTTCAAATTTTTTACCTTCACATGAAAAATTAAACAGTTAATGTTTTAGAACAAAAATTTACCTCAAAAAAACCCTATCTATCCTAGGTCAATTGATCTAGTCTACTAAACAATATCCACATTTTCTTGTTGAATTTAATTATATGCCAAAAGACAATTTATTCAAAAATGTTGCTCAAGCAATATTGAAAATTACTGCATTTTCCTCTTCAGCCCACTTTCTTTTATATTTTTTTAGCATCTTTTGGTAATAAGCAAAACTGAAAATTACTTGGCACCACAGACATATGGGAAGTTTTACACATATAAATCAAAGTCCTCCCCTGCAAATAGGAGCTTCATAATACAAATGTATATTGTATCAGCAAAGTCAGTGGAATTGCTGGTATGAAAGAGCCCTTTGTACAAGTACATTTTGCAAAAATAAGCCACAAAAGAGAACATTCATTTCTGTCCTGAAAACAAGATTATAATTTGGTAACACTGTATAAAGATATAAGTGCAAAAATAAGGACAAATATTGGGTACAAGTGATTTCAACCTAGAAATTCAATTTATTTCAACCTAACATCAGTAACAAATCTTGCATCCCCTAGTTTCTTTTCATTTGTTTGATTTTTACATATCTCCTCTGTTAAAATAAGAATGTAAGGGATGAAAGTAGTTAAATATAAAGAAGCAAGAATGCTACTAGCAAGAAATCTGCGGAATGGTTCTGAAATCTGACAACAACTCATTAGAAACATGTTCAAGGTCACAGAATAACCTGGAAGCCACTTAAAAGACTACACCTGCTTCATTCAAATGCAAAAGTCATTCATTTGGATGAGAGGCAGAATCACCAACATTAAAATGACTCAAAAATACTTTCATAGCCTTTTGGAAATAGAGAACAGTACAATTCTGCAGAACTAGTAATTACATACAAATAAGGTAAAGGGAAGCTTGTTGTACAGTGTCTTCCTCCTTAGCACTCTCTCCAACACTGCCCTTGAGCAGGTTTCCACTGACTTGTTTTCCAACAAACTGTACTTGTAGGAGGGTGAGTTTTCCATATGAGAAATTGTGCATAAGGAAATGCTATAACTCAAGTTTTAAATTGCATTAAATGAATCAGAGGGAGCACGAGAGAACAGCTCAGTGAAATATAGTATCTTGCCTTCTGGTAAGTGGTAACAGTGCCCCAATAATTTTTTCCAAGCATCTTCCCTCAGCATTTCACCCCAACTTCTGCTGCACTGAGAACATACACTCAGCTCCTGATGGCTATGAAAACAGTGTTTATGGATCCCTGCAGCTCACTGCATTTCTCCTCAGTCTCATACCTCACCAACCATTTGGCACAGACAAATTTATATACGTGTGTTCTCCATACCTGCTTCTATAGAAGCAGCTAAAATCCTAAAAATGCATCAGTCACCTGTGTGTTTGGACAAGCACAGATCACACATGACCAGAGAAGCCCAAGTAAATTCTGATTCATACCTTCAAGTACACCTACTGCTAGAAATCGTCCATAAAACAACTCCACCATTGGGTTCTTTGGTTTCTCTCCATCCCTAAAAGAACAGGAGCAGTGTTAGTGTAAAAAAAAAATCCAAGTCAAAGCTACAATCTTTGATTTATGAAACAATGAATTCTTCTCAAATTCAGAGTTCAGAATGATGAATTCAGAAGTTTAAAAACTTCTGAATTCATTATAGAAATGATGCCCATTTTACTGTTAATTTATTTTTGTACTTTCCTCTAATGGCAATAACAATGATCCAGGTATTTGCAGGGAAAAGTATATTCTGAAAACTAATTTTCAGAAGCGTTTCATTTTAAGACAATCTATGCAAACCAGATTCAATAATGAGTGTTTAAACTGTACAAAACCCTTGTACAAACTGTTTCTTGAAACATTATAGAAAAAATCATGTATTCAAAAGTGTTTCCAGATGCTCACTAATACAAACAATGTGTATTTTCTTCTGAGACGAGAAAGAGGAGCGAGGTTTTGAAGCAATTTAACTACAGGATTGAAAAGCAAAATGGCATTAAAATAAAAAAAGCCTAATTGACTATCTACAACACATCTCTTTATTTTACTCTTTATATATTCTGGGCTTCATGGAGCTAGATTTCTAATATGAAATAAGAGGGTGAAAAAAGACAACTCGTGGAAAAAACATGAAAATATTGATATGTATGGAAAAAAATCATACTTGAACTAAAACAAGCTACAAGAGTCAAAATTTTTTCAGCCATATGGAGATTTGCATTTTTGCTTTTCTCTCATCTAAAATGTTCAACATGCAGAGCTAGAAAAAAAAAATCTTACCTCTCTTCTTCAGCTTTAATTTGGAAGGCATCTTCTAGCCAATCTAATAATTTGTGTGTAAATTCACTAACGTCTTGCTGTTAAAAAATAAAGTGATCAGTACACATATGTAACAGAACAAAACAAAGTGTCACCTTACAAGACCAGTTTAGCAGAATTCCCTTCCCCCTCCACCAGTGTTCCAGAATCACACAATGTCTAAGACTATGTATGCCATGATTGTTTTTTTTATGAGTGGCTCTGGTGTTCCTCAGCAGTGACACTGTCCTGTGATCCTTGTTACTTGGGCTCAGCTTTCACACCACGCTAGTCCAAAGGCATCTCTTGAATCCCATTGTTCAAACCCTCTGGTATCTAGCAAGTGGTGACTAATATTACTTTCATCAAGCACCAAATTCAGTGTGCTATTGTAATTAAACACCTCAGCCACATTTGTTTCATGTTATGAAACAAAGCATCTGAAGAAATAGAATATTTCTCCAAAAAAAGCACAATATGCACATTAAGATTTGGGTAATAATCCTGAATATTAATATTTAGATCCTCCAAACCAGTATCTAAACAAGCAGTATAATAGCAATGTACATTAACAGTACAGCCCTGGCTGTACTGTTACATCAGAATAATATTTCTCCTTCAAAAATTCCCAGATTTAGAAGCTAAACTAAATCCTAAAAGCAAGAATGTTGAACAATTAGTCAATTTCTAAAATAATAGGAAGAAAGTGTATTGAATAAAATAGTCCTGTTGTCTGGAATTTTTTTTTTTACATCTTTCTAACAAACATAACCAGAAACCACAAAAGTTCAAAGACTGTGATAATTAGAAGTTGCTTTTCTGTAGATGTTTTGAAATTCTGTTGTCAGAAGGATTTCCTATTACAATATGATTATATAAAAACATGCATAAAATTGATTGAAAATACACGGAATTTACCTGTTGGGAATCATTTGATTTAAAAGCATCTTTAAGGATTTCAACTGCTCTTGATGGATCAACGTATTTTCTCTTTGAACCAACTAGAAGTGCAAACAGGTACCTCAATTCACGCATGAAAGGCAGATTCCTATGTTCCTGTATGTGAAGAATAAAAATATTTAACAAAGTGGTAACAGAAATCTACTGAACAGAAATGTTACCCAATAATCTGAGTAATGCCATAATAATATATAAGGTTACTTGTAGTACTACCAAGGTAATGCTGCATGCCTTTTACTTGTCAATGTTACAAAATAATGCAGTTCTCTGGGAAGAAAATTCCATTTCAGAAAATAAAGGTTCCCTGAAATCATATCTAGATGATACTGCTGGTCTTGAAGAGGGCCTGCATTGACAACTGCACAAGCAGAGCTGCATTTAGGACAGAAATGTATCTCTCAAAACTTAAAAAGCTTAAAGTAACACCCTGCAACAATATGCACTATTTTATTAAAATCAGTATTCCTCTGTACCTCTAGAAGAATTTCTTGTGAGCCTACACATTCTCAGCACCTTTTTTAAGTTTATTTTTTCCTGAAGACTAAACTTCTAAAGTCTAAATTAACCTTTATTCTTTCTCTTGACACAAGTAAAATAGCCTGCTCTCCTTCCTACCCAACTTTGAAGTACAGTTCATGTGACTATGGCATTCATTTGCTGCTTTCCAGAAGAGAAGAAATACTTTCTGCCTGCATGATGAAAAACAAATAAACTGAAACACAAATACCATAGATTAAATCACAGATTACCAATGCTGCAGAGATTGGATATCTACTCCTGAGTAGATAGTTGGCAAATACTTGTGAAATTAAACCCCATGCAATATCCATTTGTATTTAGAACAAAGTATCATTCAAAGGCACCACAGATGTCTGATACTGGTCAGACTGGAATTACTTGATGACAAACTATTTCACATGCTCATCAGACAGCAGACTTGTTTAGTCACTCCTGTGTCAATCCAGGAGGCATAAAGCTTTTTATATGTAAAATATGGTTTACTTCAGATTGCAAAAGTGCACAGTGAATTCCACGTGTTCCACATAATACCTAGGAAATACTTATAGCCATGTAAATCTCTCAATTTAACTTGCTCCTCTAATCCACCTTGCAAAATACCTGCCAGTTATTAACACTGCTCACAGAAAAGGCTGCACTTCAAATGCCAACCTAATTCAGCATCAAATCATCCTAATTTAAGAACAAAATCAGTCTCCCATTTAGATACTTAAAGCATAATATAACAACAGAAGAAAGAAACAAACTGCAAAAGTTGTATTTTTCTTGCTATTTCCTTAAAGTGCTCTATTAAAACAAATGGAATTTCAATTTTTAGATACATTTTATAAAGATCCTTCAATACCAGTGATATGCTTAAAATAAATTATTAACCACAGAATACTCTTTTCATTAAATCTGAAGTACATAGGCATTATTATAATGTACATGGTATATTACTGCATCACTCAAATTTACACTACAACTTTGGCTGAGTTTTAGCTGTACTTGTAGCCTTAGCTTGAACAACTGTTTACCAATGTAAGTAGGATTACTCAGGACAAATATCTACAAAGGCTACTAAAGTTCTCTAAAACTAGGGAAACCCTTGCTGCTTTTGAAAAAGCTCAGTTTAATGCAATAGACATGACCCTTGACCAGAACTGACCCTAAAATCTTCAAAATAAGGTGAGCCAATCCCTAAGACAAGGTATTGAGTTCCACAAAAGGACTTGCACATCAAAACAAAGAACTGATAAAGTGAACACAGCACAGCATACAGCCCTCACCTCTAAAGAATCCTGTACATGCACCAACACAAAAAAAGATTAAAATAAGTTTTTAACTAAACACTGCATGGAAATTTCATAATCTAAAACATTCTCCATTTTATCACCTATCCTGCCTGCATAAATAATTTCTTAATCCATGTCAGAATAACTTATTATTATAAATGCCTTTAAAGCAGTCTACATATTTAATACATAGCAAACATCCACTATGGCCAATCAGCTTGCCAGGAGAGTGAGATAATGATAATATTACATTAATATCAGAACAGGTGGAAGGATGTGCTAACCTGGAGTACACTAACCCCTTTCCACTGATAATAAAATGTTTCCTGAAGATATCACTGAGGCCAAATATTTAGCTGGTCTCAGTGTGTACAGGAAAAATATCTGTTCATGTGACAGCAAGAGGCAAGAGAACTGGGACAGCAAAGCTGCAGTAACTACAGAGAACTGCATTTGTTCTATAGAAAGAAACCAAGGAAGAAAAATTCTTTTCAAATTTAAAAGAGTAAGATCAAATTGAAGATTTTAAGTGTATGCCCACATCCAGAAAATCAAAGCCCAATTAGCTGAGACAAATAGGGTGCGGCTGTTATTTGTTTGAGGTTTTTTGAAGTAAAAATTTATACCAATGGCTTCTGGATTAAAAAGTTTACGTGTCAAATTATTCATAGCATTTTGATTCAATATATTGATGGGAAAAAAACAAACATCCTGCTCTGTAATATTCCCTGAAGTACAACCACATACTTTAATTCTAAATCAAGAGATTGTCATGACCCCAGCATTAAACTGTAATTCCCACCAACTGGAAGAACAACAGGATGTAAACCCAAGTATTCAAAATTTGGGATTATTAAAACATATCCTCTATTAGCAAGGAAATTTGATCCTGGAGAATGTCAGTCACATATGGTAGTTAACATTGGAATAAAAATAGAAACAAAACCAAAACTAAGGCAAAATAGTTTTAAAATAAGTAAGCAGTCCGAAGTAAATTCCAGGGCTTTACTTTTTTTTCTACTGTCAACTGGTAACTTATATTACAACTCTGAATCAATTTGCCTCTAATTGCCTTCACTTACAAAGAAATAAAGGCACCATATTTGGGGGCATGCATGCTCATGTCTTCTATCCATGTAAATTCCAACTAGTGCAGTGATCCCTTATCCTAAGTTCTCCTCAATCCGTTTTCAGCTGTAGATAAGACCGATGAGTACATCAAGTAATAATGTTACTTCATTATGGAATGTAAGTTAACAAAGGAGAGGACACAAACTACTGCCAGAGATTCTTTCTAGCAGGTTTCTGCCCAAATCCATGCACTTGCCTGGTGTCACACCATTTCTCACGAACTTATTGCCTGTCATGGTCAGAATTTCTAAAATAAAGCACTTTGGAACAGCTAAAGGCATTTGGCTGCAAGTGTGAATGCTTGGGCAAGATGTTTATGAAGCCAACAGCTTGTTATCAGCTATTTCATACCACTTTTTAGATGCCAATTGCTTTTTCCATGCTGAAAAATGAACATAGAATTTCTGAGTACTGAAGGATATACTAAAACAAATTACACAATGAAAAATTAAATACAGAGCAGAAAGTCAATCTAAAAATAAAAAAATTTAGTACAACTATTCATAAGGCATGACTTATCTTTCTTATTAAAATACACTGCCCCATCCCTACCTTGTGTTGGGAACACTACCCATGTTTTCTTTTCACACCATCTCACAACCTAATGCAAATATGCTTTCCAACCAAAAAAAGTGACCTCTTGCACTTTGAATGTGGTGAGGAGAGAAGGGGGTAGGGGCAGGAGAGAAATTATCCAGGCCTGACTAAACATTCAACTTCCCTTTTATGGAACATACCCAGAGGTTTAGAAAATGGACACTGCTTTCTCTTTGTTTTCTTTTGCTTCTCTAATTACAGCTCTTACTTTTGATAGTGAACATTCCAGAGAATCCTGAAGGGACAACCAACTAAGAACAGGCTGACAATACACTGGCTTCTTTAAATCAGACAGAAAGGAGCGACAGGCAATACTCTAATTTACTGTGAGAGTGGTGAGACCCTGGCACAGGTAGTCCAGAAGTGCTGTGGATGCCCCATCCCTGGGAGTGTTCAAGGCCAGCTTGGATGGAGCTCTGAGCAACCTGATCTAGTGGAAGGTGCACCTGTCCATGCCACAGGGGTTGGAAGTAGTTAAACTTTAAGGCCTAAATAATTCTAATTTCTGGGTATGCAAAAATTCATTGCTCTGTAAGTCCCTGCTAAAAATCAGGCAACAAAGCATCTTCATAAAGTCACTTCCTTTTCCATTTCTTCCTTCCCATTTCACAGCATAGAAACCACAGGGTCTCCATTGCATCTGTCCTCAAATGAGGCCCATGAAGGAAGAAAAACTGATCTGTCTTGTCCCCATCCCAAGACCATTCCCCCTTGCCAGTCTGAAGCCACAAGAAACCTAAGCCAAGACCTTCCCCTCCTCAATCCTATTTGAGTACCAGGATAAGCACGAGAAAATTTATACTTATAATCACCTCCTGAAAAAGCCAGAAGAGACAAGCTAATGAATGAAAGCTCAATGTCAGATCATGAGTGGGAGGGAACTGGAATAAAATACATTTGCTAAGACAAGCTACACTCACATGAGAAATGCTCTGTCTCTCTCAGAACCCTGCCCCATACTGTGCTGCCAGGCTGATGCCATTTATGTAAGATCCACCACAGGAAGCTCAGAGAACTATTAACTGGCACCTCTAAAACCCACGCTGATATGAGCTAGAGAACAGTGCAAAATTCATGTACAAGACAGAAATGCCCTCATCAGCCATGAGAGGAAACCAGCTTCTTTTACCTTTTGGTTTCGGGGTAAATCTTGAGCATTTGCAGGAGGATTGAAATTCAGAACTAGTCTTCGAAACTCCAGTAGGTTAAATAATGACTGAAAAGAAAAAAATTAAGAAAACCTGTAAGCACTTCTACAAACAATACAAAACTCTTCCAAATAAGCCTTAGCAAAACAAATGAAGTGTCAAACATATGCAATGCTAAGTTTTGTTTCAGAAGGCAGAATATTGCTAAACATATTTTCACCAGAAGACAATTATTTTTGCCAAGAAAACAGCGTAATAAAAAAAAACTCTGCACTTAATCACATAAAAGGAACAATAATTTTACATAATAGGCAAATTGCATTTCACAACAAGAATTTTATGAATTGTATAACTGTGAGTTTTCAAAATGACATGAAACAGTTTAGCTATCTAAAATTTATCTTGTAGGCCCTCTATCATCTACTCCTCAGCGCACAGAGACTACATCTCTGCATGTGCAACCTAATTCCACTTGCATTAGCTGAACATTTTGCATTCTGTCCTCTCTTCCCATTCCCACAAGATCTGAAGGATGCACATCAGAGTAAGGAAATTGGGTTATACAATTCTGCAGGTAAGGGACTGATAACATTCCCATTTTATGGATACATGAATAGACAGGTGTCTGTCTAGGACATGAAAACAGTGTCTGCAGGCATACCCACAAAGAACTCCACAGTGTAACACAGAGCCTGGAGCCAAGAGAGTACAAGAGCAAGGTGACTGGGCTGCAAACAGTAAAAGTCCAATGCATTGAGCTGAGAACTGGAGGCCTCAGAACTTATGGAACTGCAGCACTGCTTTTCTGTACAGACAAAAAGCATCTTAACTAAAAATCACTACATTACAGAAGAGCATTTTGATGATGGCAGAGTAGGAAGAAAGGTCTGAAGTACTTTAAATATGCTCATCAGAGAAGCACAGGAAAGATCTGCCTTCCTATTTGTATTTTATTTGGTTTACAATCTATAATTAACTCTCCTCCCACTCTATCACATATCTTAGCTATTTGTTTTGGAAAGGCAGAGTTTGCTTACCCCAGCAATAGACTTTGATCCCAGAACTTGTCCTACCCATGTAAAGAATTAAGTCACAGATCACATCAGTTTAACAGGTTTTCAGCACCACAGTGCCAAATAAGCAAAACACAAATTGTGAAGAGGCTCTGCACTTATTCCAGTAATTTAGAACATAGTGGTAGGAAAATAAAAAGTTGTAAAATACTGCCATGTTCCTGATTCTCCCTGTGAAAGAGCCCATACAGAATCTAACCTTTTCCCATACCCCACAGTATACAGCATCCCCAACAAAACAAAGAGGCTTCCATTGTCACATTTCTTTTTAGATTTAAAAAGTATCCAAAACATCAGCCAAAAAAAGATCTCTCTGACTTTGCTGAATCAAGGTAGACAACCAAGACAAACTTTTTTCCTATTTTGCTGTTCAAAATACATGTTCCCCTTTTATCCATCCTTGCAGAGAAGGGAGATTAAAACAGAGTCCTTTGTTTACTTACTCAAAGCATAGAAAATGTTAATATTTAATTTAAGTGTCAGTCTAGAAGCTGATACTAATTGAAGTTATGTCTCATGATGTAACAGCATTCCACTGGTGGGCTCTTCAGCAAGCAAAACATAGCAATGTTTTATGTACAAAATAAACCAGCTGCTGAAATATAATGTCCAAAGGCTGAATTCTCTCCATAACTAATCCAAGTGCCATCAAAATGCCAAGCAGCTGAGCAGGCCAATTTCATAATACAAACACACAAATTATGTACAGAAAACTGTACTCAAGTTTAGCATTTTTGCCTGGCATTCAATCCAACAAGTTTTTCACAAAAATTCAGTTTCTCAAATCCAGAAGTCTACCAAACATCATTCCATGCTCTCCAACTGACCTGAACAAACCCATCTGTGCCATCTCCTGCGAGTAACTAAGAGGATTGTCCAATTTGCTCTTTTCTTCTTCAACCTTGTACTATTCAAAATTTCTTATGCAAGATGTTTAGTTGTTAAACTTGTTGCCAGAAAAGCTTACAGTGTGCATGGCTGTTGTGAGATACAGCAGAACCCTCACGGTTTATGTGCTGCCAACACCACTAATGCACACAGGACAGTGTCATGCTGTAGCTCTCCTACAGTGAGCTAAGTCAACTTGATCAACTTAAGAAAACCTCTACCTTCATTTAAAAAAGATAATTTCCCAGTGTAAGTGTAAACAAGTGCCTGAAACCAACTGTTTTAGTGCCTGAAGTATCTCAGTGAGGAACCTGCAGCTCTTCCTGAGGTAAGGAGATAAAAAGGAGCTCACCTAAGCCCAGCAGAGACCTCCCAAGACCAATCACCCCAGAGCCCAAAAAGAGGCAAAGCAAAACACTTTCTAGTTTGCTGAGCCAACTTTGTCCAGGCTCCCTGCACCCAGCGTAAGTGGCCCATGAGGCAGAAGCTGCTCTTCTGCAGCCACCAAGAGACAAAGCAGAGACTGTCCCTGGCCCAAGTGCCACACACTGGCCCTAGCCTAAAGCTCCAAACAGATTTGCTTTCCAAACACACTGCATGGAGCAGCACCTCACCTGTTACCCACTTGGCTTCAGCTACACTGAAGGTGTAGGAGTCCCAGTGCAAGAATAGAGGCTGCATCTAAAAGGTGGATACTTCACATCTACTGTCCTTGATCAAATACCCTTACAACTGACTAAAGTATGCAAAACCTATGCATGAAAGAAAAACTCTCTACAAGGTGGGTTTGTGGCTTTTTTTTCCCCCAGTGCCTTTAAAGCATTGAAAAGGTGTCATCCGGAAACTTCATTGAGCCAAACTAAGTTATACCAATTCCAATTGCCATGAACATAAACAGAGTTTTAGAATACTGCCTTATATCCTGTCGGAACAGAATACAGAAGACTAGAAAACCAGTCTCAGTTTGAGGCATTCACACTAACAATACTGAATAGTGAACACAAGAGATTGTGGCTTTCCCCTGCTATAGGTGGTTATGATGTATTTTCAGTCATACCAGAGAGAACTAGGTAGAGTTGTAGCTTCTATACTGTAAGATACTAAAACATTCACTTTTAGGAGTAATATTTACTTACATTCAGTTCAAACACAATTTCAGAATCTAAGTTGCCTGGGTTTCCCTTAAAACACTCTTTATCCCTTCCCCCCCCCCGTAAAATCTAGGATTATCAAACATAAGGACCTTGCCAAAATTTAGGTTGACTGAATAAAGAATTAATTCTTAACATTCAAGAACAGTGATAAAGAATATAAACAGAATTAGTGCTGCAAGAATATAAATTAGTCAGTGTATTAAATCTATAAATGCCAGGCATGCAACACAGATCGTTAAAAGCCACCAGCAGAGTCCTAAATTAATAAAGTTACTGACACCAATAACACTTAGAGAATAGGAAAACACTGCTTCTGAGTCTAGGTACAAGATGACCCAAGAAGCTGCTGCAGAGAGCTTCAGACAGGCTCTTTGGTGGATTCTTGCAAGTTTGTAAGCACCAGGAACTAAAACCAGCTGTTTCACTAACAGATTAATGAAAACATTTGGTTCTCTTTTGACTTCCAATTTTGTATTTGTTTGCAGCACTGAGAACAAAAAAAACCAAGAAAAAGGCAAAAAAAGTCCACAAGAACTGTGCATTTTTAATATGCATCACCTTTAAACAAGTTTGTATAAGAGCATGAACAGGCAGACAGCTTCCCATTGAATTTGCAAAAGCTTGGAAAGACAGAGGGAAGACAGGACAGAAAGAAGAAACCCAAAAACTAAATATATCTTACTAGGAGAGCTTGAAGAGCAACTCTTGGCAAGGGGAAAGAAAAGCATGCATTTCTACAGAGCTCCTAAACAAATTCCTTTAGGTACTGGCATTTAGCTAAAACATGATCTTGTACGAGTTGAAAATTTATGTGTACTAGCACAGCACAACACCCATTTTCCTCATTTAGTCATCTGCAGCCTTTTATGCACTTCAGTTTGACATTTATTTATTTATTTAATTTTTCTTTAAAGCCACAAAGCCAAGATCATATCTACCTTCATTCTGTGTAACAAGCAGAGAGCAATTTTAAATAGTGAATATATCATTACTGTTCTAATAATAAAAAGGAAAAATATAGCCCTATGTCATAAAGTATATTATTTGGAATAGTTTGCCTCTACCAACATGAAAAATTAGATTTATGTTCTTACTTCACTTTATAAACAATTTTGATGTTTTAAGGTATATAAAGCCAGTTTTAGCAGGGTAGACTGAGTATTATTAGGGTTAACATTTGATTCCTGTTAATAACTCAAATCAAAGAAAAACACAGAGCTATAGAATGTATGGTCCTACCTGCATGCATTGCTATGTTTCCTCCAATAGAATGAAGAATTTGAAATTTACTAGTTATCAATATTTGAAGGGCTAAGGTTCAAAGTAAAAGTACTCCTAAATATTGTACAAATTAGTGATTTAATACTCTCTGATTAAATATTTGCATCCAAAGCACCATATTGCAAAAATATAAACAGCTGACAGCTGAGTCCACTTCTCACCAACTTGCAAGCCTTTTGGACTCTATATCCCTATATCTTGAGAGAATTGGGATTGTTCAGCCTGAAGAACAGAAGGCTTCAGGGTGACCTAAACTGTGGCTTTCCAATACCTGAATTGAGCCCACAGGAAAGATGGAGAGAGACTATCCTGGAGTGATAGGACAAAAAGGGAATGGATTCACACTCACAGAGCAGGTTTAGATCAGATATTAGGAAGACATTCTTTACTGTGAAAATGATGATGCACTGGCACAGGTCCCATCCCTGGAAGTGTTCAAGGCCTGGTGGGATGAAGCTTTGAGCAACCTGGTCTAGTGGAAGGTGCCCCTGCCCATGGCAGGGGGTTAGAAACAGATAATCTTTAAGATCCCCTCTAACCCAGGTCATTCTTTGGTTCTAATTTGGGAGAATCACTTCCTTCCCCTCTTTAAGGCTTTCCAGACTTTTCTTATTAATTGATTATTTTTTCCTTTTTTGGTTCATATTCTTCAAAGTACTTTCTCAAAGTCCATAAAGTGGCTGCTTGTTGCTACTGCACCAGTTACTCTGCTGGGCACAATGCTCCCTTCTACCTTGCTCCTCCTTATAACTTTGGGGCTGTCTCACACTTCACTTGTTTGTCTTATTCCTGTTAAGTGGTAAATCCTGTTTCCAGAACTGAGACTAATAAAAAGCATTAAGAAAATTAGGAAGTCACCCAAAACATAGTTTTGTGCTTCTTTATGTACACTGAGAATTTGGCACAGTCCAAATTCTTGCATTCTTTAGAAAATTTCATGTAAAGAAGACAGAAGGGAAGTGAGCAAAGCAGCTTCAAAGCTGGGACTTGAGCAGGTTCCTGTTCAAACTTCACTGTGAAAGCATAGGAAGAGGAGTTTTCTTTTGCTCTTCCCCCCTGAAATAAAAACTCTTACAGACAGATATGACACTGCCTGATGGCTGAACACGTACAGTGCTAGTAAGAATCACAGATTTGAGAACTACAGATTCAATCCCAGGTCTCAAAAGATTTGGAAAGTACCTCTAAAAGGACATTTTTATTTATAAACAAGCAACCAATTAGCATTCCAAAATGCTGAAAACCTAGGTATAAATTGCTTTTTTAAGCTATCATGTCTTTCATCTTCAGAAGGCTGAGGTACAACATGGAAGAAGATGGAAAACAGCTTGCATACTGTTTGAGCTTGAAAGTCAAACTAAGACCTCTAGCAGGCTTGGGTTAAGTCAACATTTTAAACAAACAGCTCACCATGGAATTACCAGCCTGCATTTAGAGAACATTTACTTGTTTATAGCAACAAACTCAGAACATTGCTACAATTCAGAAGACAGCTAAGTATGATATGTGTCCAGAAGAATTCACATTATGCTTGTGTCTTGGCACATACTAAGAAATGCCATCCAACCACTCCTCTACTACATGGTCAAAGCAAGAAAAAAAAATGTTAGGACAAAGAAAAAATCACAGCCAACATTTCCTTACATGGTTACAGAAGTTTTCAGCTTCTTGCCCAAATTAAGTGATATAAATTTAAATAACACACCTAAACAATGCGTCCTGTATCCTTTATTTTAATTAAATGAGCAACTATTTATGAGTCAAAAGGAAAGCCATGATCCATTAAAGCTTTCCATACCTTGGCAACAAATTTTGCAATACTACAAATCATGAAATGTAGGGTAAGAGTCTGAAATATCACACAAGCAACCTGAGGAAGCCAGAGACTACAGAAACACAAAAAGCAGGAAAAGGAAGACCCTGTCAGGAAATATCATAGGATGACTGAATTTGGAAGGGACAGGTTCACTTTTCAGAGAAACAGAGGGAGTGACAGAGGAATGGAAAGCAAGAAACTAGATTTCCAGCATCATTATTGCTCTGCCCATGAAACTCTACAGAGCAGCTTATATCATATCCCCCACCAACCCCTGCCTCAGGCTGTTCCACAGTGAAAATAGTGGAAAGAAAATATTCCATCAATGACCATTTTAAGTCACATGGGGATTGAACACTGAATGTTCTTCAGCCTACAGCCTGGCACTGCATGCCCAGCAAAGCAAGGGACTCATGTGCAATGTATAAATGTCCACATTTAATAATATAATGCTAGACTTTTTGGTAATCATGCACTACCACATGATCCATCACAATCCTTTCTGTCTGTCATGACAAATCAGAAACATAAAATAATGTGAAAGTTAGATACTTGTGGTAGGCTGCTTTAAAGGAGAACAATATCGGCAAGTAGCTGAGCTACCAACTGGGAAGAAAATACTTGCTTGATTCTCACCCATCAAGTTGGTTCATTTCTTCCCAGAACTAGAAGCCTAGGATCAAAGGAGATCCTAACCCCAAATACACTGACATCAGGAAAACAAGAAAGCTGCTCCCAAGCACAATGCAACAGAGTAAAATGCCAGAAGTGGTGTTAGGGACCCTGAAAATAAAAGTTAAAGAGCACCCTAGGAGATTTATGCTTGCTGACTTCATTCAGCAAGCTATGCACTTTTGGGGGAAAAAAAAATCTCATCCAACTCTGACAGAGTCACAGGGAAAAGCGTGTGGGGATGCCAGGCCCCAGCTGTCCTGTTGGGATACCTCATTTGGTAAAGGGAGAAGCAACCTGGCCCTCTGGAAGTCACGAGACTGGGGGAGAGAGTGCACATGGTACATGAGGAATGACACTGGAGAAAGAGGAAACAGCAGCATTTACAGTACAATTTTCACTGATTTCCAAACACACTTTTCTTCTCCCACAGAAATCTACCTTGGCACACTGTGACATCCTCTCAACCATTTGGGCATTTCCCATGGCACCTTTTCCACAGGGCAGGTCCTGCCTGGACATTTCTTCTTGTACATGACCAGAACCTCCCTTGGGACTCCAAAAGATAAAGTTTGTCTGGTGCAGTGTCTTAAACCAAAACATCTGGGGGAGAACTTGCACAGGCAGCAAACCCAAGACATGATTCCAACAACATATCCATGTCCTGTCCTTACTTGCTTTCTGCATCCCATGTCCTGAAAACTCTTAACTTGTGCTCAGCATGGGATGAAGGAACCACTCCACAGGCTCCATAAATTTACTATTTCTAAGCCATTTGCAGGCTGTAAACTCTTACAGCCAAGAAAAACTGTGATGTTACCTTTTCACAAAGGGGCCACTAAAATGTACTGCAGAAAAGTAAAAACATACAGTGGTGTATTTGTGTTTTGTTTCCTTAAAGAACTTGATGTCTTAAATTTTATTTCAAGAGCAGACATATGTAGTTACAATAATGAGAATTTTTAAAAATTAATAAATAAAAAAACAATGCACAACAAACACTGAAATATTCTAAAGCCTCAAGATGTATGGGTCCTTTTATAAATGTTCATCTAACTAAACAGTAGCAAAATCATGCATGGGTGAACTCCTGTCCCAAATGTAGGTTTATTAAAAGTTCAAGAAGAGGGAGAAAAAAGGTTAAGGAACTTGATTAATTTCTTGGCAGGTAACATGATTTAATGCAGTTTTGTTCTGACATACTGTCTTGGGGACTCAGTTTTAAATTCACATTATTATCAAGTCAGAAGTCCTCAACAGCAAGGCAGATTTTTACAAGTCAGGCTGTGGGAAAAACATTACTGGTCACTAATGCTGCTGAATGTAACTGTGGAAAGCAAAATTTTGTTTTGCAGCCTTCTGAAGAGAGACTCCCCTCTTCCTATGCAGAAGACGATGCCTTCCACATGCGCCTATTTCTCTACAGCACAAATAAATACAGGGTAAAGGCAACATTTCCAGTGATGCTTGAAACTTATTAAACCTTGCTGTCACTCACTAAGAACGTCTCTTCAGGAATTTCATACTCTTAATGCAAATACACAAACCATTCATGACTGCATTTCACTAAGTCATTTAATTGGTGCCTATAAAAACATACATTGCAAAAAGAAAGGATCAAAATGTCAAAATCTCTTTTTTCCTTAACAAGCATGCCTTAAATAGAAGGATGACTTTTCTTTCTTTGCAATTTAGTTTTAGATTATATTACACAATATATCATTGTGACTGACAGTAGTTAACATTTAGATATTGTTGAGCTATGTGATGTGTCAGGTTACAAAAGCCTCCCAAAGAAAGCAAAAAAATACTTCTACATAGTCAATGCAACCCAAGTAGTCAATCTGCCCTGTGGATACATAAGTACGGTATTAGCTAATGTTCTAAATTAACATGCATTAAATTTCCTGGGATGGTTGCTTGAAACATAAATCTTCCTGGCTGACAGATAATATTAATAACCTATATTTTCAACCAACTGAAGTTATAAATCTTTCAATGGTTTGCTTAAATTACATTCCATAGACCTAACTCCAGAAGTTTCACTATCTTTTAGGATCAAGCCATTATAATTCCAGACACCACAGATTTTCACATGGTATGGCTGGTGACCATAAGAACCAGCTAGGTCTCTTTCTAATCTGTTTTCAAGGTATAAAGTTGCACACTGGGTATAAATAACATGAGATCATAGGTCTAGCATAGGTTTTTACATTCTCTGCCCTCTGCTCTTATCTCTGTGATTAACAAATTAAAAATCTAAGTTTCCATAAAAACATTTCTCTAAAGATTTTCAGCTTCCTATATTAAAAAAGTCTTTAACAGAAATGCACATTAAATCAGTCCTTTAAATTTGGGACTGCTAGGAATATAAAATCTGATTAGGCAACAAAGAGGGTAAAATATCAAGTCACGTTAGCTCCATAAAGATCTTAATGGAAATAAAATGTTTGCTTCTGTTAGGACAAAGTTTCTGCTACTGCAAAAAGAGCTATGCATGCAATGGAATAAGGAAAGGAGGAGAGAGGAACAAGGGAAACATCAAAAGATCTCCAGGAACACAGAAAATTCAAAACCTGTTAGATTCCTAAATGCTGAAAGAAAAGAGGCCCAAGAACATAAAAAATTCAGTGGAAAGTGGTGGGGGGGAGGTCACAGAACAATAAAATAAATCTTTCAATTTCATTATCTACAGCATTACCCAAACAGAATCTGCAGGTAAGTAAATCTTTCCCATTTAAAAAAACAAAACCAAACCAACACACAAAATGACCCACCTCCAACAAAACCAAAAAACCACCAAGTCAAGCAGAACATGCATAACAATAATTCAATTTATGCAGTCTACTGGGATTTCAGGGCAACTTTGGAAGAATTCATTCAACAAAAGCTTTTCATTAAGCACCAGTGAGGTGAGATGGAAAGTCCAGGTACAAACAAAGAGGCAATCAAAAATTAAGAGAGGAACAAGAGCCAACCATCTGTTCCAGCCTGAAGGAAGGTTACTGTAAATTCACCAACTCTGAACTAGTAAGTAAAATTCAGAAGTGATTGAAAAAGGACAGCAAGTTTTGACCATGTTTGTTCAGTAAAGAGATTTGCAGTGTAGTAGAAACAAGAGTTGGCAAGCATGAACAGACAGAAACATCGCATGAGACTGAGTATCTACGTCAGAAAATAGCTTATTTTCAAAACTGCTATGTAGTGAGGTACATGGTGGAAAGCAACTCTGGAATTTTAGAAGATGATGGGCACTAAACTAACTAGCATTATTCACATTATTGACCTGTGAGATCAGACCACGCTACTCAAGGCTTTTTTTCAGGCATCTCAAAACTTTCCAAGGTTTGACAAACCCTGCACAGCCTTCTCTGGGCAACCTCTGCTGCCTGCCTGCCTTTATGGGGAAAAATGCTTCTTTATATTCAGGCTAATCTTCCTTATCTCAATGACTCCTATTGCCTCTCATCCTCCCAGTATGCACTGCTCTAAAAAGCCTGGTTCAAGTACATCAGAAACCTCTTTTATTCTCCATGACTTTGCAAAAATGAGAGAGAGCTGTCTTGCTAAGACTTCTTCCCATTGTCTCTCATCACCACTGGATAGCTCAGTGGGTCCAGTGGACTTGTATGGGTCAAATTTGCACACTCAAATCCTTGTTCAGAGTTCCCTCAACTATGTACAGGTCTGAGGTCTTTGAGATAGATCTCACTGGTAAAAAACTGAGGCAAAGCAAGGCACTGAGTACCTCACCTATTCTATTCAGCCACATTCTTTTCACTCAGCCCTTTATGCCCAGTATATCATCAAAACCTTTTCTTGTTACCTTAGACAACCTTTTAGGCACCAACTCAGGTCAGCTTTCACTTTACTAATACCATTCCTTCGTGCCTGGACAACATCTCCAGTCTGCTCAACAGCCCATCTCTGCTTCCAGATCCTGCACACTGCCTGCTTGGCAGTGAAGCTTGCCTACGAGCTCCCTGAGAGCAGCACAGACTCTTCTGACAATCAGGGAATGCTGCTAGCTTTCCCAAGCAACTCTGCACTTCCACCTGTGGAACCCCAGACACCAACTTCTAGAAGACAAAGTCTGTTCTCCAGAACTAGATCTGGGTCCTGTTATTCCTTTCTGGCTCCCAGCAGAACTCTACTATTTCATGGTTGAACTCTATTATTTCATGGTTGCTGCAGTCAAGAGTACCCACATTACCCCACCTTCAGTTCTTCCATTTTTGGGGAACAGCAAATTCAGCTGAGCATCACCCCTAGTTGGCCCATCAGTACTCATACCAAGAAGCTGCTCCCCATGCCCTTCAGAAATCTAGTTTGCTTGTGTCCTGCTGCGTTGAACCCAGCAAGGGTCAGGATGTTTATTGAAGTTTCCCATGGGAACCACAGACTGTAATCCAGAGATTTCCTTGCCTTTCAGGAAGGCTGTGTGCACATCCTCATCCTGAGGAGGGTAATCTGTAGCAGACACAACTGTCACTGATGTCAGCACGAGCTGCATACACCCAGGATCTTCAGAAAGTCAACTCCTTGTCTTCAACAACTTCTTAATAAGAAACATTTTGAAGCTTCACTAACATATGCTACCAGCACCTTCTACACTTCAATCTGACTTAGGGATAGACATATTAAGAGATGCAATAAATAGATAATGCGCAAAAACATCTCATGCAGTGGCCTAAACTTTCCAGGAAAAGAGATTATTTTAAATTATTCACTTAAAATGAGCTGACTCACCTCCCAACAGATACAATGAAAAATGCCCACAGCTGATTGAAGAGTGCTTACCTGAATGACAGCACTAAACCAGCACGTGTTGCCAACATTCTTTAATCCTACTGGGCAGTTGTCTTGTCGCTTTCGATCATAAGGGTTTGGAGAGTCACTCCATACCTCTGGATGCGTCCTCTTTAAACTCGCTTTATTTTCTGCAATACTGGCTTCTAGAACTCTTTGAGACAGAAGGGAGGGAAAAATGTGAGAAAAAACCAAGACCCCAGAAAAACAAAACAAAAAAAACCCCCACCAAGTAGTAAAATACATTCAGGTAGCAATACAGACATCATAATGACATCATTCACTTATTGTTGCTGAGCAATATATGCAATATATTATATTTTATGCAATAACATGTACCCAAAAAGCTATTTTACTTTTAGCTATGCTACAGCAATTCCATTACCTTTTGTCAAATTATATTGGTGAGTGCGTGAATCTCCTGTGAGAGCTCTAGATACAAGAGCCATGTCTACAAGTCATCAATTATTTAAGAACCAGATTCAAACAGGATGGACAAATTTTAGGCAGCACTAATAGTACAGTGCTTTCATCCTCAAATGCTTTTATTGCTATGTGAAGCACAAAGTCACCAATCTTTCGTTTACTGACAGGAAGCCAAAGCTAGCAAGGAACTTTCAAAAACGAAGGCAGTTTTCTCAGTTTTCCTTTTTGCAACTTAAGCAACTGTGTTAATCACTTTACATGGCAAGTAATTACTTTATGAGCCATGGAAAGACATCTCCCTGCAATTTTTCAAATGCCACCCAACATTTTAATTGTATGTTTCAATGACCACTTTCTTTGCTGGAAACTGTTCCTGTGTGATTTATGCTGAATATCCATATTTCACATGACAACAGGATCTGATGGGTGTTAAAATCTCCAACTCAAGCCTCATTTGATACATTATTTCTGTATCAACAGGTATGCTTAGCCTGGTGAAAAAATACACCTTAAAATAATTTGTGGGAGGTGTGTTCTAAATAGAAAGATGGAGATGGATGCGTTGAGGTCATGTAACAGCGGCTCTAACTCATAAGCCAAGAGTCTGGCTTGGGCACTACTGACACAATAGCCACTGTCCCCAGCCATCCAGTCCAACTCTCAGACAAAAGGCTAAGCTCCTCTCCAACACCAGGCACAGGATTTCACAGGCTGCATCATAAGCATCTAAGCAGTCTGAGCAGCAGGAAGAGTTGTCCCCTCTCAGTTCTAGAGTCACCAGCACTAAAGAAAGGCAGATTTAGGTTGGTCTGTAAAGGGAGAACCTAAAGGATAAAGTTTGAACATCTTAGAAAAAACACAGAAACAGACAACACCCCTCCTCACAATCTCTCCATTTCCTACCTACATCTTTATTTCAAGCTATGTTCCTATCAACGAAAGAAAAGCTATCTTACCAAGAACTATGAAGCATCATATGAATTTGCTGAAGATAACTGTTCTGGGGAACATACTAATTTGTCATTGATACTTATTTCAGAAAAAATACAGTAAAAGAGAGGCATTCTAAATTTGAGACACCATTTGATACAAATACCACTTTTGTATCTGTCTCAGAAAGAACCTAAATCTGGTAATTTCCTAAGGATTAATCAATTTATTTTTTATGCCACCCTGGAAACAGCACTGAAAGGACAGGCATATAATCCACTAAGAGTTTCTGTTCTGACATCTCTTCAAACGCTGCATAGGGATGGAACCTGACCCTGATTGTTCTAGGAGTCTTTTCTGATAGTTTTTTCTACTAAGAAAACCACAAAATATAAAGAAACAATCAAATTAATTTTCCTTTTCACTAATACAGTCCTTCAAAATTTTTGGATGACCTATGTATCTCTGGTTTGAGAGCAAAAGTTGGTCAATGGGGACATTAGAAAAATGTCATAAATAGTTCAAATAATTTGTCATGCAGGTAGAATTGCTTAAAATCTTGTTTAAACTAAATTGCAGGGACCTTTAAAACTGACAGGAAGATTGACAGACTGGAATAAATTTAAATGATGTTGTAAGAGGATTACAATACCTACTCCACACAACTTGTGTTTCAGGTAAAAAACCCAAACTTCTCTTTTTTTGCTCTCCCCAGAAGTTCAAGAATATTTCAAGGTATTTCAAGATTCAAGTTCAGAAAAATAAATACTCTCAAACTGAAATAGGCATTACCATTCATCAGCTTAATTACCTACTAAAATTTTTTATTTGAATTTGTGCTTCTTTAGCAGGTAAGGGATTTACTCCCCTCTAGCTCGACCTAAAATGTGTTTCCATGTATTAATAAAGTATTTGTTTCTGAAGGCAACATGGTATTTTTCCATTATGCTTAATTCTACCTATAACATTATCTGTCCTCAGAGAGCACATGCAATAACTGCACATTCTATCTGCTGATTAATTTTCCAACATTAGGACAGCTGTGATGCAGTTAAATCAAAAATGAAAATTGAAATAAAGTGCAGTAAGCACAGCAAATAGGAACCTAATGATCAGCTAGAATGCTACATAAATAGATGTATTTACTAGCACAGTGAGGATTTCTCATATAAAATGCTCACCGTCTTGCATTCATAGTGTCACAAATGTGGGACATCACCTGGATCAACAATCTTACACTGCTTGACAAAACAAGCATCCTTCCAGAGAGTTATGACAAGGATTTAGCAATTTTGATGACAGAGCAGAAGCCCCACTTGGTGATCCTTGGGGACAACAGCACAGTCCCCAGCACAGAGCCATCAGCTAGCTGTGTGCAGAGTTTGACAACCTCCCCGACCCACAGAACCTACAGCTTCCCCACCTCCAAGGGCTGAAATCCTGTTTGGAGGGAAATGCTGTAGCAAGGGTTAATTAATGACAGGCTTGGCATGCCACTTGAAAGCAGTGTTTTATTTCTCTGTAACAAGCTGGGCACAGTCAAGCATCTTTGCAGAACTGCAGGGGGTTCACCAGACAAAGCAAAAACCCTGCAGCAAGGCAAGTCCACAGCACAAAGATTCTGTCAAACCACGCTCTAAGGAAGCCCACTCAACACACTGCAGAAAAGCTCACTCAGTCAGTTTACTCAGCTAAAGAGCATAGGAAGGTATTTGTACTGTGACTGTCTTACAGCTGGACATCCACGAATATACCCCTGACTCTACAACATTCTACAACCCCACCTTGGATCTACACACACAATGCCTAACCACAGTGCAGAGTCTCAAGCAGTTTTGATGACCCTGATTTTAAAAAAAGCCCAGGGGCTGTGCACATTCTTTATGCACTGACAGCATGGACTCATTTTTATAGGGGCAGTATCACAGCCACAGCTGATTTCTCCTTCCAGCAATATCTCACTGGCTTCCCTAGCGAAGCCCTCTTTCACCAGCTTCAGACTTCAATCCACAAAAAGTAATATAAACAGGAGAAACTTCTTCACAACAGGAAATACACCGATCAAGCACATTTCTCTAGGAGATTTAAAGAGGAAATAGGAAAATTGAAACGTGCCATGTACAAGATGCTCAGCTCGGACACTCGGACATTTCAGATGCACTCTCTTAACACCTACACAGTAATCACATCTGTCCTCATTAGGTAGTCCAAAGCAATTACATTCAGGAAGACAAATTCTACGTGCATTACAACATTAATTACACAAGTCAAGACATTCCATTAATTCTCCCTTGGAAACCCTAACAAAATCTGCACAAATTAGGTTCCAAACCACTACGAATATATTTGAAAAAAATATCCATCAGAGCAAAAACCATTTAAATATGAACATGGCCTACATTTTTTAAAATTAAACATTTCCACAGTTTAAATTTGGTTATTATTGACCTCCTATTTGATTTTTCCTTCTTGTTTTATCTAGAAAATCAAAAATAAATGGCTGTAGTTTGACTTGTTTACAACCACAGCGTTCTATTTTTTGTTTTGTGAAGTTCTGCACAGATCATGCACTTTCTGTTGGAATGCCAACATTCTTCTGTGGGGTGTTAACTACAAAGTGGGGTGGTTTTTTTCTTTTGTTTTTTTTTGTAATAAAACCAGTCTAAGTTCTGTCCTTAAGGAGACTAATTGAACAGTTTGGATTAAGAATTCAAGAATTCTGAACTTCCTATATTTGTTCAACACTGACATAATCTGTCATCAGCTCAGGGTGCTTCTTACTAAATTACTGAGTTGATCTAATGTCTCAATGCTGCCAAAATCTTCAAGATCCTCATTCTTCTCTGCCTCCATTCACAAGCAAAGTCCCATTCCCTTCCTTGTGTCATGAAATACTATGGATCTTCCAGTGAATATTTTTGCATGGCTTTGTGAGATGAATTTGTGCAATAAATGATCCAAAGAACCCTCCAGCAAGCATAGAAAATGTGGTGCAGTGCACCAAGGAGGATATGACCTGCAACAAGCTCTTCATTTGACATTGCACATGTTACTCTGTACAATTTTGCCATTAGATGTGAGTCTCTGTTTAATAAGACCTACATTTTCTCAGAAAATAACCAGATTGTCTAGATGCCTTTGTAAACACAGAAAAAAGGCATCCTTTGTTATTTTCTGCAGCCAGAAAGATATATACTGTAATTTAAGTTTAAAGTATTTATAATACTTAAATACTAAGTATTTATAATACTAATAATAGTATGGGCTAAGCAGATAGGACCAAATGAGGGGGGGGGTTTAGTTTCAAAAGTGAAAAACAAAGTCTACAGCAAAAATCCGAAATCTTCAAGGCTCCCAAGAATTGAGCACAGCAGAAGCAGTCAAGGCTTGGGTAAAGAAAAAGAGGGAGAAAATTTTCCATCTCCAGAAATAGGTCCATCTCTCTGAGTGCCTGCTTAAATCACAACTCTGTAATTACAGCAATTCTGCCTTTCAAAAAGGAACATGCAAGAGCTGACCTTCTGAAAAAAACTGGACAGAACTTCCACCATCCTCTTGCATACATGCACATACTGAGGTTTTAGAAAAAACCAACCCCTCAAATCCTTCTTCTAGTTGTTAATGAGAATATACACCCCTTTCATCCCACCTTTCCCTCCTAAAATATGCTATCTTAAATTCATATAACAAGATGACTTTTATCACAAATGGGGAGGCAGAGGAGTATGTTTATTCTCACAATTAGCATATTTATATTTCAAAAGGGAAAAGAAAATTATTGTTGATAAAGTAATACAAATGAAGGAATAAAATATCCATATTCTCAGAGAAGGAATTTTCTAATAAGTCATTTAGCCTGTCAAACACAATGAACTGAGGCAAAGAATTATCATGGTTAATCTCTCCCATCTAAATTATTTTTTTATAAAACCGGTCTTTTATGAGGAGGTAGTACTTTGCCTTCTATCAAGGATCAAATCATTGCCTGTTTCCCTTAGAACAAGGCCAGCCACAAATGAAAAACTCGACATTCCTCCCAAGGCCAGTGACAGATGGAAAAAAAGAACCAACATCATCCCTCCCACACAACCCTACACCCAAGCTTAGTTCAAGTCCCAAATATTTCATAATTGTATCAACATTACCAAAGAACATACAGTGTACAAAAAGTTATCATAAAATCTGACCAAAAGTTAGCTCAAAGACTCTTATCACACCCAAACTGAGAGAGTTATGTTTATAAAACTTGAAATCCAGAACTTCACTCAAAGCCAAACTCAAAATCTTATTTGTTAAATAGGTTAATAACATTCTTCATCTAAAATAGAGCAGCTGCTCTTAGTGTCCTCAAGTCACAATATTAATACCCACTCCCTCAATCTCATCCTTAGCAAAGAGGGAAGAAAATGTTATTATAAAATGAACACTGCAAAAAACAGGACAAATTATTTATTGGCTTCTTAATTTATATTTTGGTTTTGTTGCTTTTTACCTGATACACAAGAGAAACTTCTGGGTTTAGTTCCTATTTAAATATGACCACACATTCTCTATCTCCATCCACTTCCTCCATATTTAAAGAAATACAAAAATATGAAACATTTTATTAAATCCTAGTCCACACATAATAGACTATTTTCCAGTGTAGAACATACAATACATTAAAGCAGCATCCTGAAGCCAGGCATATCAGTAGCATAAGTAAAAGTAAACAAGTTATTATTTGTTAAAAGTTTAAAAAAGCAATACAGGCCAATCTCCAACTCTTTAATTTAATTTCTGCTTTATATAAGTTGGTTGTTTACCTGCTAATGGCTTGTTCCTCATCTGTTATTCCAGTCTCCCTGAATGCCCTGTTTGATTCCTCCAAACTCAAGGCAATTGCCCTCTGAAGATCATCTTTATCATCTCCAGTGAGATCAATCACATCTGAAAAGCAAAACTATCTTTCTCAAAATTAAAAGTGAAACAGAATGAAAGGTAATTCTTACTGTAGAGGAGAGAGCCCACGTGGATTGCTGAGCACCATTCCAGTCCATCCCTCCTGTGCCCTACACTCTTGTGACCACTAACCCTGCTAACAGCTCCCTTCTGCCTCCAAGCCAAATAAAAACCTCAGCAGCTCACTCCTGACACGATGGGCTGTGGTTCTCCTTGCTCCTAACGTTCTTAACTTTCACAAAGCTAAGGGACAAATTTAGGAATACATGTTTTCTGAAAGCCCTCTTAAAGCAATACACTTAAATGCATTACTTCAGCTACCGAGATCAGTTGCTTCAGGGAACACATGATGAAGAGGACCTTATTTAAAAAGAATACTTTAATTGAGCATAGCTGATTTTTCCTCCTCATGAAGAAACATGTAACAGTGTTTTGCCAACACAGCCCCAAATTCTACAAGTATTTTTTGTACCCTGGTAAGCCAAATACTTTCACACAGTTTCATAACAAGTGGAACAGTTCCTTACTCAACCTAATTATTTTCTATCCTGTTTGTGCATTCCTTTTCTGAACATATTTAAATCCAATTTCATCTACTGAAATTATCGCATCTCAGCATGAAAAAAACAAATACTGGAGAGAAAATGAGCATCCATACTTGGATAAATGGGGAATTTTGGATGGACTACTGACTGAAAACAGTTCTACTTCTGCCTTCTTCATCAGCTCTTATTATACAAAGGATCAAAGACTGACATGCCCCATAAACTTCCTTACTTCCTGAGGGCAACAACACCCCTGCTCCTAATTCAGGTGGGATCCTACTACACACCACAACACGAATCATGTCCCCATCAGGCACAGCCAAGCTTTTAGAGCAGCTAGAGCCTACAGAAATGTCCATCAGAGGCACAAGACCTTGAAAAAAGTCAAGGTCACTGGTTATTCAGGGTCAGAAGTCTCATTTTCCAAGTCAGACAGAAAGAAAGGAATAGTGCGAAAGAGACACTTGTGTGCAATATCAGATTTGCACACACACATGGAGCACCAGCTGGTTTGAGCCTCCCCCTTCCAAGGCCAAGTTTACCCAAGGAGTTGTGAAAGGGACTTGTCTCCAGCCTGGGGTTTGGCCATTAGAAGCTGAACAGCTCTGGGAGAAAGAGATTTGAAACTGGCAACTGCTCACAAAGAGAGACAAGAGGTTTGTCAGCATTACTCCTTCCACAGGCAAACCCAATTACTCCAAAAAGCTTGTGTGTCTATGTTCTGACTTTCCTCCTGCATGGGCTGGCCTGCTGTAGGGACTGTAGCTTCCCCTATTCCCCTGGGCTTTCTTTTTTGGGATGTTTCTCAGCGGATCAGAACAAAACACTAAACTTAGTATACAAAAATCATTGCCATAGTCACACACAAACAGAAAATGGGATGACCTGTCTGTGCAAAAAGCTGAAACCAGGAAGAAGTTGTAAAGAAACATTCCTGTTAACACCAGCATTTTCAAACCTAGTTTTAAACTCAGCCCTTTTCTCTCCAAATAATGGTTGAACTTCTATTTTATTTAGTGGGCCTTTAAAGGGAGCACTCTTACCTGCAGAGTATACTGGGCAATCTGTCCTGACCTAGAAGTATGGAAAAACACTATTGCTATAAAAGCAGCACTTCCTAATTTTATTCTTAGGCCTTCTACACTCAGCTTAGATCTTCCAGTGTAACAGAAGGGTACTTCAACTCAGATGCCTGAAATTCTCCTTCAGAAGTACTAAAGCAATTGCAACCACCACCAGCAGAAGTCTCCCCCAGAGAAGTTTTGATAAATATGCTGCCATGCTGAGAATAACAAAATTTGGTCAAAAATACCACCTCAGCCTGGGTCACATGCAAACCTGGCTCTGTCCTACTGCCTGAGAGCAGAAGGAGACCAGAAAGGTTGACAAATGAGAGGATCCCCTCACCACACAGACACAGACACACTGCCTATTCTGTTCTAAAATGTGGTGCTTGTGTTGTATTTTCTGCACATTTACAAGGAGCCCCACACACAGCACCTCATCTTCCCTGGAGCCAAGCTGTATTTCTCAAAGTAAGAAGGAATAGTGGTCACAACCCAGCAGCCACACATGTTGATGGGATTGCTCTGGTCACTTCCTTACAGAGAGGAATGTTCCTTGAGCAAGTCTCTAGGCAGGTAAGAGTGATGACATTTTTACATGACAATAAAGAAAGCAAGATTAAGAAGTCAGCTTCTCTATATGGGGACTATTTTTTAGAAAAGAACTCAATGTAGGTGAAAATGATGTATTTAATAAAACCTCCCCCATTATACAAAAATCTAACTGGATCAACTCCAACTCTCACTTCCATTAAAATATTCAACTTCTTTGTAACTCCTTAGCTCTCTAACTTTTATTAATCTATACCACCACCTTATGTGTTTAAAAGTTTATTACCATTCGTATTACCAGAAGTTGCATAATTTTAATATTAAAACCCCAAATCTTTTACTTCCATTTGCTTTCCAAAAGCAGATGAGCTAAAAGAGTTTGTTTTGGCATGCAAGGGTTTTGGAGCAGACACTATAGGATTCTCTTTAGAAATGTTCTATCCATACATTGCTCCTGCTCTGCATGAAAAAAAGACAATAGAGTGAAGACTCACTCGTAGATATTACCACTACATGTGAGTGGTGCAATCACTTTAAGTCACAGAGGGCTTATCTAGCATAATTTATGTCAAAAAATACATTTATTAATATCAGCTCATCCATGGTAACCTATTTCATGAAAGCTTTTAGTTCAGAGCAAATGCAACAAAAATGTTTTTGACATTTAAGCTAATGTCTTTACAGCTCACACAGTAATTCATTAAGCTGCAACACCTCACATACAACTTGAATCCTAAATCATAAGAAAATAAAGAAGACTTCAATAGAAGCCACAAAAGAAGGGTAAGTCTGAGACTAAACTCTTTGTTCCTTTGTTCTAAAAACAAACAAAAAAAAATTATATATATTACCTTGTCTCCACATTTTGCATTCCTTTCAGATGGTTATACATTATACAAATGTACATAATACATTAAATTAGTGTACTTTTCCTTTTTTCTCATTTTTATTTTAAAATATCTTCATGTTTGATAAATTCTTGCATGGGGATGTTAATGATGCAGCTAGGAGTAGTAGAACTCATTCATGAAACTGAGCTCCTGAAGTTTCCTATCTGACCAACAGATTACTGTTTAAAGTATGAGTTTGAAGAAAAACAATAAACATGACTTTTCCTCAAAGTTTTTATCAGACATACAAGTTTTTTTTCTGTGATAGGCTGAAGGATGCATTTCATAAAGGTGTGGGACTAATGCCACTTGTCCAAATTTAGTTACCTGACTTTAACTTACACATGTCAGCTTTGTAATACTCCTCTCATTTAGACCACAGAAGACTTCAGTTCTCACTGGCTCATCCTCATAAAGGTACTTATTACTTTAATGTCAAATAGCCTTAGAAAATGCAAACATTCTTAACCAGGCCATGACTACGAAATAAAGTTTGCTTATGAAAAAATTCTCCATAAGTGAAGAAACTTCTCATCAACACAGTCTGGTTTAGTGCATGTGTGTTTATTCAATGAAAACTAACATTCATAATTAATCATCTGTTTTACTAAGAAATTTATTCTTGGTTTACAACATTATTATTATATAATAATGTGTCCTTCTGATACATAAGATTCAGAGAGTTTGACATTGTTTGTAATTCTACAAAACAATTTTAAGTTGTGTATTGAAATTTGGGTCAAATACTAGTGTATATATATATAATATACAATATATCTATCCCCCTAGATCTTCCTTTTAAAATAAAAACAGCTTATTAATCTGTTTACTTAGGAAATTTCTAACCATTTAAATAAATGGTTCTTACTTGTTTATTGCCTAGGTCATTAAAATAATTATTGTGTTGTTGACTTGGTACTTATACGAGGAGGAGGCAGAGAGTAGGAACTTCAAACTTAAGTAGGCTGGGAAACTCAGCATGAGAGACAGATCAGAAGTAGCAATTGAATTCAGGGATAGGCAACAAACATCCACAGTGATGTAACAACACTGGAACAGGGAGAAAAAGGAAGGGGCAGCCTTGATGGGTTCAACAGAGCAGTGCCAAGTCTGCAAATTCAGCAGTAACATTCCAATTTGAGCACATAAACAATATAAAAGTGTTTTAAAGGGAGTTAAGACTACATCTGGTTTATTTGTTACAAGCAGAGCTAAGCAAGATCCTACTTACTGCCACCTATTCTGTGATTTTAAATTCACACACAATGGTCTCCTAAGGTGAAGATTTGAAGGAATTTAGGTGTATATGCCAATTTTGGTTAAAACTGCATGTGGGGAGAGCACCCAGCACCCCTGCAGCAATTCAGCCAACTCCAACTGCTGTACTGGTGCAAGAGCTTGTAAATATTGGCCACCACTATCCCACAGCTTCCTCATCTCAGATGTATTTACAACATCTTGTAATTATAACACCTTAAACTGAAGACTCCCACTCTGATGGGGAAGGAGAGAGGCAATTATGACACAAAGCAACAAGTGAATCTGTAGGATGAAAAGAGGACCTCAAGGTACAAGACTCCTGACATTTGAAGCGGGGACCTTGACATACCAAGCTGGCAAAACTCCCTGGAACCTGGATGGAGATGACACAAATAATCCTTGAAATAGAAGGAAATGTCATGAAGACATATAGAGATGGCTGAGTTAGGCAATGTGACAGAAGAAGCCACTGTCAAATTCCACTCACAGAAACAATAAATGAACAGCTAGAGAATGAGGACTGACTAGGACTTGTGCCAACAAGGATCCAGGAGCTACAGCCGACTCATGTTCAATCTGCAATTCACATCATCACAGCACTGAAGAAAATAGGAAGTGTTACACTTCTGTCAGAGTACTACGTGGATATTTATAGAGATTCACCTATTTTTCTTAAGAACTAAGCTGATGTCTTCATTATAGTTTTGAGTGCCACAGCTCAGGAAAAAAGCATACTAAAGAAGGCCTAGATGAGAAGAAAAAAAATTACAATAGGTATAGGTAATGCATCCATATACTTGAAAGGAATTTAGGCTGTTTCATTTAGATCTGAGAGAAGTCTTTTGATACAGTGTCTTCAAGCATGCAACATGTCATCTGAGATAAAAGGAATGAAGCGTGCTATAATTTCCACAGGGGCACACAAGGAGTAAAGGACTTAACCTGAAGCAAAAGAGGTTTAGGCAAGACACTAGGAGTCTGAAAGCAGGGGCAGTGAAGCTCCAAAAGAAATTACCCTATAAACTTTTCAGAGCCTCTAGAATGGAACAGTAAGAAATGTTTTATAAACACCACTTCAGAAGGATGTAGGTACCATTGAGCCTAAACTCTACCTGACTGGAAAGGGCTGAGTGACTTTGGAGACATATGCAAAGGCTCAAAGTATGAACAGTAGGATATAAAAAGCCAGAAGTCATGAAGTCTACAATCCTCAAATTGCTGTGTGGCATTTCATAGTTACACTGTAATATGCCCTTATAAAAGGGCTTGAAATCTTTTGTTTTGGCTATGGAATGTGCATTTGCAAAGACTAATAATTCAATTCTAATGAAAAATAACTGTGTTTTCAAAAGAAGGGAAGGAGAGAATTTGTCCTGACAGCTGTTTCATTGGAACACAACACAACTTCCAAAATACACCTCTTCACTCTGTTCCTTCCTTTAATCCTGGGTTCTTCCAGTTCCTTCAATAATAAGAAGAAAATGGATACATTCTTAGCAATCCAACAGTTCTGTTGTGCGGCCACAGATGAAAATACACAAAATTACTTCAAATGGGAATAAAAAGGTTCCTAGAGAAATAAATAAAGTGAAAATATTTGGAAGTACTATTAAACTTGTTTTGTTTTTCTTTAAGTACAAGGCCTAAGATTTCCTCTACCAAGTTAAACGTTGAAATTACCTTGGACTAAAAAGTGTACATCTGTACATTGAAAACCTAATGCTTAAGCACTTTCTCTTCACAGAGTGCAAGAAGGAAAAGAAAGTCAAAATGTTAAAATCATCTTTGCAAAAGGATCAGATTAACTGATGTGAAAATACTACATTTGTAGGTGCTTGCACATGCCATTTTGAACAGACAAAAAGGCAAGCATCATGAGTAACACTGGTTGTGCAAGTCAGTCTTTATTCAACAGATGGAGCAGGTTTAATGAAAACCTATTATTTTTTTGCAGCTGCTGAAATGTTGCATTTGGTAATAAAACAAACCAGGTCTCCTTATACCTCCTACCATCCTGGCTGCAACTCTCAAACTATTTATGACCAGTGTTGCTTTTGGAAGAGCCACGGCACAATTCTGGCTGTTATGGGACACAGTAACATTTTCATTTTACCCCTTTAACTAGGTAACCACATCAAAGAAATGCAGTCAGTCAAGCTCATATCTGATACATCTTTATGCAAGGAATACATTCAACAGCCTTTGTAAATGGCTGGAGGTTTTCTGTGGCACAAAAGACAGCTCTAGTATTTATCTGTGACTCTCTCATTCCCAGTTTGGATGTTTTAACTTGGCGGGACCACAAAGCTCAGTGACTCTTAACATCCCAAGTTCCAAACACACAGAGGTACCTAAGTAGTAAGGAACAGTAAGGGTGAGTTTTAATTAATTAATGTAATTATACCTATGTGGAGTAATAAAGGGAGTCAAATTTGAGAGACAAGATCCTGTCATTAACTCAGCATAGCCACTGAGAACTGCTAACGTGTTCTTTTGCAGAAGGGAGCAGTGACGGTCAAAGCCATCTGCTGAACATTTCCCATCCTGTGCCCACCCTCCCATTCTCTCCTCACAAGTCACTGCCCTTTCACACCCCCTTACGTGACAGTATTAACTAACACAGGGCCCTGAGACTTGGCCTTTTTGGTGCACTGCATTTTTTAAATCTAGAATCCAAATAATTACAGGCAAGCACATTACAAGGAAAGGTTTCTTCCAGAAGCATTCACTAAATCACTACAGGAGCTTGGGGGGGGGGGGGGGGTGGGTTCCATGGTCACACTGGTTTTGACTTTTGTTCTGCAGTAGGTGTTCAGTTCTTGCTTTTTAAGTCCTCCAATATGATGAAAAGTTCACAAAGATGCCTTTATCTCAACGTGTTTTCAGTCTAACTAAACCAGCAAGTACTGGTTAAGGGCTCTCATCTTGTTGCCAGTGAGGACCTGACCAGATACTAAAGATGTTTAACAAAAATTTCAAAACCTACTTTTCCCATAGCAGTTGGTGTTTCTTGATCACTGACTTGTTGTGCTGTTTAACTGTAAGGAATCTGCCTTCAGCCCTCCAGAGAAGAGAATCCTGAAATTCACCTTGGAACGTACAACTCAAGACCTACCCTTCTCAATTTGACCATCTGCCATGGGTAATGTGGATTCTTGTATCCCTTGTCACCTCATTTCTTCAGTAAGGTTGTACAGCACAGTAAGTGACAGCAAAACTAAATACTTCTATTAATGGGATTGCTATTAAATCTAATTAAACACAGACTCCAAGAGAATCCAGCTTACTATTCCCACTGCCATAGTAGGTTGTCAGTACTAGAAACTATGACACAGTGCTGAGTGTGTTCTTAATAGACTTCATTCCTTCAATGGCAATCTTCTGACACTGAAAATTAAACACATGGGGAAGGTTGTGTGTTTTCTTTCCACAGGAGTGAAAAGAAAAAATACACAAGAAACCCCAAGCCACTCACCACAACTTACTTCATGGATAACACAACTATCTATAATGCACTCAGGACATTTTATACAGGGTTGCTAATAATACCAAGGATTTAAATGCAGTTTTCAGATTGGACATGCTGAGAATAAATTCATCTCTAATTAAAGAAAAAAGTTTAAAAAGTTCATGTCAAGGTTCTATAGACAAAAGATAATTGTACAATTGATAAGGAAATCTAACTAAACTTTTTTTACATTGAAGACACCATGAGCAAAACAAAGGAGGAAAAAATCCTACTGCAGGAGGCACTAATAATCCTACTTGTTTAATAAAACCTGTATAGTTGTACGAGATATATGGCCAAAGAACTGATATATAATTAAAGTATTCTCTATCTGCATTTGGAAGTGGTGTAAAGTAACTATAGCATCAAAAAGCTCAGATTTTACAGATATCAATCCCACTACAAAACTTACTTTGATTTTTACTTCTATGTTATTTCCTATATTTATTTCCAGAACACTTATTTTTTTCTCCCCATAAAAATAACTATACACTAAAGCAGAGGATTAGAACCTGCAAGACTTAGAGAAATCTAATCAGGTGGGACCTCCTATATCAACTAAATGAAATTGTTTAAAATTGGGTATATTTAATGCTAATTTAATATATAAAATACCTACTCTTTTAGTAGGAAAAGTCACACTTAACCTCCCACATCTCCCTTTGGGAAAGTCATTCCTGTCAGGGAGGAGCTACTCTTAACAATATTAAGCTTTAACATATCAAGACAAACAATGACAGACTCTTCTCCAATTTTGTTTTGACAGAGGAGTACCCAGCTTTTGCCTTAAATTATTTACTGCATGACCCCAAAATAAAACCTGTAATATGGGGGAGGGAAAAAAAAGGTAAAAAAAGATGGAAAGCCCAGTTACTCACCCTTTGATCAGTATCATATATATATGTAAAGGTAATGCCTAAAGGTAGCTCAAATAAATGAAAAATTAAAAAAAAAAAAAAAAACCCCACTGAAATAAGGAGAGAGAGAATACATAATAATCTAAGAATTGACAAGTAAGAATTCTCTGCAGATTAATAGTTATGTCACAGGCAAGGTTTTATTTCCCATGCCTTTAAATTAAACTTATGAAAAGAAAAGATACCTACTGGTGTCTGCCTGGCTGCCCACACTGATGTATCTGTCATTCCCAGGAAGGGCTGTTTGGTAGTAAGTTGCCTCCTCTAGCTGGGGAACCTTGGCATTCTTCGCAGTGAGAAAAGCCACAGCCAGCTCCAGATTACCATTGCTGTCCTTTAAGCATAAAAAAAACAAAACAAGTGAGAGTCTCCTCACCCTTTCTTTAATTTTTCCTAAAAGCAAAGGACATAATTAGCAATTTCAAATCAATAGGCATTGTAGTGTCAGGCAAAATACTGACTCAAAAACAAAGTTTGCAAATGTAACCAAGTCTGCGTATTTCACTATTTTTAACCAAAATTAAGATAAAACATCTTAAAAAAATTGTTTTGGTGGTGTTTCACTTATTTCAGGAAAGAAAAATAAAGTCTTCTAGTCTAGGTCAATCTCCCAACAAATCAGCACATTCACTGGAGTCAGACTTAACAGGAGTGAGACGAATTCTTCTGAAAATATACAGTTTCACTTTTAAAGCTAGAGATCCCAACTTTTGAAAAGCAGTTGTGCACATGACAACAACTACCTGTTTTTGTGTAGATATGTATTTTTAATTTAAATTACTAAATCCTCATTTACCATGTATTAATGGCTAAAAAGTTCTGCTTGAGGCAGAGAAAGCATTTTTAAAATTTTTATATATTTTTTTATATATTTATATATATTTATATATATATATTCTGTATATATATATATATATAAAAAAAATACAGAGAGACCGGTCATTTTTCACTTGCATCAAAGAATTCTTCTGTGCTGTGAAATAAATTACAATGGTTGAAAAAACATTGAAACAATACCAAATTAGCAAAGATTGGCAAGTTCAAGCAGTTCTTCATTCTACACAGTGAGCAAGAAAACACCACTTGGTTCCTCAGGAGCTGATCATCTGTAGCAGCACCAATGCATCCCAAAACAATTCACACAAAGGTTAAAGGCAAGCCATACCAGTCCTGTCTTTTCATTTTTGAACACTTGATTAATTTTCAGGTCAGTACCAAAAGAGAACAAGATTTTATGCAAAGTGAACAAACAATCACTATTAGCTTTTTTCTCCCCCTGAAATAAATTCAAGCGGGGAAGGGAAAAAGGAAGGAAGGGAAAGAAGGGAAGGAAGAGAGGGACAGAGTAAGAAAGGGTTGGATTTATGGCTTTCACAGGCAGTTAAGATGCATTCAGGCTCATTCAGCTACTAGTCACTTATCTTACCTTCAGTGCCTGTTGTAGTACCTGGATGTCATTGATACCGGTGATCTCCCTCAGCTGATTTAAAAATGTTTGCTGGTGCTAAAAAGAAAACAGATCATTGAAATAAGATTAAAGCCAAAAAACAGCAAAACCATGTCTTAACAGAGTACACTCCTCTACAAACATTAAAGGCATCTCCATATGAGGTTTATGCACCACAAAGGGGTAGAACCTACATTACTTGAGTTTGTCTTAAGTTTCTGGAATTTGGGCACTTTTTTGGGAATCATTAATTCCCAAATGTAATGATTTTGCATTTTGGTGTGTTTGCTTGGTAAGCTTATGGAACATGGGTTTAAGAAGCCCATATAAAGCCACAGTTGGCCCTCCTAAACAAATAAAACTCCATAGCTTTGGTTTCCAGTGGAAGTAGTGGAAATAGCTGACTGAACACCCACTAAAACCAACTTCTTTAACTCCCAGTTATTCTCAACCCCATTATTTCCTTAACATAAACAATTCCTAATCATTCCAAACACAAAACCCAGAAATTCAACTTTGCTGGCCACTAAAGGGGTTTTAAGAGAAATACTATAAAAATTTCAAACAAAACAACTTTCTTGATACTGAAACAGAACTTAAGGAATCCATCCAAACTGCCTTTCTAGACCAGTTGAATCCAACTCTCCCAAATCACAGAAGTCAGCACCCATGACTGAGTTTAAAGCAACACTTGGAATTAGAAACAGACAACAAGTTCTGGGTCTCTTAAATATTCACTCTATAAGAATTTTGAGGCTTGGTTTTGTTTTACTTAAATAAAAATCTGGTCCCACCCCTGTTTAGAGCCAACAGATGATTCACTCTGGTCATGCTCAGCTATCCCATCACAGAAGCAAAAAGCAGGCACTAAGCTGGAACAATCTTTGAACTCCTGTAAACCATTAAAAGCATCTTAACCATTAAAACCATGAAAAAACAGAGCATTGACCATTGCTCCATACTAACAAATTCAATTGCTCCTTTGGCAGATGGGAAATGGAGAAAAAATATTTGCAAATGGTTTTTCTTTTTTATTCTTTGCCCACAACATCCTGAACTCAAAACAGTAATTTTGTCTATGAAAGAGAAAATTTTTGTAAAGTACAGGGTTTTGTTCGCATGACAAAAAGCATAATTCCTATCAGGAACAAATAAACATTCTCCTGCTAGTCTCCAAATTCATTTCAAAATAGCAACTATAATTGTCTTGCAACTTCTTCTAAAAGACTTATTTTTTAGCTGAATTATCTGGAATCAAATATTCAAATACCCTTATTCTTCTTTTATCACTGCTTTGTATAGAGGAGGAAATTAAGATCTGCATGAATGCTGAATTCCCCAGTGAGAAATTAACCTGGCAGGCACTTCTTCATGCCCTAATAAGTTGAAATAGAAGGCGTATAGTTCAGGATGTTTATGAATTACATACACAATCTTCCCTTCATTTATGATCCTAAGAGACACTGCTAACAATCCAATTTGCCTCTTTCTTTTTTCTTTTCCTTTTAAAAACCCTTCTGTTGGCACAAGAAAAGTGAAGTGATGCAGGAAAACAAACTCCCACTCTATCCCCATCCCTCACCCCCTCATTTGTTTACTCTGTGCATTTCATAGCACTGTACAAAGCCATGACTTGTTTCCCCCATAAAGTTGCTTTCCTGCCCCTAAGCCTGGCAAGAACCAAAGAAATTAAATAGAGTATTTGGGAAAAATAATTACAACAGCATTAAAATTGGCAGCACCAATTCAAGGGCAAGGCAATAAAATGCATTTCTTTTTCTATTTGCCACCAACACCATGGTGAACAAAACAGAAAATAGTTTCAGTGTAAATTATTACAAAAACAAGTTATAAGAGATTTCTGTATCTTCCACAATATACACAACACTTGGGAAGGCTGATTGGAGGATATTCATCATTCACAGAGACTGGGAAAAGACAGAAGAGACAGTTTACCAACAAACAATCTCTTAGCAGTTCAAAATATTGGCTGTTAATTTATGAGCACAGCTGTGACTTATAAACTTAGACATCTGTAGTTTCCATCCACATTTCAGCATTCCAGCATAAAAACTGTGTTTCAAGGCCCCATTCCCATGGACATACACATTTAACAGATCAGAACTGCACCCAGAGATGCTCCTTTCTCATCAAGAGATGATTTAAGTATCTAAGTATACTTTTTTTAAGGTCAAGAGTTTAAGGTACTCAACTCCAGAATTTCTAACTGGTAATTAAAAGAACAACATGGAGAATCCATAAGCACCATTGATAGAAGTGACAGGAATTAAGAGGAAAATTAACAGTTCTCCTGAACACCTTAAATGGAGCTTTGGAGCACTTGTCTGGTTTAGACATGACTGTTTCTTCAGCTAGATGTGGACAAGTTGCCACTAATTTCTAATTGACTTACTTCAAATTATGCAGAAGTTAAATAATGAACACATTCCCTTTCTAGGAGCAGTGTAATTGACATTATTTTCACCTGATCAACATATTCTTTTAATACTTGCTAATGGACTAACAAATCTTCAGAAACAATTGTAAAACTGCATAAGGCAGCTGAAATCTCCAACTGGTAGCCTTCTCTTCCACAAATTCACCATCTGCCCTCATCCTCACAGATCTGATGTAACTGCATCCATCATCTTTACTATATGCACTGATCTCTTTTGCAACTGGATGTTTAACTTGTCATTATCTCCTTCACTGTTATAATGGCAGTATGTTATTACCCATGAAACTGTATCAACACAAGTAATTCTATTTCTTTTCATTACAAGTGGCAGAGCAGGCAACTGTCAAACCCTCTCCTCATTCACTATCAGAGGATGAGATTCAATTTTCTTTTTCCTTTTCTTTTCACTTAAGACTCTTATGAAACAATTGCAACCACATTCAGAGAGCTTGTATTACTGAATTCCTGATATGACTTTATTTAGTGCATCTGTACTACTTTGCAAAGTCAAAATGGCTAAATTTTATTTGTTTTGAATAATTATTCCTTTAGCTCTGGTTACTGTGGCATACAGAAAACTTATGTTACTATTAACCATGACTGAAGCTTAGAGATCAATTTCTAGTGCTAAGCAATTAAGTCTCTTCTGTATGGTAAGAAATATTTAATACTACAGACAGACTTCTACATATGAAGCAAACCACCCTCCTTACTCCTATTAATGCTCATTCTGATTACATTTACCCTAAAAGCTCAAGAAGCTTGGGCTAACTTGAGTTGAAGTGACTGTAGCATCTAGACCCTCATATGTCTAAAACTACATAGATATATAAAACAATTATAATAATAATTCACTCACAGGCTATAACCAAAAATACCCAAAAGAGCTCACCCTATGCTAAAACAAAGATAAGAAATGAAGAAGGCAGCAGACAAGTATTTACAAGTGTCTGAAGTACCTACACCAACGCATGCTCATGAAATCAGGACAGTGAGGGAAGTTTCAGATCACAACTACCTGTTCTAACATAAAAAAGCTGTTGTATCTTTTCAAATGCAGCTCTTTCCTGATTCCCTGTTTTTTCCAGCCTTGCCTCAGCAGAGGTTCAAATTCTGAATTATACCTCACTGTACTTTAATTCAGTTTAATAAGCAGCCTCTCTTTTCAAATGGACACACAAACCAGATCATTCCAACAGAACCAGGTGCTAAGAAATCCACCTGCATTCTTTCAGGTTTGCCTGTACCCACTTCTGTTTGCAATCCCATCCTCAAATTGACATGACTGATTCCATATCTTTTCTCTAGCAGAGATCCTCCAGTTAAGTGAGTCAAGACTCCAGTAATATCTACAGTGTTAGGATGTATGTAGGCAACAACAGACAGAACAAGAGGACACAGTCTCAAGCTGCGCCAAGGAAGATACAGGCTAGAATTAAGGAGGAGGTTTTTCACAGAAAGAGTGGTCAAATACTGGAATCATCTTCCCAGAGAGGTGGTGGGGTCACCATCCCTCGATGTGTTTAAAAAAAGACTGGATCTGGCACTTGGTGCCATGATCTAGTTGAGGTGTTAGAAGATAGATTGGACTCGATGATCTTAAAAGGTCTCTTCCAACCTAGAAATTCTGTGGTTCTGTATGTGCACACATGTCACACACACACATTCTCCATGAAGCCTGAACAGCATTTATCTCAACTCTAAAAAGCCCCCAGGACCTGATCTCCAACACCAGCCTGTGCTGGTACAGCTGCTGCAGGGTGCCCCAAGTCCTTGGCCACACAAAGGAGATGGTATGGCTGCCCTGGATCCAGCTGTTCACACCCCCCAGTCCCACCACATCATGCAGCAGTCTGTCCCCTGGGGCTTTCATGCACAAGCTATTCCCAGCCTTTCCCTTTCCTCTGGTTCCCTGAGGTATGTAGGCGCTCTATCTTCAGGCTTTCAGCTCTTGGAAGATTTTAACTAACAGGAAATTCTCCCATTTTCCTGGATGGAAGCCAAATTTGTGTATTAGGAATGCATGCCCTTATTTCCAAGTCTCTCCTTTTTCAGCCATCTCTCCCTTGCTCTCAGGAAATGGCCAATTAAGATTATCTGGTTTATAACCTCACACAATAGCATATTCAGTAGCTCTGCCAGCACCAGTGAAGCAGAAAAGGATCTGCACTACTATCAGCTTAGTGAGATACTGTACCCAAATTAGTTCCACGACAGTACTGTAAACTCTGATAACTTCCTACAATCAAAGCAAAAAGCTAAATTACACAAATGTTTTTTTTAACAAGGCAAATCTCATAAACTGACTAATACTGAATTACAGCGAAGATAAATTTGGGGGGAAAATTAGCCACCTTTTGATCTGTTTATTTTCTCCTCTCTGCAGCTTCTGAAGAGGCACATGTAAACTTCAGCTTTATTCATGGCAACATCCAAATATTTGCATTTGCAACACAAGCACTTAAAAACTCAGAAGATAAAACAACCCTTTTCCATTTCCAAGCACAGATAAAGTTGTATGTTCAGGAACGAATGAGATGATCCAACCATTAGGAGGAGAAAACAGGATCTGTGGCCTCACTACACAGTTCACATTTCAATTATGTACTACATAATGAAAATGCACTAGGGGCACCAAGCTGATTAGAAGTGTGGAACACTTCCCCAGTGGGGAAAGGCTAAGAGAATTGGGATTGTTCAGCCTCAAACAGAGATGGCTTAAGGGTAACTTGCAGCCTTCCACCACATGACAGGAGCCTACAAGAAAAATGGAGATTATTTACAAGAGCCTGGAGCGACAGGACAAGGAGCAATGGCTTCAAACTGACACAGAGTACATTTAGATTGTATTATCAGGAAAAAAATCTTTACTGTGAGGGTGGTGAGGCACTGGAATAGGTTGCCCTGGGAGGTTGTGGGTGCCTCATCCCCAGAAGTGTTCAAGGCCAGGCTGCTGGATGGGGCTCTGCACGCCCTGGTCTAGTGTAAGGTGTCACTGCCACTGGCAGGGAGGTTGGAACCAGATGATCTTTAAGGTGCCTTCCAGCCCAAGCCATGATTCTGATTCCTGAGGGATGAATACTTTTATTAGAGATAAAAAGAAAGAAAGAGGAAAATGCAGATGCTGAGAATGGCATTTTGACTCAGGCCCTCCACACAAATCCCACTTTCTTTACTTTCTAGTGCAACACTGATTTATAAGACCTATTTATTGGAGGAAAACTCAAATGACACTGCACAAATATTTTATATTAAAGACAATTCTAATGAAGCCTGAGCTGCAGAGGACCTGCTAATGGCATTGCTTGCAGACAAGTAGCTAATAAGCTGGTTTCCTCATATGATGCTGCTGTAATGAGAAGAACACTGAGAGCTTAGAGGAATGTAATCCTCCATAAAGAGGCTTTAAGTTTCTGCTACAAACAAACAAACAGAAATAGTTTAACATACAAAGGACAAGCATGCTAAAGACCCTCAATTACTACTGTGAATATAATTTTCTGCCACATTAATCATATCTCCCAGGAATAGTTAAAAGGCCCACAGACACTGCTGTACATTACAGCTTCCAGCACCACAGATATATTAACCATTTCCTAAATATGCTGTTGGTCAAGTTCCAAATAGGCAAATAAAAACTAACTCCTTCCATGAAAATATTGAGCTGAAACACAGGAAAAAACATGCAGTCAGCTCCAGAAGGCTTTGCTTTTCCCAGCTCTGTCCTCAAGATTTTTCTCCATGTATGTGCAGAATAAATGTATTTATAAAAATACATAAATTAGAAAGTGGTTATATGTATACATACTTTTTTAAAGCACTATTTTGCTAATGCAAAGACCAAGTTAAATCTCTGCACCAGCTCTAAGGTGCTCCTTAAAGTACAACAGAATTAGGTCCCCTTGCCCAGCATCTGCTATCTGGGCTTCCTTTTGTTAGGATATGAAAAGAGAAACCTCTTACATGACATTGTACCCTCTAAGAAAGTAGGTAAAGATATATTTTTACACACACTGTAATGCCAAATGCACCTCAGCTTTGGTTCAGACAAAAATCACCTGTGGAGAGCAAAGGACATGCATAAAGACAGCAGATTTTCAGTCTGGGACTGCTCTGCCAAAATGTGACAATTACAGCAGCAGCTTGTACAAAGTGCAACTGGACTGAGAGCAAAAACTTCCTTCAAGGAGCAAAAGGACACAGTGTATGGCAGGAACTTTCAGCCAACCACAGCCTAGCCCAAATAAAACTTGCAAGGGGAAAAGGCTTAAGTGCACTACTTAGGCATGTACACTCTTCTCACAAAAAACTAATTAAGGATTCTACTTAATCATAGTTTTATGTAACCTATATTGATCCTAGACAACACACAGAATATCCTCACCAGATTTCCATGCTTTTCATGCTTTAACTAGTGACTTCTCAATGAATTTCAATGTCTGATGTTAAGGTTTCTACACAACATGAGATCATGCATTCATATAAACACTCACAATGCTGAACCTCATATGTGGCCAAAAAAAAAAATCTTTTTCACTCTCAGCATATACATTTGTCTTTATTTAAGCTGATAGTTAAAGATTTTGAGATAATATTTTAAGGAGAGGCTTGAGGAGTTCGGTTTGTATTCTCTGACACTAAATATAAGGCAAAACCCACCTCTGACAGTTATTTACATAAAACCAGCCAGAAGTTATGTGCCAAGTAATCACCTGCATGGGGAATGCTCTTGCAGTGAGCAGGAAAACCACCTGCTCAGTTCACAGGGGTAAATTTTAAAATTAGTCTTTGAACTGATTTATAAACAATGTTGCTTGAGTGTTTCCAGTTGTTACTGATCGCTAGTCCTAAATAAGCCTCAGTGACAGGATGGTAATCAAGAAAGGATAGCAGCCTTGGTACTTACGGAAAACAAAAAGGTGTCAGAAATGCAAAATTACCAAGATTTTTGAGGTCTTTTTGTTTTAAACCATCATGATTTCTCCATACCCTGCTCAGCATAACAGAGAGCTTTAATGACAGCAGCTCTGAAATTAATTAACTACACTAAAACCAATGAGCTCTTCAGTTTCACTTAACTAGACACAAGTTAAACTTCAGGTTGTATTCACTGGAACCACCACGGGAAAATTTGCTTTACAAAAATTGCTTTGATTCTTATGTACTCCAGTAACTGTGACAGTAATTAGCAAAAATCTCTGCTCCAGTTCAATTTTGTGGAGTAATTAGTTACTGGTAGCAGTGGGAGGGGTCTTTCAAAGCAGCAGCACATATTATCTGCAAACTGCACATAAATTCAGGAGGATTCCTCCAAGAGCCCCCCATGGACAACAGCTGGGCAGTGACACAGTACCAGTGGTTCACAGCCCATCCCACCTCAACACCAAGTGACCTGCCAAAAACATGCACAAGCCATGGCAAACTGAAGCCACTGGGGTCAGCCAGAGGCAACACTATACAGATAGAAAGGAGGAGGAGGCTGGAGGATGGCAGATACACAGCAAACCGTGTGTACATAACTACACAAACACAGAACCACACGGGCAGCAGTTGGAAGGGGCTTGTGGGGATCATCAGCACCCTGCTGAAGCAGGATACAAATTCACACATAGGAGGAAAGGCTGAGAAAAACGGGGCTGTTCAGGCTGAAAAATGGAAGACTTCAAGATGACCCAATTGTAGCTGAAGGGAGCCCACAGGAAAGATGGAGGGAGACTATTTATAAGGGCCTGGAGTGACAGGACAAAGGGGAATGGCATCAAACTGAGAGTAGGTTTTAGATTAATATCAGTAAGAAATTCTTTAGTGTCAGGGCAGTGAGGCATTGGCACAGGCTGCCCAGAAAAGCTGTGGATGCTCCATCCCTGGGACTGTTCAAGGCCAGGCTGGATGGAGTCTGGAAAACCTGGTCTAGTGGAAGGTGTCCCTGACCATGGCAGGGGAGTGGAATAAAATGAGCTTTGAGGTTCCTTCCAACCTAGATCATTCTATGATATTTTTCCAATACCTCCTGGCTACTTTCTGTTCTAAAAGTTTATTTCCTAATTTTTTTCTTCAGTTCACAGATATTTACCATCAGGCATAAACATCCCATTTTACAGTGTCTGACCAGGCAGCACCATCAAGACTTAAGCTTTCTCCTCACAGGAAAGTTTATTGCCTAGAGTATAATTTTACTGTAGCCACTATTAAAAATGTTCAGTCTTGTCTTTCTGATCTAAAACAACACTGCCATGAAATCCACATTTTTATACTTTGAGATATTTTCCTTTGCATCCCAATCACAGTTTAACCCATCACACCACAGACAAGCACTTCTGGCTCATGTTTGATGCTCTTCACAGACCTTTCAGAGGCTTAACTCTCAAGTGGAAAAAGCAGTCCTACTAGCCCATTCAAACATTCAGCATATTTATAGGGCTGTTTTTCTCCAAACAGACATCATGATAGCCTTACCCTGCTCTGCACAATACCAAAGTGCTCCCAAGGAAACACCAAGCTAGCTCCTCACTGTCACTCTGCCCTTATGATAACAAGGGCTCCTATTCTAGGAACAAACAAACCAACTCTGGACATCCAAGTGTCCTCAGATCAGTGGGATCCCAGGCCCTGCAATACTTACAAACAATAACACTCACAGGGACTGTCAGACCACAAGCTGCTTCTGAGGAGTCAGCTGTTCTTCCCAGGCTGTAGCTCCTGCCAGTGCTGGCCAGCTCAGGCTGGTGTTGCCAGATGCCACTCGTCCCTAGGAGCCAGCACCACCACTGATCCAAACCTCTGGCAAGCCAGGCCAGGGTCCCAATAAACCATCAGAGAGTCACTCTCTGCATACATTGATTTCCTGCCAACTTAGTGAGAGCCAGGGCTGGGACAAGGGAGAGGATAAGACAAAGATTGCACCAATTTCCATCCAGTTCAACTGTTGTGGAGCAGCAGCCTTAAAAAAAGTTGTTTCTCTGCCATTATTTTAATCCTGTTTTTATCTAGTGAGAGAAACTGATGGGGGGAAAAGCCTCCTGCAGTCCCCATCCTACTTAGATGGGGACTACAGCAGAAAACTTACACCAATGGGAGCTGAATTAAAAATCTCACAGTGACAGAGATGTGGTGCTCCTGGTGTTCACTTCTCACAAATGAACATGCACAATCAGACCTGCTCCTGCATGGGCTGAAATGCCATACACTGTTCTCCACTACCTGCTTTAGCTGTGCACATCCAGAAGGATTTCATTTAATGCAGCTGTTAATGGCACAAAGATCAAAGCTTCCACTTCACCTCAAACAACTCTGCTACATGCCCTAGGTAAGTGATACCAGGAAAATTTCACAATTTTTCCACACAAAATTCAGCATAGTACAGCAGAGAAATTGTAAATAAAATTTAAATTGCATTTTTTCACACACAGGTCTATATTACAAAGAGTCCAGTGTATTCAGCAGAAAGGACACATTTGGGGAAAGAGTTCAGCTGTCTGTTTTGAATAGGAAGGAAAAAAAACAACAATCAAACTTAACAGAAAGTCTTTCAATAAAGGTCTTCCATTTGGTCCAATTAAAAAAAAATCAGTAACATGATTTCCTACAGAAACAGCCTTGTAATGACAGAGTGGGCATGTAGCCAGGCACGTCTACCCTCCTACCTCTCCAGCTCAAGGTCACCTCCAGCAACTTGGCCTGGCCTCAGGGATCCCCAAAAGCCTCAGCAGCACCCCCAGGCTTCCCAGCACCTTGGCCAGCCAGTGTGCAGCTCCTGATCACACTGCCTGCTCTTGCCCACATCTTGGGCCACAAGAAGTTAGAGGAGACAACACAGAGGGTTTGGGAAGAAGAACAGAGGGGGAGCACCTCCACTCCACTGCAGTGAGGTCTGCCAGAGGTGAACTCACTCATCCCCCCAACTGTTGTGCATTATAAGACAAAATTACATCAGGAAATTCACACAGCCCTATTTGCAGCATTCAGCAAAATTATTTGATAGTTTATCCTGCCCTCCACAAACCACCTACAAAGAAATCATGTGAAGAGACATGTTTTTAGCCTGGGGAGGGGCACGTGGGCACAGACACAAGGCACAACTCTGCACAAGAACGAGCCTACAGATAACATTAAGCCACACAAAATCTGGGGCAGTGTTTAACAGGTTGCCTGGAAGGTGACAGGCTTCTGACAGCAGTTCCAGCTTCTGGGAGAGAACAAGACAGCCTTTCCTGGCTGGGTCAAGCACCAGGCAGGCACTGGCACGTGCTGTGTCCCTGTGGAAAGGTCACTGCCACACCACAGCCTGTGAAGGGCAGCCAGCAGCTTTCACTTGCATTGGGTAATAACCTCCATGGATGCAGGTGATGGTAGAATTGAAATGAACCTCAAATACAACAGAAACACTACAGCATTCAAAGATGTGGTGAGATCTATACCAGGGATCAGCACACAATTTTACTGCCTCACAATTAAAGAAATAGTAAATTCAGCATTGAATAAATAAGAAAGAATAAATTCTTTATTACTAAAGAAATAGTAAATTCAGCATTGTACTCCACTCCACTCCAGAGGGCAACTGAAATTTTCTAGGCCATTTTCTTTCATGGAGAAAGAAAGATATTGCTTAAAGTTTGGGGGGTGCTTTTTAATGGATTTATATTGAAGCACACATTTGCCTCACCTCCCACAGAAAGCTGAAGGTGCTATACTCCAATACATTCGGACATGGTCTCAAGAAATCTACAACCACCTTGGTTTGTAAGCAGTGTTTGCTGTAATTTAGCCCTGCCAGTTTTCCCAGTGTCAGTGGTGTCGTACCAAAAATGACTTTCTGCCATCACCACACACCTACCTGAAGCTTCAGAAGCTGACTTGAATAAAAGGGGTACAAAATACTCCTCTAACGAGTTCACATTTTTGGAAAATTATTTGAAACAAAAATTTAAATTCTGCACTGACTTCTTAGCAGCAGCATTATGCCAATACATTCTCCATCAAAACACAGAGATGACAAACTCAGATAGTGAAATCTTCAATCCTTTTCTATTCAGTTAGGTCATAAAGCATGTAGTACCTTCCCTGGCCTCCAACAACTCAGCAGAGCCTGTGCACTGCACACCCTCCACTCAGCACTCACCTTAAAATCAGCCCCAGAAAAAGCTTCAAGGCAGCACAGCAACTTAGCAAGAGCTGGAAATGGACAACGAGGAAATCTGTCTGTCTTCACCATTAATAGATCTTACCCTGTAGATCTGCAGGGTGTACCAAAAAGGCATCCCAGGCAGCTTCAGGCGAGGGGACAACTGTGGTCCAGACAGGGCTGTCACAGGAGACATTCTGTGGCTTTCAGCACTAAGTCCCATAAAATACATGCAAGACCAGAGAGACCTTTTAAAAGTTGCCAGTAAGCTGTCAGTTATTTTTTAATTTCCAAACCAGTAATGGGATACAGACAGAGAAGATTTAATTCTAATACCCCATTAAAAAATGTTATAAGCTTAGATGCTAGAATTAAATAAAACTTGTCAATTACTACCACCAAATAATTAAAAGATTCTAAAGTAAGAAAACTACACAGTAGAGGGAAAGTCTCTAAATAAGAAAAAAAAACAACCTCAAACAGGTGGGAAATTACAGAAGAGATACAAGTACAATTTGAAGAAAAGTACCGGACAGATGGGAAAATAGGTAATATCAAGAAGGGAAATCCCTATGCAAGCCATCTCAAAAGCTATTTAGCTTAAAAAAAATAATATTTACAAGCTTAAAAATGTTCTGATATATTTTCCCACAGTTCTATATCAAAACAAAGCAAAAGTTAAAATCTGCAAAGTATAGGAGTGCTTTCTCAGTCATAACCTAAGATTTCTGGGATACAATATAGTATTCAGTCCTCTAACCAGGCCATTTATACCTATGCAGTGTAAAGTGTTGGGGGAAAAAAGAAAAGTACTTTTCCAACAACTGTGGTCCCAGGAGAAATGTCTGTTTCAAAGTAACTAACTTTCAGAATAAAATAAAACCAAGAACAAAAAGGAAGTGGAGTAGGAGTCTGTTCCTGCCATCTCCTCTTCTGAAGAGAACGAAGAACGTCATGTGCCAATGCACACCCAGTCTTTTCCAGATGATTACTTTAAAGCACTCTCACAGCACACACCTGAATGTAAATTAATATTATTTTCAACTTCCATGTGACACCCTCCTTTTGTTCTCCAGCTTAAACCCAGTAGAAACACAGCTAAATTCAACTTTTCAAAGTGGCTTTATGTTTTAATGGAAATTTGATTGAAAATCAGAAAGTGTCATTTCTGGTTTGAGAACAGGATAGCAATGTCAAGGACAGGTATCTGACTTTTCTTGGAGTCACTCAGCTGTGAGAAGGACAGTTATCACATAAACCATGTGTGACTTCAAGCCTACCATTTACTGTTCAACAAAAGTAAAAACTGCCATGAAATACAGCTGCATAAATCACAATCCAAAAGTTTTACACCTCAGACTCAGACCCTAATGTTAAGTGAATATCCTCTTCTAAAGGGAGCCCTCTGGATTTTGGGGTACAACACCAGTGAAATGATGACAATTGGCAGGATGAAGCCACAGGGAGATACCATGCCATCATATCACATGCATTTATGTCCAAAAATTCTGTGTATGGTAAGATACAATGGTCAGTTAGATTTAAATAGCTTCAGAACATGCCTTGCAAACATTAATGCCCCTCTGACAAGCTTTTATTAAATACATTGTTCTGTCTATCTCTGCTTACTATAAAGCTGAAAGTATGCTTTCACCTGATGGCTAAAAAAGCTGTAGTCAAGGATATTTTAAACACCATCTCCATTTTCTTGGCACCTAAACTTTGATTAGCTTGTCTGTTGCCAATTAGTTGATAACAGAAACATTTTAAAATAAATACTGTGCAGAGTATTTTTTTTTTCAGCAAGAATCCACCAGGTAAAATAATTCAGAAACCAGCTATAAACAAAAGCATCAAGTCAAAGCTGGGCATCTTAGAATAAAACTTATTTGAATTTGCATACCAATATTTCTTTAAATGCCGTTAAATAAAAGTGGTTTACACACACAAATCTGTGTCAGGTAATGTTTGCAAAGTTAAAACCTAGTTGCACTCCAGCCTCCAAGCTGTTCCACATCACATGTCCTTTGGATTCCACCTCTCCAACACCCTTAGAAGGAGAGATACTTTATAAAACTGTGAACACTCAGTTGCTCACTGTGCTCACAACAATGCTGCCCCTGTTGAAGTCCCATCACCAGGTAAAACCAGATTTCAGGGAAACTCTCATGCTGATGGCTTTCAACATGCTCCTGAATTTCATCCTTTATGGCAAAGAAAAGCTAATGACATTTACAAAACAATGAAAACTACAAAACCCGGCTGAAAAAAAAAAATCAGTGCCTTCTTAAATTGCAAAGTCTAGTCTGAATAGATTATTTTCATTATGATTTTCAAATGCTTAGAATGAATGATGCTACTAAATACATGGGAAAGCCCCCCTATAACTAAACGAAGGAGAACTCAGAAAGCCTGTCACCAACAACTGAAGTCATCAAAGTGTCCAGCTCATGATATTTTGTGTCAATCTGTCCTTTACACCATCTTGAAACACAGTTCTTCCTTTACAGCATTTCACAGCAACCTCAACATTTTGAGTCAATGTTGCTTAACATTTCACTCAGATTAAAGCCCAAACCCACAGATTCTGCACAACACCCCCAGGAAAACTACTGTGTAGCTCAGTATGCTAAAATCACCCTTCCACCAGAAGCCAGAGCCCTGTGAGTGTCAGCAGGAGTCAGCACACCCCCACAGCCACCCCAGAACACAGACTGGCGTACTAGCCTCAAATATTGAGGCAGGGAGGTGTAACCCTCTGCAGCCAAGAGGTACTTTATCCACTTCTGAAAAATGGGGTGGTAACTGAGCACAAAGGTGCTACGGACAGGATCATTCAAAAAGAATTTTCATGAAAATTTTCCACTAGTGGTCTTAGTAAATTGCAAGTTTTGAACTCCTACAGAAATTTCGCAATGAAAAACTGTAAACTCTGCAATATAGTGAGAGAGAGCAAACTGCAATGCTGGAAGAAAGCAACATTTTAGATTTACCATTTTACCACAGCACACACTATAACTGCTCCAACTTCACCTGCAAGCTTGGCTGAGGTGTGCAGGCACAATACAGCTTATGATAACATCTATATTCAGCCCAGTATTAATGTAAAGTAACATGGAAAAATCTGACACGTGCTGTTCAGAACACACCGTGTTGCCAAGGTAAGAGTTACAAGTGTTCACAAAAAACAGCAAGAGATGGCATACCTCAGCCTGAGGAAACAGGAAAAAGTATTTCCTTTTGCTTGGCACAAAGCCTGAGTTTGTACCTTTACTTGGCACAAAGCCTGAGTTTGTACTATCATGCAAGGTAGGCTCTGCAGGAAGGCATCTCACCTCCTCATCTTTCCTTCAGCCCCACAGCTTTAGCATTCTCTCCCTTTTTAAATAATAAAAGGAATAAGCTTATAGAAAGCCTTCAACTTGCATGGTTTTGCAAGCAACTAACTCCTGTGATTCACAATATCAGCTTTTCCCTATTAATTATGCTTGACCAGCCATTAACCAGAACACTGAACATATCACAGTCCCAAAGGGAACAGAGGGAGCTTTTATCCCATGTATCTCACACTCAGCTCCCCGGCAGAAATCACACGTGAGAGACATTAGATTCACTTGACTACTGAAACTGAATTTTCACTCCAGCCAAATATTTTCCACTCGTGGCAGATGCTGACTTCTTTAACAGCACCCCAACTGATAAAGTGTAATCATCAGCTAAGAAAAGCCATTTTTATTTCATTATGTGAAAAGAAGACTGAACTCTACCCTGAATTCACAAAATCCTTTTGAAATACATTGTCACAACAGCCTCTCCTAAGTCACCCACCTAATGCTCTTAACTTGTGATTTGAATAGTGATGCTACACTGCTACCCCAGGACCCTGCTGAGAACCTGAATTCTTTCAATTTAAAGGTGTCCATTTGCTGATTGCGGACCATCACATTGGTAACTTAGTCACCAGGGTTTGATGGGCAATTTCAATAACACAGCCAGCTAAAAAAACCCCAAAGAAAGGAAAAGAAAAAAAAAAAGTCCAAAAACAAACAAAATACCCCCAAACACCGATACACACACAACCCTTTACTGTGACTAAAGGCAAACTCCACCCACTTTAAAATAATCACAGTTACTAGCACAAGGGAACTAGAAAGTGAAAGCTATCGGGATACTTTCATTTCCGAGAAAATCTGCTCCCACACCTGTGGCTTTTCTACTCAGAGAAAGTAGAAAACACTTTTCTTTCTCAGTCAGGTCCCAGCAACTCACACAAACACATCCCCCTCAGATTTTTAAGAGTTCTGTTCCCTAACAAGAACAGAAAGTCAATTTAAAAAGAAAAAAAAAAAAAAAAACAAACCCCACAACCAACTCAACAAAACTGAAAATTCAGGCCTTTAAAGGAATTTATTCCTACATGAATACATGTAAGTGAAGACACAGCTCTTAAGCTTTTTGTTTATTTTTTATGCTATGGAATACCAGGAATGTCACATTTGACTCTTGACCAGCTGGGAACTGAAAATCAGTACCTCCACTGGAGAAAGTGAAGTGCAATACTATTTTAATATACCTTTAGACACCTCTGGGCACCTCAATAATCCCCCTGTCACTGGCACTGCCAGCAATGGCTGTAAGGGGGTGGCTGATACAGCCCCTCAGACAACTCCTGGCACAGTGAGTGTCAGAGACCTCCCTGCTGGTTCTGCAAAATCTGGGCCCAGCCTGAAAAGGCATTCTCCAAGTCCTCTGGGGCCTCAGGTTGATTTACACACCTGGCCACTTGGTCCCCAGCACCTGTGACATCCCTCAACCTCACCATTCACATCACTGGAGCTACAGAGCCAGCTTCTCAGGGACTGAAAAAAATGGGCTGTCAACTCTTGGATGGGTCCTTCAGCAGGGAAGTAGAGAAGATTTAGCCAGAAGCAGAAGAGAAATTCCATCTTTTGTTCTACCTTTCATTCCCCTTCAGTTACTCAAGTCCACAGACACCAGCTAAACTCACAGAATTAAGGAGATGCCGGCCACAAATATCTTCTTAGGCACAAGAGTGTAAGAAAGGCAACTGTTCAATTATCCTTCCACTAATCTTTATGAAGCACTTTTTAAAGTGTTAAATACTTTTCTATTTTAAGACATGGGTAATTTGGGTTTTTTTGACCTTTTCATAGAAGCTGATGGGTTTTACTATCTTTTGTAGCTGCTGCTCATAGTAGCTGTGAATACAGGGTTATCCTAAAAATATTGGAGGGATGGGGGAATGTGTGTTAAGGATTTATTACAGGTATTTTAAAATAATACTACCAAAGGTTACCAGGAAAATCTATAAACTTTCATATTCTGAAGCAGTATTTTCCTTTCAAGGTGTGGACTGAACATATTTAAAGACATTATTTCAGACAAATTCTAATGATAGTACTATACTCTTAAACTCCTGCAAACATGATTAAAATCGTTACTGAATTTCTGTGAAAGGTTTTCTGAAAGCAAAAAGTTTTAAACTGCTATTAAAGGTTTCATAAAGTTGCTGATTCATAGCATACATCAATAAACACAACCCTCCAAGATTTAGCAAGCTTGCATAGATACTAAACAAAAAAAAAAGACCAAAAAAACCCTCAAAACTAACCACACACACCTCCACCCATTCCCAACAAAATCCATCAAAACAGTCACAAAACCAGAAGGCATTCAGCAGACCAGTTTGACAAGGGCTTTCAAAATTACTTTGAATCATTGGCCTTTGCACCTTGCTCTAGCTTTCAGAAACACCAACAGGAATCTGTGTCAAAGGTGTAACTACAATTATTACAAAGTTTTTTCATATGAGCTTCTTAAGTACAGAACAAGATGCATATATTTAACAGCATAAATCTACAGTCCTTCAAGTAATGTTTGCAAATTACTCAGTAGTTGGTGCAAACACTTTCATTAAATCAGTGTTGTTATTCTGCTCATTCTGGACAAAGAGGTACTAAAGCTCAGGGTACCAGGATTGGCAGCTGTAAACCCCCATATTCAAGCCCTCCAAGCTTGCCTGTCACACAGTCCAAACACAAACAGCTCCCCATTCATGGGGAAATGCAGAAACCATCCTCATTCCATGACCCAGGGACCATTTCTCAGGTGCAGAGGGACACCTGCACATTGGGCACAGGCAAGGGCAGCTCTGGCCTCGTGATGAGAGAGGGAGCCTGCAGCCTCTTGGATCCACCAGACAGCCCTGAACTCAGCTCTCAAGATCCAAATCTTTAAAACCTCTGTATTTTAAATCCTTGGAAGGTTGCCACCTATTAAGATGAAAAGAGAAAAAAAGAGTACGCAGCTCCCAAGATACCTTCTTTGTGTACCAGGTGCTCAGTAGATACTTTGCAATCACTTCCTGTCATTTAGGACTGCATCATGGCAATTGATGGAGACAGATGACTCTATCATCCTCTGCATGAAGTGGCTATTGCTCTTAGGAAAAAAAAACAACTCAGCGCCATATTATTAGCTAAATCTTTACATAATGAGTACATCAAAACCACGGGAACAAGCACAACAGAAGCACACCCGAGCTAGCACCATTTTCACCATTTTACCCCAAAAAACAGCAGGAGAGAAGAATTAAGTATCAGATCTTGCTTTAAGCCATGCATTATTTCAAGTGGTAAATATCCTTAAAAGTTTGTTCTTCTTTTTGAAAAAGAAAAATGAGCTGAGCTGACATAGCTCTGTTCTACTATTATTCTACTATTCCTGAGATTACACTGCCAATGCACTGCTGAATCACAACTCTGAAATAACAGTGGGTGTGGGAAACCAAAGGACAGATAAAACAGCCTTTAAATCCATGTATCAACCAAATGTCAGGCTCTCTCCAGAAGCAGTAGAACTTGATAACACACATTGCTGAGAGGCCAGCTAAGTGCCACCAATTAAAACCCAGCTTCTTCAATCTGCCATTCCGAGATGACCATCACAGTAATTATCAGAGCTGGGACAATGCTGAAACACGTTTAACCTCCCCACATCACAACTTCCAGTTACCAGGAGAATCCCCATTCACCCAGTCCCTGAACTCGCTATGTAGGGGACACTGGCCAAGGGAAGGGTCTGCACAGCACATGGGGCAGCCTGGGAAGATCTTCCTCCAGGAGGAAAATTGAGGTACACAGGCATCAGCCACGTAGGGCTGCCTGGAGTAGGGGAAATCCTGCAACATTCATGCCTTATTTCCTCAGCAGCAAAATGCCTGACCAAAAAAAAATGGATTGGACAGGACAGAAATACAGACTGGACAAAACAAGAAGTACTTTCTTTTTTAACTTCTCATGTTTACCTTTATTCACATGCTTTAGTCTTACTGTAAACATTACCTATAACCTTCAGACACCGAGCAATGTCAGAGAAGCACACAAGGGCCATGAGCAACAAGAATAATTTGATTAATTATCTGCTTCAGGACATAATTTACAAGTTTTAACTAAGGGTCAAGATGACCAGTAGAGATGAAAGAAAAAACTTCTTTTGACCTGACGCAGCTGCTTTAACTACACAATAAACTAAAGATAGCTTCAGTGGGAAACAGGCTGTTTGTAGTTAGAGCATTTATTAATACAAACCTACATCTCCAAGTGCTGCTGAAGTTTGACACACATTTCCTGTATGACAGTAAGAAAACATCTGATGAACAATGTTGGGAACCACGGCTCCGAATAAGGTATGCTGATGACTCAGGCATCTCTTGTAAACCCAATATATTTCTGCTTGTGTGTGGTTTCTTCACACTAACAGAAAACAATTGAAACAAACTTTGAGGTCTCCAGAACAAATTCCCTTATTTGTGGACAATGGGTTTCTCCTCTTTCAAGGGAAAATAGTAAGTTATTGCTGTGGTAGCCTCTCCACCTTTCATCCATCCATCAGGCCACTGCAGCTTCACCACTTGCCTTCTTACATGCAAATACCTGATCAATGTTAAAGTTTGTCATCCAATTAGCTAGTCATTATTCTCACTAAAAATGAGATACTCACTTTGGAGTCAAATAAAGCTTTTTTACAAAGTACTTTTAAGATACGCCTTTCCCTCATTCCCTAAATGCATGCAATTAGGGATAAAACAGGTTAAAAGCAATTGCAGATAATAAAATAATCACATGATTCAACCAAAATAATAATAAACCCTTGGTATTTTAGTCAGTTTCTCTAGACACTTAAAAAAGTGACCAACGCCCACAGATGCTGATTACAACTTCAGAATTATTACTAACTGTATTTTTTATTGCAGCATGGATTACCTGGCATATACCACAATCAATCTTCAACCTCCTTTTGGATTTGAGGCTCAAGTGAAACTGAACTACTGACCCACAAGCAGTTGTTTAGCTGAAAAGTAAGGATACTTCTAGTTTAGCTGAAAACTAACATTACTCCTTCAGAATTGTTGTCAAAAAGCACAAATAGGCAGCACTGATCAGGGTCCAGAAGGCACTATGTATCTGACGTGATAATTACGATATATTAAGTAAACCACTGACAAGAGGCTTTGTAAAAGATAAACTTGCTCACAGAAGTTGTCAGATGCACAGCAGCCACATCAGTTTTCAAACACAGCAGGCACATATAGCAGCAAATGTGCTACATTAACCTGCGAGCACACCCCAACTGAAAACACTGAGAGGAACAAAACCAGACCGTTCAGCCCTTGCCTTCCTGCTGAAGCCGCCAAAATCACTGCTAACTACTTCCAACTATGAGAGCAGTCCTCGGCCAGACACGCCCTCCCTCCAAAAAAGCTTCTTAAACGCGAGCTGTACCACTTTAACCAATTACACCCTAATCAGCACATTCCCACTGTCCACTCTTAGGGCTGCAGCCATTTAACTTCCACCCCGGCTATACCAAAGCACATATATATACACCTTTATCCTCTTGTGAAGGCAGTATATGCCATTAAAACACTAATAAAAATCAGGGAAAAGGCAACAGTCATACCACTAACCACAAGAGTTGCGTTAACCTACAAATTACCTTTAAAACACGTTATTTTTAAAGCGTTGCAATTTAATTTTAGACATTTCTCTTGACAGCTCAGTTCAAGCGAATGAAAGCTTTAGAAGGTATCCCTTTTTTTTTCTTCTTTTGACAGAGAAACATTCTCCGCCGAGTCCTGGCGCACAGTAAAAGGCTGGGAAGCGCCGTCATTCCCTTAACCCCGTTCCATGATGCACGTTAACACGAGTCCCCAAACCCGGCACTTTTTCACTCCAGCAGGAGCGCGTCACTCGCTGGAAATAGCGTTCACCTCTGGCAGGCGCGGATGCCGGCGCTGCAGGGTCACGCCGGGCATGTGCAGCATCTCCCCCGGGCCCACGGGGGGCTCGGCCGGCACCCCGCGCTCTCCCTGCCCAGCCCCGCTCCCGCCGCTCTGCCCGGCAGCCTGCGAGCGCAACAGGCCCGCCCGGGGCCGCGGGCAGCGCGCCGGGGCTCCCCCGAGGGCAGCGCCGAGCCCGGGGCCGGCATGACCCGGGGCCGGGCCGGCAGCGGCCCCCGCTGCGGCTCCGCGGCCGCCGGAGCGGCGGGGCCCAGGCGAGGCCGCGGCACGGCGAAGGCCCGGGAGAAGCTCAGCATGGGCAGGAACGGCGGGAGCCGGAGCGGGTGCGGCCAGGCCCGGGCGCGGCGGGGACGCGGAGCCGCTCCGGGCCGGGCCCCGCCGGAGACTCACCTTGGCGGCGCCGCCGGGCTGCAGCACGTTCTGCTCCACCGTCATGGCCCCCCGCGCGGCTCCCGGCGGCGCCCCGGGCTCGGCGGGTGGCGGCGGCGCCGTGCGGCGGCAGCTGGGCCGGGCCCGGGCTGGGCGAGCGGGGCGGGAGGCGGGGCGGGAGGGGGAGCCCGAGTCACCGCCCGGCGGGGGGCAGCGCAGCCCCGCTCCGGCCCCGCCGCCACTCCCGGAGCGCCGAGCGCCGCCCTCGGCCCGGCTGCGGCTCCCGGCGGCGCCGCCCCGCGCACCTGCCCCGGGCGCAGCCCCCGCCCGGCCCCTTCCCCGCCCTGTCACAGCGCCCGCCTCCATCTTGGGAGCGCCCGGCGGCCGCGGGGCTCGGCGGGGCCGCCCCGCTCCACCCTCGGGAAGGGCTCCGCGTCCTTCGCCGGCTGCAGGGGCGGCCCCGCCGCCTCCTTCCCCGGGGAAGGCAGAGTTTGCCCCGCTGCGGGGGAAGCGAGAGCAGCTCGGACCGGTGCCGCTTCCAGGGGATCGCCAGGGAATTTCTGAGCCAGCGCTGTCGCTGGTCGCAGCGACAGCAAACCGTATCGCCAAATGAATCGCAGAATCACAGGATGGTTCGCGTTGGAAAGGGACCTCTGGAGATCACCCGCCCCAACCCCCCTGCCAAGGCAGGGTCACCCAGAGCAGGTGGCACAGGAACGTGTCCAAGTGGGTTTGGAATGTCTCCAGAGAAGGATACTCCACACCTTCCCTGGGCAGCTGCTCCAGTGCTCTGCCATCCTCAACAGGAAAAAAAAAAAAAAACCCAAAACGTTCTTCCTCGTGTTGATGTGGCACTTCTTGTGTTTTAGATTATGGCCATTTCTCCTTGCCCTGCTGCGGGGCCCCACTGTTGCCCCACCATCCTCTTGGCACCCACTTTGGAGATCTTTGTATGCATTAATGAGGTCCCCTCTCAGTGTTCTCCAGACTAACCAGGCCCAGCTCTCCTCATAAGAGATGCTCCAGACCCTGATCACCTTTGTAGCCTTTGCTGGACCCTCTCCAGGAGCTCCTTGAGGAGCCCAGAACCAGACACAGTAATGGTGCATCCAAAAGTTGCAGGTCTTCCCTTTTCCCTGAGGTTTGACTGGGTGAGCCATGGGGTGATGGTGTGTAACATTCAAATTGTACGGGAATGTCATTAACATATGGGAGGAGGTAGCTAGTCTTGGCAGCCCACAGTGAATTTTGGCACCACAGATAAACAGTATTAGGGAAGAGATTGTCCCTCTGTCACCCTGCTCTGGGGTGTCAAGGAAAGGGCAAGAAAGGACTCTGCTGTGGGCAAAGTGATTCAGCTGGCCAAAACACATTTGCCCAGAAGCAGGTGAAGGGCAGTAGAGAAGCCCACCCCACATTCTGAATGCCTGCCCAGTGCATGGTACCTGTGTCCCAGTTCCATTTCCAAGGCTAGCAAAGCTTAGTCTGTAGGAAAAGCTGCAGAGAGCAGCACGGATCTGAGAGCCTCAAGTACCTAAAAAACATGAGCTGGGAGCCTAATGCAACAAAATGAATTGCAGCTACTGCTTGTCTGTCACACACTGTTTATGACTCTGTAATTCAAGGCCCTCCTCTCCCCACAGTAAAGTATGGATCTTTTTAAAACTGAGGTTATCAGGTAATAACACCACTGGAAGATCCTGGACTTTAAGTAAAACACAAGCACAACTCATGACAACCTGCAACCACGGCTTTATTTCACTTTAGCTTCAATGAAGGAGATGTTGCAATGTAATCAATATTTGCACTTCTCAGGTTTGTTGCCCATAGATTGTATCATTTTTAATGTTTTTTTCCTTTTATGCTGCAAGGCAATTTTTAAAATTAATGTTCCCAAAGAATTTATTGTGCAAAAGACAAGAAAGTATGCAGATAATATAACGGGATCAGAAATGGCTTGCAAATTACTTTACTGGAGATAGGAGTGGAAATTTTCTCAGCTCAAACTGATGGCTACATGTAAGAAAGGCAACAGTAGCAGCTTGGGGCTCTTCTTAAAAACCTTTTCTGCAGCAGCTGTGTGGGAGTGCTAGTCCAATTTCTCTGTCCTCTTCCAATATATAATCATGCTTTTTCGTGTACATTTTTACAGCTTCTTCACCGTATTTTTGACATGTACTAATGTCAGATAACTCTCATCAAAACTATTAATTATTTACATTATTTGAACATATTATAAACAAATTAGCATTTAAATGAAATACATTTGTCTTGCAATATTTTTTTCAAGTGTTTTCACTGTTTCATTTAAGAGCTTTCCCGTGTCCAAAAATAAAATGTATCCAAAAAGAAAGAAATCGTACATTTTGTTCAATTCTCTTTAAATCAGGATAGGATAACAAAATCACCATCCATTAAATTCCCCTCCCCAGTAAAATTATCACTTTTAAGGGCTCTGGCTTCCTAACTTTCTTTAATATAAAAAAAGGCTGAGCAATCCAATCCCAAAACAGGGATTTGCCATTGAAATACATCATCTGAACCACAGCCATGCAAATGAGGATTCTGTCATACTTACAGCGTTGCTGGGAACCAGAGGGAGCAGAGTTCCCTGTTCAGTTTGCAGCTCAAGCTCTCTATGAAGTACATTGAGCACAGGACTGGAATTTGTACCTCATCAGAAAACGCTAATGATTTTTTCAGGGCCACAGTTTAGGAAGAATATATATGTGTGTATATATATATATATGTGTGTGTGCATGTTTTCACAGAAGTTTGTCAGGTTTCCCCTCAGCTGCTCCTCACCTTTTAACAATATTACAGGGTTTGGCTGTTACCAAACATGGCTTGGTTGTAAAACAATTGGTGACACATTGCACAACCTCTGCCTCCAGCTGCTTGGTCCCCTGAGCAAGGCTCCCCTCATCTGCACCTCCTCCTCACCAGCAAGGCTGGAGACGTGATTCACCTGAAACACAAGCACAGACTCCCCTCCCCCCTAAACTGGTTGTTTTGTTCTGCTAGATCAGTTCCCCAAAATGGTTCACTGACTGGCTGCAGGAACAGCTGTGCTGGCCCGGAAGAGAGGGTGACCCAGGCTCAGCGATGGTACCCATCAAGTTTCATTTCACCTACTTCTCAAATCAGTAAGTGATCATGCCTTCCTGATCTGCACACTGCTCATTGGAGGGAAAGCCTGTGCCTGCTCACAGGAATCCTTGTTTCCCACTTTTGCAAAGAGCAGCCAAACATCAGCCAACCACAAAACACTTTAGCACATGTTTTATTGTATACAAACATCATGTACAACAAGAAATAGCTCATTATTTCCCTCCATTTTCAATAGGCTTGGGTTTGTCCTTAATTATGTGCAACATTTATTTAGGGCTTTAATTAGACTGTGGCTGCATAAGTTACAGCTGGGGAAGTACGAGTCAGGATTTCTTGGTTTTCCTTTCCCAAATGTGTAACCTGCTATACTGGGGATGAGAAAGCACTGCTTTAAAAAGCGCAGTGAACACTGCAAACACAGGCTCTGTAGTTAACCCTGAATAAGAGCTGCCCTGAATTCACATTTACAAACCCCATCTCAGAGCACTTTCACTTAGGCCTTTTGGCTCTGCAGTAAATAGTTCAGCCAACTGACAAGACCAGGGCCATTCAAGCAGCTTTTATAGCATGACACTTTTGAAATCATCATTTGGCAGTTACTCTCTCTGTCACTGGTAACCATTCAAGCATTGCTTTGGCACCTGCAAAATCTCCTGGTGGTTATCAACCAAGGCAACCAAAACAAAAACTAATCAAAGTTGTAACTCAGGAAAGAGAGCAATCATTTTCTGAAAACCTTTTGAAAATCTAAAAGTAAAATTAAAATGAGGTGAACGTAGGTTTTGTTGCTATGCAAAACGCAACTTCATATTCTATTTTTTATTGACCTTAAATTGAAGGTTCCTTACCTTCTAATTGCTTCCTGACAGCAGATGTCCGTTCGTGTGCCTTCTTAAAGTCAGGTGCTACATTCAAAATAAAAGTTCTCAGATTTAGACTCCTGTGTTCATGTAATTGCAGCTGAATTCCACAGAAATTATGGATTTTTCAATAACCTGGTTAAAGTGCCCTTTTTACCCTAGCTATCATCACATTTTATTTACTTTCTTCACCACCCTTGCACATTGATCATATTCTTTTACACAGTTTTCCTGAGAGGTCATAACATATTTTTTTGTATGTGGCTGAAAATAATTTAGAGCTCAGCAATGACTACTTGTCCTTCCAATAGGCATTACCCATGTTTTTCAAGGAGTAGAAACTTACAGAACTGTTCCCAAGATACTTTTTTCTGTCATTGAAAAGGTAACTCATTTAAACAAGCATGTTCCACAACAAATCACACTGAATTAATTTTAAGCAAAATAATAATTAGTATTCCCCCTGATTTAGACTTTACCTAATGATTACTTATAATGTTTATTTTGAAACTATTTCAGCTCAAACATTTATTACTTTTAGCACCATAAGTGTGTAACACTCATATTCAAGGCCTAAACAATTTATTTTGGATTAAAAGGTAATCAAGCCAGTTCTACATATTTTTTTCCCCATTCTTACATTGCATGTATTTTTTCAAGTGGAAAACTCCCTGTTCGTCTCTTCCATTCAACTACTCAGTCATTTCTTGCTTTTTGTTGAAGCAAAAGCTCATTGACCATGATGACAGCCTATCACAACTCCTGGACAAGATTCCCATACATGCAGTCATGTAAACGCATGCTGCACTCTTCCTTGAATAAATATTGACAGACAATTGTTTTCTTAGACAATGACCTTACATTTGATGGTCTATGTGGACAAACAGGGTTGTTCTCCATCAGGATCATGTAATCCACACATAAAATTAGGAGTCAAATCTGACAGGACTAGCACAAAATTCCCATGTTTTGCTTCTGGCATTTTGGATGCCCTTCTTTCTAGCCACCCACAATCAAAGATAAAGAAATAAAAGGCCCTGACTGTAGTGCATAATTTCACAAAGGTTTCAGGTATTGAGTTCTTAGGATGATATTAAAATACCTCTGCTAGTTACCCAAGTTCCCTGTCCTAGGTATGGAATGGCCTTGGATGCTTCAAGCTGGGATGTACAACTCCCAGCAACCTACAACCTTCTAAATTGCTGGGGGAGGCACGTGCTCAATATCCCAGCCCTGCTATGGACAGGGAAGATACTTTTGAATGGGTGGGAAGATGCTTTACATAAGGATTCATGTTTCACAACTAAAGCTTAATGATCCTTGCTCAGGTCCTACCAGCCTATGTCCTTATCACAGCCTGATCTGCAGCCTCCTTGCCTGGCCACTCCTCTGGAATGAGGGGAATGTGGACACCAAACCTCTGACAGTGTAGGAGGGAGCAGCACTCAAATCCTCCATGTACTGGGGCAGTACTCTAAATACAAGGATGTTAAATAAGGAACAAACATCATTACTGCCTCCCTCAGTGGCTGTATTTTTAAATGAAGAACCCAAGGCTCTGCATGCCATGTTGATTCACCCTGTCAGCATGCTCAGAGCTCAGCTATCAAGTGCTCTCTGGGTAGATGAACTGGGGAATACCACTGCTTCCCATTTAGGGAATGTTCCTAGGTATTCAGCCCTGGCAGCCCAGAAGCACACAAGCACACACACAGAAAGAGCTTCCTCAGCACATAGGAAACTTTTCTGAAAACTATTTGTTTGTCTAAAAATATGCATGGCAGTTTGCTTTTTTGTGTGCGTTTGAAGTTTCTTTGGTTTTTTTTTGTTTGTTTGTTTGTTTTTGGTTTTTTGTTTGGTTTGGTTTGGGTTTTGTTGGGGGGTTGTGTGTTTTTATTGTGTTGGTTTTTTCTTTGTTTGGTTTTTTTTGTTTGGGTTTTTTGGTTTTGGGGTTTTTTTTTCCTTTATAAATCTTAAATTTCAATCTACTCAGCTGTAGACAGGCAGGTTTCTATAGACCATGGTGGGCATTAGCACAAGTTTCATTGTATTCATCCTGTAAAAAAGTTAAGGAAAGATCAGGCAGTCCATCACAAATGACTATGACTTCCATAGTAGGATTTAATTACAGCTTCTGGGTTTTTTTTTCTCCAAGAAAGGATTTTAATAGGATCTTGTAGAATTTTTATAGCCTAAAATTTTCATGCCCTCAGCCTATTTAAAGATTTAACTTAATAGCTCTCAGTCTGGATCACATGAAACTACTGAGTAAAAGGTGTAGAAATTTCCTCAAAAGGAACTGCATGTTTGCATTTTTACATTTCCTGAGTGGTTTCTTCTCTTTTATATCCAGATATGGGACAACATGTCCTTAATTTTCTTAAATAGGTGTCAGTTTGGTTTGTATCTTACTACTGACTGTAAGATATACGTAAAAAAATTGAATAGATACTAAATATTATTGACTTGTGCATGGTCAGGCTCACACCATCTTGTATTTTTTACCTGCATATAGAAACGAAATGCTTTCTAAAATATATTTTTTGGCAGAAAATAATGTCTTCTCCATGTTACTTCAATGATCCATGGTGTCCGACCAAATTTACTGACTGTAACAATAACAATTTTGTAAGTCAGAAGGCATAAGAGAAAACAAAAAACTGTTTTGTTTTCTTGTCATGGTTTTAACCAGCAAGCCTACTTTTCCTAAATGCTACAGAAGAATGCTGACAGTTGCAGATCATTTCACCTGACATATCTGACTTGCTTTATCTGAACATAGTGTTCATTTGGGTGATTAAAAAGTTTTCATTTTAATAATTAATTCTGGGGAGGTTACCTACTAGAAAGAAAGGAAGAATAAGTTTTTAATCAATGTATATAATTAGTTATTATATAAGTATTGATTAAATATATATATTTAATCGATATTTTATATATATATATAAAATATTGAGATACATATATATATAAAATAGCCCTTTAAGACCCCTTTATTGCTATTAACCTTCTAAGAGATGCATTGAGGGTAGTTGTGGCTGTTGTCAGTGGCTGCTCTAGACACAGCTGTAGGCCAGCCTCCAATAAATATGCAACTTTACTCTTTGTGTATTCACATGAGGGACAATATTGGGCTCCAAGAGTACACTTGACACCACAAAATCTGTCACTTTATATATTCTAATGAGTTTTCCAGTCCCCCTTGTCCTGAGAAGACCAACTGAAAGCAAAGTCATTTAATATGTTCAACATTTAAAGCTGCTCTTGTCAACAGATTTGACTGTGACTCTTCCTCATCACGTTTGGTATATAAAAATGAAACCCACCTAATAGTAAAGTCAGCCTCGTGACCTTTACTACTACAGTATCAGGCACAGCTCATGCAAAGCCTTTAAATGTAAAAACACGGACAGCTGGGGTGAAACATAAGATTGAAAGGGTGACACATTAGCTAAACAGGAGCCTGAGGAGATGAGACAGGGTCATAAATTGCATTAGTCAGACTGTTTGAGAAATGATCTCCAGTGGCATTTGCTTCTCACTGGGGACTTCCATTGATGATCTTTAGTATGCACTGGTAAAACTCTATTCAGCTTCTTACACATTTGGTAAATGTTCCCAAAGAAAACCATCCCTCAGGCTCAGCTTTCCTGCCACAGAACTGAACATGCAGAATGGGCAGAGTGCTACAATAGCTAGGATTCCGTGCTGAACAGCTACAGCAAGGGTTAACTTTGGAGAGGGAGAGTCCATGGCTTAAAATGGAGACAGGAACTGAAGTGGTGACATTAGGCAGTGCTTTTGGGGAACTTGGGAGCAGCGGCCTCCACAGAAACACTGCATACAGACTGACAGCAAGAGCTGCTCAGAACAGCAGTTCATGCATGTTTCATTGAGGCACACTACACATGGGCACACTTTGCAATTTAAAACAAGCTCAATATAGTATTCCAGAGAGTCAATGAAACAAGAAAATCTCCAAAGGTAGAAACTAAATGGAAGTGTTCTTTATAAAAACGGACAAAATCGAGACACAATAAAATAGTTCATCACATGAAAAAGATGGAGACTGATGAGCTAAGTGTGAAGGCAGAGACAGAGGCTCATCATCAGTAGCTGGTCAGCATTACAGGCAGGTGACATCATACACTTAATTTAGTTGTCCACGTAGAAATTTGGGCAAAGCTGTTCATTCTGAGGGCTTGCTCTACTTTTCTTAACCAAGGCTGGGATGTGGAATGGCTAAACAGAGCTCAGGGATGGCAAAGCATTAACTGTACAAGGACACAATCACAAGGAGGGACTGTGGGAAAACCCCACACTATGAGGGCACACAGCTCTCTGCACCAGGTTAGGCAGGTGACTGGTGTGGAAGCTGTGCAGAATGCAGCCTGGGAATGGCCAGCATAGTGTTCCACCACTCTGGGAGCCTTTGCAAACACACCTTCATGGCCTGTCAAAAAGTTACAATGCTGCACTGGAAATACAAGTTCCACACACATGCGACAGAGCAAGAGAAACAGGACAAGAGACTCTGGACTACCCATCCCACCACCTGTGTATCTACAGTAAGGTGAAAAGTTCGGGTAAACACATCTGTATGATATGGGAGTTTCGTTGTTGTTGTTTTTTTTCTTTCAGCTATATGATAAAAAATAATTCAAAATGGTCTTTAGTGAACCCTGGTCACCACAGAGGAGACATGTGGATCAATGTAATAGACAAATTCAACATCTTTGTGTAAGGTTCAAAAGATGTATTGACTAATTCACACAATGACATGAGTTTGGATCTTTACTAGGTGAATTCAGTGAAAGGAAAACTTTGGCTCTGGGATCTTTACTTTAAGGCCAGGTTTTATGGATTGTAGAGTCAGTTTGACTCAAGCGGTCATAGATTTAAGGACTCATCTAGAAAGACCCTAGATGAAGGCATCTATTTTCTCAGAATCAGTATTGATTCCTAGATGAAGGAATCTGTTTTCTCAGAATCAATGTCGCTTCTTCTGATACATTCAATTTTGATCCATTCTTCATGCCTGCAATATTTTTTAAAGTGATCTAAACTCAGGTTTATTAATGCTGTGTCTTTACTGACAGTCACATCCCTAAGACTGCCACAGATGACCAGGAGATCTTATAAAGGCCAACAGAGACTTAACTTTCAAAAAATCACTACCCCCCCTTCTGTGTAGTGGAGCTTGGACCCCAGCTTGTCACTCAGACTGCAGGGAAGCACTCTGCCTCTGTCAAGGCACTCATTTCCTTCTTGCCTGCTTATAATTGCAAATATTTCAAAACTGAAGAGTCTTCCGCTTTCTAGCCCTTCCAGACTGACACCCTCATGACAAAGCAGGAAAAGACAAACTAGGGAAGTGGATGGCATCAACCCTTCTATTATTACTACTGAGGAAGTTGCAACATCTTCTGGTTCTGACACAGCTATCATTGCACCTGCACCAACACATCTAAAAGCCTTCCACGGACTTTTCTGGAACGTTTCAAAACACAACACAAAGCCAGCTCATTGCGCCAACTAGATAATGGACATCTGGGTTTGCAACCTATATAAACTTCTATCTCCTTCTTCTTTAAGGCAGTTTCACTCTGAACCACAGTGCTGTAACTTCAGCCCAGCTCTCCGGGGAGGCTGTGTGAAGAAAATGCATCGTGGTACAAGATCAGGCAGCACATATGAACTGCCATGGCTGGAACAGTCCTGCTTTCTCTGGTATGCAGCAAAGCACTGCAGCACAATGTCATTAGACCAGTTCTACTTGCCAGGAAACACAGAAAAGAGCATAATTTGGAGAAAACCATAACTACTGAGGTTGCAAAAGTTACTGTTTGTGTCTGAGTTTAAGGTGAGAAATTAACAGACTTTAGCTATAGGCCTGCTTTGGTAACATCTGAGCCATCTAAAACTGGATTTCTTACCTTGCCAAGAGGAAAGCTGCAGCAAAACTACTGCCATGTTGTCACACATGGAGGTACCTCTGCCTTCTCCTATAATGTCTCTGTACTGTTTCAACTTGGAAGAGTAGAATCTCTTAGTAGTGAAAAACATAAAAACTCCAATCCCCACATTAAAGAATTCATTTTACTAGGATAGATTAACTTGTAATTAAAGACTCAAGCTATTGCACGACTGTTGCAATAGTTTGAAAAGACTGTCTTTCTTGAATGTGTGCATATGTTATGTTGCCATTTAGGTGGCGCCGCTTTCTGCATAAAATTTACTTTGCATAATTACAGGCAGTTTTGTAAAATATATATTTGTAATCTTTGGTACTTGCTTGCCACATATTTTTTTCATTTGGTTCAGAATGTTTGTAATAGATCTCTGTTGTCTGTTATATGGAGCTAAGAATTGACTTCTGAAATACAGAAAAAAGTCCAGAAGTCTTTGAAAATTCATTATTTATTTCCTCCTGTTTCTAGGCCCTTCACAATTTGCTATCACATGTTTGCCAGGGAAAACCATCCCCGCAGAAAAGCAGCTGCTGGGGCTGTGTGTACATGACTCAGATGCAAAGTCCAGCAATTTTCTTTAAAGTGCTGACAAAAGCTGGTTTGGGCCAAGAAAGAAGACACTGTGCTGAGGCACGTGCAGGTGCTCCACCCCTGCAGGCCAGCTGTGGAAGGGACAGGACAGACAAAACAGCTGAAGAGGTTCTGCCTCTTAACAACCTCAGCACATTTTGCAAGACTGTCCCCCTCCTTGTCCCTGGGCTGCAAGGGTGGCTAAACTGCTTTGTTCAAGGAATAAACACAAGTTATGGATAACAGGGTACCTGTGTGACAGGTGAAGTAAACTGGCAACTTCTCCCATTTGTAAGTAGAGTAATTCAGTGGGAAAATTCTATTGAGTTCACATCATACAGTTCACAATACCTCTAAGTCTGGATTCTGTTGAATCCGAGGTAGAAGTGAAACCTTTCCATGGTTACTACAGACAGCTGAGAGCAAAAACTGGCCCTTGTGTTCAGCATTTCTGAATCAGAGCCACCAGCTGTATCCTGGATGATGGAAACCCTCTGCAAACAGCTCGTGGCACAAAACATGGGATATGCCAGCTTTGTGGCCTTCAAGGGGAGCCAGGGTAAGTTTGCTGGCTCATATGGGGCACGAAGAAGGGAGGTAAGCACAAAGTCCATCAAATGTGGGAGATGTGGGGCATTAACAGGAAACATAACAGAGAAGGAAAGTTATGATCTAACACACTGCAAGTCATTCTTAGAATTCAGCAACTTTCCTGTTCAGGTTCATATTTCATGAGCATTTCTCTTCCTCCCATTTCTTTAGCTGCCAAAAATGTCTACCATTTCCTCCATGTTTTGTTCTCCGTTCCCCCCTTCCCTGTGCATTGTTTCTTCCTGTTTTCTGAGTATTTGCTAAACTCAGTTTCAAAAACGGTCTTTTTTCCTAAGTACTAGGTTGTAAAATACAGGAGCAAATTGTTGCTCACGCTCACTGATGTAAAGATAGATCTAAAATTGAACTAAAAATGTTGAATTGGCTCAGCTTTTTTCATGTTCAGACAAAACTCATTATAAAACTATAAAGAAGAATTATCCTGCTGTCCTTCCGAGATGCATAGTTTAATTAATACTGGATATATTTAGTTTCCAGAATGCCTCTCCCACACACAAAAGCCAAGGTAAAACAGGAATATTCAGTTGCTGCATAATGGGAGGATATTTATAAAAACAAAGCTGCATTAAGCAAAGCATTGTTCATTTAGATGCATGAGTTGAAAGATGTAATTAATTCTAACTTTAATGTGAACTTGTACACATTACATGTATGATTAAGAACCCATACAAATAGCTAAATTAGATTTTTAACTTGACTATGCAGAGTTTGCAACCCGATTGCTTTGGTAGACATCCCAGGCCTGGTTTTACTAGTCTGTTACCTGTACAACTCCTTGGTTTACAACAGCTCTGCATGGTGTACAAGGGAGGTGTTATCTGCATTCCTTCATATGACTAAGTTACTCTGCCATGAATCTGCTGTATACAAATTAAGATGAAGGACAAGATTCTTGAGCCCACCCACAAGAAGGAGTAACTCATTTGAACAGACAAATAATTCAGACATAGCTTGAAGGGCATTTTAAACTAGCACAGACATGTTCATTTGGTGACAAATACTCCTCTAAGGTCTACACACTCCTACATGGTCTCCTACATAGGAGAACTCTTGCTAATTAATTTGTCAGACTGTATTTCTTCTTCAGCTTACAGAGTGATGGGAAATGCATGGATGTGACACAAGAAAAATCTGTTTCAACAGGAAATAGGTCAAACTCCCCAGAGGAAAAAGATAATCTGGCCAGTAGATGATTATTACATTTGGTGGGTGTTATAGTCAAAGCATGGTGCAATGCTCATCGCACAGAGATGAGTTGCACAGTACAACTAGCCCTTTTTATTTCATGTTTGACTTTCTACATAGCAAGAACAGCTAATGAATGGGCTCTGCTTCCTTCATACTAAAAGCTTCTGCCTCCACCAACACTTCTTCCAGTTATGAAGTTGGTCTTTATAATAACAGATTCCCTGCCAACGCTGGCCAGCTCCCAGTGAGACCTGGCTTGCAGCACTCCATGGTGACATGTGAGATGTGGTAACAGCTTATCTGACGTATTCTTTAGGCTTCAAAGGTAATATCCAATTGAAAATACACAGAAATTTAACCCCAGCCAGCACCTAAGCACTGCACAGCCACATGCTCACTCCCCCTCAGTGGGATGGGGGAGAGAATCAGAAGGGTAAAAGTGAGAACACTTGTGGGTTGATATGAAAGTTTAATGGGGAAAGCAAAAGCTGTATGCACAAGCAAAGCAAAACAAGGAATTCACTCCCCACTACACATGGACAGGTGTCCAGCCATCCCCAGGAATGCTGGGCTCCATCACACGTAACTTGGGAAGAGAAACCCCATCAGTCCTAACATTCCCCCTTCCCCCTGCGCAACAGCAGCCTACACTTCAGCTAATTGAGGCCTTATGCCTTATTGCAAAAGCATAATTAGTCTGAGGCTATTGATATTTACAGCTTGGGAAAATCTCTTCACCCAGTTTTCAGAAAAGAACACAACTAAGCTTCAGTGCTGAAGCACCATTCCCAGAAACATGTGGAACAGGGCTTCCACACAGTGACCAAGTTGTCCCCACTGAAATAAGCAGGTGGCTCAGGAGATCTTAATCCACTTGCATTTGTGAGTTGACATTTAAGAATCTTCTCTCCCTTTAAAACCATCAATCAAAAGTATTTACAGAATCATGACTCATGATTCTATGAATCAAAAGTATTTGCAGATTTAGGAAATTTTCTCTAAACAGACCTGGCCAGGAACTGGATTTTCTGTTTCACAGAATTTTTTTCCCCCAATTTCAATTTTTCCCATTTAAACCAAATATATTTTTTTGTTCTGTTACTGCAAAACACTTCCTAGAATTTAGATTTCTTTTTTTCTTTTAAATAACACATTTCACATTTTAAAGATTTGTAAAAATAGTAAAAATATTCTTTGCTGGACTTTTTAATACTTTATCAGTTCTCCTTTGAACAGACTTACATCAACTTAGAATATGTTTTAAAGCATTTCAAATTTGATAGAAATAATGCTGCATTAAGAAAAAGAATCTCTAAAAAGATACACGAATCCCATCTGCTGTACTCATCATACACCTTTCTATTTCTTTCCCTAAATTTACAGTTCCTAGACAGACTCATGAGCACTCAGGAAAGAGGCATGAAAATTACAGCAGTCATTCTCAAAAGCTTTCATTCAGGATTTTTTTTTATGGCTTCATCAGTTATTTCTTTAAAGATATTCTTGGTAATATTGCTCTAGTAACTATTTATATCTGAATGAAAAATGCCAGGGATAAAAGAAAACCCAGCTGTGCTCAAGAAAATGTTAAAATCCATAGCAGCTTAGAGAGCTACTGCAGAGCAGTGACCCACTGAAATGAACCACTAAGAAACTTCTTCACCTCCTTTCAAGTGTTTTCTTTATGAGAGGAGGTTTTTAAAACTGTCATTACAAGATAGAAATACTGGAGGCCTTTTGCATGTGCTAAGCCAAATGTACCACAAGTGCTACTCTTGGATACAGGCACATCTCTGCTCAGCTCTGTAGACTTCAAACCCTTTTCATGTCTGCCTTTACTTTAGCACATTAGGTTCCATCCCTGTGGGGAAGCTCGTGACACAGCATTTCTTAATCAATAAACTAAATTCATGAGATGACTTGAATCAAGGAACTCTAAAACCATCACCAATTTACAAATATTCACTGTTCTTTTAAAGGACTAATTGTTTGACTTGTGATTTGTATTTTAGCTTGAGGAGTGGCAGATCATTTTTTGACTTGGTCCAGGGATTAGACATTGAGAATACACCAGAAATCTCTCAACTTATCCAACTCAATTAAAAAATATGCGTGTGCAGCAGTTATGTAGTGTTTTGACAGACTTTATTTTCTGCTTAAGTGATTCAGTTTCCCCTGGATACATATGGCCCTCTCTTTGTTATGCAGAACTGGAATTGCACAGAAAGAAGATGAGGTTATTGGTTATTGGCTAAGTTGCAATACATTAATTAAACCAGTAATTTCAAATAGCTTTCAATAAATGAAATGTTCTTTAGGTAAAATCTGATTCTCGACTACTTTAAACGTTAGTCTACCAAGCCAAATGAGAACAAACCAAAGTAATACCTATTAATAAAAATAAACACTGCTGACAGCAAAAGCAACAGCACAGCCATTACAGCCAGAAGAGACAGTATCTTTCTGACTTCTGAACCACCAAAATTTCAGAATCAATGAAGTTTTATTTGCCTCAATTGCTGCAGAAGAGCTGAGCAATTTTATCGGATGAGAATGATGACTACTAAAGAATCAGGCAATGAATTTCAAGATCCAGATACTTAAAGCATCCTGTTTGAATAAAAGTTTAATAAAAGCTAAGAAGATGAAGCAGTGCAGTGCAAAAGAACATCAAACTGCAGGACTTTCATCACAAAGATGCAGGAGGTCAGTGCCCACCTAGAGAATTGTCTAAGTCAGTCAGTGCATCTCCAAGTCTCTTGGTGACTCCCCTGAAGTCCAGTTTTGGTTAGATCCAAAACTGTGATATTTTGAATATCTGAATCCTGGATATGGGTGAATATGCACCCATGACTTCAAACAGCTGAGCAGCTCCATTCTCATAGATCCAAGTGGCCAGGCTCCACAAGGGCAGCCTGAGACAGCTGTGGGGACAGCACATGGCGGGGCAGAGGGGCTGCAGTGCTGGAGCATGTTCCTGAGACACTCTTCATGTGCACAGGCAGAGTCAGTGCTTTCTGAATGCAGACCTTAACACCCACAGCTGACAAACACAATTGGAACAAAGCATTAGTCAGAACTTAATGTCATGTAATTTGCTTGCTGTAAGCATAAGCAAGAAGATCTCGTCCCAAAATGGCAGATACCTCATGTACAATATTTTTGAAAAACAAAAGACAGGTGTTAACAGAGAAACTGTAAGAGAAGAGACAGGATGGACTGATACCCCAAAGAAAAGGTGCCTGTGAACTGGTGGCCCCCAGTTCAGGTATTGGGCTCAGAAGATGTTCGAACTCACCATGCTTTCTGCAGCAGCTCTGGAAGATACAGGGGACAACAGCAGGTGGAAACTGGCACCTCCCTCTCCATCTGTGCATGGCAGCCTGTCAGGAGAGCCCCCAGCCAGCCTCCAGCACTGAAAAACTGGGACCAACAAGGCACATCCACCCCTTGCATACTGCAAAGGGTGTCAGACAATTTTCTCTCTCCTCCCCTGAAGGATGGCACAGAATACCTGAAATAGAGTTCTGGCCAAGAATTCCCTGTGAGACCCACTTCCTCTTTGTGGACTACTAAGGGAATCCTTGGAAATTAAAATCATTATTTTGTTGACCAAAATTAGTGACCTACAGCTAGGGAAAGTGAAGTTCTTAGCCTTTCCTCAAAGCATTTCCCATGGGCAAAGTAGAAAATTTCCCAAGGTTTTTTATAGAAAGGTTTCTAATAAATCAGTATTTGATATTCAGCCAAATACATTTACATAATTTCCAAAAACATTGAGAAACAATACCTTCTATTATTAGGAATGAAAGGCAGAAGCAAGCCCAAATCCCCAAGTTAAACTATAACTTCTGGTCACTTCTGGAGTTTTGTGGTGACACTGTATCTCTTCAGTGAACAATTGTCTCTGCTGATGTTAATAAAATGGTTTAAAAAATTATTTAAGCTATTCTTTACTAGTTGGGTTGTAGATGTTCCATTGTACATAGATGCAAGAAAAGGGTATCATCTCTGTATAGGAGAGGTTATAAATCAAATGAAGTTTGCTAAAAAGAAAGAAGACTATGATGGTAAGCCAGTTTTAAATACTGTCATGGCTCTAGCATATTATCCCCTTCACAGAGGACAGAGGCAGCTGTTAAAAGCACCTTTGTTTATTGTTAACCAATTAACTTAGCAGGGGGAGGGATTCCTGTCACAAGGCAGGATATAAGGAAGGAAAAATAACAGTGCATTTCTGTTGTTGTCTTTATTCTGTAATATTTTGTATAATCAAAGTAGCTGATGATGCTATTTTCTTGGCAGCAGAACAAGGAGCTATTGTAATTAGGAGAGGCCAGGCCATTTTCACATGAAGCAGCTTTCTGAAACACCACGGCAACGTTCAAGGTTGGGAGAGATGACTTTGGAGAAAGCCCAAACAAGGAAGAACAGAACTGGACACACTGATATTCCCAGGCTTCTCACAGACCAAGTCAGGCAATGACACTCACTGGTCCCACACATTGTGTGCTCTGAAGTTGTGATGATGTTACAACTCAGAGCAGGACAAGATGTGAGATCAGCCACGTCTGATCCTGTTCACTGCAGAAACCCTGTGAGACGAGGGGCAACGGCAAGGCTGGGCCTTCACTTCCTCTACAACTTTTTAATCAACACGCAGGGAAAAAGGCAGTCACCTTGCTGAAATATGGCATATGGAGAAATCAATGGGATATATTTATTTCCCAGCAGTCAGACACTGCAGATACATCTCTTTTCTCATTACTGCTTCTGTCCCCTCCCCCTTCCAAAATGAAGGCATTTGTAAAATTAGAAAGGGGGAGGGCAGAGAAAATCAGTCGGTAAGTTTCTCTGTAACTACGATGTTAAAATTGAGACATTGTTTACCTTTGTAACCTTTTTGTTTAAAGATACAGCTTAGCATAGAATGAAATATATCAAATGCAGTACTTTTGGGGTTTTTTATAAACGCATTCTCCTTGGGGTTTTTTGATTGTGGAGTTATTTCAAGGTTTTCAAGATGGTTGTACCTTGCTTGTGATCAAGAAATGGTATCTAGTCAGTTATATCCTGCTACAGAGCGACAAGAGAGGGACTCCTGCAGGAGCTCCAAGCTTTTTAGTTCAGAACACTGAGCAAATGTGTGAGATTAGCAGTGTAGTTTTCAGCACTGAAACCAGGTGTCTAGAACTGTCTGGAGTAAGTACCTGACTTCAGGATAAAAATTGGTATTAGAGGTTCTAGCTTGACTTCCCTTTGGTCAATTCTTCCCCAGACAGAACCATAGTATTGTTCAGGCTGGAAAAGACTTTAAGATTTTTGAGCCCAACCATGAACCCAGCATTGCCAAGGCCACCATTAAGCCATGTCCCTCGGTGCCACATCTATACAGTTTTTAAATACCTCCAGGGATGGTGATTCCAACACTTCCCTGGGCAGCCTACTCCAGTGCTTAACAACCCATTCTGTGAAGAAATGTTTCCTCACAGCTGCTCTAAACCTTCCCTACAAGAAGGATCTATATACAACACTTCAATGTCCATCTTGTAGTGAGGAGCCCAAAACTGAATGAACACAGGATCTGAGGTTGTGGCTTCAGCAGTGCCAGCAGAGGGGTACAATCACTGCCCTGGTCCTGCTGCCACACTACTGCTGATCCAGGTGCCATTGGCCCTCTTGGCCACCTGGGCACAGCTGGCTCATGTTTAGCCACTGCTGACCAGCACCCCCAGATCCTTTTCTGCCAGGCAGCTTTCCAGCCATTCTGCCACCAACCTGTGGCTCACTGTACACTCTTTAAGGCAGTATATAGACAGTAATTTATAGCCCAAATACTCTGAGCTTTTTCAGCAACATAACACCACAGAATTTATGGAAAAAATCATGTCAAAACCCTTGAAACCTACAAATCTACCTGTTACATGCCCTCTTTGTGTAATTAGCATTATCATTAACAACCTAGAAATCCAAATTCTAAACTCTTAGTGCAAAAGACCCACAAACAAGCAAGATTCTTTTCCAGGTTGTTAAACAACATCAGGCAGTTCCTGTGGGAGAATCTTCTCTCTCTGTGCTGGGGTCTGTCCCACCCTTGGTTCCAATGCATTGATCTTTTTAAGCATTCTTTTTTAAAAAGTAATTTCTCCACTACTACACCTATAGAAAAAACATCGCAGACACTAGGGCAAACATTTCAAACTTTCACAAGAATTTCTAAAACTGTACTTAACTTCTGTTATTTAAGTAGAAACAAAAGAGAAAGATAAATGAAATTAATAGGTATAATTAAGGCTTACACAACCCCTTCTTGCCACTTTGCTGAAACTAAAAGAAATGATGATGCCATCAAAACTCTGAGATCTAGCCATCCCTTCCCAAACCCATACAAAAATATTTTGGATCTTTATAAATAACTGCAATTCTGTATATGTAAACATTTTTCTTGAATTCAAAGAAAGCTACAAATACATCATGACATCCTCCTAACAGAAATGATCATGGCAAGGAAAATAACTTTTCCAAGAAGGCTTTGGAAGCCTTTTCTGCAGAAGTGGATGACTAAATCTCATCTCATACCAACAAAATTTCTTACTAAAATCTCATTCCTTGAACTAAAGTTTCCACTAAGCTGTCCTAGACACACACACAATATACATACATAGAGTTTTTTCCTCACTCTCACATAGAAGAAAAGGAAAATTATGTTTGAAGAATTTAAAATCAGCAGGCTCTGAGGGAATATGCTAGGTACCATACTACCTGAACAGTACAGCTCAGATTGGTCCATTCACTTCTCAGCCACATTTATGGCCTGCCCTTCCATTCAAGCCACTGCTCAAAAATGTTAACTTTCCTTGAGACAAATGTTTAAATACATATCATCTGACAAATTTACAGAATTCAGCTATTGCAGAAATAATTTTGAATCACCTGTGATTATTTCCCTCCTCTTTGTCATAAGTTTCCATGATGTCATTAATGCAAACCAGAAACTAGAGAACTATTCAGCACAGCAATAAAAATCTGGACATTTTTCACAAGAATTTCTATCTTTGGACCTATTTTCTAAGCATATGGAAAAGAAACCACTACACACTGCAGTATGGTAAACACTCTCGAGAGCAGTAATTGACTATTACTTGAGCACAATGTTAGGGATTGTTTGACTTAAAATACATGTCTTAAAACAGGTTATTTACCTTGGCACCATACTTAACTCATTCTGCTTCAGCTGGTACAGTAAGGAATTCATCTGCTGTTATTAGATATCTTCAATGTTGAGGCTTGAGGTGGTGATCTCAAGGATCAAACATCTGAATCCCTTCTTTCAGCTGAAAAAAGGCAGGGTTTTAATCTATGGGAATTGAACTTTTATACAAGATAGGCTTGGACTAAAGAAATTAAATGCCATGCTCCTAAAAGAAAAATATGTCTTGCTTTACGAATGAACATGTATTACTATTATTTTGGGATGAAGAAGAAAGAAAAAAAGAGGATTCAGAAACCATTTTAGGCCAGCAACTTTGAGCAGTTTTCACACTGCTCTAAAGAGAACTTAGCTTGAGCAAGCTGCACTGTACAGATAGCCAAATTAACCTGAAACTGGCTGGTCGAGTGTGAGAAGTTTATATTAAATACCATCCATGGCAGGAAGGAACAGAGTTTTACCCAGCTTACCTGCTGAGAGCCAATTATTCCTATCAAACTCTTGCATTGCCACTTCCATTACTTCAATGGCTAAATTAAAGCTAGTTCAAGTATTGATAACTCCAGTTTATTATTCTAAATAATTTCTTAACAGCCGCTTTTGAGCTTTTGAGATGGTAATGCATCTTCACAGTGGCAACTCCTACACATTCTCTCTGGTTTTTAAAAAGGAAATGGGGATTAGTCCAGACTTGAAAAGGTCCCTCAAATTAGGAGGTATCAGTTGCTCCAAATCAAGAGTCATTTGAAATACACTTCTAAGAAAATCAGATTATTTAGCCTTTCAAGTTGCAAATTACAATTTTGAAGGGGTTGCTACAAAATATCTTGTATGATATTTGCATATATACAGTCTCCTTGTATCTTGAAATTATTTCTGACTGGTTCCTGGTGTTATAATAATTTATTTATTGTGCAGCTATCACATGAATTTTTTTAAAGAAATCTCAAGGAGAACTCAGAAACATTTTTGCAAATCATGAAGTATCTGAAATTTTTTCAGCTGTTCAGCCCAAATAAAGCTGAACTTCCTCTGAAATTGCCACATAGTTACATTTTTATAGTATTAGGCACAGCTGTGCTTTAGGAACCTCTGACAATGAGAGAATTGAGGCAGTGTTACCGAACAGAAATTACGTTTTAAACAATTACAACCTTCTAAAGCAGATCTCATCAATAACTGGAAAGGAAAAATTTAAAAACCATAAAACTTTATAGGAACAGTCTTCTTAGACTCCTTCTGTGTACCTGCATGATTGCACCTTTTCTTGGGCAGGTAAAACTGAGCACACAGTTACTGCTGGTTCTCTGGTCATTTAACACAGCTCACAGAAGGTCAACGAAGTTTGTGGAGCTGATTTTTCCAAGTGCCATTCCTCTGAAACATGAATGTCTGCTATGCAAGATTTCTAAGGGGTGAGCCTGTGACATCTGATACAAATCTTGCTGCAGATGCAGAAGTGGTATAAACAAGGTAGAACTTTCTTTGTAAAACACTAAGCCCTAAAAAAGAGTAAGAGCAGGAGACATCCTGGTGAGTCAGGGGGTCTGTAAATGCTCTCAGAGCACTACAGATCAGGCAGGAACACTTGCAGCACAAACAGGACTTACATGCTCCCTGAAATAAAAGCTGGCCAGCCCCACAGCTCCTCCAGAAAGCCATCTTGCCCCACAAAGGGTGCTCACTGTCAAATTAGCTGCCCCTTAAGGAATAAAACTATATACCTCATAATCTATGTTTAAACCCTTGCTGCTACATAATCAGGCTATTAACATCATCCACTCAAACATTCTTTGAGATCTAGGACAATTCACAATTACTCCACTCTGGCTGCTCTTAGGTTCTGGAGTCACTTGTTCTGTATTAATTACATCATGTGAGAGAAGGGTATGAGTAACCTCTTAGTAACACTGCCCACAGTACCTAACACATGCACAGGGCCTCAGAGACAGATTAGGGGTTTATGGCACAGCCTGACTGACAGCTAACAGTGCTACAGTTTGGGGATTTCTGAGCTAGGGAAGGAAGCAACACCTCATTTACAGTTACCCTTCACTTCAGCTTTAAGAAGTACTCAAGAGCATTATATAAAATCTCATCATTACTCTGTCTCTTCCTACATTTGAATTTCATCCCTTTTATTATTTAATTCCCTCTGCCTGTGCTGTGTCTCTTCTTCTGCAGGTGACAAGAAGAACATGAAGAGGGACTAGTGATGACATGTAAATAGTACCTAAAGAGGTGAGCTTGAAAGCACCAGGCATAAAATTGCTCTTTACTAGTGTCTTACACATCTTTGCTTCTTGTTGTATTTCAAGCAGCAAATGCAAGCACTTAATAATGTTCCTCAGCTCCTGACCAGTAAACTTAATAAGAATGTTAGAATCCCTTAATTTGATTTGCAGAGAGGGTATGAACGGGAAACAAGTAAAAAATAGAAAAGTATGATGGATTTTTCTTCTCTGTGCCACTTCCATATCAACATACCCTCACCTGTAACACGTTGTAACATTCAGGTCATGTTTTAATAACCAAAGAAACTCTTTACGCCATCAATGATTTCTTATTAAGATGCAAATCAAGAACAATCTCTGATCTTCTGGCAGAGCCTGAAAGCAGTTTCTTAATTAGTCAGGCTCCATCTAACATCTGACAAGACTTCCTTCAGCACAGGAAACTGACTTGAAAATTATCTTAAGAATTCAGATTTTTGGTCAGCAATAAAGGGCTAGAACCATATATAAGCCATCAAAATAATAAGATAATTTTTAATAGTCACTGTAATTCAGCATATATTCTCCCTAACAACCAAAAGTGTGAATGAAGTTTAGTTGTTTAATCTGTATTTTGTAAATTCGTTCTGACACCTGAATTCCTTTATATGCTAAAATGCCCCATGCTAGACAAGCAGAATGGTATTTCACTGACTCAAGAGTCACTTCTAACTGCTCACTAGGTGAGTTTTTCTTCATGCTTTCTCTCTCACCACTTCCTAGCTTTTGCAGTATCTCCCTTCATCTTTTAAATATAGACCTTTGGAAATGTAAGTCTCTAAAGCATCTCTGGTGATGACATGATTACCACATCTCACCTGTTGCTTCCATCATGTGGTCCATAATTAACCTTCAAAGTGTTTTGTTGCTATCTCAGCTTGAGTAATAGAATCCTTGAGACAAACACCACAGCTTGTGTTCATTTTTAGAGAGCTTGCTCTTCTTGCCATCAATAACAGATTTACAATAAATTATTAATACCTCTATCCCTTTCAGACCTTCATCTGTACTGAGCACAACTTTGCTAAAGCCAACAAATATCTAAGGTCATGCTGAGGCAGAGCCATATCTCGTGGCAGCATCTTTACTATTTTTCTCACACATTTTGGCAGGCTGACCAGTTGTGCTATGGATACAGGCACACTGGAAAAAAGCCAAAGAAGGTAAAATAGGTTTTCCGCCCACATTCCAAAGAGAAGATGTTTTAAAGAGGCTGAATATAGAGGTTAGTCCTGATTCAGTGAATTTCCATACCAAATTCTCTATTTGTCCAACTTCAGCAGGACTGCTCATTATCTTAATTTAAAACCTAAGCCTGAGGAGATTTGTTTAAAGGAACTAATCCAGCTAAATACACTACCATGAGGAATTTACACAAGCTAGCTCTCTATATTTGCATCTCCCCGAGGCAGTATTCTAATGGCACCATAGTAAAAGAGTGTTATTGCCTCACAAATCTGACATCTTCAATTCTCTAAATAGCTTTAAAAAAATTAATTATATGTCAATAACCATCTGACTAAAGCTGATGATGGGTCTGGAGCATCTCTCTTATGAGCAGAGACTGCAGGAGCTGGGCCTGCTCAGTCTGTAGAAGGCCTAGAGGGGAGCTCATAGGTACATACGAATATATCCAAGAGGTGCCAAGAAGTTGGAGCCAGGCTTTTTGCAGTGGTACCCAGCAACAGAACAAGGAGCAGTGGCTATAAACTAAAACACAAGAAGAACCATCTAAACAGCAGGAAAAACTTTGCACTAAAGATCGCAGAGCACTGGAGCAGCCGCCCAGGGAGGGCACAGAGTCTCCCTTTCTGGAGGGAGACCCGCTTCAGGTGACTCTGCCCTGGCAGGAGGTTTGGAGCGGGTAATCTCAGAAGCCCTTTTTAACCCGAACCCCCCTGTGATTCTGTTTCCCGAAACACACAGCCCTGTCAACCACCCAGCCCACAACAGCGCTCCCGCTCCGAGCTCCGCACGGGGCCCGCAGCGAGCCGGGCCCGGCTCCCCCTCCCGCGGGCTGCGGCGTGGTGAGGGCGAACGCGGGCACGACACAACCACGACCACCAAAAAGGCACTCCTGGCAAGAAAAGGGCGACCGGAGAAGGGCGGTCCCGGCAGGAAAAGGGCGGCCGGAGAGGGGCGGTCCCGGCAGGAAAAGGGCGGCCGGAGAGGGGCGGTCCGGGCCCCACAGCCCTGGCCCGCGCCGCCACCTTGTGGCGGAGCATCTACGGGCCGTGAGAAGGAGCCGCGTTTGGGAAATCCCACCCGGAGGAAATCCGGGGCAGCCGCTTTGCACCGATTTTGGGCGATCTCTGAGCCAGCTGCGGCAGTGGCGGGGTGCGCTGGTGCCCTCATGCTCCAATCGGGCCAGCACAGTTTGGGGTTCGCTGCTGATTCCGCCGAGGCGTGGTTGGTAATTTCCGAGGAGCACACGCCTGCCTCACCCACTGAGTTTTCCAGGGGATTACCGAGGCGCCTGAGAGGCAGCTATGTTTGTAGTTAATGCCGTTAAGTCGATCCACTGTTCCAGTGGATCCACCTGTTCCAGAGGCGAAGAAAATACTTGCCTACTACAGGTTTAAGGCTTTCATAAGTCAGGTTAGGCAGTGGCTCGCCGATTTGCAGCCAGCCTTTTGGGCTGTAAGGGTGAACACGATCACTGATCAGCTTGTTTGGGGTGACAGCGCCCTGAACACAAGAGAGCCCCGGTTCAGCCGTGCCCCTGTGCCCTGTCACGGCTGCCATGGCAAAGCCCTCCCATGCCGCTGCTTCATCCCAGCTCAGCACCTGCGCACAAGCCGTGTGCAAGCACCTGTGAAAGTGTGAAAAACGCCAATCACTTGTTTTTAGAACTTTAAAAGTTTAATGGTAATAAAATGGTTATAAAAATATTAATACAATTAGAATATTAATAATTTGGACAATTTGAATTAGCACAATGTGAGACAATAGAAACAAAGCGTTACAGATGGTCCGGGTACCTTTTTCTGGGCAGCATAAGCCTGGAAAAGGACACGCGTTAACAGAGGATTAACCCTTAAAAGCAATAGCGTGTTGTATATTCATACATCTCATGCATGATGCATAAATTCCATTCAAATACAGGATTCTGTCTGGTCAGTGTCAGCTTCTTCCTCTTAATCCTAACAGCGTTGTCCTGTCCAAGCGAGGCGGGAAGAAGTTCATTTCTCCTGATAAGAGAGCAATAAATTCCCTTTCTCTGAAAGATTTAGGTGTCCTGTGACTGCTATCTCAGTGGGAGTCCTTTCTTTAAAAAAAAGTATCTTACATATCATAGTTTCTACTTTAACATTTTGTTACAACCTAAAACTATACCTAATACACTACTTAAGAGAATTAATACAGCATAACTTTCTAACACAACACACATAATATTCATTTTAATATTTGCGAAAAGCCAGTCATAAAATATGCATTTTTCACACAAGGAAGGCTGAGGAAAAGGCAACAAAGACAGAGCTGACCCCTTATGGCTGGAGCCATCTACTACCCCCGTGCCCAGGTGTGGCCCACACGTGTTGGGAGCGGCTGTTCTGTGTTCAGGATGGCCAGACAGGCTCTGTGTGTCCTGCTGTGTCCGGGCAGTGACCGCAGGAGCTGTCCTGGGTCTGTCACCTGCCCTGCTGGGCAGCCCTGGCCTTTGATCCTCTGGGTCTCACCCCAGCTCTTCCTTCACAAAACCACGGTTGCCATTGGAGGGAACATCAGGGACTGAAAACAACTGGACTTTTGCTTGGTTTGGGAAATCCTGAGTAAGCTGGTTTTGTTGGTTTGGGGTTTTTTTTAATTTTTTTTTTTAAGACAAACAAAACAAACCTTTGCTTTCATTTATCTGTATGCAGCTGCACTAATCTACTATATACTTACTGATATATACAGTTTTTCTTTCTTTCCTTCTTGAACCTTTCCATATTCAGTCATTCTCAGAGCACCTCTCTGAGGCCATTCCAGATTTTTCTGTATTTTTCAGAGGTGCTAATTTCAGAATTGGACACAGCATTTGACAGTGATCTCACCATTGATACTGAGAAAACAAAACAAGGCACCAAATAAAACCCTCCCATCACCTCCTGAGTAATATCTCGTTCTTAATACAGTGGAGTGGGGCTTCCTTGTCTTAGGACAATTATACTGTCTGTCAATACAGCACTTTCTAGTCAGAAAAAAATATTGCCTTCATAATCTAGGTCTGTTTAATTCCAGAAGAGGGCCCTTAGTGCTAAAACCTTACTTACAGTCTTAGCATGCAATGTCTGTGTCCTTTTTCAGACATAGACCTGCAAATACTGCCTTCCACCTAATTTCAGGTTTTTATTCCTGACTTACAGCATTACAGGCATCTTGCAGGTGTGCCCAATCTTCTTGAATAGCTTCCTAATTCTTTTCTCCCCTAAGGTGTTAGCAACTACCAGATACTACCCTCAGTCTGACAGTGCTATTTTCTTTTTAATTTTTGCAAGTTAAACCACAGTGTAAATCTGAGATTAACACCTTGCAGAAGACCATTTTTAACCATTTCTTTTACCAACCAAGCCAGTGATGTTCTCAAGAAGTTGCATATTGTTTTGATGACTAGATTAAATTTTCATGGCTAATCTAAGATCACAGTGAGCTTCTGGAGCGTATGAATCTCGTAACTTTTGTTCTCCTTTTTTAGTGTGCAGTGCCTGGACCTGTGTGATTAAACTTGGCAGCCAGTGTATCTCTTGCTGGGACTAACACAGGTCAGCCCATCACTTTCAGGGACAGGGTCAGTAATGAAAAGGATCTGGTTCAGTATAAAATGTAGAGAAGATTGTAATACCTCGACTGTCTTCAAAGGTCAAGCTAGAAATATTTCTACTTTGTTCTGAAAGAAACCCCATTCATACCCAAACTCTTGGGCAGTATTTGGGTATTCACATGATGCACTGGAAAGTGACCCTGTGGGTTTGTGGGTCTCAGACCACTGATAAGGAAATGTTCACCTTAGGAAAACAGGCCCATTTTTTGGAAGGCCAAAGTCATAACCTACAAGAGTGAGTTTTCTTCTTTGACAGGAAAATCAGCCCCTTCTTCCTTTCAGTTTAGTGGCAAAAGAATTTGCAGGAAGCCCCTTCAGGCAGGATCACAGAATCATTTATGTTGGAAAAGACTTCCAAGATCATTTAGTCCAGCCTTTGATAGATCTGCAGCCTGAAGTCTAGATCATGGCACTGAGTGCTATATCCAGTCATTTCTTGAACACCTCCAGGGATGGTGACTCCACTTTTGGGCAGTCTTTCTATGTTTCACAACTTTTTCCACAAAGAAATTTAAACTGAGAAGAATTCTTTCTGAGAAGAATTTACTTTATATTTCTACAAAAGCCAGAATCCCAAATGTGCAGGAGAATTCAAGTGTTGTCTTGTTTATTAACAGGAATGATCAAACCTTAGTACTGTTAAAAAAACCCCAACAACCCAAAAATAAACAAAACCAGAAAGGAAGACAGACAAAGGAGGAAGCTAGTAATAATAATAGTAATGAAAAATCCATCCTAGCTGGCATGCATCTTCAGGAATTGGAATTTTTTATTTGTCCTCCGGGTAAGAAACTATACCATGCTATTTAATCTTTGCCATTCTCTTAAGGCCTTTGATAGATGTCATACTTTAAGAAAAATCATCAACAGTGTCAATTATTTATGAATGGTAGGGAAAACTTCATCAAAGAAGACAGGGGAGGCAGGCAGTGAGATGAAGAGCATGGAACTCTAATAATTACAGATGGGTTAGTTCTTAGAGATTTTTTTAAAATGACAAATATTTTTCTTGACAAGTTTAAAAGCATGTCACTTCAGAAAGGAGAGGCTAAACCAGCAGATACCAAATTCCTGATAATAAACATAACCTAAAGCAATTTCATTAAAATATTAATTTAACAGCACTCGGATTCTACTTCTTGGTTGCAGTAAAACCCCACACTGATAGAGCTGAGCTAATAGTAGAGCTGACTTCTTTTATGGTGTTTTAAAACTGATTTAATCGGTCCTTTCAGTCATTTGAGAATAAGATAGCTAATGAGGGAATAAAGGGAATCTCCTTCTTAGGTAATGCTTTTTACCTTACAGAATGGAGATACAAGCTGTGCTGCAGGTGTCAGATTCAGGGAAATCTTTTAGCTCCCTGACCCTTTCCTCCTTCCACATCTCAGGGCCAACAAAGATTTCATCTCTCAATACTATTCATTTAAGTATTTTCCTGGTTGATCCCTCACCAACAGATTGAGCTGGCTTGAAACAACCCTTTTCTTATAAAGAACTTTCTTCTTCTTTTTCAGTTGGGTCATTTCCCAGAACTGATTTAGAGCCTGCATACCTCAACCTGCTCAAAGTGGAACAAGCAAATGAAACCCAAACCGAATGGCAGGGATCTCTGGCCGAGGCAGCAGCTAAAGGTGAAAACAAGCAGCTCTGGGGAGGTGAGGGGGTGTTTGTGTGTGGGTGGTGGCAGTAAAATATTGATTCAGCTCAGCTGTAACCAGAATAGTTCCTCTGACCGTACACATAGTACTTATCTCCTACTTCATCATATTGCCTGTACGTGACTTCTTTAATTGAAGTAATATATCTTTTGGGCTGCTTTCCTTGTGTTGATACACAATGTAAGACTTAAGTGAAGGAGAAGGGAGAGTCAGCTCCTACATTTGTATTCACCTTCCTGATACAGGGCTGGAAAAATATGGAGGCACGTCTCAGGCAAACATCAAAACAGCTATTATACAAATCTGGGAGAACATCAAAGTGAAAGCTCTCATGTGCCCTGATTGATTTCCATTGCAAATACAAAGCTTACTCATTTATTTTCCAGTTTGTGCTCATGATTATTTTAATTTAACGTGTTTGTCCGGAGGCAGCCGTCATGTTGATGCCATGGTGCTGTGTCACACAGGCTGTGGCCTAAGACACCCCAGCTGGGGATCTCAGTACCAAGGAAATTTATTCATGCCTCATACAAAATGCATTGTGCAGGAAAGCTTGCAGTGGTATTTTGCAAAACAGCAAAATCTGCTACTCTGGAATGTTACAGATATTCTAAGAATCCCATATGGGTCTATCTAGTCTACTTTTTTTTTTTTTCCCTGAAGATGGCCAGAATATACCTTAGTGGCAGATAGTGCATCTTGAGACTTTTCTTACTGGCATCAAGAGCAGATTGTCTGCAGATCCACTTGCATTCAGAGGAGCTGCTGGGTTAGTGGGACCACCACTGTCAGCCAAAGCTGTCAGCTAACTGAAATTTTGTTATAATATCAGTTACAGGTCTGCTGCAGAGCAGCAATTCCACAGAGTTTTGAAGAGGAGGTGTCAGCTCTAATTGTGAAGAGCCATGCAAATACACCCTGGAGTCACTCAGGAAGGGGAAAAAACACAACCTAACAACAAAACCTGAAATCCCTTAGTTTTATAACCAGTGAATTTAGATTCAATTGTGGCTGTTGCAAGCACCTCACAGGTTCTGGGAAATTAGGGCTGGAAGGGACCTTAAAAAAAAGGCATAGTTGGGAAATTTTCTTAATGGTTATCCAGAATTTACCTTGATGTAAGTTCAGTAAACTTTTGTCCTGTTTGTCAGGGAACAGTGACAGTGGGGCTACTCCCAAGGGAGGATGAGCCAGGGGCCAAGGGTAACTCCAGGACAGGCAATGCCCTCAGCAGCTGGGGTGAGCAGAGCCAGGGGCTTGTGACAGCATCTGTCAGGAGCCCAGACACAGGAGAGGGCATGACCCAGGGGCAGAGCCATCAGGGACAGCAGGAATGAGGCAGGATTAGAGACAAGGTGATGACATGAACCTGGGACCCACCTGGGAAGCCCTGTTAGAGAACAGGGACAGAGGAGATCTGGGGGGAAGAGGGGGTGGTTCCAGGGAAGCTGGTTAGAACAATTAAGACCTGTTAGTGCTGACAGTGTCCTGACAGAATTCACAGTGGGTGTGGTGATCAGTTATGCTCTTCTGTGGAAGATGAATCTGCTGGTTTTATCCGTCCCTCTGAAGGTGCGCTCCTATACTCATTGAAAGGAAAAAATGGAAATGCGCATTAAAAAGGTGGATAAAATGTGGAAATGCACATTAAAAAGGTGGATAAAATTATCCACTTGGTTCTTGTGTTTGATGGTGCTGTGTCTCAATACAAGCCTGTGGAAGGATTTTATTTCTATGTGGTGGTTGTTGTTCTGGGTAGGATTTTTGTCTCTTGGCAGGAATGAGAAATAAACTTTTTTTTTTTTCCTTGAACCACTTGACTCAAAATTCAGATACATGAACAAGTTTGAAAAGCAGTCTATTAAAATTATTAATAGTTGAAGAGCCGTTTCTTTTATCAAAACATTTAGGTTTTTTCCCAGAAGACATTACAAAACAGTTTGAATCCTTAATATGGGAAAACCAGGAAAAGTTCAACAACATGCTCTACAGTTGGCCACAGTTTCAGTTAAGATGGTTAAACCCCCAAACCTCTGTCATCTCCTTCCATTTATGCATCCAACTATTGCAGCATAAGTGCTGTCTCTGAGCAGGTCATCCTCCATTCCAGGACCTGGAATGATTTTGTATTTTGGTTTACATAATAATATAATTTATAAAATTTGGTTTATGTAATGGTTTATATTTGCTCAAGACTATCAAATGCTTATGTGAAAACCATACCCTGAACACTGATTATTACCTCCCATCATCTTCCCAAGCTACAAGTAGTTCAGCTTTTCTTTGAGGCATTATCTATTGAAGATTTCAGAGAAGATAAAAGGGCTCTCTAATGGCTGAAAATGTGGCCAGAGTTATGTTGAACTAAATAGCAAAATAAATAATATATGGCTTTTATATTTTTAAATATATTTCAGTTAAATAAAAGGCCCCAGAATTTCCAGTTTGTAGTGGTATCTTGAAATTTCTGTTCCTCATTCAAGCGTACACAAAGCTGTACCTATGCCCACTGAGGGATATTTCACGCACATTCTGTGAGCAGTGCAAACACTGAGTTATTTAAGAAGAAAGTGTTTGTAGCTGTGTACAGAGGAAATGCACGTACTTGGGAAACAGAACCATTTACAGTGCTAACGCTTCACATACTTGACTGTTTCCCACATTTTCTGCCGTATGTTTTATTAAAGCAGGAACTTTTGAACCTTTGTCCCTGTAGGGAATTTAATTTAATCAAGGCTCATTCACAGGAGCGACAGATACTATATCTTGTCTCAAAGTGCAGTCTAATTCTGCCTTGATGCTGCTGCATAATGGATGCATACTTTACACTCACATTCCAGAGTGTATTTTTCAGCTAATATACTGTTCCAGCACTGCAGAAAAATCATCTGAAAATTGAAATATGTGTCAGTCAAATGGTAGAGATTAATAAAAATTGCTGCCTGCATGAAAAACTGAAACTAGGTTTCTAGCAAGAAGATATTTTATTAGCAGAAATAAGTTCTTTTCTGAATTCATTCTCACATGATAAATTAACTTCTCTTACAGTACAGACATTAAATCATTTGAAGTTACCTTACCACAGTTCTCAACATCTGTGCCCTTGCTGAGCTTCCTTCAGTGCCCAGCAGCAGGAGCACTCAGCTCCTGGAGATGGAAACTAGTTGTTTATATAAAAATGAGCCACCTCTGAAGTGATTAAATTCCCCCCTGTACACTGCCTGCATAAAGGATTGTCTGAGATTACCTCTTTTGTAAACCCCTCACCTCCTCTACTTTGTATCTCATGAGTTTTAAGACTCATAACATTTTGCAGTGACACTTTTCCAGCCCAGATTCCTTACCTATGCATTTCTTTTTTTATTACAAAGGATTTATATTTTGCCCAGAGCACTCATACTGTAGAAGTTTTCTGCATCCCTGTAAGTAAGGGGAAAAAGAAGAGGACAGAAAATAAGTTAATTAAATTCATTTTGCCTGCTACAGAAGTTTGGTTTTCACCAACTGGTGGGGACAGGGAGGGAGAAGCATGGGGATGGATGGATGGATGGATAGATGGATGGATGGAAGGAACAGGACACATTTCCTTCTTTGTTGCCAGAGACTAAACTTTGGAGTCACTTCCTTTACCAGCAAGTGATCTTAAAACATTGTGATTCTGGTTTCTTTATAATATATTTGAGGAATTGAACGATTGATGATGTGTTTTCAGAAAACCATTAATAAGGTACTCATTTTCTTTACATATTGCAAGTAGTTGATGTACATTATGAGCTAATAATCTGTCAGAATTGCCTGATACATGATTTTTTTCTCATTTCATGTACTTTATCTTGGTCAAACTGTATTATTTGTTAATAATACAACTGTACTATGTCAGGACCCTGTTGTATATGAAGGCCAGAATGCAAAAAGAACCAAAAGTAAAAAAGCATTTCTTTCCCCTTAGTATTAAAAAAAGGATAAATGTTTATGAACTGTCAGACTAGCAAGAGGAAGGAGTGAGCATGAAGCAGGTCAGCATGATTGCCAGTGATCTGATGATTCAACCCAAACAGATTTGACTGTCTACAAAACACAAAACTCATTGTTCTACCTGTTAAAAACCAGAGTAAATTTTCCTGTAACCATAACCTTTATAAATCTTCTCCTCAGGTGCTTCAAATCAAAAATGTAAGAGCTGGCATGGGAGAATCTTCCATATTGCTCCCAATTCTGCCTATAATAGTTGAGAATAATCCAGCTCTGCTTTAGAAGCGCATGAAATACAGATGGGACACCCCAGAAAGCAAGTCCTCTGAGCAGAAAGTATAGAAACACATGTTCAAACCATTCAATATTTTCTGCACTTCACTTGAGCAACTGACCTAGAACTGTCTTAACCGAGAAAGACCAATGCATGACTGACCAAAAATTACTTGTGTATAGATATATTATAGGCTGCCAGTATTAAGTGTTTAAGGTGGTCAAAGGGGCAATTCAAATAAAAAGGTGATACGTGTTACTTAAGGGTTCTGCATTGCTAATAAACCAACCTGTATCACTGTACAATTTTTGCAAATGGAGTGATGTAAATCACCATGTAGTTTCAAGAAACACATTAGTACATGTGAAGTTTTGTGTATTTTTTCTTCATGTATTTTTTCTGAGTTTATGGGTTTATTGGGATAAAAAAAAGATTTTTTTTCACTCTTGGATACTAGACCAGATATCTAAAGAATCTGCAAAAGTTAAAGTGAAGAAGGTCATGGAAACAGCTTGTCCTGTTTTTGAGGAGAAAATGGACTGCAATAGGAATGATGAGGCACAAGGTGTCCCCATTAGTCAGTTGTCCTGGTTTAAAACATAGAAGTCTGCCAAGGAAGGTGGGGGCCTTCCTGGATGGAAAGATGACCCCCTCCCTCCAAATGGTTATAACTTTGAAATGACAGGGCTTCCAGGCAAAGATATGGAAAAGGAATAACACTTCTTTACTAGACTATATATATATATATATATATGTATGTATGTTATACATATATTTTATATAAAAATATTTATTTATATATGTTTATATTTAACAAGACAAACAATAACAACAAAAAAGGGTTTTATTGCAATGTCACACTACCATACAGAGGTTTCAGTTTTGTTATTACCGAAGTTTACATGTTTATGACCCTGTCAAGTCCCTAAAAAACATCTTTCTTTAAGAGCTGATTTACTGGATTAAACTTGATGTCTGAAAACACACAAGAACTAATTCAGCAGGAGCATTTTGATGGCAAAGTGAGGTCCATAAAGGATATAAACCAAAAAGATTCCATAAAGGATATAAAGCAAAGATTCCATATTCTAAACTAGTAAGGCTTAGAAGCAGAAAAGTACTCCATCAGCATCTGGTCCCACACATGCTACATGGCCAAAAATAAAATTAAATACTGTATAAAAAATTATAAAACAACTCTTCAATCTAACTACAATAACTTGCAAAAAGGAACTGTGGCTCAGAGCTGAGCAATACTTCATGTTGTGCATTTTCTCATTAGGGAATGAAGCTTTTACATTTCTAACCAGGCTAATTTTGATAGCTACAATGATACTGGTAAGATATGACATGTCTTAACTAACTGTATCTTACAGAGATTTTTTTTTTTTGAGTTTGAAACTGAAGCAATACATATGAGCCACCATTCTGAAAATATCCATGCAGAGACTTAAAATATCTATGTATAATTAGCTTCTTTGATACCAGTAGTGCCTTTGCACACTGCTTGTAGAATCAAGGCCTTAACTCACATTAGTGACTCCAGGTACTCTTAAGTGGATTAGAAGTTAGTTGAATTAATAGATGAAAATATCTAATATGGTTTTCCCCACACTTGTGCTTTCTCTTTATTAAAAAAGGTTAAAAAAGCATATTAAGTGATAGTAGTAACCACATTAGTTCTGAAAATATTGCAGCACTGCATAAAGCACAGATGCAAATTTTCACCTTCTGTTCATGGAACTTGCTGAAATTCACAATTATCAGAAGCAGCTTTTTACCTGCCTGAAAGATCCTTGTCAGGAACCCTACACTTCCATCAGAAACACCAGCAGGACAGTGCTGCAGTGCACATTTACAACGCCTGCTTTGCAGAGTGTGTTAGCCAAACAGCAGGAACCCAGCTGAGGCACAGTTAACTGCTTTTATGGGAAACTTTTCCCGGGCAACAGGAGTTTCCTTGCCTTTAAGGGGAGTCACTTGCAGCCCAGTGGTGGAAATTTTCTCCTCCTGATGGGCTGCCAGGCGAGGTCACACCAGAGACAGAGCTCCCCTCCATTTTCTAAATGGGCTGTCCCCTTAGAGGCCCTAATGTCAGTGGCTCTTGTATTAGCGGGGTTCCCCGTGGCAGGAAGGAATGATGAATCTGACTCCATGTTCTCAGAAGGCTAATTTATTATTTTATGATACTAGAATATATTAAAGAATACTGAAAGGATACTTACAGAAAGCTAAAGAGATAATAATGAAAAACTCGTGACTCCTTACAGAGTCCCAATGCAGCTTGGCCGTGATTGGCCAGTAAGTCAAAACACTCACACCAGAAACCAATGAAACACTCACCTGTTGGATAAACAATCTCCAAACACATTCTGAAGCAGCAAAACACAGGAGAAGCAAATGAGATAATATTGTTTTCCTTTTCCTCTGAGGCTTCTCAGCTTCCCAGGAGATGAATCCCAGGCAAAGAGATTTTTCAGAAAATATGACGGTGACAAGTGGCCTGTGGAATTTGCAGGCAACCCCAACAAGGGAAGAGATGAGAATCTTAACTCCATGTTTCAGAAGGCTGATGTTATGTTATGTAATATTATATTATATTATATTATATTATATTATATTATATTATATTATATTATATTATATTATATTATATTATATTATATTATATTATATTATATTATATTATATTATATTATATTATATACTAAAACTACACTAAAGAAAGGAGACATCAGAAGGCTAGAAAAGAAAGGAATGAATGATAAAATCTTGTGACTGCTCACAGCCTCGACACAGCTGGCTGTCATTGGTCATCAAGTAAAAATAATTCACATGCTGGGTAACCAATTCTCCAAATCACATTCCAAAGCAGCAAAACATGGAGAAGCTGAAGCTTCCCAGCTTCTCAGGAGAAAAGATCCTAGTGAAAGGATTTTTCAGAAAATATGATGGTGACAAGTGGTCTCTGCCTCCTCACACGGCCAAGCTGCCTCCTGCACATTGCACGTGTTAAGTGTACAGTGCACAGTAATAGTAATTTTCACCCCATGTCAGAAAATGGATTTATAACATAAAACCCAGACAATGTTGAGACATAAGTAAAGATTAAATTGGTTCCTTACACATTCTCAGTGTCATCATCATCATCTTCCTTCTGCTCCACTGGGATAGCCCTTGATGGATCCTCTCCCTCATCTCAGAGAAGAGGTCTGGCGGAGATGCTGCTCTGGCTCCAGGCAGCTTTCCACACTGCAGCTCCAGTGGGGCAGGGGACAACTTTCCCAGGTACCCACATGGGCTGGGATGGTTTCCCAGCAGGGGCAGCTGATGAAATCTCAGTCAATGGAGCAGCCAGGACTCTCTTCCACTCTTTCAATGACCTCACAAGCCGGTGGTAGGCAGAGCCCGTGGCAGTGTTGAAAACTGCTGCGCAGGAGAGGGCCAAGGTGAAGAAGCACCACCGTCCCACCCACACAAAAACTGTTCCCCATCCTGCCAAGAAACTGCCAAAAACCCCCTGCTTTCCCCCCTCCCCCAGCACCATTCCAAAAGTAAGGCACTCAGCCACATCCAGTCTCTAGATCATTGTCCATCCACCATCTCCCTGACAACAAATGGGAAGAAAATTCCCTGAGAAAAGGGAAAAAAAGCCTAACTCCCCAACACCAGTCCACCACTGAAACTTAGGCCTACAACCCTCCTTCATACTGAAAATTGATTTTTCCCCTTTCTGTGCTTCAGTCTAGGGGTGCTTGTAGCTGTCATTCCAGGACCTGGTGGTGAGAGCAAGCCAATGGATTAAAACAGAGTACAAGGGAGAGGTTTCTGGTGTTTCTAGGGCACCAGCAATCAAAGCTGGGGTAGTGGTTATCTTTCATTGGAGAAAACCATATTAAGAAATTGAGAAAAAGACCTGAAATCAGCTTTGCTGTCTCAGTGACACTGTCTGCTCTGCTTATATTGGTTTCTGTGATAATGCTGCATTCAAAGCTTGCTCACTCTTGTGGAAACCTCTGGCACTATATAACATGCAGTCCCAAAGCACCAAATGCAGACTTCACTTTATGCTGTAATCTAATTTATCTTCTTTTTAGTGATCAAGTCTTCAGAGGATCCGTGGGAAAAGCCCTCCAAGTCTCTTAGAAGCACAGCACAATTAGGCTTCAAAAAACTCAAAGTACATTTTCTACAAATTTATTCAAAGCATTTTAGATCCTTTTCTTTTTCTTCTCTGCCCCACAGGTTAGGTGTGCCTTCCATTCCTAATGAAGTATTGAGCTGGGCATAAGCTTAGCATATTAAGGTAATGATGGGGCAATGAAGAATTGCTGTTATTATTCCTGCTTTGAGTGGGGAGATGAGGCCTGCTAGAGTAAAGTTGGTATTTTTGGAAATGCCTGAGACCCAGAAAACTCATGAGCTGAAAACTCAGAGAGAAACCATGGTAGTGGCAGTGTAATCTGTTGCCAGCTAAAATTTACTTGAGGAATCTCATGTAATCTAATGTAGGTTTCAATTTTCTTATTGGATGAAATTAGCCCTAATGAGAATTTTCATGACAACAAATGAGACTGAACACAGGTTACTGCCAGAGTCCTGGGTCTCTGCACATACACCCAGAGATGCCATCTGCTAGAATATAAGAAAAAGGGTGAAAAATACTAAGAATACAGTTGAAGAAAAATCATATAAGACTGTGTTTATAGTGTTTTATTTTTTGAGGTTATAATGTTTTATTTTGATTTTTTTTTTATTTTATTATTTAATCATCATTGAACTTAGGAGGAAAAATTCTGTTTTACACTTATTTTGTTTTTGCATTTTCAGATTTTTCAATTGCCCAGGTGAGCAACTGCATATTGCTGCCATGGAAGGAAATGAAAAAGGAGACAGCACAGGTACAATACTAAAAAGCAAATGTGCAGGAATACTGCTGAAGATTATGTTTCCCAGTACTTCAGCATTTGAGGCAAGGAGGAGAAAAATACTGTGAGAATTAGGTGTTCCTACTCCATTTTTCTAGCCAAACTGTGCCCTCCAACCACGAGAACATCCTCTGCTCTGTCATTCACTCTTGGTTTACTCACAAAGCATTTGGATGTAATGAATAAGGAGAGACATTTTAGTCAGCGTGATTGACGCACACAGACAGATCTTGCTGTCTGCCAAATTCACTTTGTGCCCTGCAACTCAGAAGTGGCCAGAGCTGTGTGGTGGAGAATAAACTCTCCACATGAAAAATTATCACAGGCACAGGACTGGCAGGTCCAGACAGTCGGAAATCACAGCTCAAGCCTCAGAGCAGTGCCACAGGGCTTTTAAAAGTATGAAACAGATGAATATATTCTGTATTTTTGCATTTACAGTCTAGATATGGAGATTTCAACTTTGTTTTTTCTTCTTCTTCTTTTTTTTTTTTTTAATTTCCTTCCCCCTTTTCCTTAAATAAAAGTTGACATTCTTTTGAAACTTTATGGTCTGGCAGCTGGTCTCTGCAAATATTTCCAGAAATTGCAGGTCTGGGGATAAATTTGCAAGAGTAGAGTTGTCAATACATTTGGTACAATAAAGGCTGCACCCTGCACAGATAATTCACTATCTGGTGTAAGATAGATAAAAGACTGGTAACAGTAATACGAGACTAAAATGAAATATATCAGAGAAATGAAGTGAACTGCTTTGGCTCCTCTTCTTGACACAAGCACAGGTTCTGCCTCCTAAACCCTGTAACTCACAGAGGTCTTTCACAGGGGAGAGCCTTTCTCCACCACATCAGGCTTTTGCCATCTGTCTTGGTCTCTCTTTTCCCCACCTCTGTGCAGTCCAAACAGGAAGGGACAATGTAAAAGCCACTGACACGTTATTAAATGAAAAATGTTCAGGAGAGGTCAGGAACAAAATCTCAGGGCTGTTTATAGTTTCTTGATTGCTGCCTGTGTAGCAAATAAGGCAACCATACAAAGGTCACCGTGTCTCATCCTATTACATCAGTGCCCTTTCAAAGTACATTGTGTCCCTTCAAGTTGTGTCACATCGAGAGCTGGTTGAGTGCTTCATTGTGATTGATATTCACTGCTAATTTAACTTTCTGCTACTGGTACATTACTTGTGAACCAATTCTTGTTCCTGGAAGCATATTTGCTGTTTGCAAGAGTGTTTGAGCAATTTGCCGACGCTTCATTTGATGGTTTATGTTGTTGGGAGAGTCACATAAATCAAGTGATTCTGTCCCCTTCTTTATCAGATGACAGCTCTTTTTAATAGCAGAAAGAATAAGATTATTAAAGCATGTATATTTGTTGATTCCTGATAGAGCTGTAATCTCCTTAAAACCAAACCAAAACAGATAAGCAAAGAACAAAAGAAAAAGCCAGAGTAAAAAGGACAAGAAGCTTTGTCAAAGAAGCTGACAATGAGCATGAACTTGTAGGTATTAAAATGTTGACTGTACCTTCAGTGCAGACTTGTAAGCCGGGGTATTTTTTGCATTGGAAACCCAGTTAAAAGTTAAATCCTTCAAATGCTACGCTGGAGCGTAAGACTTGGAATTCACCGCTAGAGGACTCTCTTTTCTTGGAAATGACACGCTCAGCTCTCATAAAGACTTTGGGACCCTGTCCTTTGGTCCTTGCTGTCAGAGTGGTTGCTTTATAAAATGTGTGAATGAGGTCAATGCTGAGGGACTCGTGTGAAGTCTCAAATGTTCCGTCTTTAGCTTTAAATAGGAAGCAGATTTTTGAAGCAGCATCCAAATCAATTAACCAAGCTGTGAGATTGAACTGAAGTGCATGGAAAATCTCACTCTGTTTTGATGCATGTGTAATATTTTATACATACTGTTGCACTCTACAACATATCTTCACCCTTTTCTGTCATTCTGCCCTGCTTTTGATACATTCACACTTAAAAGTTTACCAAACATGATTCTCACCTGTGACCACATTGTTTTATTTTGACTTTAGTGAGTGTGGGAATTTGTTAGTGCTTTATATAGATTATTGAAACACCAGGGAAATGAAGTGTTGCTTTTTCTCAGCATACATTTTCATGTTAACCTGCCCCATTTAATGGGGAAATGCTAATGAAAGGGCTAATGTCCCCCATCAATCTGCTTGTGCCTGGCTGTGTGTCCCCTCTTCCTTCCCTCCAGCAGGTGTAATGATTGTGTGGCTGCAAGGTGAGCTGAATTAATCACCTGGCTCGACCCGAACAAAACCCTGTGCAGCTGGTGCTGTGTTCTCTGCCAGGGACCTGGGGGTACCATGGGGCTGGCTGGGAGGGCAGGCAGGATCAGGACATGCTGTCAGCTGCAGATTAGGTGCAACATGATATGGCAGATTTTCAGGCCACTAAAAATGTCACGCAAACACCACTTTGGTTTTTTTATTTGTTTTGTTTCTGAAACTGGAGTTAGGTCACATCCAGGCTCCTGATCTGCAGAGCTGGATTCGTGCACTTTCCTGGAGTTCACTGGGTTCACAGCTGTTTGGTTTTATGCAGCTACAGAACAGGTGGCCTGAGAGAATTAGACCAATAAAAGATGTGTTAGCAAACTTAGGTTTGCTTTCTTTTTTTTTTTTTTATTCCTCCTCGTGGACATTATAGTCACATGGCTGCTCCCTATGACACTAAAAACGATTGTACTCAAGGGGTGCAGTTACTGAAAATTATGAAGACAATATATTGTGAATCCATCAGTTTGTGCAAACAGTCTCTAAGCACTTTTTAAATAGCACAGACTCGACTGAGCAACATCTACTGTATATATTCAAGTTATAGCATATTCTTACATTTCTGGTACATTTATGTTAAAGCCAGATCCTATCACACTAATATGGATTAGAGTCACAAACACAGTGTGATGATTTGATATTTTTCCTGTGTCTAACAGATTTTTTTTCCATGTCCTAACTGCAATTACTGAGAAAGGAATGATAATTATTGCAATAAAACATATGAAATAGCAACAACAAAATTATGGTTTAATGTTCTGTATATTTTTTGGTCTTTCAAGGGTGATATTTTATATTTTTACACAACAATTTTACAGATGTTTGTTCTTTCAGTAGCATAAAAATATGTAAATTATTTACTGCTAAAAATGATTGTATGGCTTTTTTTCTTGTAATTGCTTTTGAAAAATACTGATAAAAAGCAAAGAGATCTTCAAAAGGCAGACCTAAGCTTAGAGAAAGCAAACTATTACCCAGACTGTACAATTTACTAATTAAGTAACTTGCTTTTCTTCTTGATGAACTTATGAAGAGGGTATGTTTAATTGTTAAAAGCCAAGGCAGATCACCTTAGTGTTAATTACTTGATGCTGGATGACATGGAAAGGGATTCTCCTATGTATAAATTCCAGGAAGTCACAGAATAAAAAAAAATGCACATTTCCAGAAAGCAGCACAGTCCAGTTGCAAGGCTTCTTGAGTTAGGTTCACACCTGAGAACTAAACTCTGTTACCTGCCTACTTGCATATGATCAAATATAATTTTAGCTGGATATAGCCAAAATTCTTGACAGTTAATTTAAGGTAGCAATGATCAGAACAAATTAAAATAAAGCAAACAAAAAAGACACAATAAGCCATTCAGTGTTGTCAGAATACAGTTTTAAACTAGCTAGTGAGCATGTATGCAGTTTTGCAGTCTTCTCAGGCAGTATCTGCCAAACATGGATGATAATTTTATTATGGAATAAAAACCAAATGGTTCAGGAAGCATAAAGAAATTACTGAAGTCAGAAGAGCAGGAAGAACTATCAGTGGCTTAACAGGGACCTAAAAGCTAGGTATAGTCACAAAAAATATAAGGAAAGTTTAATGGCAGTATTTTGGAATAAAGTATATATTTTCCTAGACAAACTGATAAAGTTGAATAAAATGAAGATGCTTTTGGACTTGTCATCTCTTAAGGCCAAATCCAAAAGCACAATTCCCAGAATATTATCTGACTTAATAAATGTTGCATCCTCTCCCTTTCCTCACTCGTATCCTTAGATCATGGTTGTAACCAAAATGGCAAAATATTATACAGTAGAACGAAGATGTCTTCTACAGTGATAGGTATCAGAATGAAAATGAGAATACACAGTCTTGCAGAAAATAGTTCAGTCATGGAGATTTTAGTTCATTATCTGTGATTCCTTTCCTCTTCTTGCAAAAAAAGGCATCTTTATTTCTGCCAGGCACATGCATAGGTGGAAAATGAGGTCCTTTGCTGATCATGGTAAGTGGAAAGATTCTGTTTTCTAGGTGAAAATGTCACATCCTCATTTTCCTTTGGAAGCAAAGGTCAGTGTCTAGTCTCACCTGCCTTAAGGTGTACAAAATTTAAACCAAAACCAATGGAGAAGCACAATTATGCCATCCAACAGTAGTTACCCACACAGGGTCAGCTTGCTGCTGTTGGAGTTGACCACTGGTATTATTTTGGGTGTCAGATTCAAAATCTTGGTCTTACTCCAACATACCAGGACTGCTCCTATAATTTACAACAACATATACACTAATAAAGACTTTAAAAGCTTCCTTCCCTATCTTGCTTTCATAAAAGACCCAAGGATGTTCAGATCAAGGCTCTTCCGGAGGTATGGTGAGAAGAAACGGAGTGCGACAAGAGTCCACCAACCCTGTACAGTCAAATACCCCAGAGACTGACCCATCATATCCTTTCATAACCTTCTGCTCCAAGTACATGTTTTGACCACTGCCCCTGCTCCATATAAATTTACAACAACATATACACTAATAAAGACTTTAAAAGCCATGCTCCTTCCCTTTCTTGAAGGGAAGAAACTCCCCTTTACCAAAGGTTTTTCTCTGCACAGGTTCTCTTCTTTGGGGCAGGGGGAGAGGAGAAGGATGTGCCAGAAGTTGGGTGCTGTGGCTGCTGCGGTATCAGAAAGCACTCGGGCACTCTGGTGATGAGTGTGGAGGAGAGGAGATGCATCCACAGTGTGCCAGGAGCACAGTCAGTGTGACAAGTGGGCTCAGCTCGTTTGCTGCACCTCGCTGAAGCCTCTTGTCCCCTCGCCAAGCCACACCATTTGTCCTGGCTGGCTGTTGGCAGTGGGACGGGAAACACGGGGGGTGAGCGCTCTTTCACAGAATGTGCACTCTGTCTTGTGTGGCCGAGAGCACTCAAGGGATTAAACAATAGGAATCACAGGCAGAATTAGCATTTTAATGGGGGACAATGAGTTTGAAAATTCCCATAATTTGGCCTTTGAGCACCATCTAAAAAAACTGCAGGCACAGGGGGAAGGAGACAGAGAGACGGAGAATGTGCTCTGCCCAGACTTACGAGAAATCCAGGCTGTGTTTTAATGAGGGATGGGCTGAAGTAAGTCAATGCAGCTGACCTTGCTGGAGACACATTTTCCTCACGCTAAATCCTGACATTTCAGACTTGCTTTCACACATTCCATGAGTAGATGTCATTACTCATTATCACATTTATCACTACAAGTCTAAAACAATGAGGTGTCACCAAGGGGAAGGATTAAAATAGGCTCTAAAACTTCCCCCCCCCACACACATCTGCCCAAGAAGTACCTGGCCTAGGTCATCATATGGCCGTGTGTTCTAAGAGGGGAAACAGAAGCCAGGCTTCTGATCTGAAAAACTGTTCCTCAGAAATGTTATTTTGCTAAATCCACAGCTTTCCATTATCCTGTTCTTTTGCAGACTAACAGAAGACATTGAGAACAGCTTGGAGAGATAATAGCCAGTTCTATCCTGTACTGGAGGTTTATTCTCTCCTTCACTGCAGGTAGCATCTAGTACACAGTGCTGATCTATTCTACTTTTTGTGGTTTTCATCAGTGGCAATAAAGTACATTACAAAGAATAACTTGACCATCAAATTCTGAATCTACTCGTGGCAAACTGTGATGGGATAGCAAGGGCAAGGAGAAAACGGCCCAGTTACTGAAGTGCAAAGAGGGTGAATACCTGTCATGCAAAACTAGAGAGGCTGAAATTATCTCCTTACTTAAGTCACTCATGAGGCCTGAAGACAGTCCAGACACCTTCTTTCCAGGCAGAGGTGATGATTGGAGCAGATCAAAGAAGTCCTGCCCCATGTGTAACCTTCCTCTGCTCTGCCAGAATGGCTCTATCCATTGCCCCACAATAGATCCTGGAAAATAAGTTTTGAAATAAGCTTTTTTTTCCCCCCTCTTTTACTGTTTGGGTTTTATTGTTTGTTCAGTTTAGGTTGGGTTTTTAAGCCCTGTCAGTTCTTAAGGCTGCTTCCCAACATGACCAGATGCAGAGTGGTGCCAGCATACAGGGAGTAGGAAAAGAAATAAGCAGGAACTAAGACAAAAAAGGTGGTTAAGAAAATACAGGGAAACATTGCTGTTCAGATGGCTCGAGTTGCGACTCCTAAACATGTCCTAAAATCCTAAATCTTGTGATAAACTCTGTGTACTAGGAATGAGAATCATGCCTTAAGAATAGTTTTGATAATTTTCTCTATTTTTAATAGAAAGAAAACTGGCCTCTCACAAATAGTAAATCCTGCTATTTGAAAATGAACTTTAAAAAAATGCATCACTTAATAGAATTCTCTGTCACTTAGCCAAATGCAAACTCAGGTGAATAAGATTGCCAATTATCAGTACAATTTTGAAAGAAAGGTATTCAGAACTAATTGTATGCTTCACTTGGATAGGCAGTCTATCAATTTATGTTTGCAGTGCTATCTTCTATCCAACTGACAGTATTATGGCTTCTTTTTTTTGGAATTTTTCTCATTTGAAAAAATCAGAGCCTTAGTAAATGAAAATCCAGCCTCTCCAAACTAGTTCTGTCATTTTTTTCTGCCACTCCATCATGACCAACAGAACAGTCAGGAGTACTGGTAAACCTAATTTTGTTGACAATGGTTGGAAAATTGGTAGTTTTGTATGTATAATGTACATGTATAATCATAGAATCATAGAACCATAGAATGGCCTGGGTTGGAAGGGACCTTAAAGGTCATCTAGTCCCCACCCCTGTGCTGTGGGCTGGGACAACTTCCACTAGACCAGGGTGCTCAGAGTCCCATCCAGCCTTTCCTGATATCGGTGGGGAAATTGCTTCTCATTTATTTTGGCGATGCAGGGAGCCTGATCATACATCAGAGTGAGAGAAGAGAGAATAAGAAGAGGGAGAGAGAGAGAATAACCTTGCCTTTGCCCATGTACTCCTCAAGTGCAAGCCTAAAATCCACAGAGCACTGACGGATCTATTTTGCTTCCTCTCGCAGTTTCATTACTCAAGTGATAAAGTGCTGTCTGCCATACTGACAGCAGAAGGAGACCTAAAATAGGTCTTGTGATAGAGCCTGGGATGCAGAAAGCTTTCTGTGAGAATGGATAATGCCCACACACATGCAGAATAGCCTATTCACCTCTGTATTATTTTATAGCATAAAATGTCAAATGCAGATGCCACTGTGTAGACCAAACAAAAAGAGACATTGCCTGATTCTGCAAACAGTTTGATTTTCATCTACTGATCAGAGATTCCTAGATTTAAAAGGCCAGAGGGACCATCATGATCGCTCTGTCTAACCTCTTGTATCACACAGGCCAGAGACTCCCACCCATTAATTTCTGCCCCAAGACCATAACCTGTGCTTGTGTGAACATAATTCTTTTAGAGACAGATTTTCTTTTCAGTGCCCAGGCCCATGACTCCAAGGAAAAGAGAATTGAGAAAATCTGTGCAAATGCTGTAAATGTCTGCTGGTTGTTTGTTTATTTGTTTGTTTGTTTTCTGGGCTTTTAAAAAACTTGTGAATGCTTTTGCCATCTTCTCTGACAAATCAAGTTCTACACTTAGTCTGTCAGCAGTTAAAAGCACAGCAGTACTTGTGTCGCCAACACCCACCTAACCCTTGATCTATGCCACAGAATGTACCAGGTTTGGTGGCAGGTTCTGGAATACAGAGAGTTTTCAGCTCCAAACTGGACAGACAAGTTAATTCCCTTCACATGGTCCACTGAACAGCCATCAGGTGGTGATAAATTTCAGCTGCTGTTCACCTGCACTGGGTTTGCTTTTGTAATTGTAACTGAAATATTGTAATGTTCTACTCTGAGCTTTACTATTGGTACTTGAGAGCAATTCATTTCCCTCTTTTAAATTGTAAGCAGAATTTACCATGCAATGTATTTGATAAAATAGAATGAAGCTGTAATTTAGCATAAGACATGGTATACTTATGTTACTTCACAGAAGTCTTAAGAATAGTTAGCCCAACTTTAAAAGTTTAAAATCAAAACTGCACAGAATATGCCATGGTAAAGATCTTGTGGTATAATATCCAAAATAACTCTAAAGAAAACTCATATCACTACTCTTTGCTGCTTTCCTTGCATTTCCTGTAAATTAATCTTTCGTTTCCAACTGTTAATCTCTGGAACTGCAATGTACAATATAAATGGGACCTTTTAAAAATAGCACAGTAATATAATGAATTAAAATGACAGTAAAGAAAAAAAAATCTTACCATTGTGCCAGAAATCAGTTCAATATGCTGGCTTAGTCTTTTTTAAATGAAATTGAATTGATGAAGTTAAATGCAGTTCTTGCACAGAAAAAAAATGTGTATGATAAATATTTATGTGGTGAGTACTTTAGAAGTAACATATATTCACCATATATCTGTATTATCAAAACTTGGGGTATCTTTATAATTTTTATTACAGATACAAACAAGCATAAGACTGTAGTGAATGAACAGTAGAAAAATGGTGTCCTGTATAAAGCCATATTTATGATAACAGCATGATCTTATCCCTTGTGTGGAAGTTTATTTAATTTCAAGGATGTGACTTAACTAGAAATAGAAATGATCTGCAGAGTTATTACCTTTGCTGATCTTTTTGTGTGTGTGTATTTTACACAAAACATGTACCACAGCTATTCATTTGCACATGGGACAATTCAAACAGGTGGGGTTTTTTCTTATATTTTCAGCCCTCTGCTACTCAGTTCTCAGCCCAGAATTTTGTCTGAAGGCTTCTCTGAAAGGTACATTTCCAGTGCTTCTTTAAGCTGTCTATGTATGTCTGTTGCTTCTTTTTGATTTTCCCTTCCTCTCCTTCACTAAAATGTTAGTCAGCCAAACCTTCCTGACCACTGCTGCTTTTGTTTTGTGGAGCAACAGGCCATAGTATTTTGCTTAATTATCTTCTTATGCAGCATTTCTTTCCATGCTGGAAGGCAAAGATTTTTTTCCAACCATGTTTTTCAGTGTTACACCTGAACATTTTCACTGAAGCATGAGAGACTCTATATTTTTAACCTTTGTACACAACTTTTATATTTAGCTCATGAAAGGCACTAGAGAAAAGATAAATGAGAAGGCTCTAGAAAACATGGTAGAGAACAAATACCACACAAGAATCTAACACAGCACTTTTTTCCATGCCTACCAATGGTTTCACTTTCTCAATTAATTATTGTCTGGACATTAGCTGAAATATAATTGCTCAGTACTATCTAATACCAATGTTCACATAGGTGAGCATTGATATTAGGATATGAGCCCTAACAAATACTAATCATTTCTTGTCAGGTCATAGAGTCTTTGACCATGGGTGATGTTTATATGCCTAGATGGGTTTCTTTGTTACTGGAATTCTCCATGGGTTTTGTTTCATTCACATCACAGCTGTCCAGCCCAGGTGCAGATGTTGCAGTTGGGCTCTGATACTGCAGTAGTTCAAGTCCACAAATTTTGACAGAATCAGGGAATAGTTCCCAGGGGGAAAAAAGGTGTGCGAGGACCCTCCTCTTGTGAATGGGTTCAGGGATCTAACTGTGGTGGACTGGGGAAAACTGCTCCTAGTAATTAGGGAGATACTGTAAATTGCTGTCCAAAGATAGTGTTAAATTACCTCAATCAACTAAAATTGAGTCTGCAATCTTCCATACTTGCAAAGGTCTCATTTTGGATCACTGGCACAGTAGTAACTAAATAACTGCTTCTCCTAAAAGTCAATGTTGGATGGAATTAATCTGAATTTAACTTCCTAAATACCAATTATCTATTCTATACCTAGTCTCAGCAGAAGAGAAAGCTTCCTCAGCAAGGATTTGCTGTAGTGCCTTTAACACTCCCTAACAGCCTAGATGATTCCAATCTAGATTCCTAAATACAGGACAATTGGTCTGTATTTCCATGGCAGTCACAGCAACCAACTTGACCAGGTACCACAAGCAGCCTGCCAGTGGTCTACGTGTGATGCACGTTCCTGGTGTCCTCAACTGGGACATTAAATTCTTCTTACCTTGGATTTGAGTCTTTGCACAGGAGCTCGGTGGCTTGTGCTGCTCCTGTTTGTGGCAATGGCAGGGAATGATTCTGGAATCCATATTGATCTGAGCACATGGCTTTTGGTTTTCATTGCTACTTGCTTTATCTGAGGTAACAACTAGCTTAGGAATAGCAGGCAGCTGTAGGCAAAAGCTAGGAGGAAAATTTCACAGTATTTGTTACTGTGTTCCTACTGCTTCATGTGGCTGATTGCAATTTTGCTGATATTTTTGGGTTAAATTTTTATTACTATTAAAATGCTTCATCTGCCAGAAGGCTTTTCTCCATGTTCTTGCAACAGTTCTGAAGTTACTTGTTTGTAATAATAAGAATTGGTAAAAGAAGGAGGGCAGCAGGCATCAGGGCTGAAATGGGAAGTGTCAGTCAGCTTTTGGATCATCATTTGCTATGACAGCAGTGGGAATGAAGAAGAATGGCGGTCACAAATTTATTTTAATGTGTCCTGCAACCTTGTGATTGATTAGAGGAAAAACAGATTGTTTCATCCTTTTTCCACAATTGGATTTTCTGGTTAAATCCAGAACTGCCAAAGTGCGATAAAACACTCTCATGAAAGCAGTAATCTCCCTAAATCTTCAAATTTCCCCCACCCCGCCTCCCCACCTCATTTCATACACAAACACGGAACAAAATGATGCATAAAAGCAGCAGAACTGATTACCATCAGCAGAGTTTCCTTTTTAATGTATTAGATCTTTAATCTTTTCTTAAGTATCGGCCATTAAAATTATTAAACTACTTCCCCTCCTCCTGCCAATGTATATTTTTTGAATGAATTGACCGAGGTATTTTAAAAATGTTACTGCATTTTTTTTTTCCACGGCTCTCCTGGTGTGGTTTGTAGTGTAAATTTTGAATTGTTTAATGAAGGCATCTCACTGCTTTCTGCAGAGCCAGTGGCTCCTGTAAGCTGATGGAAGCTGGAACTGCTTCTCCCCTCAGCTCTTACCAGGAGCCCTGAGGCTCAGGGAAGCTCCCTGGGCAGCAGTGAGCAGGCAGAAAGGTTGATTTCTCTGCTGGAATCTGCTGGGAAAGGGTGTGTAGGTGTTTGAGAGCTACCTTTTACTTCTCCTTCAGGCTCATGAATTGAATGAACATTGGTCTGAAGATTGTCCACTACCAGTCGGTTAACTAGTGGCTAAATAAACATTATGACAGGAAATAATGTCATTGTTTACCCACGTCCAAAAGCACTGCAGGCTCCATAGGGGTGGTAGCAAACAGCAGCAGGTTAGACAGGGCATTTTCTCTGTAGGATAACTGAAATAACTGGCAAAGATATTCCAAAGTGTCAGGGGGTTTCAGGAGATCCTTCTGACACGTCTCGGGGAGTCACTGGCTTTTCAGAAGGGTGGAGGACCTGTTTTTTGAGTATCACACTGCCTAAAGGAATTTCTCTAAAGGAAATCACCTTTCATTTGGAATTACCTACACCAAATCATTTGTATCTTTTGAAAATACTGATCATTGATAGATTTAATACTATTGATCACAAATTAAGTGTTACCTTGTATATATGTGAGGTTGGTGCTCTCACACTAGGCTTTAGAACAAATGACAAGCCTTTCTGCAGCTCTTGATTTAGTATAAATCTAGTCTGACAGAAATTAATAATGCATTCTTGAACTATGAATCATGGAAAATGAGCAAGATAAGTTTTTTTTACTAAATAAGCCACACACTGACCACAATGACTTCTGCTCTACACCGTCTGCTCTCCCTGGAGAGCAGTGACTAAGAACTGGGTGCTGTGGGAAAAATGTTTGGGTGTAGCAGCTGAGTTTCGGGATGTTGCGATCTGATCTTGTGAACACTTCAGCAAATGAGTAACTACCCACATTGGAGCAGTCCCACTGCACAGAAGCCACTTCTTCCTTATGTGTTTGCAAATAAGTGCTCAGCTTTCTCTACAAACAAAATGTAGTCATTTACTTCACATTTCTGACTGTCAGTTTAACTCTCATTTCACTCAAAACAAGTAATGTTCTTATTCAAACAGGAGCTGAGTGCCACAGGAGTAGGCTGACAAGGAGCCAGCCCAGCTAGCAGTGTCTGAGTTTCAATAAGCACACATGGAAAGTTGCATCGGTCATTTATTTTGAGCAAGTTCGCCAACTTGGCCCGTCTTTCTGAATAGTTCACTTGTTTGGTACAAGTAATGAAAGACATTCCACTTATCTTAATTGCTTTACTCGTGTCTTCCACATTCCTGTAATGGTTCCTGATTGTTCAGCCTTAGAAATTAAATGTATTGTCTGCTATTATTTCCACAGTTACCCAGTATGAGCAGTTTAGGTAGTACCACTGATGGATAGATGCTTGCCTTTCACTTTTAAAAGTCTGAAATTCAGTTTTTCCATTAGATTAAAAGTACAAACAACGTTAGCTGGATTAATTTAGCTCCTGGATGGCTCTTGAAACAAAGCAACCAAACCAATTGGACAGTGCAGTGAGTTGTCACTAGATATGTTGGTAACTGCAGTTCTTGTGCTTAACTTACATGTGGATAACCTTGTCTGTAACCAAAGAAAGTTTGCTTTCAGTTAAAGCAGTTGCTTTCTCTTCACATGAACAACTTTGATTTAGACATTTCTAAACAAACATGCAGAGCTAATGAAGTTATGTGAAGGCAAATGTGACTGAGATCTGCTTCCCTCCAGCAGCCCACAGGACATTAGATCATGCTTGTTCAGGCAAACATGCAAAAACTAGGAAATACCAAAATTAATGCTGCCTGTGTAACTTTAATAGGGCTGTCTCTATATTTGCCTCAATTCCTTGGCCCCTGGTACCTGTGTGGGGTGTGAATCAGGGTTCTGTAAGACAGGGGAATTTTGAATTTGAAACCTTCACCAAATAAAGGGCTGCAAGAACAATTTCACAGGGTTAAAACAAAGCATCCCTTATGCCCTTATGTCTGGAAACACCTGACAATGTAGATGAATAATTTTCTGCAGATTCATCCTTCCAGCGTCTGCAGTTCTGGTCTGCTTGGAGGAAGCACAATGATCTTGAAAAACAATATGATACTGGGTTTTATAATGGAAGTGTGTGGGACTCATGGTGATGCAATGATCTGGAGGAATTTCTGCTCGGATCTGCAGTCATCTGGGCATTTCTGTGCCAGACTGCTCTAAGAGTGAGGCTCACAGAAGGATTTTACAGCTGTTTGCCCTGTTCCACTTCCACTGCACCACAGTTTTGTAAGTGCTCACTGTGCTCCATATGTGGCTATGCTTGAAATACTTCCTTTTTGTTTTCCTAATTTGTTTTAAAAAATGGATGATTTTACTGGGTTCAAGGAGTGCTTCCAGAAAGAGCTGCAGCAGCTTGACTGAAGGGCTGGGAAATTGTAGTGGTCATTGCCTTGATGGAGGTGAGACAAGGGAGAGATCAGGAACCTGCTAAGCAGGCTTTCCTGCTGGAAAAAAATTATAATGTGGAACAAACCATTCATTTCTATTTGTGCTCTCACCTGTAACTTTAATTTACATCTCTGAAGACATAGTGCTGTGCTGGTACTTAAATAGCAGCTTCTCATCCAGCTCATGAGCACATTTTACCCAAACCTCACGTTATCTGCAGGCAGCCCAGGAGTTCCTCCCATTACTCTTCTCCCTCAGAAGGTGGCTGTGAATTGTGAAGGCAGAGCAGAACCAGTGCATTGCTTCCTGCTGATCAAATCTCAGTAAGAATTAACAGACCTTAGAAGAATTTCCCAGCAGACCTCGGTAGAAATTAATTAAGTACCCCTTCTCTACTGGATTAACCGAAACATTCTGTTCATTTAGTAATGAGAACTTCTTTGATATGCAGTCTGGGTGCTGCAGCCCTGGCTCTGCCTGGCCCTGGGCCCTGCTGAGCCAGCACTGCCCTAATCCCACCCTATCCCATCCCATCCCATCCCATCCCATCCCATCCCATCCCATCCCATCCCATCCCATCCCACCCCATCCCACCCCATCCCATGGGATCCTTTCCTGGCTGAGCCCCAGGGTGCCTATGGATGACTGGGCTCTGGCTGACCCTGGATCACCATCCCCAGACCATCCTGGCCCATCTTGCTGGGATCTGCAGGACAGGGCTGGTCAGGGAGGTGCCCTGATGCTTCCTCCTGGTCCAAAATCACACTCCCACAGCAAAGCCCTCCAACCTGCATGTGTCTGATTTAATTAACTAATCAATTGTGCTTTAAGGCCAAGCTGAATATCTGAGAATCACACACATTAGCTTCTCAAAACCTCTCCTATGTACAATTAATATGGCCTCTGGATGATATTGTGGTTAAAAAAATTTGGGCACAGAGCTGAAAGAGTCTGACTCCCAGACCTGTGAATCTCATGCTGAAAAGAGAGCAGGTGTCAGTACTGTAGGTGAGAATTGCAAGTCCTTGAAAGGCAAGAATAATTTAAAACATTTGTCTGTAGGGCCTCCTGGAGCCATGGGAACTTCCTAGCAGCTGTGTGGATACCCTGACTCCCCACCCTCATGTCCTTGAGGCCACAGATATCAGCCTTGTTTCCCAGTGCCATGGCTGCACCTTCATCTCTCCCAGTTCTCCCTCTGGGCCCAAGCCAGGGTAGAAAGCAAACCAGAGGAACACCATCACTGTCATCTCCCTTTTCTACTGAGTTTATAATAGGGAACCAGGCATTGCAAAAGGTTTCCTTCTTAAACTCAGCTGACCCTTTCTAGCCAGGTCCAGAGCTCACAGTATCACTACCAGGAGACTTCTGTGAGAAGGGGAAAGAGGGCAGATGGCTTCTCTCTAGGTTTTGCCTTTCCTTTTGGCTCCTGTTCATCCTCATCAGTCTTACAGCATAAGGGAATGCAGAAGCCTGTGAGCAGGTTACCTAGAAAATTCACTGTTGTGCACTGCAAACTGGGGGAAAGGATTCCTGATCCATCACCACGCTGCTGCCAGGCCGAGGGCAATAGAACACCATGGAAATCAGCTGGGATGAAGCTGGAATAGAGCTGCAGTGGATCAACACAGAGAATACACAGTCACATCATTATATTTATACCTGAGGCCCTTGTGCCTCCAAAGTGCTCCTTGCACTGCAAAGCAGCGTGGTGGCACTTGGAAGTAGGAATAAAACCCCGTCTTGGCACAGCCTGCCCTGCCTGGAACAAAGACATCCAGCAATCAGTGTGTGCAAACAGCCTGGTTTTCCTCTTCAGAGCTGCAGGCTTGTAACCTGTCACTGTCGACTGTCTTTATTCAACAAGAATAATGTCAAATGCTTTTCTGGCAGAAAAAAAATGCAGACTTTGACCACACATTAACCCCATTAGTATGGTGTTAACTTTTGACTTTAATTCTGGCACAGTGTTAAGGATACTTAAAAGCAGAACAAAATGAAAGGAAATGTTAAACACATTCCTCTTTCTCCTGAAAACGGGAACGATAATTTAAGGGTAATGTCACGAGATGCTTGAACGGGTTTCTCCTCTCTCTATCTTGCATACAGTGTTACCAGAGGTAAGCTGGGCAGCTTGCAAACAGCTGAAAAAAAGAAACATGTAACATAGCTTTTAAAAGTTTAGCCCATGAAGTAATTTCAAATGTGTGTCTTAGGAGGCATAAAACTATTATTAGAGTAATACATTCTCTAATTGATAAAAATATAACATTGAAAAAACCATATAATTAAAAATTATCATTAATTATTAAATTTCCTATATTATAATTTATACCAGCACTTTACATACAGAGAAATCATTCTTAAGAAACATTTTGTAGGGGAGTAAAACTCCTAAAGAGGTATAATTTTGGTCTGTGAAAGGCTACATATGCTGCATCCAGAGGTTTAATATTTGGCATGAAGTTATTTGCAGCTTCACTTGCAAAAAGTGTCTGAGAAAATTAGGAGCCATAAATTACTAATTACATAAAATACCCAATAGCCAAATGATGGTTGCTTCCAGCAGTGAGATTACTGTAACAAAAGCCAATACTGATTTCCCAAGATTGCAAGATGGATAAACACGAGGCACACAAAGAGGGACGTGCTCAGCACTATTCTAAGGTAAACCTGAATTTTATTTTTCAACGGTTGCATATATTTACTGAAGGAGAAATGCAGAGTCAGCGTCAATTGCATGGAGAAACCACTCTATCCCATGGCTAGTAAACTCCAAATGTGCCACAGGGGACTGATTGGAAGTTACCTACAGCTCTCTCATTATCACAGCACTTTTCGTCTCTGGTGACTTTTGTCATGGTAAGCAGGTTGCAGAGGAGCGAGTGCAGGATGAAATGAATCCAAGTACAGAGCCTTTTGTTCAAGAGACCTGCACTTCATCTACTCCAGCCAAGCACAGGAACAAACACTCTTAACTCTTCTGTAGCTCTCATTATTTGTTTTTCCTGCGCTGGTGATACCTGGCTTTGTCAGGATTGCTCCACTGTGTCTATTTGTAAGTACTATAAAAATGAAAAAGAGGATCCACACAGAGGATTTTCTCATTCCCCTTAATAACTGAATGGGCAGAGGGCGAGCTTGAATTCTTCAAACAATGTACAAATGATCAGCACATCCAGTGGAGGGACAGAGAGGCCATCCAGGTCCCCACACTTGGCTGAGGTGTGAGGATGCTCACACTTGTCCCACCTCCTGTCCATGCTGGGAGCTGTGCAGGTGCAAAGGGGACTGAGACACTCACAGCTTGTCCCTTTGCTTGTCCCTTTGCTTGTCCCTTTGCAGCTCAGCAGCTTCCAGAGGGAGCAGAGGAGGTGCAAATTGCCACCACAGACACACTGAGACCAAAGGCTTTTAGGTCAGTAAAAGCCTGATCTTTTCCTTCATGGTTAATAAGAAGATCTAGCCATTTTGGGGTTTTTTACTGTATGACTCTAGAGGAGCATTTATTTGAGCTTTATATGCACTAGGAGCAGATTATGTTCTCTGGATGTTCAAATTAATGTAGGGTTGTTTTGGTTTTTTTTGCTGTCAGACAACATAAATTGCATTGCTTGGGATTTCTCTGAAGTTTCACATCACATTTTTTGTAAATAACTTTAAATAAGAGGGATGAGAAATGTGGCATAATGCAGCACAGGAATTTTAGCTGAGATAACGCAGAAATAATGGATGTTCCTTTATAGTCACAAAATTTGTTAGAGTAGTATAATTTATACTGTAGTAAATGAAATATTAGGCTATATTCAGATTATTGTTGTATTAGACATTGTAAAGATATACCATAACTGATTGTTTGTGTCTCAGAGCTATGATCTAAGAGCCTTAACAGAACAGAAAAGCAGCAGAAGGGAGAAAAGACTGACAAAAACATCTCAACAACTCAAGTGTGATTCATAGGCAAGCATTAAAAGCAAATATCTCACCACTTCTGGTGTTGTCCTCTCTACATGGGCAGCAGAGCAAGCGACATCAGGAGCAAGGTGTCACCCTGTTTCTGGCCAGAACTGCACCAGGCACTACAGGAAGGCTGTGCCCTTCTCTCCACTCAGCTGCACAGGTGCCTGAAAGCTGAGTGCTTTGGTACCTGCCAAACAGCCAATTTCAGTGTGGCGTTGTTTATTTTTCTTTCCTGTCAATGACTGCTGCTGCAGTAACTTTCAAAGACCAAAATTTTTCCCTTAATGGTCCAAACATTGCAAAAGAAATTTAGATGCAGAACTCAATGTGTATATTATTATTATTATTATTATTATTATTATTATTATTATTATTATTATTATTATTATTATTATTATTATTATTATTATTATTATTGTTATTGCTTTAGAAATGCAGCTAGGACCGTGTGGTGAGTTGTCCCCAGCTGGACACCAGGTGCCAGTGACTAAAATCATTCTGTTGCTCACCTTGTCAATTGGACAGGGGAGAGGAAAAATATAATCAAAGGCTTCTGTGTCTGCTGGGTGTCTGCAGAGTAGAACCTCTCACATCTCCTCACTCCCCTCTCCTCTGGCAGCAACTGACTGCCAGATGACTGTGGTAGTTGGATACGGTAAAACCAGCAAATGTGGGATAAGTTGCAGCTACCTTTCCTGGAATTATGAGCTTTCTGCTCATTTTTTCCTGTCTTTCGTGTTACTTCCTTTACATTTACAGGAAGAACAAGTTAATGCTATTTAGGATTCATGTGTCAAATAAAAGCACTGCAGTTAAACCTCTAGATAAATATGTGTTCTTGAAGTAAGCTTCCACAGAGAACCAGACAGTTTGTAGATATCTTTCATATGATTGTTTCAGCCTAATATTTTTTCTTAATAAGCTTCATCTTTTATTTCATTTTAGCTCCCATAAATTCTTCAGAAGCATGCCAAAAAAAGGTGACGCGAGGTATCCAATTTCATACTAAGAAGTCAGGGAAGTCATTGCAGGTCCATTGAATTAGCTCCCAAGCACTGATTTTGTAATCATACTTGGAAGCATATCTTCCTTCTCTTCATTAGTGTGAGTAATTAGTAATTAATAGGAATAAGCAGCCTCAAAGAAGGCAGTGCAGAGGCTTTCAAGCCTGGATCTCCTCAGTGCAAACAGAAATACTGATTAATGCAGTCTCCCATCTGAGTCTCCTCTGCCCTCTTTCCACAAGCATTTCTCTGAATCCACATCTTCACTGGCTGCTCAGAACCACGACCATTCTGCCACCAAAACTCATGACATCAATCCCCTGGCACCAAGGGTGTCACAGTCTGCTGCTGATAGCCCCATGTGCTCTGCCAAAGCTTGTCCTGGCCCTAGGACCTCTGAAGGAGCCCCAGGCAGTGGCAGGGTGACATCAGCATGCTTATGTCCTCACAATGGGGATGCTGCTCAGTCTTCAGCTCAATGTGCTCTTAATCGCAGCACATAGGTCTGTTCTCCTCCAGAATACTAATCTAAGAATATAAACTGTAAATAAATGTAATAAGTGGAAAACAGCATTTCTTTTCTGCAGGTTTTTTGTCCCTTTCCTTCTCTTTTATGATTTCTTGTCATCTTGTGGTTGCCCATTTGGTAAAAATGTTGGCCCTTAAAACTAACTTAGGGGAGTCAGCTCCTTGCTTGTGGATCAGTTTCCAGGGAGCAAAAGCTGATGAGAAATCAACCTTCCAAAATGAAAGAGAGGCTGGTGGCCACTAAAGTCTAAGAAACCATTTTAGAGAGCTGAAGCAGAAATAAGAGGTTGGTTTCCCAAAAGAGAGCAGATTCCAGAGTCTGGCAGAGAGGCCCATGTAAGAGGGAGAGAAGAAAGGAAGGAACCTGAAAAATTTGTGCCTCAGCATAAAGAATTATCGAGAAACTGAAGAAATGAAGGCATGAGGATGCATAGAGGACCAGCACTATTTTATCTAGACTTATTGTCTGCCATGGTAGTAGAAGGAAGAACCATTGTTCCAGAACCTCTTTTGTAAGGCCTTTGTTATAAGCTATAAGTGCTACCTAGCCACGGACAGGCTAAAGCCAACTCAAATTGCTCATGGGGGTGAGGTTTGGAAAGAGGAAGTCCAAGGTTTGGAACTACCTCACAAGGCTCTACTTCCATGGGGTACCTGTACCAAGAAACCGCTCACAGGGGAAGGCAAGGAAAGAGTGGGCTGGACTTCACCCACATCAAAGACAGCTTTGGAGTGCATCAGTCCAACACCTGTAACTAAAGCACTGACAGCTGGCCTCATAGACTCTCCTTATTTCTTTCTGCCCTTCCATAACTGGCCTTGTCCAGCTTAAGAAATGAGCCACTTATTCACCTTTTTCCTGAGTGGATCTCATGTGTCTGCATTCACAAGCTGCATGTGGATGGTCCTGTCATTGAGCTGCTTTGCTTCACTCCTGCTCATTGTAGCCCAGAGTGAAATTCAGTAGAAGTTCAGAGAAGCTGAGATGCACTCAGATCCACTCTGCTGGCCCCAATGCAGGCAGAAGATAGGCAGCAAAAAACAGCCCAGGACATAGAGGTAGTGTGCAAATCCTGAAACTTGTTATGGGCTCAGTTACATCTTGAATGAGCATCTAATCAGCAACCATTAAAACCTTCAAGCTTGTTGAAAGACATGTTAAAAAAGCCTTTGTCCCACATTGATTTTCCCAGATCTCTCTCAGAGGGTTGCTTTCTAAGAATGTCCAACCACAAAAGCTTGTTTTCCTGCTGATATTTTGCAGACAAGCATTTCTCACTTTACAACTGATGTCAGAACCCCTCAGATGTGTCTGTGTATAGGATCAAAAGCCAAACTCTTCAACCTCAAGAGTGGTATTGCATGAGTTGAGGGTTGTGCTTCTAACTTATAATTCATTACTAGTAGGCCAAGTTGATCTAGCTGATGAAAACTGGCAGGTCCTTCTCTCAGAATCCTTAGGATTATAATTATGTACCACTTAAAGTTTCTTCTGACACATTTGTCTCCATATGGTCACGCTTCATGCCAACATGAGATACTTTGTTAAGAATTTGTAAGTATTGCTGCCAATACATGCCTAAATCCAGCCACACTCTTTCTAAAATACTTGTCTATTTAGTATCCACTGGTGTACTCCATGTTTATATCAAAGCTCTCTCTTGCCATCCATGTTTCCTTGATAATTAGATTATTAATATGCTATGACCATTAATTAGTATGATTTTCTTTAGTATAATTTCTCTCTTGCCTCTATAAATCGTCTGTTGTCAGAGGCTTGCCATAAACTGTTTGCATCACTGATTAAAGTCTGGCCTGCTTTTTTGGCATATAAACCTGGGAGAATCATTTTTCATACTCACAGAAATTGAAACCTTAGTTGCATCAGCACCAGTTCTGGGGTTTGGTTATAAAGGATTGGCTGAAACCAATTGTTGTGGTTAATATGAAACTGATTTGGTGTCTTTTGGAATATCAAGGGAAGAAGATCAAGTTCTAAGTAACATTGATATCAATTATAAAAACTAAATATTTTCTTATTTAGAGTAACAAGCAGTTTCTCTCACCATTCTTGCATACTGTGTTTCAAAATGAAGATATCCTTATTACATTGCATTTGGCCAATAACACCTGAGACATCCTGATCTTTTTTTATTCAATGGCCATCATTTTATTGTCACTCTGACAATATTTATTTTTTACTGCTGGAATATAGCCATGCTCAAAATTTAATGCACAAATTTGTTGCTGCCTTTAATTCTTAAAAACTTTGGTGTCTTAGTATTTTGCAAGGTACACAACAAACCTGATTATCAGTTACATTAAGACTTTTTTTATCCACTCTTCTGTCTAAAAGGATCTTAAACATTATGGAAAGAGTCTCTTGAGAATAACTCCTGTATGAAAAGCCCTGTAAGCAGCACAGGAGATCTAACTCTGTGGCCCTGCCTGTCAGGAGGGAAATAAGAAGACGGGAATTTGTTGTGCTATACAAGTTCTTTGCTTTGCATGACTGTTAGTAGGTCATGGGAATCAGAGCCTCGGGTGCCTCAAATTCATGGCACAAGCATATCCAGCTGAGTGCAGAAAGTACAGATGTTTCACATTGAGAAAATGCACGTGTTGCTATTTGGTCCCAAGTTAGCTACTGCAGACATTCATTATTACTGCTGTTATTATTATTATTTTTATTATAGGATTCTTTTTAAGAACTGTCATTTGTGCAGTAATTTTCATACTCCTGACACTATCAGCACAAAAGTACCTGGCTTTGGTATTCTGAAAATAAGACAAGGCCTTCATTTCCTTCTCACACTGGCTTGGTGGGTACAATGCATCCCAGCAATTCAGAATGCATTCTATGCACTGTTATTCTCTAATAATCACCTATAGTCCTTAGTTTCTAATGAGACATTAAAGACTTATGCTTTATGGTATGCCCAGGTTAGCTTCTTCAACTGCAAAGGTTTTAAGGATCTTAATATGATCTACATTCATCATCTCTTGATTTCGAGCTCTTTAGTTTGGAAGCACTTTTGCCAGGCTTTACAATTTTATGGCTATCATGCATTTTGCCAGCAAGCTTGATTTAAAAGATCTTCACCCTAGCAAAAAATCTACAAAAGTAACAAATTTAAGATGTTGATTTTTTTCTTGGCTACTCCATCATATTCTCTTTGGTCCTATTTGGATTCTTTTCTAGCTGAGAATAGCACTGTCAAGCAGCCAAAAGACCATAATCGTAGGTGCATGCAAATCTTTTGAATTAAAATAACCAATACTTGTGGTCAGTAGTGGAAAAGTGTGGAATAAAGATGATATGCTTTGGCCAATGATCACAGGAAAATTTCTAATGAAGTTTCTAATACAGTTTCTAAGATTGGTGGAAAACAGGGCAGGGGGTTAGAATCTGAGGGGATTTTTTTGGTTTAAAATTCTGCCTTAAAGTGTGGATATGCAGCTGTCAAGACAGAGCTCACAGTCTGTGGGCAGACAAGTCAGTGTGGCTGAGATTGGAGCCTGTTGGTCCATAGCACTGACATGTTTGAAAGCAATAGTATTCTATCTCCCAGCAGAGTAATTAATAATAAGCAAACAAAAATTCAAAGCCTATTTCTCTTAATCTGACACCCCCCCTCCACCCCTGAGTCCTACAGAACTAGACTTGAAGACCACAAGATGAGAGAATCATATTTCTGTTTTGATCTGTGAGCTCTGTGGTGCAGGGGATCCTGCTGTCAGAAGAAAGATCAGCAATTTCAAACAGATTTTTTCAAATAGTACCAGAATTCATATTGACTAGAGACCACCTATGATTACACAGCCAACCTTGACTGTGTCATTTTCCAACCTTTTAGTACTTCATTTTGCAGATTTAATTTTAATTATAGTTGTTGCAGTTTAACCCCAGCCAGCATCCAGGTCCTAAATAGCTGCTCACTCATTCTCTCGCCAGTGGGATCAGAGAGAGGATCAGAAAAGCAAAAGCCAGAAAACTTGTAGATTGAGACAACAACAGTTTAATAGAGAAAACTAAAGGCATATATGTAAGCAAAGCAACAGTTACTTTGGAAGATAAAATGCCAAAACTCCAGACAGCCTTCCTTCTTCCTTTTCTCCCCCACTTATACGTGGTCTGAAATATCGCTTTAGTCAGTTTGTGCCACCTGTCCCTCCCAGCTTCCCATTTAGCCATGTCTCCTCCCAACTTCCCATTTAGCCACAGTCTCCTCTCCAGCATGGCAGCACTAAAAGCAGAAAAGCTTTTGGCTCTGTGTAACCCCTGCTCAGTAATAACAGAAACATCTGTATGTTATTAACCCCATGTTCAGCACAAATCCAAAACACAGCCCCACACCAGCCACAGTGAAGAAAATCAACTCTAATCCAGACAAGACTAGCATAACAGTGAAATTGCATCATTTGGATGTCTTATTTCTTAGGAATATTTAAAGTAAGGTTAAAATTATAATTCTAACCTTGTTCAATAGAAGGAGATGTGTTAACTTCTTTAACTTGTAGCTCAACTGTAGCAGAAGAGGGCTTTAGAGAAAAAAAATACACTTCTAATGCTTCTTTTTGCTGGATATCAAAGGCTTACAACAAACAGGGAAGCTGTGAGAGATTTGTAATGAAAAACTCTGAAGAGCCTTTTACCATGGAGTGTATTAACCAACCTGACTACCAGGGAGGATAGAATTCTCCGTACTAGTCCTGTGAAAGTCACTTGCATCACTAGAATAAAGAATAGCAGCCTAGGACACATATTACAGTGATGAAAAATTAGTGACAGCTTCGAAAAGTCAGGGTGCAAGTTCTGCTGGGAGGAGAAGCCCCTGGAAGCTCTTTCAGCAGCCCATACCATGATTCAGGCATCAGAGCCATCACTGGCTGCATCATCAGGCAAGGCAAATCCAAGCCAGCCCAGAAATGAGCACAAGAAGGCATAGCCAAATTAGCAAAACCATGCAGTGGTGATTTTCTGCCAGCACGTGTCACTGGTATTCTAGACAGCTCCCTGCTTGTCTGCCCTGTGCATACCAGGCCACCAGCCCTGCCTCACAGCAGGAATATTTTGGGGCAGTTCGCTTAGACAGGGCCAGCTTTCCTTTTCCAAGGTCAACTGGTGACCCAGGAAATAGCTTTGTAAAAAGTGCCATGCCACAGGCAGGCCAAAATGCCCCGGGAATCTTGGCATTACAAGTACCCTGTGCTATTTTTGCCTCTCTCTTGAGCAACAGAAATAGCAGCAGCAGCAGCATGTGTCCGTGCCTGGCAGGGCCAGGAGAAAGCCACGGCTACACTGAGCCTTGGCACCAGCTCCCTGCCCACTGTGGCCACATGGAGAAGGCAAGAGGGGACCAGCACACACAGGTGTGTGCTCTGCAAGAGCTCCAAGGCAAGGAAGGGAAATGTCAAGCTTCTCCCTGCAGAGCTGATGTGTAGGGATGCCCCATACAGCTGGGTTTGGCCTGGGGCTTGGTTCTGGCTAGACTGCAATGATCTGCTGTAACTGCTGCATGTAGGCATAATGGCCAAGGTCTGGTGTCAGTGTCCACAGAGAAAGATGCTACAGAGCTCTGGAGCCTGCACTGAAGGGTAGGCAAGAATTTTTGGTAAAAACAGGCAAAATGGAGGAGTGAAAAATCTTGCAACTATGTGGCCATGCTGATAGAGAAAGGTAGCATGTCCCTTTCCAGCACACCTGTCCTGTCCTGTCAGGATGGATTTGAACTAGAAAAGTCCTTCCTCTTAAGGCTTTTTTGATATGAAAAACAGAAAACTGACTTTCTGGCTTAGGGAAAACTTACCTAGCTGCCATTGAGCTGTCAATTCTCGATGCTGCTTGCCTTCTGCATATTGGACTGTGAACTGCTGCCAGTGAAGAGCCTGCAAATATTTATTATTGCATCCTTTGCTGCAAGTAATAAGCTGTCTGCAGCTGGGCTGCTATGTCTCAGAGCACTGTAGCTAGACCTGGCAGAGGTCAGCTGTATAACTCCTGCTCAAGCAATGTAGATTTTTAAGGAATCTCCAAGCTCATTTTGTTCCCAAAAATATGGAAACATAGGAAAGAAGAGAAATAAGAACTACTCCAAATGAACTGCTCCCACTGAAGCATAATCAGCTCACCAGTCCTGACCGTAGGATCAAAGCTACACATGTAAACTATTAATAGCAGCATAAGCACATAGATATTGCTGAAAACAAGCAGAGACTATTTTTCCCAGATTTAAAAAACAGGACAGCTTAATTCTCAACTTTCTGAAGCCTAAGTGTCTGGAAATTCCAAAATTAGAGATGTGAAAGAAGTGTGTAAATAAATTCAGAGGCATTTTATGAATACCAGTGTTTGCATGTCTTATTTCTGATCTAAATAGGATTTACACCAGAAATCATGGCACCACCAAGAAAGACTAATGAGAAGGTCACTCTGAGGCCATGTATTTTGTCCATGTAATACTGGTGGTGAGGACACAATGTGAAACACTCATGTCTGCTTTCTATTTTATGCCTTATAGAAAAGCCAGAATGTTATGAAAGAGTTAGTGACCTGGCAAAGCTTTTAGAAAGAGCTAAGAGCTGTTTTCATATGCCCCATAGCCAGGAGGGAACTTCAAGAAGGGACTTAAATGCAAATATTATAGTTGTATTTCTGATGGTGTCACAGAAAAAAACAACCCAAACCTTACAACACAAACCAAGTAAGAAAATATTCAAACACAAAATTGAAAACAAAGAATTCTATAAAAAATAGAGGAAGCAGTGGTGATCATTGTAACTACTCACAGTAGTTAAAATAAGGATATATTTCTAACCATGTACATATGCAATTTAGGTTGTTCCTTGGTCTAGAGGTGATACAGGTTTGGATGTTTTGCAATCAGGTGGTATCACTACAATCTTTTTCTGTACAGGAGTTCCTAAGGACTTAGACTGGGTTTCTCTCAGTCTTTACCATCCATTTTGCACAGGAAGTAGAAAACATTCTATTTCCTGTGCAAAATGTAGACAATTTTGGATCAAGTTACTAATTCTTTCTTTTGGTTTTTAGGTTGCTCATATGGGATCACACATGGAAGTTTTTGCCGACTGTGGCTGAATCTCCACAAGCACTGACTGTCCAGTCCTGGGACCTGACCTGAGCAAGCTGAACCCTCTAAAGCCCTTCCATGGACCTTCTGGAGTTTCCTTCCTGTGGGCATCAGGCCATGGAGGCAGAGATGGGAAGCAAAACTTCACAATCTTCACTCAGTATTTGTAACAACGGCTGCGATGTGCGCCTGGAGCTGGGAAGCATTTCTGAGTCCCACCAGGCTCTCACAGCCCAGTCCTGTAGACAGCAGAGGCTGATAGCACCATTCCAAGGTGCTGATCCATGCAGGAAAACTGAGCCCTGGATCTTCTCCTGCAGGGCCTGAGCCTCTCTTGCCTCCTTGCTGGATCACAGAAGGAAAACATGGACCTGGAGGAGGCAACCCCATTCCCAGTGCTGCAGGGGGGTGGGCAGGCAGAATGCATGAAGAAGGGGAATGGCAGGGAGAGGAGGAGGTCACATCCCCCTTGGCTGTCCTGCTAAATCCACACCTGAGTTTCATTACGTTATTGCCTTACAGCTGACATCTCATTATGGAAGCTCACAGAAGGCCTGGACTTTTGAACCCAAGAGCAAAGGTCAATTTTTGCCACTAAATCAAGGTGGCAGAGGAAACATATGGTCCATGGTTGATTCCTCCTCCCTGTCCTGATTTATTAGAAACCAAGTATTGATTTTTTAGGAACAACTGTCTTTGCATTTATTTTCTCTGTATTTGGGATCAGTTAGATATCTCTAAAAAGAAAAAAAAAACAACCCAAAACCAAAACCAAAACCCAACATAAAATCTCCAGTAAACCTTTATACACAGGTTTCTATTTAGGTACCAGATATTCTGAACTTTTTTATTTCAGAGACCATTTTAAGCTGTCATCCCTGACATTGCCTTCTGTTGAACTCTGTTACAGTCCTTTCTTGCAATCCCTCTACGTTTTAGTAAGATTTCATCCTCTATCCATATTCCATTGTGACTGCTTTTGGCACAGGTCCTGCACTAACATGGTCAAGAAATGTGAACATGAAAGGAAAATAACCCCATAGGTGAGCTAAAAGTCTTTCTCTGGGTAATTTGTATGCTCTTCCCTTCTAGCTGTAATAGCGTCAAATCGAAGTGATAAGGATACTGCTAAAATTGCTTTAATTAACGTCACTTTTACAGCCATAAATCATTATTAATTCCCAGGTTAAATTTTGGAAATGGCCTAGATTTTTTTGGCCGTTGCCACCGTTTGTCTGGAACTTTTCCCATTCACAGACCTTTGCTTGTTCTTCTTACTCTCATCCTGATGTTTCCCCTGTCAAGTGGAGCTTCCATCTGGCCTGAATGTGTGCACAAAGTTACTCTCACTCCTTCAACCGTGACCTAACTCCACTTTCTGTCAGTGCCTGGCCTTTTTCTAATTCCAGAGGTAGAGGAGATGCTGGAAGTCATTGCCGCCCTGCCTTTCAAGAGACAAAATCATTGATCAGAGATTGTCTTCCCATATTAGTGCATTATTACAATTTAACAATACTTCAGATGTCTACAGAGGGAAGCTGAGCACATCACTGATACATCTACATAGATTAAGCTTTTGCTTTTAAATGGAATACAGTCACTTCTTTCACCAGGAGTTCTTGCTTCCAGATGTATTAATGAAGGTAATAAAATATTTAAATTACTTAGCAGCTCATGTATTTTACTAGATGTTGACTTTCCAATGACTATTTATCAGGCCTGTCTTTTATTCCACTTGGGAGCTTGGACTAGTTTGTTTTCACTGTTTCATATGTATTGATAAAATTCACTTCTGCTGGAGGCAATCCATTCTTTAGGAAAGCTGTGATTCTCCTATATTTCAATTTTGATTTCTGTTTATATACTTCTCTTACTTAACAGTATTCAGCTGCCCTGTTTGCTGTGTCATTTGTATGCAGATGATATTTGGATATCCTCTCAGTCCCTTCAGAGTCTACAAAGAAGTTTGATGTTTTATGTAATTGCCTCTGTGATATTTAATCACGGCTAACTTCAAATTTTGTTAAACTTAACACAGACAAAACTGAGTTGCTATTGATTAGTTCACTGGTGCAGAGGTCTCAGGTGTCATCTGTGGTAGTTTCCATTTGTGGTATTTCTTTTATCCTGCAGATAATGCTGCTGACCTTGGGGTCATTGTGGATTTGGTGCCTGCTTTTGAAGCCCACATCAATCATGTAATTAAAGTGTCTCACTACTGTCTTTGGAATCTAGCTGGGCTGAGACCTATGCTCTTTCTAGCCCACTTGCTAAAACTTTAATCCATATTTTTTTTTTTTTGGTCTGACTTGACTACTGCAGCTCTTCCATGTGCCCTCCAATGTTTGCATTAGGGACACAGCCTGGCTATTTAGGAATATACAGTGAATCAACCATGTTCATTGAATTCTATTCTAAGTAGACAATGTATTTTTAAAACGTGGCTAGACCCTGGGTATCACTTGGCTGCTTCTTAGCAGGGGGCTTTTAACGATATTTTATTTAACAGGATATTCTTTCCAGACAGACCAGGAGAATTTCACAAGAATCATATCAATTTGTGCTGTTATTTTTCAACCTCTTTCTGAATGTGGATGGCTTTAAAAATTATTAGAATTTCAAGATTGCTGTCACTTAATGTTATTAAATGCTATCTGTTTGGCAAATTGCAGAAGCTTTGGTTATGATTCCATTACAATCCTGTCTTTACTTGTTTGTCACTTTGGAGGTAAAGATTTCCAGAACAGTGTCTACTAAAAGACGACTGGTTTCAATTTTTATTTTCTTTTTTTTTTCCAGAATTTATTTGCAACAATCCTTTTCTTTTTGCCAACACAATGTCACAGGCCACATTCTTCTCCTGCTTGTGTCTAAAGAGTTCATTGGGATAGTACAGGATTAACAGAAGCCTTGACCATGATGCAGAGTTTTAAACAATCCAGATAAACCTATACAAGTATGTATGTAAACACTTATCTAAGTTTAAAATGTGTTCAAAAATTTGTTCAACCTTATTTAATTCAGGCTGATTGCAGGTACTGTTAAATCACACTGAAGCAAATGAAAATAAAAAGGGATGCAGCCTATTTTCCTGTTATAAAATCGCGTTATGTGTTTGTATTTTTGAAAAGTTAATGTGTAAACATATCTTAACAGCAGGCTATAGCCCCATACACCTAATTATGGTTCATACCTCTCCTAGAAGGAGAAGCATGTGAGGTGAAGTATGCTCTGACACACAGTGAGTAAAGACAGCAGCTAGAAAAGGTAATCCACAAAGAAGCAGGACAACAGTTGCATGTATGTGAAATTATTCCCCTTAAAACCTCTTGAAAGGAAGAGTAACATGGAGCACAAGTGGGTTATCAAATATGCATGCCATGGTGATGAAGCAAGGCTCCTCTGCTTCTATTGCTTGACACACAGAATCACTGCTGAGATGGCAGGAGACAGGAAGATCTCTGGCTTTCAAATACAGCAAAAACTGCAAGTGTACAGACATTTTGTTTGGTTTTTCTTTCAGTTAGGTTCTGTAAATAAGTGCCTGAAACTATTCATTAGCGTTGCTACACGCAGTCTCAGTGTTTATACAGCAGCCAAATGGGTGAATTTCACTGCAGCAAACTGCTACAGGAAAGATTAATTTGCACTGAATTAAGTGGAGTAGTCCATTGTCTACCTTTGCTGTGGTGCTTTTTGTCTACATGCCCAACTCTAACCCAAGGCTGTTCACTTAGATGTGAAAATCAGATGTATGGGATAAACTGAATGATTTATTTATAGCAAGAACATTAATATACAGCATGCTGTGCTCTATGAGTAAGGATGGCCTAATGGCACTCTAGAATGGCTTGTTCTTCACTGAAATGTGAACTTTCCTCTCTGACAAAGAAGTACAGGAGCACTCTCTGAAGCTGGATGCTCTTCCTGAATCATTACAAAATTGTCTGGCAGTCACTGCAAGTGTTAATTGCTGCAATGAGGAGATAACTTAACCTACCTCTCTAATTAGAGAAAGCATGCTAGCCCAAGCAAGGGAAATGGCTGAAGCTTTGCCTAGTCGTCTGAAATGGATCCCAAAAGTGATTAGATTAATTTTTCAGTACCTGAACAACACTGCCTGCTTTCCTGATGGCCATCTGCAGCCTCTGTCTTGCAGAATACTGGACTCAGAGAAAAGGCAAGGTGTCCTCAAGCTATGAGGAATGAAAGAAACCTGAAATTAAGAAAGAAATTTTCCAGATGAGAACTTTCACACAAAGATTATCCCAAAGTCTCTAGAGAAGTGAAGTTTTTGTATCAAAGATGCAAAGCCTTATTTAAAGCCTGTGTAAGCAACTGAGTTTTTTATGATTCACCCACAAATGCTGCTAATTGATTTTAATTTGACACACATTTGCTCTGGGGTGTACACCAAAGGAGTAAGAATTATTCCAAAATATTGTGCTAAAGATATTACGCACTTCACAAGGTGTTGCGAAATCAGTTTCTTCCCCTTCCACCTGGGCTCACAAAGTTTGCAGGATTTATCCCAAAACCCAAGGGAAGTTGTCAACCTTTTCCCACCTTTTCCCACGCAAGGGTCAAACACAAAAGCAAAGGGGGTGTAACATGAAGAAATATTTATTCTGCAGTGTGATGTGCTGGGTTTTTTGGCAGCGGCAGAATTTCAAAGAGAATTACTTTATCTCTAATATGGACATGAGTAATAGATGGCAGAATGTACTGAGACTTATATAGGCAGATTTATGAGGCGTGCCAGAAAACAGTGGCCTGCCGAGTTTATTTAAAGCCATCCATTCTGAGCGAGTCTGCAACAAGGACTGGAGCAGTCGTTGTCCTTCTTGCAGTAAAACTGTCTCAGACTGGAGAAGGTGACTGTAGCACCACTGACTCCTGCCCAGGAGAGCAGTCTCAAAGACTCCAACAGCTACATGGAAGTTCTTCTTGAGTGAGTAGGCAGTGGCCTCAATTTTCAAAAGCAAAAATCTCTCTGTATAAGACTAGGCCGACTGTACAATGAAACAGAGCTCTACATAACTTCAAACTTCATTGCGATAGGTTTTGATGATGGTTTGCTCACTTTGGTCAAATTTAGACACTTGGCCTCAAAGACTGTTGGCACACTGATGTTTATATCCTCTAGTTAGTAAAAAAATAACTTTGTGTGACTCCAGAAAAGTGTGCCCTGGAAAAGCATGAGAGCACTTCAGCATCCCTGAGGAGGAATGTGATGTTCAGCTGCTGTATAATGAAGAGAGGTGGAACTTGTAGTGGAGTAACTGTGCAGTAAAACATTCAGAACTCATAATGTTTCATGGGGCCAATGCCCCTGGGAAGAGAAATAAACTCTTTCCTATGGCAGAGCAATAAATATTTATATATCGTATTGCCCAAAGACCTCCATCAGAAGGGACTGAGAGGGGGCTGAGTTTGCAGAAAAGAAAGAGGTGCAATCCTTCTTTTGCCTTTACAACCTGAGGATACAGACAGGCAGAGAGGAAGAGCCTGTTTCTAACACATGTAAAGAAATGAGACTATCGGAGAAGTTGCTGGGAATTTGGTAACTGTAGCTACTACAGCAATGCTGCTTTTCCCCTTTCTTTGTCTCCTGTTCAGAAGTGAATCACATACAGTCTTTGACTCAACACAGATGACAGATTCAGAAATTTTACTTTTTGATGGAGAGAAAATTGATTGTAATTGAGGACTTTTCCTATTTTATCCAAGTAACTGCTTAGCCCTTACAGACAGAAGGGAAGTAATCATATCTCTCTTGGGCCCAGTACATGAACTTTCACATCTTGCAGGAATGCCCATTGACACAGTCTCATCTTAAAAGACCATAACTGATTGAGAAAAATAAGAGAACCAAAGATTGAAGGGAAGTCGTTCTCACCGACCACAGACTGTGCTAAAGGTATTTTCCAAAAGTACAAGTCTCATGTACTTAAACGTAACACCCACAGCACCTATTCATAAGACACCACATGAAAGAAATAAGTTTCAACTTGATTTTCTACTTTGGGGAGTTCGAGTTATCTCCCTAAGACATCGAAACCACCCAACTACAATCTTATATCAGACAAGTGAGGTCTGGACATTCACAGAGAACCTCACAAACAAGGCATCTCCCACTGCAGGAATGAGACGAGACATTCTTTGCACATCCAGTGACACTCAAGAGCCCTTCAGATGTTAATGAGGTTGAGAGGTCCAATGTTCATCTAAATTCTTCACAATGTATAGACAGATAAACATCACAATGTATAGATAGGCAAACTGAAGCCTCACTATTATCATCCTGCGGAATATTTCAAAAGTTGGTCTCTGATTCTGCAGACATTCTTTTCCATCCAGGAAATGCATACAGACATCTGGAGATTTCCATAAAATCGTATCTGGTTTCCTTTTCTATTAAATATGTTAAATTTTCAATAGCAGGATGTTTTTTCAGAAATACATGAGTTTAGATGAAGCTCTGCTGGAAATGGTGGCCACTGGAAGCTGCTTTGCTTCCTGCCTACAGGCTGCTAAGGAATCCAGATTTCTAGGGTTGAGATTTCCAGGATGATCCTTTCATATGGACTACCACAGACTTAGGAGACTACAAAGTTTTGAGGGGTTTGCAACATGGCTGAGAGCCCAGAAACCCAGGCTGTAACAGAAGTTTTTCAACACCTCTATTCTACATTTTTTCAGGACCTGAGAGAACTCTCACTAAAATCAAGAAGAACAAAAGGGCTTAGCTTATATTTGAAAGGCTTTTGGTCTTGTAGGAGCAGCTTGCTAAGATGCAATTAAAAAAAGTGTTAAGAAATACTTAGTTAGGTAATCAGAAAATACATGTTTTAGTTTTTCTCAATTATTTGTAGGGGTTGGAAATGTGTTCCTTGCACATTTTCTTCAGGGAACTTTAGTATGTGGAACTTCAGGGAACTTTATCATGGATAGACAAAAAAAAATCTGAAATAGTGGAATTGCTCTGCAAGACTGAAATATTTAATTTCAGTCTTCTCTCTGTTCTTGCTCAGTCTTTAGGGAGATTTTGGTTCCTTGTTATCTTTCTCTATACAGTAACCAGCTCAGAAAAATACAGAACACTGAAAATTTTAGATACAAAAAACACCAACCAAAATCACTGGGAGTGTCTCTTTCACCTCTCAGAGATGTGCATGACACCTGTGTGAGAGACAAGTCTGGGAGGCCAGAGAGGACCCAGGGCTGCATTGGAAATAAAAGTGCTGAGACTGGGAGAACTGCAGGCAAAAGCAGGAAAACCCCATTAACCTCCCTAGGAGCAAGCAGGAATTTTCTAGGAGAGAGACTCAAGATGGAGTTGGGCAGGAAAAAGTGGGCACACACCAGGGACTGTTTTTGAAGATGCCCAAAGTTCAGAAATGCCAAGAGGAGCAGCCAGATGCACCCTGGTTCCAGGGACACAGTGGCTGGCAGGGCTGCTGGAGGAGGGGCTGGCCATCACCTTGGGTGGCCCAGGGAGAGTCCATCTATGGCAACTGGGGCTTTATTGTACCTGTGGGAATATTTATCACTCTGAGTGAAACACTATCCACATCTCTTCCTGGCAGGATGCTATCCTGTCCCTGAGGTGTATGAGAGAGGCTTTCAGCTGGGAGGCTTTAATGATAAGCAAGTGCAATTCAAAGGAGAATTGTAAATTGAAGTCGACTCCAAAACACTTCTTAAAGCCCTGAGTCATTAGCAGCTGAATCACATTATTCCTGTCAGCAAGATCTCTTCTCTAACATCATCCTCTATTTACTGTACATTACCTCATGGTCCTGGTCAAACTGTGCAGCTTTTACATGAGCATGAAGAGTCCTAGTCATTAGGATGAGTTTGACATAATGCAAGCTTTATTTTCTGATGCTAGTTAGAAAGCAACAACCCCAATCCAAGGATTTTCTTAGTCCCCACACAAAAAGCTTTTCCTAACAAGCAGGTCAAATAATAAGGCTTGTTTTCTGTTTTTCACATTTCACTTATTTGCTGAAGCTCATGGCTCTGCTACAAGGGCAGTTCTGAAAGTCAAAAGGTCACAGAATAAAGCATCACCCTTAAAAATTCATCATTTATCTGTCAAAGAGTGACCTCATGGTGACTCTTTCTCAGCTTCAAAGCCATTGATTGCATGGCCCTTCATTCTCCTTCTGGAAATCCTATAAACAAGTCCCTCTGAGATGACAGAAATTTAACATGCAACCCTTGTCACATATTAAAATAATGATGCAATATTAGATTAGATATTAGACTAATTACTACATATTTAGTTCTTTCCAACAGTTCATCATATAAGATTCGGTGATAAATTACCAGAGAAATTTTCAAATGTTTAAAAGGCTTAATTTTCAAATGGTTTAAAATTTGTTTATAGAATGTATACTGATATAAAGATATGTAACTTTAGGCTTACCAATATGGCAGGTTTTGTGTTAAGGAGATAAGCTTCTCTGATCCAGATGAATTGCAGCTCCTTTAGGCATAGAGCTCTTGATGTTGGAAAGGCACAGGATTAGGAAGTTTAAGCAAGCTGAAAGATAAGGATCAAAGTTAAATTGAAAGTTACTTCGGTTCATTTGTTTCAGTGATTAGAGAGACCATATTATTAAAATAGGGAGTGAATTGTTTAGTGCTGTGCTTGACACAACTGCTCAAAGGGCAGAATTAAGGATATAAAGTCCAAGAATTAACACTGAAGTCTGAAAAGAAAACACTTAAACCTGCAATCAAACATCTATATTTACAGTCAGGACAATGCCAAACTTCACTGAGAAGATGTATCTCTTCAGCAGAGCTCCTGAGGGACCTGAAAGCCAGGCCAGGCTCTTTTCTCTCAGACACCACATTCTGCAGGGGAAGTTCTTTAAGCAACACAGATCTCTGCATGACAGAGGTGCAGCCTTGTCATCATCACTGCATCCCCTTTATTTCCCTTACCACCTGTTAATTCTGGGCCTGCTGAATGAGGGGAAGGGCTGGGGACTGGATTCCAAGCCCAGCACAAGTTCATAGAGTGTTTGCTAACAATAGCACTCAGTTCATAGTGAGACAAAGCCTACATCCCCAGCCAGTTTGCAGCCACGTTGCAGACAGACCCTCACTCTGGCCAGCGTCTAAACCAAGAAAGTTTTTGTTGGGATTGAGCTTTCCCCTGACAGCAGTTAAAGCACTCCTGGGGTGCCTGAGAGATGAAACTGCAGAGAGGAGTCTTGCTGGATCTACACTTTGCAAATCACAGTGCTGGAGCCACTCTATCAATTCAGACAGCAGCTGGCCTCTGGCAATGCTTTTTTCCTTCAGATTAATTAACATTTTCCCCTCAGCCCCCTGGTTATAGGCACGATCATAAAATCTGTGCATGTTAGCAGAAGTTGCATCAGATACTGTTCACCTAGCCAGATGTGCAGCAGTGTTTCTCTACCTCTGCAAAATCTCTCCTGATGTTTCTGAGGGGTGGAGACTTCAATGCTGAAAATGACAACGGTCAAATTTCAAGTGACTGGACTGAAAGACCGTCCAATCTTTAAATTCCCCTAAAAATGTGTCTCTCTGGGCTAATTATGCTTTCATAACAAGCAAAGCTGTTGTTCTATACAGAGTCAGGCTTGCATTTCCAGAAGCCAGGAGCACACCAGGTCAGTATTTCACAGCTTGCTTCAGGGAAAGCTCACTTTCCATTTCTCCACCTCATGAACTACATACACCTCAGCTCCTCAGGCTGACAGCCAATTTCTTTTAGGAAATCTCCTTGCTTCAGTAAGGCCTTGTTTCACTATTCTTCAAGATTAATTATTCTTTTAAAAAAAACCTGATCCTTGTATTACTGAAAAATATTCTGCTTTCAACATGGTATAAAATCATTATGCAAATGGATAAACTATGGTGTAATTTTCAGCATATCTTTTAACCACCAGCTTGATAATATTAAGTAGTTCCAGTCAGAATCCTCATGGGCAAAGCTTGCTGTGACTGAGGTTTGCAAATAACAAAACTGCTGCAAAAGCAGGCTTACTAGTCAAATTCCCACAGAATTGCTTCCCTTGACACAACTTTAACTCACTCTCATCCAATACCGAATCCTAAAAATTGTAATTAAACAACACAGATTGTTCACTATTTGAATTTTAAGCCATTGTATTGATTGAAGCTGCAGAGAACCTTGAAAACATAAACTATTTCTAGCACAGGAGGGACCAGATATTGGACATAATGACCACATGCATTGCCTCAATTGTATGATGATAATCAGCCTGCCCCTAGCATTATACAACTGCCAGTGCTTTGTTCTTTAGATCAAGGTAACATTCTTCCCTTTCTATTACTTTCCTGGGGCCTCTGAATGCATTAAATTAGTAGAAAAAACTGCAGAGTAAAAGTTAGGCTGTGAAATCTGGTACACAGGTATTGTGTTTCACCTGCAGAGATATCTACAGTGGTCCTTAGCAAATCTTTTGAAGGCCTTTGGTAAGTAACAACCAGAGGGTTTGTTGGACAAGATGTCCTGAGACAAAGCCTATCTCATATATTAATTAAATTCACTGTTCGGCTATTCACTATTTGGCTGCATTAAAAAAACCCAGAACACTGAGGGCAACTAAACCCCTTTATTCGTGAGTAGGTCAATATCAAAGATCATCTGTAGATCAAAACCTGGAAAATGCAGAATGTTCAGATTAGTATGCAAAATAAAACATCAATGTGGAGAGTGGATTTATATGATTATCTATGAATAATTCATTAGCATAAGAAATACAATTAGCTTTTAAAAATTGTCTAACTACTATTTTCATGTTTAGCAAATCTAACACATAGTAACATCAGGAGGAAATGTCCATAATGTAAAAGAAATTAAAACATATTCCTTAAGGAGTCCAGCTGCCTTATTACTAAGGGGGAAAAGGGCAGTGGATTGGATAGGTTAGATTATGGCCAGGGAGGTTAACTTGCCTGTAGTCAATACCTTGCATTTACAGGTGTAGCCTCAATTGACCCTATTAGTTTGTGCAACCCTTGCTGGAAACCTTACTTGAGAAACATAAAGCTCTGGACATTGGAAGTGACTCTGACTATAGCAAAGCATTCTTTAAATGCTTATTTGGTGGGAGGATGGAGAAATAATTTTCATGAGAGAGGGTTTTCTGCTCTTCCAGTAGATAGAAATCTGAGGGCTGAATCAGGCAGAAGATAATCGATGCTATAGCTGGCATACTAAATCAATACATTACTGGCAACTGGAGCTAGTTTTAGCTGAACCTCTGCTTTCCAGAGCAATCACTCCAAGTCCTGACTTAGTCATTTTCAAGATGAAATTGCATCAGGCTCTTGATCTGTAGGATCCAGTTTGATGTTAGCCAGGCTGATAGCGGCAGTGATTTCCTTGGAGCTGACTTGTGTTGACTGCTCCTGCTCAAGGAGAGAGAGCAGTGAGTGCAAATGGACAGGAGCTTGCCCTGGAGAAGCCTTCTAGCTGGTTTTTTTGTTTATCCCTGTGCCCTGCTTCTGCAGACAGTTGATGCAAGGGAACACAGACAGTGCTCACCCACCCTTTGGTGTTTTAAAAGGCATTGTGTATTTGTAACAGTTCTTCTTTCAAGAATGAGGAGTGCCATGGCTAAGTGACATTATGAGCGAGAAGCCAAAAGCTGATACAACAATTCAAAAGCGTACAAATTAAAGTCGATTGTCAAATGGATTTTCTGTTCCATTAAAAATGTCAGGATTGAAAAATTCTGACATATAAAAGATCATATTAAGTATCCACTTTAAATTAAGTGGGGACAAACCCAAAATATAATCCAAACATTGGGAAAAATTAAGTACTGAAGATAATTACTTTGCCCAAAATTTTTGAATCCAAATACGTTGACATTTGGTCCTTCCTTGGATCCTTTTATTTTCTATTTCAAATACTGGCTGTTTTTTTAAATGAAGCAAAATGTTTTGTGCATAATATTACAAAAGCAAGACATTGTTTTTCTGTGGTGTTCTTTTGCTTTTCAATTGCAATTGTTACCATTACATTATCATCATTTATTCGAATAACATAATTTATTTCTCATTATCTATTCAAATAATTTGTCATAATTAGATTTGCCAGGGAGAAATGGCTTTAATGAAAACTTTCAGCCTACATCACTGTAAATTAACCATTACAGTTCTCCTGGCTGGATTAGGAATAGACATAGCTATCATAACATAATGATTAAGTTCTCTTTGAGAATGTTCTTGCTATCAGGTGAATGCCTAACCCCAGATGTACTCATTTAACACAGACCTTCTCGCTGGATAGCCATGGACTTTTGAGTTTGGCCTTTGGACAGTTTGGATGATACTGCACAGCCAAGCAAAGGAGAGCCAGGGGACAGTACCTGGCACAAAGGGTGGAGTGGCACTGGCTGGCTGGCTGCTAAACTCATCAGGGCTGCTGGCCCACCACAGCAGACTGGCTGTTCCACCACTACACAGTGCTTGCTGCTCTGTCCCCAGCCCTGGGGGTGCCTCTCACACTGTTTGGGACAGGGACACTGGTTCCAAGCACGTGCAGCAGGGCCACAGGTCTGCCCCAGGGCTGCTTTTGCACTTTGCCACAGGGCTGTCGTACTGGAGGGTGCAAAGGTGCAGCAGAGGACTGTGTGGGCTGGAGGAAGTCAGGCTCAGTGCAGTGAGGTCATTGTTAGTCAAGATCATGGGGTGAGCAACCTCCCAAAGAGAATCCAAACTGTCCCTGGGCAGAACGCATCGGAGAGGTGCCAGACAGAGACAGATGTGAACCATCAGTTCAGCAGTGTCCCCAGTCTGGAGCCTGTGCTTAGCTGCCCCCTGGCCCTCTTTTACTCAGCAATATAAATCTTGCACTCTGGGCAAGGCCCAGGTCTCAGAAGTGCAGCAGTTTAACTAATGGGAAGAAGTGTCTAAATTTCTTCCTTTTAAAGAGCAGAGATGAGAGCTGTGGTATCATTACATGCACATCACACTATGCCCTTCTTGCCCAAATTTTTTCCCTCCTGTATTAGAAAGCTCTGTCAACAGAAGTGCAGCCAGCACAGTGTTAGTGGCAATATTTGGATAGCACACAATGTTCACTGTTGCCTATTTGTGTGGATGTTTTTGTCCTCACTCAGCTGTGGGAAGGTGTCTCAGTTTGATGCAGTTCTGTCCCAGACTGAGATTGAGCTGCAATCAGCTCTCTCTGAATCCTTTGCCTAAAGAACGGTTGCAAATGTAATTTCTGAGCCACATTTGCAATAGCTTCATCTTTGTCATCCCAGAGGCCACTTCTGTTCACACCAAAACTCTGAACTAACAGCCCCATGAATGAAATCAGTTTTCAGACTCTGTTGGAAGCACAGATACGGCACTATTCTGAAATTTGTCCATCTGTCCAGTCGAAAGAATGCAGCACACCAAGGTGCATGATTAAAAAATCAAGTTAAACTGCAGAGGAAAAAACCTTTTCTAATTCTGCATCCACTTCAGTATGTGTGACCCATAACTGCACTCAACAGCTGTGACTTTGGCTTCTGAGGGCATATCCGAGCAACCCATTCGCAAAAGGACTTCTAGGTGCCTATGAGCTCACCTGAAATGCCTTTTGTTTTAGGATTAGCAAGGGGTTATTCATGACAAATTTTTGCTAGACCTGCTGATGTAGGAGTTTTGAAAGAGTAGCTAAAGACACAGGATGGAGTTAGCCTTAAACACTGCACAGTAACTTCAAGACTGGAAAACACAGAGTGCTGTGACCCAGATTTTTCATCTGAAGACATAAAAACAGCTGGGTAACATAGATGTAATGAAGAGAAAGCACAGCAAGGGGAATTTAGGCAATTTGATAATTCTCAGTCACCCACACAAGCAGGACATTTCTGATGGCAGAATCTTTTATCTAGTAGGAAGGAAAATCATCAAGACATGCAGTCACTGAAAGCTGAAGCTCAGTAAACATGGGCTGTAAGCTGCCTTTTTTTTTTGTTTGTTTTTTTTTTTATATTGTAACAGATAATTAACCACTAGCAGAGTTTGCCCAGGGACATTGTGGATTGTTTGGTAAGTCTGTCCTGGCAGTGACTCATCCCATGGTCTTTTCCTCCTGACACAGTTTTCCACATCCAGGCTCCTGCCTCCACTGCACTCTGATATGTAAACAATAACTCAACATTTATCCAGCAACTCTGCTGCACATTTATGAATTTTAATCAACCATTGACACACTTACATAAAGTGAAACAAATGAGCAGAGTTGACAAATGAGGTCCTTGCTTAGAAAGGATTTTAGATTCATATTAATATTCAGTTCCTTTCTAGGATTCTTGACATTAACAGTATTTCATGTTGCATGAAACACTGCATGGCTGTCCTGAGCCTGCAGGATTGTTTTCTATAGCCCAAACAGGGAGCCCATTGTGCTAAACATATAAGAAAAAGACAGCCACTGCTTCTGAGAGCTCACAGTCTGAGGCAGAGAGAACAAATGGCTGGTAGATGAGGATAAAATAAGCTTGGACTGCATTCAGTGGGGTAAGAAGCACTGTTGGTACACCAGTTAACTAACTGTTGGAGCCATGTAATTTGATCTGTTCCAAAGATGTGGAGGATTTCTGTACATAACACAGTCCTCGAAATTTGGATCAGATTTTTTAAAAAGTGGTGCCTAAATTGTCAGCTAATGCAATTTTCCCTCTTTTCCCTCTGCTGGCCTGAATCACTCCCAGACTGAGCTCCCTTCAGGTAAAGGGCTCTGTGCCTTTGATTATTTTATGGCATTTGCTGCAGCCCAGTTTTCATCAGAGGTCCTTCCCAGCAGACTAAAGCCCCATGAATGAAATCAGCAGGGAGGCTCTTCATTATCACAATTCTGGCAGTGAAGTCTCTGTACTTTTATCACTGTACTGGTATCAATTATTTGGAGCCACATTAAATACATGAAGTCAGTAACATGAATATGTCATGCCCAATTCATACAGAGGCTCCTGAACTCTCTTTAAAAAAACCCTCTCTTTTTTGCCTGCTGCTTCCCTTATGAATTTTTTGTAAGCTCTGACCTTAGACATATCTCAATCATTGCAAGCATGCTTAGTTCAAGATTGAATACACATCCATTTTATATGGGTTGAGGGGGGCAAAAATCACAAGAAAAGCAGATGACATTAGAAAAAAAATTACTTTTCAAAGAAAGTTCAATGACCTCCATATAGATATGACATGCTAAAGTCGCTGACTTCTTTTTTAACTCAGCACTAGCCTATATATATTTAGTATTATATAATGTACTTGTAAGGGCAAAATCTCTTCAGCATTTGATCCACAATATTTATTGTAGAGTTCTGACTCACCTTCCTTGGGTGTTGCCCAGAGTCACCATAATACCAGTAATGACAATGAAATGGACTGCATTGGCCAGTGCCCTTTGCTTGTTTGATGGGTCATGGTAGCACACTGATTGCAGTTTTCTGCAAGCTAAAGACAGTCTTATTTATTTATTGATTCTGCTGAATCAGAATTCAGACTTGGCGAAGCTCATTCTCAAAATAAAAAAATTAAGAATCCTTTATCTTTGGTCAGTATTTTTCTAAAATATTTCTAACCAAAGCTAGCTTATTTTGGTCTTAAGTAATAAAAAGAAAAGTAAATCTCTGATGCATGGACTATTCACGTCAGACACAGTAAAGTCAGTTCATTTTGCTTGTAATTTAAGTGATCTGTTTAAACAGAGCAGGAAAAGCACAGAACTGTGATAGGAAAGGAGACTTCTTGGATACTGCTTTGCTGGGGCTCAGAATAAAAAAGCCTGGAACCTTTGAGCTTACTGAGAGTAGAATTATACATAGATGTAAGGAGGAATGGGCAAATGCTTTGTAGGAGTGTTTGTAAACTCTGAAACTCCAATTCAGCCACATTTGAATATGTTACAACCTCTTCTCTGTTAACATTAATCAGAGTGGCTTTTGTTTACAGGAAAGTTGGAGAAAGTGTATTCTAAACTCAAATACTCTTGCAAACACATTTCAGTCAAACCTGCCTGAAAATTGTTTTCCTTAATATTCAACCTGGCAGCTGAAAGAATGGAATGTTTCTTAGGTGGCCAGTTACACACCCAAAATAAGGAAGAGTGAATAGATACAAAACATAATTAAAATAAATGCAACTTGTAAATAAGCCCAGTCAGAATATAGTCTGATGAAATGATTATTCAGTCTGTTAGAATTTGCATAAATGCCTGATTCTTATGAGGCTCTTTCCTGCTGAAATTTACAGGGAAAAATCCCTTAAATTTCCTGTTACAGAGACCAAAGCAGTGATGTCCAGATTTTGGAGGCCTTGCATTGAGTTATATTTGTGGCTTCCCTAGGACTATAAGTGGTGTGCAAATCTGAGCAGGTGTTTGCATCTTTGCAAAACTAAGTCTGACATCATTTAAAAACCCAACAAACCTACAAAGAAACAAAGAAATAAACAAAACAGGTTTTGGAAATTTATCAAAAAAAGGGGGTGTGAGTGGTGTGATTCAGATCAGAAACTCCAGCCAATGATGAGTGCAAAGCACAAAATTGGAACCCTAGAGGTGGGATGCTTTCTTGTTTTATTTTTAAACAACTCCTTAAACATAAAGTGAACGGAGAAACCAACTATTCACCTCAACTATCGAACCTCTGAAGAAAAGCTTGACTGCCAAGTCAGCAACAGGAATAATTTGAAAGTTAGTGTCACCTGAGAATTTCCAAACAGATGTCAGTGTTCTTTGATCAGGAAGCACTACTCAAGCAGAGAGAGGGTCTTTATCTCAGTCTTATGTCATAAAATAACCAACCGGAAGAATTTAAAATAAAAGGTAGCAATTGTATATTCCAGTTTACCATTCTCCTCTCTCTGAATCTCACTCTCTTACTTTTTTGTAATTTAATGTAAATATACAATATTTCACAATGGGTATCTCATCATGAGTTTAGCTATTTTTGAAGGCTTTCATCCTGCAAAGTTGCCCAGGCACACTGAAGATATCAATGCAAAATATTCCTGATTTGATGGGGGTTTTCTGACAGTCTCTTTGCATGTGTTGCCCAGGAAGATAGGCATGGGAGATGCAGAAATCCTTCAACTGACGTGCATTCCTGGCACCATCATGTTATTTCATGAAGACTGTCAGGTTTATACCCACAATGACAAGAGAAAATGGTATTGTGCTGCTGTTCAGCAAAAGAGAAAGGAAAAGACAGATGAGTCAAGTGTGCAGCTCACTCATCAGAAATTGTCTCTCAGTTTGGACATATTTCCACACGCTCCTGAGCTGTTCATTATTATTTTCCTGTATGATTATTCCTGCAAGTGCTTGTCACCACTGCAAGGGCAAACCTGAAATCAACCTTTTTTGAAATCCATGAATTAAAACAATCAGATAAATGCAATGCAATGTATTAAACATGGAATGACACATCTGACTGTTGGTAAAGGCAGAAAGAATTTCCAGAAGACCTTTCTGCAATGCAGACTGCCACCTCCATTTGTTTCTGATTGCTATCACACTGCACAGATGCAATGATTGAGAATCAAACTAGAATTTGGTGCTAGAAGTCCACTGTAACATCAATCACATGAAATAAAAATGTCATGCTTATGATTCTTTGGAAAATGCTGCACTTAACTTCCAAACTGTTGCTTTCAGAAAAGGCTAATTCAGGGCTGGGTACATTAATGTCAATGTCCTATAAAAGTGCCAGCTAAAACAAAAAAATGTCAGCAGAGACATTTTTTAAGCTTATGTCAGCACAAAAGGGTGCCTCAGTTGTTTCATCTCACAACAGCTGCATGCTTTCATTGACATTTGTTGCCCTTTCTTTGTGCACTCATCCTAACCCCATAGGTTATTTCCTGGCCTCCCTTCCATGACCTATGACCGACGATGACCTTTAGCTAGAGAATGTGACATTTTGTTCTCCTCTGGCTGACATGTGATGCCCTCATTATTCAAAGGTATGTGAAAATAATGACCTGCACTGACCCCCGAGTTTCCTTTCGTTTATTGGTCTACACTAGGTGCTTGTTCAGCAGATTGCTATGACTAGGTGGTGGGGTGTACAATTTCTTTTGAAGGAGGAAGCTCATGAATTGCACCAACATTTTAGCTCTTTGTGTCTGTTGTTCCATTTGAAGAGCAGGAGATGAAGTGGTGCAGCTGGGGGAAGAGGGTTCAGGGTTCACAGTTCAGTTCAGTGTGGGTTGTTGGGAGCATCCAACAAATGCAAAGCTGGCAGATGTGGCTGAGGACTGGAGGTCTTACGGAGGGGCACCTGAATGCCAGGCTGGATACCCACCTTAGGGCATCTCAGATAGTACAGGATACCAGTCCACAAGTGCTGGCTCAAGTCCTCAGTTCTCAGTCACCAGAAAGAATGCATGACTGAGAAACCTCAGGAATTCAAAACAGGAGTGAATGCAGCTTTCCCATCTCCAGGATTTCTGCACCTTCCCTATTGTGACCCCAGTGGCAACACGGTCACAGCTACAAAGAAATACAAAATTGTCCTAACATGCTGCCTTGGGTATGTCTCATTTTACATTTCAAGTGGTAGAAGTTTCAGGGCTCTTCAGAAATGCAAGCCTGAACATATGAATTTTTTTTTCAAGAAGTAGATTTTATCTCCTGTGAGGCAAGACGTGTCCTCATTGACTACAGTAAATATTTCAAATGTTGAGAGTCTAAAGGAGGAACAAATCACCACTGTGTGGGAGATTGTGATACCAATTAAGTTTCTTCAAGACCTAGCCAGCATGAATATTTAAATCTCCTTTGCTTGAAGAAAGGATGGTTACTTCAGGTCCGGAATGAGGGCATGCACGGAGCAGCATAAGGAACAGATGGCTGCTAAAGACAATTTCAGACTATAAATAGTCCCTATTAAGTATATAGAAATAATCAATTAGGGAATAAGCTCTGCTTCCTGTTGCACAGGAGCAGAGTAGCAGCAGAAAAATGTTAACATATATGTCAATGCTTGTTGCTTGCTGGGAAAGAGATATCGAGCCTTTCCCACTGAAAGGTGGGAAGCTGCCCTGGGTCTGTAGGTCAAGACAGAAGATTATCAACAGCTCTCTGGAAAAGGTTTGTGTATTTGGTATGCAGACAAGGAAATGAAAATCAGGATCCAAATTTTGACCTTGTCTCAGCACTCTGTGCAAACTAACACAGAAACCAGGGGAAAGGTCCTTTATTGGTTAAGAGAGAGCATTCCCCACCACCTGGAGGCTGTAAAGAGCTTCATGTTGGAACATGTTCACTAAAGGTATAAAAGGTACTAATAACTGATGTCAGGTACTAATGCCCAGATGTCAGCTTGCAAACTTTGAGGTTCTACCTGGGTGTCTGGGCCAGACATTCATCCTGCATTATAATCCAGATAAAGATTGAGAGTTCAGGCTGACACTTGGAGGACTGCAGTGTGGTGGAAAAGGGACTCCAGATTACAGATAGCCTGGCTTAGGTTTGAACCAGAAGCATTAGTAAAACCTGATGAAGAAAAGTATTTTATCTATCTTAGTGGAAAATGCTACATAAGTGACCTAACCATGGGATGTGACTGACCTGTCATGGGTATGTCTTCATCTGAAGGGAAAAAAGCTGAAAAGTTTTGAGAGTACTGCCCTCTGTTTACCATGACCATCTTTGTCCTGCTTGGACTGAGTTTTGCTGCATCAGTCCCAGCAGCAGGTCTGGGCAGGAGGCCTACACTCAAGAATGGCAGAAAGAAATGGCATCTGTGGCACATCATCACATCTCTTCTCTCGGTCATCTCACAAATGGCCCTGGTATTATATTTCTGAGGGCCAGTTACTGGTGGATTAAATGAAGGAAAAACAAGAGCATAGAAGTGGATATTAGCTGGTGCCAGGCAGTCCTCCTGTCACTGACCTGACAGTGCTCCAAGCCCTGTCCCCGAGCATGGCTGTTACACAAATCCTGCTGTTCCCCTTTGGCTGGCAGTAATTTTCATACAACTCACACATGGAATGCTTTTAAAGGATTCAGCTGAGGAATGGACACACTTTTACATGAGACACTAGGTCAGATCAGGTGTCAGATTGCTTATGACCAATCATATAAATGAACTAATCCACCATAGCAACATAACTCTGGAAGGTCTTGCAGGAGCCGTGTAGAAATATATTTATCATGTGCCCAAAAGATTGTGGCATGGGAAATCATGAGTTGCTTTTGACTGCTTTGCTCAGAAAGGCAATGTTTTTGTATAGCAGAAGCATGAGTGTAAGAGGATAGTACTAAGGTAAATTTTTAAACCAAGAGCATGTTTAGACTTTGTTGTTCTTGTTTTTCCCCAGAAGCACAGTCTCAGAAATATTCCATTTTTCTTCCCCTCCATCTCATTTGCCTCTCATTGTTGAGGAGTTCGTAGGGCTTCACTCCTCCCAAGATCCATAAATCAGATGATTAACTTTCAGTCCAAGCCTGTTTTATATGAGCAGAAGAAATCTAATTGGAATACAATCACCCTCCTACTGCTTTTCACAGCTTTCTTTGCATCTCAATGTGATCTGAATTTCAGATATCTCTTTCTGTGAGGTATTTATTTTTCCCCATCATGCACTGAACCCAATTGTGCTGCTATCTTTTTCTGCCCTTTTCAGCTCTGGCTGTAAATTAACCATTATCCAACTGAAATAAGTTCCTTTAGAGTTCATAAACAGTAGTTCAGCATGAAAGCTTCCAGACTAGTTGCACAGGAACAAACTGTCCATTCCCCTGAATCTGAGGGTTTAATATCAGTTTCATTTTCCTCTGCCTCAACATGGGTGCTTAGAGAAGAAGCTCTTTTGTAGGACGGGATACTGGATGGATACTAAAGGAAGAGGGAATATGGAAATGCAGGACTCCATTTGCAGCTGCTGGATGAACTCCAGGTTGGGGAATCTTCACGTTACAACTATGATTACTTGTTTTGACTTATGCTCATAGACATTTAGTACAACTGCAAGATCCTGCTGATTATAGATTAGTTATTGCCCTGAAATTTACTGACTTTTATTTTTCTTTAAAAATACCCTAAAAAGTTAAAACCTTTTCTTTTTTACACAGTGTTTAAGGAGCCTGGTAGCCCAAGAGTTCTGAATAGTGTTTTCTTTAACCATACAACTCACAAGTAACACAAACTTTTCTTTAGTTTCTCACCTCCTGCACTCCAAGCCTTCTCCAGATCAAACAGGGAACATCTAAGGGAAAAACTAATACTCATAATTCATCAAATGCTTGCTTGTCTTCTCAGTCACTACTGCTGCAGTGACTTGTTTGTGTATGAATGTGTTACAGGCAGAAGACCATCTGAGAGAAGATGAATTTTAAGTCTAATCACTTTTACACATTCAGATTTCAAATGAAAGCTACTTAATCATTACCACATGATCATGAATTGAGACTCAACACAACAGCTCAGTCTACAACTCAACAAAACCTGCAAGATGATGCATTTTTCTGCCACATCCTGAGTGCTTTATGGTTGGTATCTGTCAGAAAGCACCCCAGTTTCCAAATTCTCTTCCAACAGGCTCCAGGGTGCTGCTCAGACCGAGGCAGAAAGTCGCACACCTGGATTTCACCTGGGGTCCAGGCAGAGTAGACTCCAGCTCCTCATTGCACAGTTTAGATGTAGCCTATCAATCCTTTAAGCAACTCTGTGTCATTTAAATAACTGTACCAAACTTTGTTTCTCCTATTTTCAGCAGTCCCACCTGCCTCAACAGAGATACTTGTAGAAACATTTTGGAGCTCTGACCTGTCAAGTGTGAGAGCAAAACTTGCAACCAGTTACTTCTAAGTCTGGAGTGTGACACAGACATTGAATTGAATTTCTAATCTAAAGTAAAATGAATCATTAAAATTATTAAGCCATTAAATAAATACATCTCAATTCACTGTGGGCTGTGAATCCCTGACACACCAATTATTAAAAATGAAATGGACATTTCGTTTTCTGTGTGTTCATGTGCATTGTTTTACAGTGAGGGAGCTTTCCTCACTTAGGTTATCAGCAGTCTCTGAAAAAGGAGGATCTGATTTAGTGTAACAATCCTACTGGCATGATATGACTTTTTCTTTGTTCAAAACAGCTTTATTGTCTCTGAATTTTTCTGTAATTATATCCCATCATAGCAGAGAATATACAAGGGGGGATTAAGTATTTATGACATCTTAGGTGTCTCCAGTTGATATGTTTAAATCTGAACCAATCTGTAAAGATTCCCCTTATAATTTTCCTCAATAGGAAATTCATCTGGAAAAATGAACTCATGCATTTCCCACTACTACATGGAGTCAAAGTTGATTAGCTCAGAGGTGGAAACCTACATTCAATCAGACTAATCCCATCCAAAAGTCTTTCCTCAAATCTTTCTTCCCAGCGGGGCTGTGTGACAATGTCCATGCTGGTGCTCCTCTAGCTATACTGGAAGGGACATTTTGTTCAATATTCTCCTGGTTCTTAGTAATTCACTAAGTGGGGTTGTCATGGGGATACAGTCCCAGGGTAGCCTTGCCTCCTTTCTTTCATCCACTCATGCACAGTGTGCACTGTACAATACTTCATGCAAATAAGTTCCAAGCAGAGTTGCTTGTCATTAGCACAGACAGCTCTAGAGGCAAAAACAAACAGAATTTGTCAGTGAGAACTCTGTCATTAAGGAATTTTGTTCGCACCCCTGCAGTGATTCATAGTGCACTTGACTGTTTTCTGCCTACCTCTTCACATCTCTTATTTATTTACAAAGTGAAAAAATGCCCTTTTTGGGTACCTTCTCTCCAATTACAGATTTTATTGATATCATACCAGAAAGCTGGTTTCAGCTCCTGGCAAACTAGTAGCAAAAAGAAGGTTTTCCTGGATGTCATCTTCATTCAAGCACTGATAAAGTGCTGCCAAAGGAGGGAAGATAAACAAAATATTTAATGAATTGCTGGAGAAGTCAAAAACTAGACAAGAAACCACAGCTTAGTTTTAAAGAAGAAATAAATCTGGAAAACTATCAGCACTTAAAAACTTGGAGTAAAACCATATATACATCCATGTAGCCTGACTTTGCTGAGCATGTTTGAACCTGGGGATACATTTATGTGACTATCAGGCCTCACTATCTTTGTTGCAATTGATATCTGCACTGACCACCCAACCACCAGTAAAGTGCCCATTAGGTCCAGTCACATCTTCTTCCAGAAATGGTCAAATTTTAATTCTGTGAACAGTAAAAAAATCTTTGGTTTACTTTCAACTGCTGAAGGAAAGAAAATAACCTACCATGCATGAAATATTCAAACACAGCTTTAAAGACATTAGCCACACAGCAATACTTGTGTTATATAAAATGTTCCTCATGAAACGGTGGGAGATCTGTCTGAAATTAGCAAGGATTACAAAACCTCCCACTCTGAAGGTGAAAGGATGAAGCAAGGTTATAATTATATAAATGACTATGGGGGAAACAGTTGCTCTGTACAGAGTGTGGGATCCAAGCAGTGTCAAACACTACATGGAGACAGCTTTTCCAAAGCCATGGATTTGTTCTCTTTTTTTTGAACCCTTTTTGTCTCTTAAAGCTCCACTCACTTCCCTGGGAAGATTTCCACTGTGGGGTATGCTCTGACTGTACTCAGAGGAAGGGATCTCAGATGCAGTCTAATCTGAACCTGGTTTGGTGGCATCCTTCTGTTTCACCCCACTCTTTACATCCTCACTTCATTGGTGGGCTTCTGAGTATGGATCTGTAACACCTGCAGGCTGGACCACAGGGTTTTGATAGTTTTAGGCTCCATAACTGTGTTTACCCAGGGTAAACTAGGATGACAGTATGTTCTTCTGGGACATGTGGCAACAGAAACAAACAGAAATATGACCTTTGAAGGGTTCTAAACTCCAATTGTATCTTACATCAGCTTACCTCAAGAAACACCCAAACACATAAAAATATGGCACTTGCGCACTTTATCGATTACATTTCCTAACCTTTCTGAAGTAATCCCTGAATTTGAATCAACAGCAAGTTAAAGTCTTTCCCTTACACATGCCTTCCACTACAGATCAAACAGTATCTGTTCCCTTGGCTTTCTGTTCTAGGGTCTGTGCATTTCCAGCCTGCTTCAATTTTCTCAGCAGTCCCCAGAAGGGTGTCTCAGCCACAGAACCGTTTCCCAATTTTACCTCTCTCCCTGTTTGCACACATCCCTTTCCCTAATCAGCCTGCAGTCAGGTCAGCTGACCAAACTCATTTTGTGGCCAAAGCATTCCTAGAGCCACGTGAACTGTGAGGGCATGGGGCCTGGGCTGAGACAAGCCAACTCTTCCTCTTTCTGCACAGCTCACTTCAGCCTGAACTGAATGGAAAACCCCGCCGTGGCTCTGTGACATTCTGCTTCCCACTGTGCGCCTGCACATCTTCGCTATGCACTCATCCACAGCAGCTATTATGGTTGTTATTGGGAAAAAACCCACAATCAGACAAACAAACAAACAAAAACTGAAAAAACCCCCAGCAACCTGCAAGCCAAACCAAAGCTTTTTTTGTTTTCCTGTTTTTTTCCACTTCGTTTTTGTACATTCAAAATTTCAACAGTGTGATGTTAGCAAACATGACTGCTGCACATCTAAAAGAAACACTGAGATGCCTGCAGTCTCAGACCTCAATAAACATTTCAAAGGGTAGGATAGAGTACAAGTATCCTTATTGTAAGGATAAAGAAGTACAGGTCCTTAATACTGCCGCTGTAACTGTTGACAAAAGCTGACATTTAAACAGCAACCAAAACAAGACCTGACCCTGCTTTGTCCCCACAAATATCACTAGTCACCTACTCAAACCCACTAAAATCAAATGGAATTGCTCTCCCACAACTGCAGATTTTAGGATCAAGTTCTTACTCTGAAAAAGATCTTTCTTGAAGTAACATCCTGCTCCACTCATGCTAATGGGCATATTCAATTGTAGCATGACAGAGCTTGTAGTATAAACATGAAGTCTGTAATTTTAAGGCACTAAACTGTTATTAAGCCAAATAGCTAAGGTATTTTAATTTAAAGCTTCAAAGAATACCCAGTTGGGCAGTAGGCATTCTTGTCATTAATTAAAATTCAGTTGACGAACAAAGTACAGTCCATGAAACCATACAACTGAAAACCCAGCAGTTGTGACCCAGCACTCCAGTGCAGTAGAATCAGGGGAAAACAGAAAAGGTGTAAAACCACATCTTTCAATCTGACAAATTCTTAAAGGTAAATCTGTGTCTTACCCTGCCCACTCACTATTCAAGAACTTGTCAGAAGTCCTTATCACCAGACATGACATGTCGGCAGCTCAGTGAAGTTTGGTGGCATGAATTTCTTTGAGTTTTAAGGGATTTAAATAAGGTGAAAGCCTTCATAGAAATGCACATGACTGCAAGTAGAGGGTCTTAACAGTTTTAAGAGAGTTATTAAGCTATCTGAGGTAAATATACATTATCTGATCTTTTCTATAATGTGGATTACATAAATCTGAATTAAGTGACTTTTAGGAACATTGACTATTGATCTGATAAACTATAATGGCCATCAGAAATATTGGGTAAATAACGATTTAAAAAAATTTGTTATGTCATAAAAATACTTATGGAAAATACTTATAGTACTTTATATGCTGAGTAACCACTTTTCAATGTGAAGTACCTCAGCCAAGGATACATTCTTAAATTAAGCAGCTTTTAATTTATATATGATTTTTAAAGAATGTTTTTAAACCACTCAGCATGTACCTTCCTGTACTTGTATAATTTTAAAATAGCCATGCCATTTTTTTTTTACTTCTTGAGAATGAGGATAATAGTAAAATAAGTGATCAAGTGGCTGTGTGAGGCTCGTCAATGGCTCTTTGTGACCATACAGCTTTTGTGACAATATGTACTGACAAAATGTGCACAGACCCAAAGATGAGCCTTTCAGCTCAAATCTCATTAAGAACCGCCTTTGAGAATTTGTTTGTGCCAGTTATTTCCAGCAAAGATGGACCAGCTATCTGTGCTCAAATCTAGAAAAGCCTTGTTGAACTGGCTTTATGCCATGTAGTGATAAAAGTAGAGGAGTTTTCCTCTAATACAAGTGACCTGCCATGTAGTACTGGGAAGGGGAGGGGGGAATAAAACAAAAAAAAAAATAAAAGGAAACAAAGCAGGAACTGAAAAAGTGGCATGCTTTGGGATAAAAGGCACTGGCACACAAGGGTCTGTATGAATTGGAGTAAAGGCAAGCAGAATGGGGAGCAAGTGAGAACCCCTATAAATGATGCTAAAATAAAGCAGCCACATTCACACAAGCAGGCCTGCAACGAGGAGGGATGATGCCCACAGCAGGAATGCTGTGGATCAGGAGTGGAGCCCACAGAGGAGAAAACAGAGGTAAAAGGGCAATGCAAATCCCACCCACACAAATTTCTTTGCTGGTGTGTTCAGTGGAACAGCAGCATGTTGCAAGAGGGATATCAGCCCCCTGTGATTGAGCCACTCTGTTTTGCTGACTCTCCCTAACAACCGAAGTGCCAGAGAGTGTTTACAGTACCGGCAATGTCCAGCTGAATATCAGAGAACCTAATAGGGAAATGAATTTAGAAAAAACCACTGGAATGGAAAAACCCATAGAAATGGTTGTAGAGGATACCTCTGGATGTGTTTTGGGTGCTGTTGACCTTTCAGCTGCATGGACTCTTGTACCTCCCTCAGCACCAACATTTGTGAGGGCAAGAGTCCAGCGTGTGACCCAGGGCTACCTCAGGTTCCGGAGGAGACCTCTGTCCTTTGGCAGTGGCATGTCCCTCTGTCCTTTGGCAGTGGCATGTCCCTGTGCCTGTGTGTCTGGGCAGAGGTGGAGGGCACCCGCTCCTCCCTCCAGTGGCTCGGCATGCAGCTCTACTGCACCAGCACTGCACCGCAGCCCTGCAGGAACTCTGCTCAGCGTGGCTCCAAGAAGTTCAGGGATCAGGAAAGATCCCTGGGAACTGACCCCAGCCTTACCCGTGTTCCTCCCTGGCTTTACGTAAAGCTGGCTTGACCCTCAGCTAGCGCAAACAGGAATGACAAGGAGGGATAATTGCGCTGTAAATGGCCTGCAAATCACTGCAGGGAGGAGTTACACCGGGATAACAAACTGCAGTCTGTGGAAAGCTGTTTGTTGCAGGGGCCAGCAGGTACAGAATTAAAAGCAAATTCAAGCACAAGCAGCAGTATCTTAACTGTCTGCTTTTATTCCTGTTTTATCAACAGGTATTGCATGTTGCTTCTCCCCGTGATGCCACCCATGACTAGGAACATTTTCCACACGGAGCCGGCAGACTTCTATCTGCAAAGAGAATATACTTCAGGGTAACAATACTCTCATGCCTCTCACCACACTTTGTTTTTCTGCTCTCTGGCAGACTGGGAACGTGTGCCAAGCAGCGTGTGTGCTGGTCTGAGGCAACCTGGAGCCAAGGTGTCCCACAAAGATTCACCAGCACCAGCAACATGAGCTCCAGCCTCACATGGCCCCTTCCAGCTTGCCCACGCCAGGGCCTCGTGTTCCCACAGCAGATGCCAGAGCCTTGTGTTTGCTGGCTACACAGATACTCCGAAGGAGTGCTTAGGTATGCAGCCACACACATGCCTGCTTTTCCTCAGCTGTTGGGTTCTTTTGGGGATTTTTTTGTTGTTGTTGTTGTTTGGTTGGTTTTGGGGTTTTTTTGGGTTTTTTTTTTTTTTTTTTTTTTTTTTTTTTTTTTTTGTGCACATGTGTGTGTGAAATAATGGAATTTCGACTTTTAATTTTGGTGGGAGCCGAAAGTTTGGGGCATTTCTCCCAATGTGCAACACCTTGTGTTGAGTGACTGATCAAACAGAGGTGGATATGTCAGAAACTGCTCTGTAGGTTATTTGGGAAAAAAGATAAACGTTCCATATGTCTTGACTACATCTGCGCTCTTTCTGGTTTTAATTTCCCTGCATGTTCTAAGAAACAGCTTTGCAAGACCCGACATCAATGATTTCAAATTTTGGGGTGGGTTTTTTTTCTTTTTTTTTTTTTTTTTTTTTGGTGGAAAAATCTAAGAAAGTATGAAGGAACTCTAAAGTGTACCTGCTTTCTCATTGGTAGCTGGATTCAAAAGAGTTGCAGCAGCCACTCAGGAAGCAAAACCCAGGCCCCTGGGCCTTCTGTCTAGCAGGTTTAAATGCCACACACTCGTGACAAATGTCTGGAGAAAAATCTAATGACCAATACTTATTTGCAGCAAGCAAATGCATGATTTCAAGTGGGGAATAAATTTTTTTAAAAGTCCTTGGATCACTGAAATAAGAGCTCCTGTTAGTCAAACAAATTATTCCCTATGAACTATTCAGCCATTTGTCATAACAGCATAACTTTTTTTCTGTGCATCCTAATAGTTGTTCAGGAATATTATTCAATATTTTTTATGAATGTCTGGGGGGTAAAGGGTCCTGTACAGTAAAAAGCATGTTTGATGTCAGCAGGGGTTGGTGAGGAACCTAGGGAAAGGTCATCTCGGTGTCAAAGGCTGTAGGAAATGTCACATGCCTTCTCTTAATTAATGCAGGCTAGGAGAGAACCCTCAGGGAGGACACAAGATCAGAAGGAGGAAACAGACATTGTTGTACCAATTATCACTGCTTGTTTGAGCGTCTCCCTCTTTGTGATTACCCCAATTTAACCAAACATGTAATTTCTAGGCTGCATCAGCTTATCATAAGTGAATCCACTTAGATGAGTGTTCGTTCTGTATTTAAATATAGATAGACCCATCCTTGCCAGGTGCTGAGCTTGCTCAACTCCTACTGAAATTAGCAGGGGCTCAGCATTTTGCAAGAATCACTTAGCAGTGCCCAGAACTGGGTTCTTTATGTGTCTTATACATCAAACCAAAATCTGTGTTCCTCTAATGTCCATTTGCACAGTAACCCATATTTCTTTTCCTTCATTTATTAACAAGCAGACATCCACTTGGTGTTTGTCCTAAACAAATGTTAGTGGCTGTCACTACTAGATACTTAGGCAAATTGAATGTATTCCTATTCCCTTTTGCACCATAGCAATATCAGGCAGTGTACTTTAGCTTTCAGCTTTTCCTTGTGTACAGAATATTTATGGTCCATTTTAGAGTTGTCATCCAAACACTTGGGGTCATTTTCTTATTAAACAGGACAATATTAAAGCAATGGGGCACAGCAGGTGGTGTGTTTCTGACTATTTTGTCATGCCTCAGGCTGAGTTGCCATCTTCCACTCAAAATAATGTCATGCTGAATATTAGCACACACACACACAAACAGAAAAAAAATCCCAGTAAAAACATATCATTAAAAAAAACCGTAGCATTGTAAATTCCAAACTTGCATGGGGAAATTTTTCACGTGGGAGCTCTTCAGAGAGAGAAAGTGATTGATTTTTATAAAAGTTGGCATGCATGACCAAGGGCAGATGGTGCATAAATTTGGGCCCCGGTCTTACATTCTGCTCCGTGTAGGTGGACCACTGAACTGCTGTGAGTGAGAAAAAATAATACAACCCGGAACAGATGCAAGACTCCTGGGTGAGATGATCAGGCTGCAGGACCAGGACACAAACTTGCACTGCTATAATGATTTTGATGACAGCTTTTGGTGATACATTCAGGCAAATAATTTATAATTTGTATGCTGCTGATTGATTGTGTCAAATGTGTGAGGTGTCTCTGATTAAGATGCACTTTGCGCTGTTAAAATTGTGTGATGGATGCTTGCTCACACACCCTGCTGAAGAGTAGGTGCCAGCCATCATCACAACTAAGAAGATATGAAATACCCTCCCCAGATAAAATTATGGCAGTGATGAGTAGAGGGGTGATAGGAAGGTGAGGAAATGGAGAAGTGGACATTGAAGCAGGACAAAGGACACTGTCAAAGGACAGTCCCCATGGCTTGCTGTGTCAGATGGCTGTTGGATAATTTCATGTCTTCCCTTTTCCATATTTGTTGTGTTCAGCTGATTTTCTATCACTGTAACAATCCACAACATCAGTTGACTGTTGTTTCATGCCTGATGGCACTGAAAATATATCATTCTCCCAGAATATATGCCTTCAAACTGATGAATCAGATGAGCCATGTCATCACATGACCATTTCTTTATCATTTTGCTACATGTTTGCATGCATAAAGAATAAGGTCTCTCCATAGGGCAAGAAGCCTATAAGGCTCCAGTTTGTTTAGCATTTTTCACAGTGGAAAATGCCCAGCATTCATATCTTTTCCCCTATAAGCCTCCAGAAAGATACGCAAGGATGAAACATTAACACAAGAAAAGCAGAAAAAGTATATGGGCAAAGCTCAAAGGAAAAATCCAGTGTCCCTAGAGAAAGCATATCAAAGAATGTTAAAGAATTAAATCAGCAGTCTTGGGAAATGAGGGACAATATATACTACAGATTGGTGTTCTCACCATTTGCAAGCTGTTTCTAGCACCTGCAGTTACCAATCTAATGCTCCAAACTGTAACAGCAGATACATTTCTTTCCTGCCTGATCACCTTGGGATTATCACAGTGCCTCTCTCACAGAGAGGGAATTCTCCACTGAATAATGGGGAACAGCAGTAGCACACAAAATTAGACAGTGATGTACTGCCTCTGTTTTTAGAGTGCTGCCCATAACTTGGGAGTTCTTCAATTCATTGTGCCATGGACAGGATCGCAAAGCCTCAATCCATACTTCAGTTTCACATGATCCTTCATTACTTCCAGAACTGCTGGGAACCTGGACCATGCCCATGACCTGGGATGGCAAAAAAGAAATCCTCAACATGTAGCTCAGAAATGAATGGATCTGGCTGCTGGTCCTAGAGCAGTTGGACTATGCCATTGCACAGAGTGAAGGAAACATCTGGTGGAGACTCCATATATTCTTATTTGCTGTTTTGCTTTACCTGGCTTATGAATATTTCAATGAACAGATTTTGACTCCCAGTGGGAAATTTTCTTTTGTATAAATATCTATGGTAACATAGCAACAAGGAATTTTGTTCACAAAACTGGTTTTCTAACTGATTTATCTTGATTTCTAAAATGATCAACTCTGGTGGAAAAAAAATTTAAGTGGTTAGTTTGACTTTGGAACACAAACTCACCAATTCTTGAAAATCTTCAATTGGGTTCAGCACAATTATTTACTATAGCTATATTCTTTAGTTATAGATACCTTGAGAATATTTTGCAAATGGCTTTTTATTGAAGCAGTACTGCTGCTAAGGTGTTCTTTGGGTGGCCATTCTACAGCAAGTCTTTTTCTAGAATTTGTATTTTAAAATTAATCACTGTAGGATTCCATCCTATATTAAATAGGGGAGATAAAGTGTAAAAACAAGGGCTGTACCTGATACTTGAAAGTTGCTATTCCTGACAGCACTTCATCTTTTTCATACTCACATTGGCTTTTATCCCGGCCCATCTATTCCTTAATGTAAGTGTTATAAATTGTTGTAAAGTGCCATAAAATATAATAAACATGAATCAATATTTCTTGGTTAAAAAACTTAGAAATGCTGATGAAGCTTGAGTTTATTATAGATGTCCTGAACCCACAATGCCCCTTTATTTTTTTTTACCTTCATCATTTTTTCAGGTCTTGACTTCATGTGTGCACACACATTCATTCTTCACAATCAAAGAGGCAGTGAAAATTAAAATTACTAATGCAGGGCTAATAAAGCAGCTAACGTTTTAACCAGTTCTTTTGCGCAAGATATCTTCTATCTGCAGAGCTATTATATTTGGTGTGAATGACCCACTTCAAGCAAATTCCTTATGGATCTACAGAATATTAAGCACATGCACAGCACCAGAAAGTTTGGGGATTACTCAGATATTTAAATTTAGGCATATGTTTAATTGCTTTGCTGAATCAGGGCTTTAATGAAGAAGCATGGCACAGTAGTGCTATTTGCCATAAAAATCCATCATTGCCAAGGATCTCTGCCCATTAAAGAAGATGCTATGATTTGTGTTTAAAATATGAAAGAAATACGATGCCTGCATGGTGCATTAAATACCCAAGCATACACATGCATTTAAATGAATTTAAATTCTTTCTATCTTTTTAAGGATACTGTTGTGAATTATGTTCTTGTATATCCAAGAGCATCCTTCATGGTGAAGTGACAGTTCCTCTCCACATCCAGTTGATGCTCTTTACATATTATTAGTATTATTTACTCTCGGTCCGAAGCTGATGATGGATTTCTTCGTCCCTGGTTGGGTTTGTGGTTTGTCCACAGGAACCACCAAAGGCCATGGTGTTTCCAGGGGCATTGGAAGGCTTCCCTCAGCCAGGGAGATGGTGCCATCCCTGGCAGGCAATCTGGTCCAGCCCAGATGGATGATGTGGGATGGGGCTGTTAGAGGAAGAAGAGCACCACACCACTGTGACCTCACAGCCCTCTCCATTCTGGGCCTTTGCTCTAACCAGAGAGAAATCCTGACAAAAATTTATTGGAAAAAAATCCACATCCTGGCAAAAAAAAAAAAATGTGGCTGCTTTATGTTGTGGCAATGAACATGACCAGGTTTTCCCAGGGCAAGGAGTCTGTCAGGGATTGGGGCAATGACTACAGCCTGTGACTCGCCTGTCCTGCCTGGACATTCCGACCTTCTGGCTGGAAATGAGGCCACTCCAGTGGAAGGAAGATAACATGTCTCTAAACTATGAGTTGTTGTGTGATGGGTTTGTGGTTTTTTTTTTCAATTCAGCTATTTATAAATGTGATAGACCTCTGTTTCTCCTGCCTCTTTCAGCACCCCACTGAAGAATGTGTGAAAAGCTGTAATTTCCCTTGAGGAAAAGAGTATCTTGTGATTTCAGTGAAAAGCTGTGTTCACACTGTGGTCAATAAATTCCTATAGACAATTTTTCCCCTTTGGAATTCTCCTATCTTGTTATTTTGTTAATGCTTGAGACAAATATTCCAGCTTAGCAAAGACATGGTGGAAAGACATCCCATTTTTTGTCAGTCGGTTTCAGAAGGAGAATGTCAGAGCTTTAACAGACTTTCCTGGCATCAGGTTTTGCTTTTCTTTCATAAAAACTTGAACACTTTTGTTTTCCTTCTGACTTGGAGCAAGATCAAATTTCAAAATATCCAAATCCTCCATGAAACAGCATTACATCTTTCTCTAGAGCCCCAGTTGTTCCTTCTTGCAATCATAAATCCCACTTGTATCATAAAAAGATTTTCTTTTTCTTGAAAAAAAGGTTGAGACATCTCCCCAGACTAAATCCATAACTTCCTTTTTTGTAGGGAAAAAAATTATAGTTTGAAATATTTGAGCTGAAAATTTCCTGCCTCAGTGGTTAAACTCCTGCATTCACACACACACATCCCTCTCCATCTCAGTGAATTCCCTGATGAAAGGAGGCAGATTTCAGGAATAACTGCAAAGGAAGGCATAACTCCAAGCCAAGATTCTCCTGAACCCATGTGCCAGATTGCTATGTGGTAATTCCAAAGCCATGGGAAGACCCTGCACCATTTAAGTCTAGGTATCCCTCTGACTTTAGCCCCATCAATCAACCTTAATGAAAGAAAGACTACATGCAAAATTTTAATTACTGCCTTTAGATATTCCATCCTTCTAATATTAGGTTTGAATACAGTGTTCTTTCTAAAAAGCCCAACAAAGAAAGGGTTTGATGATACTGTTATCTCTGATGATAGTATTTTTCTTCATGTTTTGGAGAACATTTTATATATATGTGTGTCTTTTTTTTTTTTTCCTATTAAATGTATGATTTGTCCTGTTAGCTAAGGGGTGTCATTTTACACTGTTAGACTTCTTATTTTCCAAGAGTTATCTGGGTTTCCATAAGGTAAACATGGCTGTCAGCACTATGTCCCAGCATGGCTGTACAGAACACCTCAGCAGTGCTGCTGATCGGACTGACAGCACAGGATGAGATGGAAAGAAAGGCAGAAAAATAAGTGTTCTAGCCTGATGAAAAGCTGCACTCAGGTCTTAGCAGAAAATTCAGAGCAGGAACTGTAGATAGAGTGATTAACAAGGAGTTTCCAGAAGTTAATATACCGGGCAAAAGGGTTGCTCCTTTGGAAGCTGAGCACCGGAGAGTGGAAGTCAAAATGACTTGTGCACCATTGAGCTGGAATGTGCTGCTCCTGGGTCATTGATCCGCTCTGCTCTGGCAGGGCACCGCTTTGGAATTGTTAATTTTCAATGACATAAAGACCTGTATTAGTACAGGAAGCAGAATTGAAAGGCCTGAGACTAAAGGGAAGACAAAAGAGAGGCCAGAGTAAACATGAAGGGTTCCAAAGACTGTGATGCCAACCCAGAAAACAGCCCCTGAACAATGCAAAATTCATTACTTCATGGACCAAATGGACCAGGCCTGATCCTCAGCACTTGTAGGATAGCATTTTTTATTTCACACCTCACATGAGCTGGAAGAGTAGGTGATCCATGGTTTACACAGGCAGTGAAGCCATATATAAGGATGACATTTTTTCCCCTAAAAGGTGAGTGCACACAAAATTATACAATGCATTTTTTTATAAATATTTAACATCTAAAGCACACTGCCACCACAATCCCTTTTTATGACCCCCACTATACTGTTGAGTATGAAAAGGTGCATAAACCTCAAAGACCTATTCATTTATCAGGAAGAGAGATGCTCATTCTAAAAACTGGGGGTAATAATTTATTGTTTGGATCTTCTGTAATAAACTTGAAATAATGCTCTTAAATTTCCGAATTTTACTGTCAGTGAGACAGTCATTAGTTCTTATGACTGAATTTCCACTCCATAACATTCATCAGCATCTCCAAACAGTCCTCCTGTTCTTTTCCCCAAGCCTTATATTGCAGTGGATACACGGCCTGGGGTGTGGTGGGGGTGTTGTCTCTGGACCTTGTCTGGGCTTAATATTAAATAATAATTATAGAAAATGCTTATTTAAAATATCAACAATCTTCAATTAAGTAGGGTGGATGAAGAAAAGACATTCCAATGGCAGCATGAGAACAGGCAGAGTCACATACAGGAAGGAAGCAAGAATTGTTTCCTGCATAAACTCCAGTGGCTACAGTGGTATGTCTGATTACATCAGTTCATTAAGAACCAAAGCAAAACTGCTTGTTTAAAAGGACACAACTCTTAGCATTTAAACATTAATACCAGATTCTGTGCCCAAAGAGAATCTTTAATTCAAAATTTCCTGGACTTTACAAGAGTTATTTTTTCCCTCTTATCATTCAGCCTGTCCTAACTCAAAGGCTGATTCAATGCAAAAAATTATTTAAACATTAAGGCATTTATTCTTTTTATTTATTTTTGTTGTTGTATCAGTAGTTGAATAACTTGCATGTTGTCAGGAACAGTGTAAATCTCTAACATCAGCTCAACTCAGCAATAACCTGGCAATGTACAGCATATCTCAATTCTAATAGATATGAAGGAAGCATCTGAGTCTTCAACACCGTCTGCAAAATGTCTCAGATCTTAAATACTTTCCTGTCCTAGGTTTGAGGGTGATCTTTACTTGTTTTACAACAAATAAGGACTCTGGTGCAAAAATAAAGATATTTTACATTAAGAAATGAGAACTTTTCTTTATAGATTTGTGTCTAAAGCATATGCACTTACTCAAATACAGCCAGTTTTACTGGGATTCTTTTTTTTCCTTTATATTGTCATAGAAAGAAAATAAGTACTGGACCTCTGTGCATGAAAATCACAAAGCTTGACTGATTTTCTTTTTATTCTATTGAGAAATTATACCAATACCTAATTGTGGATTTAAAATGCTTGATTTTTTTTTAAACACGTGCAAAACTCCCCCTATGTGTAATTTGATTCACTGATTCTCTCTGACTGTATCTAGATTAGTAATTTAAGTAGTGTCTGGACACAGAATCTCAATTGCTTATAAAGTTAAATAGTTTGTATGTGGCTTGATTTTTTTCTGGTCCACCTTGCATCATCCTAGAGAATTCCCAAGCAGATCCTAAGGGTTGGTGTGGGACTATTTGTATTACTGGCAGCCATATCTCACTGACCAAAATGCAGCCTCCCTGTTTTGAGTACCAAGAGAGAGTTATAGTGTAGACAGGCCCATTCTGTGCTAGTTGGTGTCAGTGGCAATAAAATGGTGTAGAACTGATCTTCCTGGACATGGGGCTGCTGGAATTGGGAAGCTTCACTGGACAATCACTGTAGGCTTTGGTCTTCCCTGATACTTTCTATTTAAACAATTATCTCTCATTTTTTCTCATGTTCTGCCTCCATAAATCTCAAAGCCTAAGTTTCAGGTAATCTGTTGGAAAAGGGCACTCTGGTGAGTGTATTCAGATAATAGAAGAAAGAGGGAAATTCTTACCAATTTTCATAACACTCTATTTTTTTTACCTCCTTCTTTTCTATGACATGAGCGCCATACTTAAAGTTCTTCAAGACCAAACTTGAGATATTAAAACAAATAGTCTTAAACTCTGTATTAGTCTAGTAACAGCTTTACAAAACAACTTATTGCAGTATTTTCTTTACAGCCAAGAGAGCAAAGTCAGTCATCTCAAATCCTTGGTTTTTCCCATATATGTAGAGTCAAAGTCACGATAATAACAAATTGTAATCTCAAAAGAAAATTAGAATTCATTGCTCTCCAGGATTTCCTATGGTTGCCTGGTGTTATCCTTCTTGGCTTCCAGCTGTTTCTCCAGATGGACGGAAGGAAGGAAGGAAGGAAGGAAGGAAGGAAGGAAGGAAGGAAGGAAGGAAGGAAGGAAGGAAGGAAGGAAGGAAGGAAGGAAGGAGCATTAGATGTTTATTTCTCTTTTTCAGTGGGATGGCTGATATCAACATCAGTCAGTGGAGTGGGACCAGGAACAGCTCTCTGGCTGAGATCAGTCCCCAGGTATTCAAGGACATTTGAATTATCCACCCGTCTGAGTGCAAAATCTTTGGGATGCAGACTATTTTACTACACCTTTATCAAAAGCACAGAAAAGATTGTCAATGCTTAACTAACAATGAGTAACTCCTCAAACGCTGCACTCAGAGCTGGTGCTACTCCTGGGAGCTGACATCTCCATAAGGTGCAGCTTTCCATTGCATCAAAGGGAATAGAAAGTAGTCTGGATGTAAAGACAGTAATTTTATCTGTGTGCCTGGTGCCAGGAAACCATTGCCAAATTAGGTCTGTCCGCCTCTCTTCTCAGACCCTTTGGATGGTAACAAAATTGGTTTCATGGTAACACAGTCCTACTGATTTACATTAGATGAGAGTTTAGTTAAATTGTAGGCTAAGACAGCCTGTGACTATACTGCAAAGTTCAAAAAACCAGCAAATTGGTCATAGTTCAAAAGGCTGTGTGAAGCTCATTACCATAAAAAAATGGAAAAGGAAAACAAAACAAATAAAAACCCACACAAAAATTAAAAATGTTGAGTGGCAAACCCATAAACAAATACTATTTTCTACATAGTTTGAAAGTCATATTATTTAATTACTCAAACAACTTCTTTTATTTATTTCTGATGCTCCTTTTACAGAGCTGGCGTTTTTTTCCTTCTACTTTTAACTTCACCTAGGAAGAATCCCAGACAGATATTATCTAGAAATTCATAACTACATTTGTTTTCTCTTGTTATCAGGGGAGAGGGTCTACTCAAACACATTAGTTTCTCTTTTGGAATTTTCAAGCACATAAAAGAGTAGGAGATTCTGATAAGGCCCTATTGTAGTTATCATGTGGTATAACTACAGCTAAGGTCATGTCGACCTGCTCTTGTTAGAGTACATCATCTACTTAGCAGAAAAGAAAACAAATTGTGTCACATTTTATTCCATCAATGGCTGTAAATGAAAAGGATATTTTGAGAAACTGAATTAATAATATGTTGTAATAGCTAGAAAGAAGGAATGATAATTAAACACGCTCTGCAATTCAATCCCAGCAGTGAATCTACTCTTTTGGTAACACTTCTTTTTAATTATAAAAGTGACAATTCTGAATGACTCAAACCTGTGTCATGTTGCACACAGGCAGAGGCAATTAAGGTGAGACCAAAGAAAAAATACAGTTTGCTCATTCTGCATCCAGTTGACACAATCACTACACTTCTCTTTAAAGAATGCAGAAAGTAAGCAAGACACAAATCTGGTATACATTGGATGAGTTTGTTAGTTTGTTAGTTTGTTTACTGAATTTTTTTTTTAAAGGTCAGGGATGCTTTCCAAATGTGATACAGAATGACCACATGGTCCTTCAAATCACTGCATTTTATCTTGGGGTAACACATTACATAAGCAAGGCAGGCAAAGTAAGCTTGAATGATAGCAATGGTAACTTATCAGAAACAATTAAAATTTCAGCTAATCCAGGTTAATTTAACACAGAAACATTGTAAGACTAAGAAGCATTGTGAGATGTGTAATCATTGTATCCTAGAGACAAACAACATTTACTGAAAGGATTTTTTATTCCAAATTTCTAGCAAATTTTTGCTCAGGAGATCAAGATAATCCCTGTCTCTAGAAGCTACTGAAATAAAACATGATTCTCAGTGCCACTCAATTTTGATAAATTGGCACTGATGATGTTATATGAAATTACAATGCCAGTAGGTGTGGCTTGAAGACAAACCAGAAGAGTCTTCTTGCTAATAGCACTAAAGGCACTGATGGCAATTAAAACTTCAGTCTGCACCCACGTGCATGGTTACATTTGGGTCACCATTCTGCTTCTCAGTGCATGATGTATTAAAGCAGATAGATTCAAAACAAGATTTGGCAGCAAATTCCAAATGCTTTTGCAAGAACTGTGCTTCCTCATTGCTATTATACTGTCTGGCCAAAGGGCATTCCTTCTTGCTGAGGGCTTTGCAGCAGAAGGGTGGAACCAAGCTGGGGCAGGGGCTGAGATGTTGAGAAGCTGTGCCAAGTCCACAGTGCATCTTTCCCTCTTGTATTGTTCAGGTAGGCTGACTCTGAATAAAAATCTTGCTGTAGAACATGCCTAAACTTGACTGTCACCATTAGATTTAAAGACTGACACCTCAAAGAGAAGAATAGAATACATTAAACTGACTGTCTCAGATAAGCTGCATCATTATCATATCACGACTGTGTCCTGTAAAGGCTGGCATATTCCCTAGGAAAACAGCAGCAATTGCTTCTTTTTTAGTGTGTCCTATATGCCTTGCTAAGGCACTTTTCACAGAGCTGGCTGATGGCTGTTTCTTGTGTGGATTATAGAAATAAATAGCACGCTATAGATGAAAGCCTGCTCTTCCTACAGTGCTCAGGAAAAGTGTCATTTCTAGCTTGTGAATAATGTGTCTTTCCTGAATTATAACTTTCAGCACAGTTGTGCAAATAATCTTGATTTGGAGGGGAAAAACAACCACATATACTTTTGGTTTGTTTTGTTTTGGGGTTTTTTTGCCCTTTCAAAGGAAAGAGAAAATTTAGAATGTAATATCCCCTCCCATCCATTTTCCAAATCTCATCTTACTGTATTGGTCAGGGACAAGTCCTGGGTTCTAAGAACTTGCAGAACACTTGCTGTTTGGTTTTTACACGGTGAACACATAAGATGTTTACACATAAGATTAAATGGCAAGGAAAATTCCACATTTCTTCCAGGTAGATTGGCACTAATGTTAATTAAAAAATGAAGGCTTTTAAAACCCAGAAGATTGATTGTCTCAGGTTTAGTAGAGGAAAGTGCCACTGTAATAAACAGCTATTTAACATAGGCCATGTGAAGTGGATATTTTATTCCCAGGGAGCAGGAGGGCACTCACACCTTTGGAATACAGACATTATGCTTTACTAGGAAGCTGTGCTGAGCCATATCCTTCCAGAAGCTCTTCATGACCTACTAATTGATCCCAAACCACAATTTTGGAGCTCGATTTTAGCAATAACCATTCCTTGCTCTACACATATTCCTGATATAAAGAAAATCAATGAGCTTTTAAGAAAGGTCAGGATTAATCCATTCCAGCTATGGTTTGGAGGTACAATTCAAGTCCAATAAAGAGGAAGAACCCCTCTATCAACATCACAGATTTCTTGCTGAAACCCTCTGTACTCCCTACCCTGCCCTGCCCTTAAGAGGCCTCATGCTACTGCATCCTGAAAGATGTTTCATTTACTGAAATCAAGTGAAGGTTTTTAAGCTGCTGGAAGTGATTTCTCTCTGAAGAAAGGCACTGCACCCATGGAACCTGATGCCATCATGTTCAGAGTGAAGAACTGCCACAATCACACATTTTTCCTTTAAGACTTCCACAGAAATCCAGCCACGAAATTTACCAAAGGCATATTCCTTAGAGACAGACAAATGCCTAATAATATCCACTGTGTTGAAAGGAGAGTCCCTGATCCTGTGGGATCATCAGGACCTAGCTCTGCTTTCCTGGTGAGATTCAATGGGTGATGATGTTGCTTCCTATAATGATCCTCATTGAATCAAAAATCTAAATTCAACAGTAAGTTCTATGTTTATACATAAAGTAGACATCCTTAACTTCTATTTTTTTTGATTTTCAGTGTGAATATAGATCATAGTTTGTGCATTTGAGAACCAAGTGAAGCCTACACCTATATGGTCAGGGATGCACCACATTATCTTGAGCAGTTCAGAAATACCATGGCCAGCTGCTGAAATCTAAGAAAATGTGATTCCAATGAAAAACTAAGATTTTTATATTGTGGCGGTTCTGTGGTTTTGTTTTTTTTTACTTCCCAGTGAAAATGCAACTTTATATTCAATGCTTTCCTACAGCTCAGGAGAACATGATCAAATATATCAATTAACAGTTTTTCTACTAGGATTTCTTGTATTAATTATCTTAAAAACTCTGAAAAATAAGGTCAGAAAGCTAAAAGGACAAAAGGCAGAAAGAATCAAGTTATCTAGATCCTAACAGACAAGACAAGTACATATTATTATTTAAGTTAGCAAAAGGATGACTGATTTGGGCTCAAACTTCAGAGCAATACACAAAGCTGTGAAGAACATCAGGAAAGATAGAGATTTCTACTTTTAGATCATGCAGTGAGACATCAATAATGGATGTAATATAGTTAATGCCTGTGGTACCTTTGAGCTAATTAGTAAAATGCATCATTACATTGAGTATTTAATACAAAAAGAATAAGCAAAGAAATGGAATATAATCTACAACACATATTATACTTGCCTGGTTGATGACTAAAGATTAAAAAAAATCACGAATTATATAACCTTACATTATATAACCTTACATCCCAAACTAAAAAATTTAAAGTGTTTTATGAGAAAAGATACACAGCCAAGTAAAAGCATTTAACCACAGAGTAAAAGTGGCAGAAGAAGAGTAAACTTGAGAAAACAGGACAGTGCACTTCCACAGATGGAGCACAGGCAGATCAAGAGGAGGACCTTCATTGCCTAGAGAAGGCCTCCTAAAACTTAGCTGCTTTAATTATTTATCCACTGAATAATTATTTCCTGAGAGGCAGAAACTGCATATTTTAAGCTGAGTTCTAGCACCTTCCAAACATGACCAGCTTGTACAGGGTGGGAATTTAGAGTCCTGACCATTGCTTTCACTATGGACTCAGCATTCTCAGCAGCAGAACCACCCTATATATGCAGTAAACTCTCAGCTGGGATTCTCAAAAAGCTGCTTTAAAGGATTCTACAGTACACCTAAAACTACTGCACTAATTGGTTTTATTACAAAAATATGCCCCCTTTTCTTCCCTGCCCTATTTCTCCTGTCCCATCCTTGGAGTGCACTGGACCTCATGGCTGGAATTTGTGACAGGGCAGGACAGGCTCTCTCCTCCAGGCTTAGTGACCATGCTGGCACCTCATCCTGCTCTGTGCAAAGAGGCACAACCCCCTGCAGGCAGCAGCTCCAGCTCTCCTGGCCCTGTGCATGTTTATAGTGCTTCAGTTGGAGGGAAAGAAGCAACAGCTCCTGGGTGAGAGCTCTGCAGCCTGGAAACAACGCCAGGCTCTGAGCGGCTGCACAAATACTGCAGAAACCCAGCTGTGTGGGCACTTCCCAAATATCTGGGACATGGTGTGCCTCTCTCAGAGCTTCTCTAGCTCTTCCTACTTACACAGAGCAAGAAGTAAAGGTGCTGTGATCCTTGGTGCAGTTGAAAAATGACTACGTGGGGTGTAGCAAAAGAGAAATATGATGGGTCACAAGAAACATTCATGGAGGAAGAATCTTTGTATTAACAGTGGATGAACTCCCTTGGCTAGGTTTCCACACTTAATATCTATATTTATTTATTACTATTTGTTGCTACTCCACTTTGTATTTCACTTCTTCTACTGCTTGTGTTGTACTGAAGTTGAATTTCCATGCTCCAGGTTTGTAAGTGCTTTTTACCATGGTTAAAAGGTGACGGTACTCAACCACAGGGGCTTCCACTGAACACACAAGTCAATCTCACAGCTAAAAATATTCAGAAGCTTCATGTAAAATGGATTTCTCTTCCTAAAAATAAATTTTTATATGCATATATGTAATTTAAGACTGTATTCCAATGATAGAAAAATTACAGGAATGCCTCACAACTACCAGTGCTGTGAAAGTCCTCTTTTAAAATATAAGAAACCTTAGAATGGAATGCTTGGAGTGGTAAGGTTTCCCATTCTGGCGTGCTTTTGGCTACTCTAAGCTCTATTTCTACTCTTGACCAAATGCTCTTCCCCACCATAAGCAGAGAAATGTTTCCTGAATAAGCTGTCATTGAAACAGATACTTCTTGGCACAAATTTCTATGACTAGGCACTTTCTAATGAAAAAAAAAAGTCAATCAAAGATTCCCAGTAAGTTTCATACAAATAATCATTGAAATTAGACAAGAAGTAAATGGACTTGGCATGTTAAACCAGCATTGTTTCCAAGCACAAGGCATGGAAAACAGAAGCTCCTAGAGTGGTTTTAAAGTGAAAGTGTAATTGAATTGCATATATATTAATCCAAACAGTATTTTTCTTGCTTTTAATCCACTGGAACTGGCAATTTATATGCACAAGCAGTTCTGCCCAAGCAACCAACCTTAAAATGCCTTTGTATTTAAATAGAGTGACATCTGACATTTCTGTGTCCGTGTCTTATCAGACCTCTGTTTACCCTCTGGAAGGTGCCAGCATAGGGGGAGAGTAGGGTAAAGTGAGAATTTGCCTGCTGGTTCGTAGACAGTTGGAATTCTGATTTACTGTGAAAGTTCAGGATGTCCCAATTAAATCAGGACACTTGAGAGATATGAAGACTTAAATGTCCCCCAAAAGCTTTGGTCTAATGTGATTAAGCTGGCTGGTTTTGCTAATGATAGACAGTTTCCAAATTGCAGAAAAATGGTAAGTAGGTATAATGGGGTTTTACTGTTGTGTACTTATGAGAATATGCCCCCAGAAAAGATTTGTCTTCCCTGCTTCCATTTTCTATTGAATGCCAATTATTTTTAACTTCTGGAACGTATAATATAATCCTCCTTGAGATACATGATGCCCTTAGCTCTTGGGAACATCATGGTCTTTTATTTTTACCCCTACACTCCTTGCTATCTTTTCTTCTTTGAACTTTACTTGGTGATTTTTAGATTGCCTTTATGAAACTATGTCAGTGCCTATGACTTCTTCATGTGAACAGCACTGTTTATGCAGTGAGTACTAACTGACCACAAGGTGTGAAGGAAATGTACACAATTACACTGTGTAATGCTGCACAAACGTGCAGTGCAGATGGAACTTTGAACAGGTAAAAAACCACTAAGCCCTAAATATCTGAATAACATTAGGAGCTGCTCTCAGCTGGAATTATTGGTGAACTGTAAGCAAATGTAACTTTATTGCATAACTTTCACAAAGACAAGCATTCTCCAAGAATTGAAAGGGCAAATAAAGGAAAATGTGTGTTCTGCACTGCGGAAACAGCCTAAAAAGGAATGAATAATAGAAAGAAAATCCACTTACAAGCTCATAATTTTTAAATTTCTGTAATTGTCTAATGTTATTGAAACACCACACACACACGTTTTAAGTCAGTGATAAGTTACCATTTGCCTTGAAATGTCTTTCTTCAGCATGATTGCGTCCTTCTCTCCCCACCATGACAGATTGTATTTAATTGAACAGTTGCTGGTTTAGAACTGTCATTAAAACTGCATATATTCAAATAGTCTTAGTACAGCATATTGCCCTTTCAGTTCATTTTCTCCTTTTATGTAGCAGTAAATATCCCTTTGTGTTCTGGTTCTAATTTATTTAGAAATAATGTGCTTCTTGGTAAGTGCAAAGAATTTTTTTAAAGGATCAGCTAAGCTGGTTAAGTTGCTTGTTAATGTATTTTTTATTGACCTAGTGTCTCTCAGTCCTTACACCATAGAACTCCAGGGTCTTTGTTGACAGGGTACACTTAGAGGAAATACTTGGATCTAGCTCTCACTTTTTTCCAAGATGGTTTTAAAAGGAAATTCATGCTATAAAAATAATTCTGGCCTTACATGAGAGAGAAATCTTGGACTTTAAGCAGCCAATACAGATCCTGACTGTAGGTGAGCAGAGGAGAGACATCTACCTCACTGGAGATTTGCCAGAAGGAAGAACTAGGGTGGTTAAGCCATATCCACACTACACATCCTTAAACCATGTCCACACTGTGACTGGCTGAAGAAAATGGCTTTGGCTGTCCTCTCAGTCTGTAGAGTCTGAGTTGCCCTTTAAACACAGTCACAGAGAAAATCAGAGAGCAAGCTGGTTGTACAGATGCTTCCAACAACAGGTATATCCACACTTCGCTACTAACCTGGGATGGAACCAGCAGGAATAATGGCTATTAAACATTATTGCCTACTCTGCAGCACTCACTACTTAAGCATTTTTAATCTCTTCTTTGTTTCCTCTTTTATTTGTTGGAGGGATGGGTCTAGGTACACAAGAAGCTTAAACTAAAATAGCTAATTCTATAAAATGTAATAACTGTGAAAGACCATCATGCTGGAAGCAATGGGCCAGACCTGTGGCTGCTGTGAGCTGAGAAGCTTCATCAGCATAGATGGAGCTGAGAGAAATCTCGATACACTGAGGATCTGGCCCACTGTTTGCCAATGATTAAAGTCCACAATACCTGTGACTTTTATATGACATGTGTGGAAGTTGCCCTGAAAGTTTCATAGACTATGAAAGAAAGGGATAGTTATCACCAATGACAAATCTAATGCTTGAAGAGCTCTGATGTTGCTCATTCTTTAACTGCCTAAATGAGGTTTTGGGGGTCTTTTTGAGATTTTTCCAGTAATACGGTTATGTATAGAGAAAATAAAATTAACACTTCGTTACTATTCATCATATGGTGCTGGAGACAAACTTCAGAAAATATACATTATTTACCATCAGCAACCTAATATTCTTTGAAATGAATTAAAAACAATAAAGAAGTATCACTAAGCTACTCACTAAGAATTCATCCAAGAAATAATCTAGCAAAGTTGTTGGATGAGACATAATTGTACATTAATTAGGGAAACCTAAAACCCATCACAATTAAGATGAAAATTAGGAACCAAAATAGAGGAATTAGAGAGTCAAGAAAAATTTCTTTGGACTAGAATTTCTCAAAACTCTTAATTTATCGACAGTGGGAACAGAGTACTTAGAATCAGAAAGATCCATGATCACTGATAAAATTTGCATGAGAGAGATGTATTTTTGTAAACATAGTTAATTTTATTGCCATGGACAATTCTAGGATGATTTTTCAGACAAATATCGAATAGTTCCAGACAGCTCTCTGTCAAGCCAAGCTTTTATGTGCCTGCAGAGAGCTATGGTAGAAAGATAACACTTATAGGCAGAGACCACCATCTCAGTGTCAAAACTGTTAAAATCTTTGCCAAAAGATTTAAGATTAATCTTTGCCAAAAGATTAAAGATATCACGTATGTGTACCAATGAAATATTAAATAGAAGTTGCAAGTGCATGTTTCTCAGTTGGCAAGCAGATGTATAATGTGTGTCTTTATTTAGATTATACATGGGTACATAAGGAGACACACATCTTTTTTAAACTGATGCAAAACCTTTTTATGTCACTGAGAATTAGAACCCTGTTCATAATCTGTAGTGTCACAGTATAAGCATGCGGAAGATCAACAGTGCTGCCATGACACTAATGACCAAAACAAAAAATAAAAAGAAGGAAGAAGCCACTCAAAGGCCTACACCTGGAAACACAATTGGAGTATAACAACAGAACCACTGAGGTTGCCAATGACTAGTTAAGCAGTCATAATGACATGCTAGCATGGGCTCTCTAAGTATAATTTTTGGTCAAGGACAGATTACTGTAAAAATGGTAATAAAAGACAATTTTAGATTCTTTTGTAATGAGCCTTCACAAAAGCAATATTAGTAATATGTGCTGTATAAGCATATTTTGTATAAAGCCAATTAACCTCTTTATTTGAAAACAAGAGCTTCGTTTTTGTTGAATACAGCAGCTAATCCTTTGCAGCAGATAAATTTCAGCAAGTATGAGTGGAATGAGTTGTACTTGCTATGCCCCATGTTCTTCCACAATTGAAAGATTAATTATTTATTTTCCTACATACTGGTATATATGAAGGTTAGAAAACTTTTGGTATAGGAAAAGCTGAGGCTTCATCTGAGGACATGATAAATGTTTGCACTAAGTCCATCTTTCCATTTATTTCTTTTCTTGACCAGGTCAGCCCTACAGGTAAAAACACACCCTTTTTGGTCAGCAAATTTCAGCTTGTGCTCAGTCAATAAAAGTCTATAATCAGCTTCAAATTAGCGTCATGATTGTATGGCTAACAAAAACACTGCTAAGACCAGATATGTTTGTTTTTTATTTAAAAATGTGGCAAAGTTACATTGATAGACAAGGCAGTGCAACCATTGTTTCAACCAGTTAAGATTAATATATTTCTCTGAGATGCTTAATACAGCATTCTGCATATCACAGGGACAAATGCCTAATTACAGTCCTGTCTTTATAATTAGGACCACACAGATTGATGCAATGGTAATTCCTGATTCATGGCAAGACTGATGAAGGGAATTAAGAATAAATAGTACAATGAATTAGGAACAAAGAGTATGACAGTGTGGCCAGAAAAACCTTTCAAAATTAAATTCCTGCTATAAGAAGATTGTAAAACAGGTTATGAGGAGGCAAAACAGGGCAGCAGATCCTCCGTTCAAGAGATGAGGCTTAAGATCTTTTCTCTGGCAAAACCTCATTTGCAACATTTTCATCCAAAAGCAGCACCAATTTTTGGTCTCTACACAAGAACAGAGAGACACTGAGGAAGGCTTAACCTTTTGTTCTGCTCCAACCAGACAGGACTACTAGACTGTGGCCTCAGCAAGGGACAGGACATTAGAACAATCTATTATCTTTCTATACTCAAAGAACAGAAACCTTCTTATTACAGGTAATACATTTAATTTTGAAAACAGATCTATTTTCTTTACATGTAATTGAGTTCTGTTACAGAACACAAAACAAGGAGGGCTCACTGTCATCTGCAATGGAAAGAGGTCGATATCAAAGGACACAGACTTGAGTTCGCTTTTATTTTCAAGGGCATAAGTTTCTTTTTGAAAGGTTTCCAGAACACAAGAACCTCTCCTTTCTGCATCCACAGAGGCTAAACACTGTTTTCACTGGATTAAGGTCCCAGCTGAACCTAACACATATTTTTTCCCTCTGCAAGCAGAAGTTTCAGTGAGTACCAGCTGCAGTCAGGTCTCCCATACCTTAACTCCTTCTTGATTGCATTTCTCTGCTCTTACTTTGCTGTTGAATGTGGTTCTGGTTTTTCCCATCCTGTGTAAAGAGGCAGCAGGACTTGCCCTAACCTGTGTGACCTTCTTTCAAATCCTGAGGAAAATAAGGCAGGCTGCTGGCATCGTGCAGGTCGGTTCTGCTGCAAGAATGGCTGTTGAAGAGGAATGGCTGATTCAGCACTACTTGAAAATCATTTTGGCATCTCTTAGTAGGATGTTACTGGTGAGCTAAAAGAAGGATGATGATGTTAGAGCACAAATATATTTTTTTTCACAATACAGGAACCATCCAATTAAAATATAAGTCACTTGTGTCAGGGACTATCTATTTGTACACGACCAACATTACTGAGGAACTGGTTTATAAGATGACAAGATTAAATCAAAAATAATAACAATAAGAATAAGAAGAATAGAAGAGATGATGAAAGTGTTGGGGGGTTTTTAATGGTTGGAAAGAAATACGTAAATTCTACATATATATGTCAAGCACATAAGTGCCATGATACACACTAAGCTTCCAAATAATATTATATTTGATCACTTTAGACAACAAAAGGAAAAAAATGGCTGTTTGGGAACCTAGGTGTTCAGATGATGGCACAAAATTATGTCTCTTCTTTAAAGCCATAAGCAGATTGTCTAATTTCTGCATCTACACATTACTATGTTCATTTATAATTTCTGTATCTCAGCAACCATACGTCCTCCAATGGACACAGGACTTCAGCTCCCCATATTCTGAAAACTGTGTCCATTTATACTCACACTATATCACTGCCACCTGCTGAGCATGACATTCTACTATAGCTTTCTTAGAAACATGAGGAGAATATAGCTCCTGGTGAAACCTTTCCTCTTCCTCTATTCGCAAAAAAAGTGACAGCTGGGTGGGTGACTTCACTTGGCTGCTTTAGGTATCAGTGAGGTACTGCTCAAGCTATCTATATCAAGACCCCAGAGTTCCCATATCCATGAGGATAGCTGGAGTTTTCCTAACGTACATCCAAGCATTTAAGTGAGACAGTAGATAAAAAGAATATTTTTCATGTGTTAAAAGCATAGACCTGAAAATCACAGTGACTTGTGAAAAAATCTCATGTTTGTCTTGTGTTGTCTCCATTTTGCAGTGGGAAAGCACAGAGTCCTCTGTAAAACTACTATATACAAAAATACACCGCTGTATATTTTATCTCCTGGTAACTGTACATCTTAAGAAACTCTTACTGCAGCTGGATATTATTTAAATAACGAAAAAAATCTAAACCTTCCAAAACAGAGAGAGATAATTGGTATCACCTTATACTATTCATAAGAGGAGTTTCTGGAGAGGAAGTATAACCAGGGTTGTTTTCTTACCCTCTGCTGAAAGAATGCTCACTACTGAAATTAACTTTTAAAAATAAAATAGTATTTACAGCTGTTTTACTAAAAATATGAGAAATAATGGGAACATGTGATCCTGTCTGCAGTTCCTGTCAAAATCACAATGCAAGACAGTTCTGCAGCAGATAACATTGATTAATGTTCCCATACAGCAACGACAGCGTACATTTATGGACAGACTGGTGAACCTTTGCCAAAGCTCACTAAAAGCAGCTGCAAGGCAGGACTGACTTTTAACCTCCCCCTTTTGATGCAGGAACTTCTTGGCATAAAAACTGTGCTGGTAGCATACAACCTGCAGGGTTACCATTACAAAAACAGATTTGGCCAGCAGGACATCTCCATTTCCTGAATAAACTCCTGATGGATTACATGGAAGTTATACAGTCATATCTGGAGACTGGAGGAAGAAGCAACCAGAAGATGTTAATTCTGAGGATACTCTGAAAAAGACCCCCACATTTTTGACGTGACAATTTCCATTTTCATTGGTTAACAAGTAATATTATTTGATATGAGAAGTGAACACCTGCAGAGTGTTCTCCATTGGTGAAAGCTGTGCATATGAATCCTTATTTCTGCAAAGTGATCTCTGAACAGTGGAGTGCAGCTTTTGCTTTTCTCAAAAAATATATTGTGAAGGTGCAGGAGAATTGTTCTTGCTTTCTGTAGAGTCATGTATAGCTAAAGCCAGAGTGCCAAAATTAGTTTGTCTATGAGTCAAAAAAAGGATATTGTAGGAGAACAATGGTATTTTCCTTCTCTTTGGGGACAGGAAAACAGGGAATTCCTTAGTAAGGGATGCTGATTAAGGAAAGATGCTTTTTACTACTCAGAAGGTTATATTCATGTCAAATTCCATTTTCTGACTTCAGCAATATATTATCAGTGTCATTTTCTGGAACAAATGATGCTGTAAATAATTCCAGCAAGTGCACTTAATATAGATTTGTTTGCTAAGTGGTGGTGTCTCTCGCCAGGGTTAAAGGTAGAATAAAATGCTGTTTATCCCATGGGGAAAAGAAATTATGAGATTTCTTGTTTCCTCCCTTGTTTCTGTCTGTGATCCATTGTGATCCCAGGTCAGAAGGTCTATCACACACTAAAGGAGGGAATTCTTGCACTGAACCCTTTGTTTCTGCAAGGCAGTATCAGTGGCCCATTGTGCCAGTCATTAATGTCCCATCTCTTTGCTTCTTCTTCTGTTTCTTTAAAAAAAAAATCCCACCTACTTTTGGAAAAAAGTTCTGTGCTCAGCTGTTTAATTCTGGATTGCAGCTTTCCTAATAACCCGAAGTGAGAGTGTTAAAGCAGCTGGATGTGACATGCTAGAGCTAGAAAAAATGAGGTCCTTCTGAGAAAAGAGCTGTATAAGATATATTATTTTTCACTCAAATGAGAGCTCCCAGAATCCTTTAGGCCCCAGTCCCACATCCCCTGATCCCTTTGCCATTTCACTCCAGGAAAGCCAACAGAGGCATCACCAGGCAGCCACCTGTGAGCACGTGCATGTACAGAGCCTTATTCCATCAGTCTGGTGGAAGACAAAAAAAGATGGAGACAGTTTTGCTGTCTCAGCTACTGGCTGTGAAAAAAAAAATCACAAAATCATGAAAATCACAAAATCCAAACAGCTGCTAATTGGCTTAACTATATTAATTACTCTCCTAAAAGATCCAGATGATCTATATTGGTGCAGAATCCTATCAGAACACACACTTTCATAAAAAACAGCAACAACAAAACTCTTGTTCTCAGATTGAAAGCTGCAAGCAATTCTTTCTATGAAGAAATGTTTGTAAATGGTTCATCTTTATACTGGTTGCAGGCAAATGAAATTAATATTAAAACCAAAAAAGTTAGCCCTTCCAATTGCATGTAGAAACCATGGTCTGCTTCTTCCAACACACACTACTGTAGGTTTCAAATCAAAGTGTCCAAACTCCTTTCATTTTTGGCCAAGAAGAAACTAGGCTTGCACTAGTGAAATGATAATGCTAACATGGGTAAAGTTTCCTAAAGCTGTTCAAACTTGCAGTCATGCTAACATGCTTTCAGATCCAAAATGTTTGTTCTCTTAAGAATTAAAAGGAAATTGTTGAAAACGATGAATCTGCTTCTGAAAACTGTTACTTTTCTCCTGAGAATTGGTCTGAAAAATCACATCTGTAAGTAGAAATACACAATCACCTTTCAGACAGTGACTCTGGTAGAATCCTCCCTGTCAACAGCCCATTTTAATCAAATACTCTCTTATCAGGTAACGCACACACAGAAACTGTAAATGTATTTTTTATGTGGAATATTTGTATGAACATTTGAATAACTTGAGCTTCAAAAGTCAGCTTGATTACATGTAAATTATCATGAGACACAAAAAATTGCACCTAGGTCTCTACCTCTGATTTATCTACCCATCTGTTTTAGTTTCAGATGATTCGTCTTGAGAGCACTAGAACACCTCCTGAAACATGCAAGATTAATCAGTCCTGCAATGGACTTATGTAAATCCTTCACTGTGAGGATGTGAGTTGTATTGTTGACTTCACTGAATCTACTCACTGGCTTAAAACTTAGTCAGTCTGAATAAACAAGCTGCAGAGGTTTCATTTCTCTTCCTATCTTTCCCATAAAGCAGATGGATTCATTGTCTTCTCTCCCTTTTAATACTTCATTTAATTTTTCTCTTTTCTACCACTTGATTTTCTCCTTAGTATAAGTATTTCCCTTCTTAGGAGAACTTTCTACACTCTATAACAAATTCTAACAGAGGACTTTGACCATCTTAGATAGATTTTTAGTGAACAGTGGGGGTCTCAGCTATAACCAGAGCTCATCAATATTATTTTAACATAAATATGTTCAAAACCAACATCCATAACAATTTTGACAGTCTATCAACTGTGTTAAACATTCTGATATATCCAGGTCAAGATTTTCTTAAAGCCAGGTTAAGAAAGTGTATTTTAATTTTCACTCTAATGAGGAATTCAGCAGTATACAAATGAGGTTAGAAAACAATGTCAAGAAGGTGCTTATCAGAAGTTAAATAGGTGTGGATTGAAAGAATCTGACTGCTTTTCCACTTTTCAGCTGTAAGGACATTGCAGCTTTATCAAGAAGCATCTTTTTCCCAGTGCCACAAAAGGAGAATTTCTTTCCTCAAGGAAGAGCTGCAAGCATGCACCCATGACTAGAATGGCTGTTGACACAAAATTAAGAGCATTACTATAATCATTCCTACTCTTCCATCATCAATAGGATGTAGCTTCTGGGATTTTTCCCCCCTAAACTGATAGCACTGCTGTTCAAAATAGACCTTCTGTACAAATTACAGCTACAAGTGGCACTGTTTGGCTGGCACATAAACCTCAACCAATTGTTTTCAGTTTGATTCATACTGGGTGTGTCTTATTTCTCCCTTAAAGAAATTAAAAATGCCCATTTTCAAAAGGAAAGGAGCTGTGAATAATCCATGTTTTATATAAGCATTGCTGGTAAGCAGAGCAGAATAAAGATGCCTTCATTTCACTAACAATTATGAAAAGATCATATCAGACAATGACCTTTAGAAATGCTCCAGTGACTGCTGTGTCAAGCTCTAAGTCCTAAGCAGGAATTCTTCAGCTAAGCTTTGACTTCACTTTCACTCATATGCCTAATTTTGCCTCCTTCATGTTAACATGATTTTTACTGATGACTTTAAAAAGGAAGGAACAGAGCCCTGATGTAGAATAAGCTAAAAGAAATTAATAGACAGCTATATGCACAGCAGAGAACTAGATTTAACTGTGCATTTCCACTTCCTGGTTTCTTGATTTTCCAAGGACATCCTTTAGCATTTGATGTTGGTGCCAGTTAGAGAGAAGGTGGAGGTAGAATTTATGGCACTGCCATCGACAAAACTCTCGCTGAAGCAAATGGGAAATACGTGCATGAATTTGGCTGAGTGTCAGTAAGGTAGAAAAGAGCCAGCTGACTGATTTTTTTCACTTTGTAGATGGACTAATAATCTCAAAAAAGCAGTGGGAGAGAAATATCTCTTTTTAGGGCTCAAAAATAAAGTTTGTAGGTGAACTTCTTGTAACAGCAGTCCTCCTAAGATTCAACAACACAAATCCCTATCATTCTCTTGCCATTCAAGGTCATGTTAACCTTCTTGAAGAAGAAGCCAAGAACTCCTTAAGTTAATCATCCTCTACATTGAGGCTGGTGCTTATTTGATTCTGAGGTTTTTGCTCAAGACGGAACAAGCACGTGAAAAATTGGTGAAATGCAAGATTTCATTTACACAAGGTCAAAGTGACCCAGATTTCGAGTGAGGTCCAAAGTATTATTGGTCCTTCACACAAGAAAAGTTCTGTGCACAGCTCATTTAATATTTAAGAGCTTTGCATAAGAGTATGTAAAAGAGCATTTTCTTCTTGCTCTGCCAAGAAAGGTCAAATAACTGTTAATACTGGATAAACCTCGTGTGAGTTCTAGTCCCCAGAGTAACTGGGATTATGCCTAGTATTCTCAATACACAACAGTTTATTCAAGCAGGAAATCTATAGGAAGGGGCTGCATTCACTACTGATCCAAGCTGTGCAGCTCTGTGGGCTCTGGTTGTGCCTGCTGAGGATTTGGGCCCACAATTTGCTAAGACAAGTAAGTGTAATGAGAACAGACAATTTATATCGACTGTGAGACTGGTAAAAAGCTTTTGAGCATTCAGCTTTGGCTGTGATGTAGCTCAAAAATACAGGCAATTTTATTAAAAAGGAGTCACATTTTGAGTTGAATGACTTTATGACAGTATAAATCTATGTTGTTGTGGTGTTAATATCTCACCGACTCAGGCCTAAACAACCAGTGTTTTCATTGGTGAAAAAGTTACTGGCTTGAAAATTAATGATTAATTTTATATTAAGTTTGGGAGAATGAGAACAGCGAAGTCAATAGCTGTAGCAAACAGCATGGTTTCCATATCACATTTAATTACACATGAATTCTTTAATATTTTCTTTTTAAAAAAGCACATTAAACCTTTCTTATAAATATTTTAGCAGTTACATAATGGACTGAGTTGTTATTTGCTGTGGGATATTTTTTCTTCATGTTTTCCTTCTGTCCTATCAGTTGACATGTCGATGGACAGCTCAGGGACAGGGACACTGAAGACACACAGCCAGTTTGAGACAAGCAGCATAACTGGTAACTCTGACAGGCAGAATCAGATCTGAGGTGATCTTTTTGTAGGGTGTTACACCACACTGAAGTAGTTACTCACTTTTAGTGAGCAACTTTTAAGTGTTTGTCAGCTACTGCAATTGAAAGGGGAGCACAAAGGTTGTGACAAGTGGTGATCTTTTTCCTTTTAAGTATTTCCATAAGTTAGAGAGACAGAGCTGAGAAATCTTTAATGTAGACGTCTTCTAGTATATACTGGTTATCAGCTAACTTTCCTTGTGCTGAAGGTCAGAAAGTTTGAAATTCCAGAAGGAAGTTTGAAATTCAGAGGAAGGGCTGCATCATGCCTTGAAGACAGATTCCTCACTGGGGAGGTGGGGTCCCTGCCCCCTTCTGGCACACAAGAGCCCAACTCCCTCCACCTATTAATGCAAGGGCAGAAGAGACTCTGCTGCAGCCCATTCCCAATGTAGCACCAGTTTGGCAAGGCCAGAAGCAGCCCTTGTGCTCTGGGATTGTACAGGCTCAGCAGTGGTACTTATCTCTTCATCTGCTCAGTCCCTTCATGAGCTTTCACTCACAGTAGCCTGCAGACAGGCCAGGAATTCTGCATCATTTGTCTGTAAATCCAGGGCCTGTCTTGCAACCACAAGCCACTGCATAATTTATAAAATGCAGACTGCTCTCTGCTTCTTAAACACAGCCCGTCTTAGTCTGAACACCTCTTTAAATTGAACATCATCTTATGCACTTTGATTG